>NC_080087.1:122914143-123535643 GCF_950005125.1 Chionomys nivalis | reverse complement strand
CTTCTGGGAGGGAGGAAGGATGGAGAGTGGGAACCCCTGTAAAAAAGTGGTTATTGATGGAGTTGCCTTTCCCACCTGCATTATCTTGCTATTTTGGGCTTAATGCAAGACACCAAGAGGGTAGGTTGGTTGCAGGTTGGGAAGCAATGCTTCAGAATTTGCGTTGTCTCCCAGACATGGGAGCCTTTGAAAGTCAGCTCTGTAGCTGAGGAGGCCCCAGAGCAGGGGTCGGCACACTGCAGTCCACGGGCCAATTCTGGCCTCCATCTGTTCTTGTAAAGAGGATTTTATTGGAGCACTGCCATCCTCCTTTGTTGGAATATTGTCCTCGGCTGCTTCTGCAGTGCAGTGGCAGAGTTGAGGGGCTGCAGCAGGGACCTCATGAAGCCCTGTGAAGCTTGAAATAGTTATCACAGGGCCCATCGCAGAAAGCGTTTGCCAGCTCCTCGTCTAGAGAATTCTGTCTGAGAGATGCTTTGTTCAAACACTCTTACCTTTAATGCAATGGGCCCTATAGCCCCAAAGCCACAGAGGATCTTCACATCTCTTTGATGGTAACAACCTTCCAAAAGGGGAGGGAAATCTGTAAATAGCTTCATGGGTTAGTACTACCCTAGGCCCGAAGGCTACACAGCTTTTTAAAGACTGTAGACCCTGGAGCTGGGAGTGGGAGGGGGCCTGAAGGGAGGCTGACTCACAGTTCAGAACAGCAGCTGCTCCTGGCTCCCGGAGTTTGAGAAGCAGAGACAGGACAGCTCTTCAGGACAAGACCCGGCCTGTGTACAGGTGTTTTCGACCGTGAGGAGAGTGTGGAAGCTGTGCCACTTACGCTATCCAAAGACACCCTCTATAGTATCTTCTGCGCCCCGAGCTACTTCTCCTCCTTCAACACAGGCTGCTCCTGTGCCTGAGCAGTAGAATGCGGAGGGAGGGGTGCAGTGTAACTCCTGGGTGCCAGGATGCCTTGGAACTTCCGTCTGGCCCCTCGCAGCCCTCACGTTTGACACACTGCCTCTCACCACCATCGTGCTCTGAGCTGCCCAAGAGTCCCAAAGCGTCAGTGGTTGTTCAAAATGTAAACTTGGATGTAGCTCAGTTGGAGAAATGCTTGTCTGGGATGAATGAAGTTCTGGGATTGGCCCTCAGAACGTGAAAAGGAGGCACGCCCACAATCTCAACACGCAACAGGCAGAGAGTGGCAGGAGGGTCAGGAGTTCAAGGTCATTTTTGGCTATATAGTGTGTTTGAGGCCAGCTTGATCTACATATTGAGTCCCAAACCAGCCAGAGCTACACAGTGAGATCTTGTCTCAAGAAAAAAAAAATGAGTTTGAGGTTTATTCATTGGCCCATCAGTCTACTTTGTCGTCAAGTGAGATGTGACCAGGACACGGGTTATGGCCATGAAGGGTAAGTGAATGGCTGTGGTCATTTGTTACTTCTGCGTTTCATTACCCTGGAATGTTACCTTTAGCAGGAGTTTGTAGGCTTTTCCCCTTCTGTGCTCTGGTTAGCTCATTTTGGGGGAAAACCATTGCCAACTCTCTACCTACAAAATGTCAGTCAAGAAAAGATCATTTCTGAGCCCCATACATTCCAGTGCTCAAAAATCCTCACGGCTGCCCTGTGAGACTGACAAGTGCTCACACTCAAAAAAGAAAGAGCAGGTGTGATGGCATTGGGATCCAAGGCTGTGTCAGCATCCTCCAAGAAGTAAGCGACAAGACCAGGCTGGAAGCTAAGACCTCTGGTGTGTGTGTATTTTACCTGAAATGGACAGTTCCTAAAGCTAGTGATGGAGGAAGGTCATTGGCTAATAAAGAAACTGCTTGGCCCTCATAGGTTAGAACATAGGTGGGTGGAGTAAACAGAACAGAATGCTGGGAGGAAGAGGAAGTGAGCTCAGATGCAGGGCAGCTCCTCTCAGAGGCAGATGTGATGAAGCTCCAACCCAGGATGGACGTAGGCTAGAATCTTCCCAGTAAGCGCACCTTGGGGTGCTACACACATTATTAGAAATGGGCTAGTCCAGGTGCGAGAGTTAGCCAAGAAGAGGCTAGATATAATGGGCCAAGCAGTGTTTAAAAAAATATAGTTTGTGTGTTGTTATTTTGGGTAAAGCTAGCCAGGCAGCCATGAGCTGGGCTTTGGGAAGAGGCCCACAGCTCTCACTTCAAGCTAGGAACATAATGCTTTAGAATTTGAGGACTAAGTAATTCATAGGATTCGCAATGTTTAGGTATAGTTTTTCATTTCGAAAGATTCTAATCTATCTATCTATCTATCTATCTATCTATCTATCTATCTATCTATCTAGTGTGTTTATGTGTTTGTCTGCATGCATGTATGTGTAACGTGTATGGCTGGTATCCATGAAGGACAGAAGACAATGTCTCATCCCTTGGAACTGATGTTCCAGATGGGTGTGAACTACTATGTGAGTTGTGGAAACCAAACCCAGCTCCTTTGTGAGAGCAGCAGGTGCTCTTAACCACTGCTGTTCTCTAGCCCCTGGCTTTTAACTTTCAAGTGCCCAAAATGTTAATAATTCATAATAACCCTATGAGATTGTATATTTCCATTCTATAGACGAGAAACTCGAGGCATGTCGAGGTTACATAGCTTGTCCAAAGTTCACACAGCTAGTAACTGGCTGTTAAAATCAGAATGTAAATGTCTGATATGTATATAGATTGAAAACAAACAACCCTTCCAAATCTCAGTGACTTATAATACAATGCGGTTCTATTTCATTCTCGTTATTTCTACAAGGCAAGAAGTTCAGTTCTCTGTTCCATAGCCTCCACCAGGAATTTTTGTTGGTGGAAATGCTGTCTTATTGCAGCTTCACCATGTATGTGGGCTTAGAATATCACATAAGGAGGACAGAGCCCAGAGGTCTGTCCTCTGTAATTATCTGTTCCTTTGTCTGGTGCCTGAAAACACCTAGAGCAAGCTCCTTTTTCTTCAGAAGGATTTTGGTGAACTCTTGAGACGGGAGTGCCACAGTGTGCTCATGGGCACACATCTTGAATCACTGTTCCTTGCATCCAATCACTGAGAGGGTGGAAATGCAAGGTTTTGATATGCTTCCATGGTGACCACAGGCAGGTCACGGATCCTCTCCGAGCCTCCTTTGATGCTTAAGAGACTATGTGCTTAGACAAGTGTCTGCACAGACACAGTGGTGGCACTTTGGTCTGGCCCCTCTTGTCCCTGCTCTCCACTCTGACTCTGGTGTGCCCATCAGCCAGCCAGGTCTTCAACTCAGAGCCGAGAGAAGTCTTTGGAGGTCCAGCTTCCTTGGACAAGAGAACAATTTCTACCCTACCTACCTTCTCTTCTGCTGCCCTCGCAAACCTCTTCCCAGCTTTATGAGAGGGAGTGACGGTAGTGTGTTCCCGGTCTCAACTGAGGAACTAGCAACCTCAGCTCCACTCTTGCGCAGTGTGACAGTCTGTGGTCATTCTGCACACACCTAGGGTGACAAAAGTTGAAGTGTCTTCATTCAGAGCAACGATTCCCAGCCCGTGGTTTGGAACCCCCTAGGATCACGTATCAGCTCTCCTACATATCAGACATTTACGTTCTGATTCCTAACAGTAGCAGAATTGCAGCTATGAAGTAGCAACAAAGTGATCTCATGGTTGGGGGTCCTCACAACACGAGGACCTGAAACAATGGGCCGCAGCTTCAGGAGGGCTGAGAAACACTAAGTTAGAGGCTGCATGCTTTGACTTGGTTGTTTCATTTATTCTTTGCAGTCAGTACTCCTTGGGAAAGGTACTAGAATCATCACCTTGATTACAGAGAAGGAAACTGAGGTTCAAAGTTTAACCTGAAGCCCTTTCTCCTAACTATAGGAGTTTGAACCTTCATAATGTGGCTTCAGAACCCAGGGCCCACATTCCCACTCTTCCTCCTTTTCTCTGTGTCTTCTCATCTTCTCCTCTCAGGGACACCTGCCCTCCTTCAGGAGCTCCTAGAGCCACAATAGAACCTGATGTAGCATCCAGGAAGAAGCACAGGTTAAGATTTCCCGAGAATGGTGAGGACAGTCACCAGATCAAGGTCTTGGTCTGGCACTTGAAGCTTGTAGCTTTGACCTTAGCAATTTTCCTCGTCAGACTTTCCCACCGTCATGTTCTTCATCCTTTATGGCATTCCCAACCGAATACCCGAGTTGTTTATTTGTTCCGGTGCTCACCAAAGGCGGTGGTGCTAGTCTGTGGCCCAGTCCTCAGGATGGTAGAGAGGTTACAGGACACCTCTCTGCTCATCCTTATTCCTGTGACTCTTCTCCTTGTGCCTGTTCTCCTATTCCACACTCAGAACAACTCCACATCTCCACTTAGTAAGAGAAAGTGTGTAACTTGCACGCAAAAGTAATTCCATGTGCTTGCAAAGAGCAATCTGTGGCACGCGGAGTGCAGCACCGTATGATGGATTCCTCTGACAATCCCTTCAATTCTAATTCCATCATATAAAAACACACACAGCCTTTCCATTCGTCATCAGAACAATTCTCTAAATGAGACACAAACATGTATTCACCAGAACGAGTGAGTGGAGACTGAAAATGCTGAACTGGTGGCAAGGATAGGAACCTTCACTTATTGCTGACAAGTGTATACACTCGTCACCTACTTGGCAAACCTTTTTGGCTATCCCTACCACACTGAACATATGCATTTGCCATGGCTCCGAAATTCCACATCCAGGTGTAGATCTATCTCAGCGACTTTTCTTACTGCCGTGACCAAATACCCACAGCAAGCAACTTAGGGAGGGAGGGCTGATCTTGGCTTACAGTTTGAGGAGGTATACTCCATCATGACAGAGAAGGCATGGTGTCAGGAGTATGAAGTAGCTGTCCTCGTTCCCTTCACAACAATGAAGCAGAGAGATTACAGGAAGTGGAACCGGCTGTAAACCTCCAAGCCTGCCCAAAGTGACGTATTTCCTCCATTAAATCAGTACCTCCTGAGGGTTCCACAGTCTTCCCAAACAGTGCCACCAGCTGGTGACCAAGTGTTCAGACACAGGAGCCTATAGGGGACATTTTACCTTTAAACCACAAGACCCATTAGAATAGATTCACATGTACAACAAATGTCGTATGACATGTTTTTGGAATATGACATGTTTTAGGAAGTGTGTACATTCTTGTTAAGTGTATGTGTACGAGTGTCTCTGTGTGCTGGTACCTGTGGAGGCCAGCAGAGGGTGTCAGTTCCCTTGGAGTTGGAGTTATAGGTGGACCCAATTCTGGTCCTCTGCAAAAGCAGCGAGCACTCTTAACTGCTGCTGGTTCTTGAGAGTAACAAGCTGAATGCTACTTATATACCTACCAATGACAGAATGGATAAGAACATTTTGGTGTTAGTAATGCCATGAAACATATCCACTAATGAGAAAGAATGCTATAACACTGGGTAAAGACAAAAAAAAAAAAAAAAAAAAAAAAAAAGCTGTACAATGTATTTTTTAAAATTTTATTTTAAGATTTATTGATTTATTATATATACAGTGTTCTGCCTGCATGTATGCCTGCAGACCAGAAGAGGACACCAAATCTCATTATAGGTGGTTGTGAGCCACCAAGTGGTTGTTGGGAATTGAACTCAGAACCTCTGGAAGAGCAGCCAGTGCTCTTAACCTCTGAGCCATCTCTCCAGCACCGTAGAATGTATGTTTTCACATATGAAGAAATAAAAAGCAGAATAGGCAAAATGCATCCAGGTTCATCAAAGTGCAGGTAATGTTTATCCTGGTGGATAATGGAGATATCACCTACAAAGTACATGGGGGATGCTAGTTAGTGCCTTTCTTGATGCGGTTGCTTGTTATATGGCTAGCACTTTGCAAATGTGTTTCATGTTTATGATATGTGTTTTCTGGCTTGCATATTATATCCCAGTAAAACATCTAGAAATATATCCCCCACCTTTCTGATCACTTGGTGAAAATAAAATCTCAGCGTGGGTCTGGCTGGCCCTTAGCACTCCTTATCCTGGCTCACCCAGAGGAGCTCGTTCCAGCATTGGAGGCTTCAACAAGTAACAGTATCCAGCCCGAATTGTTTTTATTGTGTTTATTTTTATGGTTACCATCTGTATATGGCTATCCTTACTGGGTTTCCATTTATGGTAATGATATAGAGTTTCCATTTAAAATAGCCTCAAGTCATGAAAAAGCGAACTAGCTTACATTAAAAATTACGTAAGTAATAGTACAGATGGTGCTTAGCGATGGGAAACTGTAAGAGGGTGGGGTTTGTACAGTATTGTTTAGTGGAAAGAAAGCAGGGATTAGAAGGGGGAAAGCCAGTCTCAGCTTGTCTCCATCTCTTCACCAGTGCACGCTGCCCTGCAGAGAAAGGCTCTGAAGCCCAAGAGCGTGTCATTTACAGAGGCTTTGTGAGAAATTTAAAGTAAGGAATATTCCAGGAGCAATGGTCAAAGCAAGAGACTAGTAGAGACTTTAGTATTAAAGCAGAAACAAACGCTAGTAGAAATGAAGGTAGAAACAATATTAGTAGACACACATATGATTATCGAGTCTCTGTGTGGCAGGCAATGGTATAGGCTCTGAGCTTTGGGCAAAGTTGTCAAGACTCAGAAGAGCCAGTAAGTTGATTTGAGGCCATGGTCAAGCCCCTCCACTCCTTTAGGTTTCAGTTGATTCAAACATAGCTTAATTCAAATACAGGAGTGATAAACATTTAAAGGCTTGGAACTGCAGGAAAAGTATCATACCCAAGTGGGACTGTGACCAAACCAACTCATGGCAACCATGACTCTGACAGAAGATCAGAAGGTAGTGTTATTTTTGTTTTTCCTCTCTCTCTCTCTCTCTCTCTCTCTCTCTCTCTCTCTCTCTCTCTCTCTCTCTCTCTCTCATCTTTTCCGAGACAGGGTTTCTCTGTAGCTTTGGAGCCTGGAGACTGTCCTGGAAGAACTCTCTCTGTAGACCAGGCTGGCTTGGAACTCTCAAACTCACTGAGATCCTCCTGTCTCTGTCTCCCGAGTGCTGGGATTAAAGGCATGCGCCACCACTGACCAGCATGACCACAAGACAATAAAGACAAGAATGTATACACTTAGTGCACACCTAACCCACAGATGTTTAGCTGCTCCTCACCTTAGCACACCCTTCCACAGGCCATCAGATGCAGGGTGAGGGTCACTGAAGTTCACTTTCCTAAGTAGCAGAAATCCTGTTTCCCAGCCCTTCCTCCTTCACTTCATTATCTTCTTCTTCTTCTTCTTCTTCTTCTTCTTCTTCTTCTTCTTCTTCTTCTTCTTCTTCTTCTTCTTCTTCTTCTTCTTCTTCTTCTTCTTCTTCTTCTTCTTCTTCTCCTTCTCCTTCTCCTTCTCCTTCTCCTTCTCCTTCTCCTTCTCCTTCTCCTTCTCCTTCTCCTTCTTCATTTATTTTTATTTTATGTGCATTGGTGTTCTGCCTGCATTCATGTCTGTGTGAGGGTGTCAGATCCCCTGGTCCCTTCGAACTGTACTTAAGGTAGTTGTGAGCTGCCATGTGGGTGCTGGGAATTGAACCCCGGTCCTCTAGAAGAGTAGTTGGTGCTCCTAACTGCTGAGCCATTTCTCCAGTCCTCTCCCCTTTTTTATTTTTTTCCATTGATAGGATTTTATTAGGCAGTGCTGGCTAACCTTGAACTTGGGATCTTTCTTCTTTAGCCTCCCAGGTCCTGAGCTTGCAAAGGTTCACCAGGATATCCCGTGTCTTGCTTCCACAATGGCTGCTGACTCCTAAAAAAAACAAAACAATCAAACAAACAAACAAAAACTCTGCTAATTCTGCTTCACGAATTTCCCTTATATTTTATAGATTGTGTGTTGTATAAGGAGTCTGTGATGGCAGGCTGGTCTAGAGCAGGACACTGAGGTTATGGGAGTCAGGAAAGATCTGAGACGAGGGTGCTCTTGGGGTGTCAGTATTTGGGGTTGTGCAGGGTAAAGCTATTAACATGGCAATTAGGAGAAAGGCATCAGCAGGGTGAGCCTTCTAGAAATTCACAGTAGCTCATGCTTGTGAACTCAGCACTCTGGAGACCAAGGCAGGAGGACTCACGTTCAAGGTTGTCTCTCGATGTGCTTGGATAATCTTGCCTTTATAATTTTTCATATTCATTTCTGATTAAATGATACTATTTGGAGTAAACAGAATTCAAGTATATTATTAAAATGGATGATATTTATCTTTTTTTTTCACATCCCCCCCCCTTTTTTCTGAGATAGGGTTTCTCTGTGTTATCCTGCCTGTTCTGGAACTTTCTCTGTAGTCCAGGATGGCTCAGACCCAGGAATCTGCCTGACTCTGCTTTCCAAGGGCTGGGATTAAAGGCGTGAGCTACCACACTGTTCTTACTGTGTTTTAATGTGGCTACTAGAAAATTTAGGTAACAATGTGGCTCCCCTAGCAGTTTGCATTAGATGTCTATGGCACATGAAGGTGCCCGGTACTATTTCTTCTCAAAGGGGATACCCCGTGGGTGAGGCCAACAGGAACATATACCAAGGCAGGCACAAGACACCAGGACACCTGGAGATGATGTGCAGGAGCCGCTGTCAGCTTTCGTCACTTTCCTACTGTAAGGTCTTCATTCTGTATAGATCCCGTTGTTGTAAGAGGTCCATCTCTCTGCTCAAACACTGAGGCTGTGTCCCTGCTACGCCCCAAATTAAGCCAAATCTCAACACAATTAACTGATTTTCCTGCCAGTTCCCCATCTCCCCAGGGGTTTTGATCTCTGGCCAAAGTGACTTTCTAGTCTCACTCTTCCATTTCTGCGTCCTCATTTTGGCTGGTCATTGAGTTGAGAGTGCCCCATTACCAACCCTCCATCTCCCTCTATGGAATCGCCAAGCTTCAACTTCACACACGCCAGCCCGCTTGGCTTCCTCTGAGCATCCTCTTCCACAAAGGTTCCTACGATGGCCAGATACTTACCTTGCCCAAACTCTCTCCCACAACTCTTTTGCTCCTCATTTCTTAAAATTAGAAATTTGCCTTCTAGCAGGCATTAAACTCATGCCCCTTTGGGGCCCGGCAGACTTAGGAGCAAATGCGTGCTGAATTGAACGAGAGAGGCTCTGAGCCTTAAAGTTAGACAGGATGGCTTGGAGAAATCTCCTGAGGGAATGGAGACACCCCACCCAGCGAAGGTCTTTGTTAAGGTCACAACCCTGGGACGTGAATGAATAATTAAGGTCCCGTCCAGGCTGGAATGATGGAGGTTGGGGGCAGCAAGGCTGGGTGACTCAGTCAATCGGAACAATGGAGGTAGCCACACTTTGTCATCAGTCCTACCTAAGTGAGGGCTTCGGCCCAGCGCTAGGGCTTTCGCTCATACCTGGGGGGTCTAATCTGACCTTTTCGAGACCCCTTTAGTGGGTGTGTCTTCAGACCTTCTTGGGGTGGGGGTGGGAGTGTGTGTGTGTAGGGGGTGGGGTGGGCAAATACAGCAGGGTTTGTGGATCGTGGCCTGGGTGTCTAAGAAATTAGAGGGCTTGGGGGTGGGGAGTGGGAAGGGAAGAGATTTGTCCGGTACTAGGAAATACTTCGGGTTTTTATTCGTAACCGCGAGCTCTGGTTTGGGAAACTGAAGTTGTTGCTAGGAGGTGCTAGGACGAGCCTGGTCTAAAAAGACCGAACTTCCTCGGGACTCACTCAAGGTCATTGTTCCTAGTAACACGAGGACTGTGGGGAGCCGGTGTGAGCGCTGAAATCTTAAGGTCAAGACTGCCTTTGTGTTTCCCCAGCAGTCAGTTCAGAGCGCCCACGTGGGAAGTGCGCAAACTAAGTCCTTCCAAATCGAACTAAACTAAAAGACAAGAGACAAAAGCACCGGCACTTTCCCACTCCACGCCGATTCTACCCACGCTTGCAAGTTATTCTTACTCTCTCGGAGCGGGCGAGCCAAGGCTGAAGGGTGTAAAGCCCTGGTCACGGAGCAGTGGGGGACCAGCTTAATGCGCTAGTAACGAAGGGTGGGCGAGTGGGCGTGTGCGCGAGCACGTGCCCGCACGCAGGAGTGCCTTGGGGGGAAGGGAGTGGTCTCCAAAAGGGGGAGGGGAGAAAGCAGGGGGGGCGGGGAGAAGCAGGCTTTTTAGGACCCGGCAGAGGCGGGGCAGGAGAAAGAAGGCAAGGAGGCGTCCCCCGCGCTCCCCAGGACCGTGCCACCTGCCCGCTAGCTCGCAGCACTAACGCTGCCCACAAGCCAACATGCTGCCGAGACTGGGCGGCCCCGCGCTGTCGCTGCTCCTGCCGTCGCTGCTGCTGTTGCTGCTGCTAGGCGCGGGCGGCTGCGGCCCCGGAGTGCGCGCCGAGGTGCTGTTCCGCTGCCCGCCCTGCACGCCCGAGCGCCTGGCTGCCTGCGGACCCCCGCCCGACGGGCCCTGCGCCGAGCTGGTGCGAGAGCCCGGCTGCGGTTGCTGCTCCGTGTGCGCACGGCTGGAGGGCGAGGCATGCGGCGTCTACACACCGCGCTGCGCGCAGTCGCTGCGTTGCTACCCCAATCCTGGCTCTGAGCTGCCCCTGAAGGCGCTGGTCACCGGCGCGGGTACCTGTGAAAAGAGTCGCGTGGGTGCTACCCCACAGCAGGTTGCAGGTAATGCGGACTAGTTTGGGAGCGGGGGAATCTCTCAGCGGGATCTCCTGGCTAGCAGCCCTCACGTGGGAAAGGAGAGTCTTGACTGGACCCTGGGACTGTTGTAGACGAGAAAGAGCCCAGTCCTTGATCTGATCCAGGGAAACTCTTGAGTGCCGGAACCCGAAAGACAGGAGGGAGACTGGAGGTTGAACAAGCGGATTTTGATGGAGTAAATGAGGAGGGAGAGGAGACACCGTGTCTCTACGGTCTTCCCTTGGTGAAAGTGACCCTCACCTCTACTCTGGCGGTACTTAGTGGTGAGGAGAGTGTTGGTCAGATCTAGGGGCGGTGGGATGGGGATGGGGGCTGTGGGAACTTGAAAGTTATTTAGAACACAAGTTGAGTCACCGACCACCGGTCGAATGTTCCCCGATGGGAAAACTACTGGGTGGCCGAGGCTACCGGGCGCAGGTGACACCGCAGACCTCGGGTGAGAAGGGATCGCTTGGAGGGACTCTTCCTTCTGGTATTGGGAGGTGAGAATAAAAAGACGTGTGTCTTTTAAAGGGTAAGGTTGCACGTGGAAAATGGAGGGGCTCCATCTGTGTAACTTTAGCCGGTTCGCCAGCTGCATTCCGGCACCCTGGCAGCCAAGCTGAGCATCTGGGTCTCAGGTCTGAATGCTGGAGCAGCTTGGGAACCTTGAAGCGACAACTCTCAACATGGGTGGGTGTCAACACCCTACCTCCTCCTGAATCTAGGGAACTCTTCCTATACCACAGAATGGGAAAGGTGGGGTTCTTTGTTAAGGAGCCCCTCTTTCCCAAAAAGTTTACTTGAGAGACACAATCCGGTTGCGAGGAGTTCACTTTTTTTCTTCTTTATAAAAGCCTCCTGCCTCTTCGGTCTGGAGAAAGTTGTAATTGTTTTATTTTGTCTTGGAGACAGTGCAAATTGTGCCCACTATTCGCTAATGTTTAAAAGGAGACTTTGACCAGTTTCTCAGAGGTGTTGCTTTAAAAGAGAGAAAGGGAGAAAGAAAGGAAGAAAAAAGAAAGGAAGGAAGGAAAAAGTACAAACACTGTCGCTGCTTTTCGATTTCTTTGTGCGCCCCACTCTTTCCCTTGGTCTGCTTATCGCTCCGCCCCTTAGAGTTAGAGGTCAGCTTAAGCCTTCTAGCTGTTGGGACATTTTTGACCTTGAGTACCGAGCAAGGTGGGGCTTCCTCTGATTGGAGTCCCAGGGTTTCTTTCTTCTTTCTTAGCTTGCCTTGGGAGTAATCCTTGCCTTTTGCTTCTAAGTAATAATAAAAAGGAAAAGAATTCCATTCTCCATGCCTCCCTACCTCATCATCTTCCTCAGCAGAGTAACCCAAAGGCTATGCAGAATCCTTCAGATTTTGACCATTTTATTAAATCGTGGTGTACTTTCCTCTCATGGTCTTAATGCCCCTCCCCCCAACTGCTTTCATTCTAAGCCTGAAATCCAGCCTTTCTGCTTCCCAAGACAAGGTTGGAGTCTCTCGCAGGCAACAGATGTGGCAGCTTCCCTGGGTCACTTTTCCTTCCTGGAGGCGGGGGAGGGGGTGGAGTGGGGTGAAGGGGGTTGTCAGGGGAGCTAGGGGACAATGAGGTGAGTTCATGGGAAGAATGTCACTCTGGATTTTCTGCCTGGTTATGGGCGTCTCTTCCACCACTCATCCCAGCTGCTGCCTCAGCCTTCGCCCAAGGGACAGAAGCCTTCCACGTTTCCCTCCCATGTTCCTGTCTGGAAGAGGGGGCATTAACCAAGGTAGGGGTTGGGCTGGGAACTGGAAGGTTAGATATACTTGAAAGCCCTGGTCAGCAGAACTGCAGGGCTGTTAAAGAAGTCGTCTGGGCAGGAGCCTGGTTTTGCAAGGGTGTCTGTGGGAGAGGCTTTTGAGTTGGGGCAGGGACCAGGGACTCCGTATGGAGAATGTTGAAGTCCCAGTTGTAGGGAGGGGATATCACACATGGTCCAGACAGATCTTAGCAATGAGGGCCGCTTCCCCCCCCCCCCCCCCCGGTCTTTCACCCATCTCTCTGCTCTGAAGGCTGAGCCCCCCCCTCCCCCGCATCACCAGCATTCCTCTTTGAGCAGGTTGCTTTTGAGAATTTTAAACATACCCTCTTATTTCCACGCTGCGCAGCCCAGCAGTTCCGGCTTTGCTCTTAGCTCTTTTGTCTTTGTTCCCAGGGACTCAGGGGCTGTATTGCTGGCTTCCTGGGGGATGGCAGGAAGGCAGGGGGTGGGGGTGGGCACGTCGGAGGGTAGAAGTGGCTGGTGGTGATCCTGCATCCCAAGAGGTGATGGGCTGGGCCTCTTTGGTTCATAGGAACAGAAATCAGGCTGGGAAAGCCTGAAAGAGGAATGAAAAGGGAACTCCGAGGACCGTTGCAAATCCATGCTTGCTTTCTAAGGGTCTTGGAGGGATTAAGGCCCTAGGCAGGAGAACCTAAAATAATCTCTGGGGGGGTCACAGACTAGGGGGTGTAGGCTTGGGCCAACCTAAGCCCTTTCAGAATTCAGGCCAAGCTGGTTCCTCAGCATCTCCCCTGTCTCCTGTCCCCCATCCCCCCCTCCCAGTTTCATACAATGCAGGGGATTATGCTGAGGGGCGGGGCCGCCCTAGTGGCCGTCTGGCCTTTAGCACATATAAAGGTGCTATAGAAATGTTCAGTCATTTAAAGTCCCAGAGCCACAAGGGCTGGCCTGCTGATCGGTGGTGAGTGGGGAGGCCTGAACCTTCAGCCATTGAGAGGGGACCCTGATTTACAGCGGCTCACTTGGGCTTCCAGATCAAGGGGGAGAAAGCCACAGCACTTCTGGCTAGGAGTACTGCTTTGCATCTCGTCTTGCATAAATTTGCATACCGAGTTCAAAATGGTAAAACAGACTCTGCAATGAGTGGGGCTCACTGTCTCCGCTGATTCCTAGCACTGCTTTCCTCCTCCCTGTCCCTAGACTGCACCTCGCTGAGGGCCACCAAAGGACGAGGCTGCACTAACGGGCTCCTGGAGTTGGGAACTGAGCTGGGTGTGGCTCTGTACCAAGGCAGCAGAGTCAAGGCAGTGGAGGGGACCAGGGAGGCACACAACTGTGGCCCTGGCCTGCCTTGGCCCAGGGGCTAGGATTGGAAGCAGCAGCGACGTCAAGTCTTTGTTCCGACTTCATTCCTCACCTTCTACCACTGTCAGAAAT
This sequence comes from Chionomys nivalis, assembly GCF_950005125.1. Taxonomy (NCBI): domain Eukaryota; kingdom Metazoa; phylum Chordata; class Mammalia; order Rodentia; family Cricetidae; genus Chionomys; species Chionomys nivalis. The sequence goes on along the minus strand of NC_080087.1, from coordinate 123,521,807 downwards.
GTTCCTGCGTAGTTTCCTTCGTGTGACAGTGATGACCCAGTTCTTCAAGAGGTGGAAGGAAGCCTGAGCAAGGACAAATCCCGTGGACTGGCAGAGACGGTTTAGTGGGTAGTAAAGATGTCTACTACCATAGCAACCTGAACTTGACGCCTGGAACCCATGTAAAGGTGGAAGGAGAGCCTGCTCCATGGGTGCCCTTTGACCTTCACACATGTGCCATGACATGTGGTCCCGCCTTCCCACAAACACAGTAATAACAAATAATGAAAAAATTTAAAAACTAGAAATTGACTGGGCAATGGCAGCACATGCTTTTAATCCCGGAGGTAGAGAGGGAGGCAGAGGCAGGCAGATCTCTGAGTTCGAGGCCATCCTGGTCTACAGAGTGAGTTTGAGGATAGCCAGGGCTGCACAGTGAAACCCTGTCTTGAAAAAACCAAAACCGATCCGCTCCCCTCAAAGACACCCCCAAAACTTTGTGTAATAACTCTAAAAAGATGTTATAAACTTCCAAAGCTCTTTAGCCAAACAGGGTAAGGCTACTTGAAATTAGAACAGGTGGGAGAATTGGGAGAGGGAACTCACTGGCTGCATTTCTGAGAGGTTTCTCTGCAGGGTGGCTCACAGATGGTTGAATTTGCTAGCAAGCCAAAGGAAGAGGGAGGCTAGGATGGCTCTCACTGTCCGCCTACCTTGTGCTACCTATCCAGGCAAAGCATTTCCTGAAGACGGGGTGGGGTAGGGTGTGTGGGGGGCAGGTCAGTGAAAGTAAGCCTATAAAAGTATCCCAGGACTGGTGAGATGATTCAGCGGATAAAGACACTTGCTATGCGGGCCTGATGCCCTGAGCCCAGTCCCCAGAACCTAGAGTGCAAGGAGAGAACCAGTCCCTTCAAATTGTCCTCTAACTTCTAGAGCTGTGCAGTGGCACCCCGCCCCCAGAACAGTAGTCGTAGCCGTGGTTGTAGTTGTAATTATAACAAATGCCGCACGCCTTTAATCCCAGCACTCGGGAGGCAGAGGCAGGCGGATCTCTGTGAGTTCGAGACCAGCCTGGTCTACAAGAGCTAGTTCCAGGACAGGCTCCAAAACCACAGAGAAACCCTGTCTCGAAAAAACCAAAAAAAAAAAAAAAAAAAAAAAAAAAAAAAAAAAGAAGAAGAAGAAAAGAAAAGAAAAGAAAAACAAAAAACAAATGCCTCAGATTGCTCAGAAGCAGGAATCTATCCACTCAGCATCAGACATTTCGGGGCTGACTTGGAGAGGCCTCATGATCAGGTGAGCTTCTGGTTGGTTCTCTCCCTGGCTCTTCACTGTTCTAAAATGTCAGACAGGTTGCTATTAGAACTGCCAGGAAGCTCGGAGAACCCTTCCTGCTGACGGAGTGGAGGAGAGGGTAAATCACACGGAAGGTAGGGCCAGCACTGCTAAAGGGACCGGAGGAAGGCAGACACTTTTAGTTCATTGGTTGGCTCGCATGCCACAGCTGTCTACCACTGTGACTGCATTTATAGTGTTCGCCTTTTTTGTCTCCAGCTCTTTCTTGCTTTTATGCTGTCCTTGAAGTCTCTGTAGCTCCCCTTCCCCCACCTCCCGTGATTGTCTCTGCCTGTGCCTTCTTCACAGCTGGCCCAGCTGGAATGCTTGACTCCATGGTGAGTAGGTGGATACTGTTCAGAAAAAGTAGCATGGGTAATCCATTGGTCCCAGCCTTCAGCTCCAGTCTGAGGGAGGTGTAGAAGGTGACCTGAGACAGGAATGTTGAACAAAATGCAGATTCAGAATGAAAGGTGGGCAGGGGCTGGTTCAGAGATGGGACTTCCATGGACAGGGGACGTGGCACTTTGTTCCTAAGGGCAAGTAGTGCAGCTTTTTAAAAATGGAGCCAAAGAGGAGGAAGTTATAGATGCTTCACTAGGGAACCCGAGATCTGGCTGGCAGATGTTCCAGGCCCCTCAGCTTCTCTTTGTTATCTCTGGCTGGTGTTTTCCTGAGGTGGCAGGGAGCCATCAAAGATGGGTCAGCCCCTCTTGTGGCCTCATTCTTTGCGTCCAGTTTTCCTCCATCACCCTAGGGGGGGGAGTTGTGGATTTTTTTTTTTTTTGTTTTGTTTTGTTTTCAAGATAGGGTTTCTCTCTGTAGTCCTTGTTCTCCTGGATCTTGCTCTGCAGACCTGGCTGGCATCACACCCACCAAAATCCACCTGCCTCTGCCTCCTGAGTGCTGGGATTAACCACCAACCAGCTGGGGGGGGGGGGTTCTGTACTTTCATCCGAGGTGTCTTCATGGGCTCAGTGGAGGTACCAAGTTAAGAGCTAGGAGTTTTATTGGCTTCCTGCTGCTGAACCATCTACCCCTGTGGTCAAGCCAGGGTTGAGCTATTGGCAGAAAAATACTTCTGAGCCTCTGGGCCACAGGCTTTGTTCCTGGATGCCTGTTGCACATAGATGACTGGTAGGTCATAGGACACCATGACTGGCTTCGGTGAGGGAGAGGACATTTTTAAAACATAAGGGGCCAGCATGTGATGAGTGATAAGATAAAGAAGACAGAAGGGGCACACAGTATCTGGAGAGAGATGACTGTGTGACCAGCAGCTTCTGGGGGAAGTAAACTGGCTTTTGCTTTCAGACTAACCTGGTCCCAATGCAAACATCATGTCTATTGTCTGTGTGGTAGCTGGGTTGGATGGCACATGTCCGGAATCTCAGCACTTGGGAGACGGAGGCAGGGTCAGTCCAGAGTTAGAGGACCGTCTTGGCTACAATGTGAGTTCCATGACCGAAAACCAAAACCAAAGCCACAAAAAACTCATGATGAGCGTGAGCTTTTCTCAGAAAACAGGCTTTGTTAAGTAGGGATGATTTTGATTTCTTTCAGGGTGTGTATATTAGGTTAGTTGTAACCAGGGTGGGGTGTCACACACATTAGTTGTGTGCCTTACCCATAATTAATTGTTGTACGTATTAACTGACTTAATCTTGACCAGTGACATTTTTGCTGTTTTGTTAGCTGGCCCTTAAAATGAAGGCCAGACTGGACAAGTCAGGTGGGCTGCTCATTTCTTAAGGACCCAATCCCACATGTCAGCCAGGTATCTAGATGTAAGAGGTTTAATCTCTTTGAACCTCTGTTTTCTTATGTGTATATAAATCTGAAATTGGTGGTGCTTATGACCCTACTGGGTTACCTTGCATGGGTGTGTGTCAAAGTGGATAACACAGCTAGGCATAGTTTATGATGATTATCTTAAGGAGGCGGAAGCAGGAGGATTGTAATGAGTTTGGGGTTTCAAAACAAAATGTTTTAGTTCCTTTTCTAGTTGCTGTGATGAAATTCCCTGACAAAGGCAATTGAGGGAGGGCAGAGTTAATTCTGGGCAGGTTCAAGGGTACAATCCCTCACAGAGGGGAGGTCACAGAGGGGAGGTCAAGGCAGCAGCAGGAAGTAGAGGATAAATACTGTCCTCAACTCACTTCCTCCTGTTATACAGTTAAGGATCCCAGCCCAGGGAATGGTGCCGCCCACAATGCGCAGGTTTTTCCACATCAATTAAGTTGATTGAAATAACATCTTTCAGGCATGCCTAGAAGCCTGTCATCTCTCGTTTGATTCTAGAACTCATTGAGTTGACAGATGAAATCACACAAAACAAAACAAAAAAATCAACAACAACAAAAAAGTAGAGAATGCACGTCATGCCCAGTGTTTGCTGTCTCTGCAAGTGCCACTTAATTTTCCACCTCTTGGTGCGGGAGAATTGTCTGTATTCTGTCAATCATGTTTTAAATAAACGCTGATTGGCCAGGCAGGAAGTATAGGTGGGAAAACCAGAAAGGAAATAGAAATGATGTAATGAGAACAGGAGAATTCTGGGAAGGAGGAAGTTGATTCCTCCCACTCCTGCCCAGACCACCGAAGCAGCAGGATGTGACCTGCCCCACTGAAAAAAGGTACTGAGCCACATGGCTAACACAGATCAGAAAAATGGGTTAATCAAGATGTAAGAGTTAGCCAGTGAGAGGCTAGAGCTAATGGGTCAATCAGCTTATAATTTATGGAGACCTATGTGCGATTTTCTTTGGGGCTAAACAGTTGTGGGATACAGGGTGGGACAGAAACCCCAACAGGCAGACCCCCGATCGTGCTACAATTTCCTCACCTAGAGAAGGAGTAAGTCCAGCTCTCTCTGACCTATGTTCCGTGGGCTTTAGAGAATCCTTTCGTGGACGGGGTAATGAAACTGCACTTTAACTCAATATAAAACCAGCTGAGAAGAAATGGCTTGCATTTCTTCTGTGTGAGTTAAGCTTTTTGAGTGCATTTTGGGACCTGTGTCCAGATTTCTGAGACTGAGCGTTCCAGGACTATAGTTCACACTTGACAGTGCCCAGAGGGACAGAGGTGACCCTAGGGATTGGACTCTTGGGTTCTTACGCCAGCATTTCTGTTCATTTAGGGGTTGAGTCCTGCCTTCACACAGTCAACCTGGGTGCTTAGCCTTCCAGCTGGCAGAGTTTGGAAGACTGGAGAATAGCTGAGGTGTCACTGGGCAAGGATGGTCATAGTGGAACGCCCTTTCTCTGCAGGTGTTCCTCACGGGAAGCTGACTAGATAGAGCAGAGTCAGACACTAACACAAGTGCTGCACACACTTAGCACACATGGGTGTGCAGTGGTCAATCCCGGTAAAGAAGGCTGAGATCCCCCTTTTCGTTCCCGGGAAGTAGACACTTTCGGGTCTGGTGTCTCTGAGGCTAGGGTGCCAGGAGTTTGAACATGATCCTGGCAAAGAATTTGAATGTTCTCTCCAGGACAGTGTTTTCTTACTACATGGCCTCCAGAGCTGAGCTCACTGCTGATACCGACTGCTGCCTGTCAGCTTTCGGGGAAGAGTGATCCGCAGGGTGTGTTGGCCTGGACAGGACTTTCTGAGAACTGGGGCCTTGCCTAATGTTTGAAGGAATGGGAGCCTGTATGTTTTCAGACAACTGTTTTTAGGCATCTGACTGAGACAGGCCTCCAGGAAAGCAGGGGTGGTCAGCACATACTTAGGTTGGAATCCAGGACCCTGGGGAATCTGGGGTGGATTAGACCCTGAGGGCCTTCAAGGTGGGGATGGGTTGTGAGACCAAGGGTATGTGTGGGGCTCCGGTTTCTCCAGCATTCCTGCCACAATGAGCAGAATGAGGGACTTTTTTCTTTTCCCTTTTCTCTAGTGGAGAATAGACCATCCCCCATCCCCTCCTCCTCCTTGGCTCCTAGCCCCCTCCCCTTCTGTTCCTTCACAAAGCCAAGGAAGATCTGGGCTGGCTCAGCCTGAGTGTCAGTCAGGACTCAGAGGGAGACCTTGCTCAGACAACTGGCTTTCCGGGAGGGAGAGCAGTCTAGTCCACTACAGTTAGACATTTTTTTCCTTTTTTTTTTTTGAGGAGGGTAGGCAGTTGGAAGCCTTGAAGCCCTTCTGGCTGTCTGCCCCACATCCCTTCCTGGCTGTCGGGAAGCAGGGCAGAAGTGAAGATTGGGGAGAAGGGGACGGGTTGGCATACCTCCAGGTGCTGGGCAGAGAAATTAGCCCACAGACCCTGGTGGAGTTGGCTGGGAGCGAAGCCTGGGGGGGTTCTAATTAGTGGACGGGTGTAGGTGTGTTAGCCTATGTTCATTCAAGGAACTAAACAGAGCCAGGATGTCGAGGAGGGAAGGGGGCTGGGGGCCCTGAAAGCTTTGGCAGGTTGTTGGAGCTTGGAAGACTTGAGGAGCCTATTTAGTGTGTTCATCCCGGTGGGTTGAAAAGATGGGGGGGGGCTGGCTTCCAGCTGGCGGGGTCCGAGTTAGACTGGGGGTGGGAGAGAGCTGGTAGCCAAGGTGCCATCTCGGCGGGCAGACGCTAAGTCAGGGACAGTTGGGAATGACTTGCTGCAGACATTTCCTTCCACAGCTCAGAGTCAGATGAAGAAATCAAGGCTGCATTCTGGGTCGAGCGCCAAGGCAAACCCATGGCCCTGGCTTCTAGTCCCTGTGCTCTCTTCCACCAGCGTTAATACATGCACAAAGTCAGTGGGGTATATACTGCTTCCTGGAAAAGTTCGTTTTCCCTGGGCAGCAGTAATTAAGGGATAACTTCTCAAAAATGTTCCTTTATGCAGCTCCCCAGGGAGTTTCTTCAGGGACTATTGTCTCTACTTCTGGATGGAGATACCCAGTCTCCCCTGGGAGCTGAACTTGCTTTCTGAAGCGCCCAAAGCCAAGAAAAGATAGAATAGCAGTTCCCCCGGTGTCCCGAGACTGTCCCCTGTCACTGGTAATGCTGACTGACTGTACCAGCAGCCAACTGTAGGAGGTGTGCCAGACAGGGTAAAGGGTCAAGTGGGTTGGGCTTCCTGAATCGGAAAGGCTTTTGTGGTTGAGTGAGACCACCTGGCATATTAACTGATAACCCTCTTCCCCAGGGATTGAAATGTCATGGTTGTCTTTCCTTTCCTTAACAATTAGAAGGCTTCTCTAGGATCACGAATTATAGGCTCAGTGTCCTTTATTTATGGCTAGAAACCAAATATGAGTGAGTACATCCTCCGATCCCTTCCTTCTTGCCCTACCTCAGCAGAGGTCAGGAGGGAGTCAGTGCCTGTTTAGACCAAGTCTGATTGGTCATCTCAAGAACTCTGATGAGGTGTAGCAGGGGGTAGAGGTCGGGGTGGGAGGTGGGGTGGGACTGGGCTCAGTAGGTAAATGCACTTGCTATGAAAACTCTAGGATCTAAGTTTGGATTCCCAACACCCACGTGTTAAAAAAAAAAGCTGAAAGCAGTCACAAGTGCTTATAGTGGAGGTGTGGATGGGGAGTAGGGGTGGGAGGGCAGAGACAGGAGGATCACTGGGGCTTGTTGGCCAGCCATTCTAGTTGAAGCCCACCAAGCTCCAGGTTCAGTGAAGAAGCCTGTCTCCTCAATAAGAAGACAAAGGAGGGTGTCTGGGGTAGCGTGTTGTTTGGCAAAGCTTTAAGGGAATCCAGAGCTTGGAGACTCTGAGGATTTCCAGTGGGCAATCATAGCCGTTGACATCTTCCCAAACTATGATTCTTCTGGTAGCTTGATGGCCCATTTATGTCCCAGAAATGAGGATTCTTTTTAAAATTACTATTATTAGTAGTACAAGTGTACGTGTGTGCATGCATGTGTGTGTGTATGTGTGCACGCATGTACATGTGTGTGCATGCGTGTGTACATGTGTGCGTCAGGTAAAGGAGTTTGCATATGTCATAGAGCACATGTGGAGGCCAGAGGACAACTCCGTTGAGTTGATTCTCTCCTTCTACCTTTATGTGGCTTCTGGGAATCAAATTTAGGACAGCATGCATGCAGAGCGAGTGTCTTTACCCACCGAGTCATCTCATGGGCTCAGATGTGAGAATTCCTGCTTATGGTTCCATCCCTTGTCTCTAGTTTGGATTGCTGCTCCTTCACCCAAGAGAGCACGTCAAGGGGGGTGATGGATGTGATGTAGTGTTCGATGAGTCACGGATCGTGAACGTTGAGCTGAAGCACGAGGAAAGTACGGTGACCTATTTAAAGACGCTCATTTATATTCAGGACACTGGCGTGCTGGTTTGAGAGTGTGGCTGGCAAGCCTGGACACCCTTGCAGGTCTTACAGTTCTTTCTGCTTCCTCCGGGTTCAGTGTGTCAGTGCGGAGTACCAGGGAGGAGGTCCTCAGGAGGGGAAGGAGGTGGAAGAGTGGTCGGAAAGGTCAGTAGGTATCACTTTCCTGGATCAGGACTGTGGGGGTCACGTCGTCAGAATCAAGTGTAGGGGACAGTGGTTTAGATATAGGCCCTAGAAGAAACACGTGTCCCCCCAGTCTCACGCTGTTATGGCTAACTGCTTTTAGTTTACCACTAACCACGCTTGCTGCGGTAGAGGCCTAGACGGTGTGGTGTTAAAGAGAACAATGAAGTAGGAAGGTACTCCAGGGAAGGACATGGGATGTTGTCACCATAATTAGCTTTTCTAATGTTTAGGTGACAATTGAGTACACACTGCACCGGCTAGCAGCCTACTGCCATCCCACCTATAACACAAGAAAAATACTTTAGAAGTTAAATATTGTCCAAGTGCTGAAGTCAGAAGAGATGTATATGTATCTAATGCAGTTATGAGCAGGAACCCAGCCTTTGATCAAAACTCTAGGAAGATGTCCTCAAACGGTGAGGTCCCTTACAGAGGCAGAATTCACCATAGTCAAGTTCGGTAGGAATTGCTTCTGGAGGAAGAAAGCACACGATCTTCCAGAAAATCAAACTTCTGTTCTTCCTGCGGTGATGTATAACTTTTAGAATTTTATTTATTTATTTAGCGGGGTTATAATTACATCACTTCTGCCTTTCCTCTCATCCTTCAGAACCCTTCCGCTTAGCCACCTACCCTCTCTGCTCTTACATGTTCATGGCCTCTCTTGTGTACAGGTGCACGCACAGGTATGTGCACTCCTAAATATATAAATAAAGCCTGCTCGGTCCCTATCATGTTCCTCGTGTGCTTTTCAGGACTGACCATTTGGTATTGGCTAGCCGGTTGGTGCATTTGGTATAGGATAGCCGATTGATGCTTGCCTCCCTGGGGAAACCATTTCTCCCCTCTCTGTGTTCCTTACTTACCCGCGGTTCTTTCTCTAGGTTTGAATCCTCATAAACTTTAGCTCTCTTCCGTGCTAGCCCAGATGTGAGACTTTCATTTCAACAATAAATGTATATTTATGCCGGTTGTGGTGGCGCACGCCGGTAGGATTTGCTGAAGGAGGCAGAGGCAGGAGGATCACGAGTTCGAGGCCAGCCTGGGCTACACATTTAAGCCGGGCGGTGGTGGCGCACGCCTTTAATCCCAGCACTTGGGAGGCAGAGGCAGGCGGATCTCTGTGAGTTCGAGGCCAGCCTGGTCTACAAGAGCTAGTTCCAGGATAGGAACCAAAAAACTACAGAGAAACCCTGTCTCAAAAATCGAAAAAAAAAATGTATATTTACCTACCGATTTTTGTGTATTGCAGATATTTTTGGGTCGTTAATGACATGATTCCTTAGGACTTTCCCACAAATCCTTGCTGCTGTTTCCCCCTCCTTCATCTGCCTTATCCCCTCCATCCCCAATTGCCTCGGTGTTTTCCCATTTCCTCCTTCAGATCGCCTGAGCCCTGCTGGTCCCCTCTCAATTGCTCACCTCCCACCATGGTCCCTTTTTATGAAGTATACTTTTTAAGCCCTGGGGAAGCCGAGACCAAGTCGGTGTCTTTGAGGCTTCCATCCTTGAGGGGGAAGTTGAGTCCACGGACTCACTAATTTTTGTCTTTCGTATGCATTGCGTTCACGCGCGTGTGCCACGGTGGCCGTGTCAGAGTTCTCGTGTGAATTACCTTGCTATTGCTGTGATGAAACACCATCCAGAGGGATGAGTGTCATCATGGCAGCGAAGAGACAGGCCTGGCAGCTGAGTTGAAAGCCGAGAATCCCACTTTTAACTGCAAGCACGAAGCAAGGAAACTCAGTGGTTGGAGTCTTTTTACTCTCAAAGTCCACCTCCAGTGACGTTTTCCTCTGACAAGGGCAAAACTCCTGAACAGGTCCAACAGCTAAGGACCAAACATTCAGAAGCCAGAGACCCTGGGCGGCATAGCATTTAAACCTCCACAGGCCAGTCCTCCTCTACCACATGGGTCCTGTGAATTGAACCCAGGTTGTCAGGCCTGGTGGCGGGCCCCTTATCCATTGAGACCCGTATTCCTCCCCGCCCCTACTCCATTTTTGTCAATAGAGTAGACCTAAAGCACTAGGAAGGAAGTAGAGTTGAATTGCTAGGATGCTTTGCCCAGTGATGTCAAGTGGGTTTGCACCGTCAGTGGCCACACTACCCATTCTTCTTGGTTCTTCAAAGGCCCCTCCTAAGTTACCTCAGAGATCGTGTACCTCCCTCCCCGCTATTTGTCACTTGTTTTTAGTCTTTCTCGTGAATTTCCAAGTTAGGTGATTATCTGGATCTCTCCTCTTGTTTTTGGGGGGAGCAGAACCGCTCTCTTCCCACTGCCCCTTGGACATCTCTACCTCTTTGCATCTGCCGAGCCCCATACCACTGACACTTTGAGCTGCACCAGGATACACTTGACTCTCTTCTGTGGGCTGAACCATCTTCATTTTGTTCTTCTTGGGTCATTGACCCTCTGCCACCCTTTCTGCATCTTCCCCGACACATTCCTTCATGCCTCTGTGTCACAGAGAAATGGTGAGGGGCCCGTGTAGAGACTTATTGGTGGGCAAACCTTACCAGCGACATCGCGCCAGCCAGTGAAAGTGGTGTTGATGCCTGCTGTGTCAGTGAAGGCCTTGTCTAGTCAGTAGTGCTCTAGGGCTCCCCAAGTTTGTCCCTACCCTATTTAAGATAGGGGAGGAGCGGCTGGTGGCTGTCGTAGGGTTACTATTGCTGTGATATAACACCATGACCAAAAGCAGCTTGAGGAGGAAGGGATTTATTTGGCTTCCACATCCTGAGACACAGTCCATTGTGGGAATCCAAGGCAGGAACTCAAATCAGGTGGGAACTGGAGGCAGGAGCTGATGCAGAGGCCACGGAGGAGTGCTGCTTACTGGCTTGGCCCTCGTGGCTTGCTTAGTCTGCTTTCTTACAGAACACCCAGGACCACCAGCCCAGAGGCAGCCCCCCTCACAGTAGGCTAGATCCTCCCCCATCAATCACTAATTATGAAAATGCACTGTGGGGCTGGGCGGTGGTGCTGCACGCCTTTAATCCCAGCACTCGGGAGGCAGAGGCAGGCGGATCTCTGTGAGTTCGAGACCAGCCTGGTCTACAAGAGCTAGTTCCAGGACAGGCTCCAAAACCACAGAGAAACCCTGTCTCGAAACCCCCCCCCCCCCAAAAAAAAAAAAGAAAATGCACTGTGGGCTGGCCCACAGCCTGATCTTTTGGACGCATTTTCTCAGTTGAGGTTCCCTCTTTTCAGATGACTCCAGCTGTGTCAAGGTGACAGAAGACAAGTGAGTCCAGAGGGTGAAATGACTTATGAATATTTATCTTTGCAGTGCTGGGACTGGAACTCAGGGCCTTGTATATGCTAGCAAGCACTCTACTACTGAACTATGTATAACTCTGGCCCAGAGAAATGACATTTTTTTTAAATCTAAAAATAATAAGAAACAAAAACACCCAGTCTACTTCCCAGAATTGTGAATGCTGAATTTTGTCTGCTAGTATGTAGTACTTAAATAGTATCCCCCCCCCCCCAAGATAGGGTCTCAATATGTAGCCCTGGTTGTTCTGGAACTCAGTATGATGTAAACCAGGCTGTTCTCAAACTTGAAGATCCACCTGCCTCTGCTTCCTGGGTGCTGGGATTAAGATGTGCACCACTACAGCTGGCTCAGTAGCACTTTTTTTTTTAATCTAAAGAGATTTTCACAATATGATGAGTGGGGTGAACGGCTAATATCCGTATGCAGGTGTGTGTGTGTGATGGATGATCAATATTGTTCAGGTTCTTGACAGTAAATTGGAAAAGCTTGCTGTGTTGGCACACGCCTTTAATCCCAGCACGTGGGAGGCAGAGGCAGAAAGATCTCTGAGTTCTAGGCCAGCCTGGTCTACAGAGTGAGTTCTAGGACACCCAGAGCTATACAGAGAAACCTTGTCTTGAAAAACAAAATGGAACAAAACAAAACAAAAAACAACAACAGAGAGAGAGAGAGAGAGAGAGAGAGAGAGAGAGAGAGAGAGCGAGCTGTGGTTAATTTCTTCTGTCAGTGTTAGGTTTTGAATCTGTTGGTGTTCACACAGGTGAAAGCTCATCTTCACGGCTGCTGTGTGTTACTTCTTTATGTCACCCTATCCATTTGCCAACTGTAGCACTTTCTGGTCAGGATGTTACTAATTTACTAATGCAGATAGTTGAACAGTTTTTATGCATATACTCTGTGCACAAGTAGAATTTGGGAGTCAGGCACTTTCTTTCCGTCCCTGTGGCTTCTGGTCCAAGTGTACGCTAAGGCACACACTCCTTGCTCAGGCCTTTGGTCACTGAGTCACTTCGCCAGGTTCCTGGATGACGTGAGTGACCTGGAGGAGAAGTGTTCAAGGCTCATGGGAAGAAGTGTAAACTGATAGTGCTGTTTGACATCTTGATGTCGGTTTCTCTGGCTCTTCAAGGGCAACTCGGCTTGCTGAGCCCCAGAGGACCTGGGTTGAATTTGAGTATGTTTTGTTTTCTCAAACTGTCTGCCTCAGCTCTGACCCTCCGCAGGTCTTTGCGATTCCAGGAATGAACCCGGTGTTTATAAAGCAGCTCTTTTGAGTGTGTACAGGCAGGGAGGCTCCTGGGAGACTGTGCTTGCTCAGGGGGAGCCTGCGATGACACAGCAGTATGAAGGCATGCTCTAGAAAGCTCTGTGGTGCCTGGCCAAGGAGGGCAGCCCCTCTGCGTGCGTGCAAGCATTCATGTGTCTCGCCACAAACCCGGGAGCCAATGGCGAGAAAGCTTGAGTATTTATTTACCCGAGGCTTTCTTGCTCCAATAGAAGAGGTTTCTTTTTCTTCTCATTAAGCACTTCAAGAAAGTCCAGCAGAAGAATCACAGAAAGATGGAACCTTGGAAATGCCAGTGTTTGAGGGTTCTTATTTTAACAGGTTTTGGTCTTAGCCCCGGCTTGCTGCTTCTGGATCTCCAGGGCTTGGGTTCAAAACTATTTTTAGAGGTTTCATATGATCCCTCTGTGTAGTTGCGTTTGGAAACCATGACCTGGTCTAACTTCCTGTCTTACACTGATGCCAAATCCGGCTCAGCACCCCACCTGGCCTCCCTCACAGCACCAAGGGTAGCAAACTCAGGGTCAGAACCGTGACCCTCTGACTTTGAAGCCAGCACTGCTTATCCAACCGTGCTAGAGCTGAGTCAGGTTCTGGAGCTCAAAGACTGGTGATAAAGAATGTAGAGATGGGTGGGACCCCTCAGCCAAGCGGTCAGTGCTCTGCCCTCCTCTTTGCATTGCTCTCCCGTACAAGGAGAATGGTGTGCGCCTCCTTAGCTTTCCGCTTGACAGTATCTCCAGCTGGGCAATAACAGGCAGTACCTGTAGGATGCGTCCTGAGGCTTGTGGACCAAAACCCTGGCCCAGCCATTTCCTTCCACAAGCATGCTTCTGAGAGAAGGGCCGTCTGTTGTGGTCTGCTGGACAAGGAGACATCTTCCAAAGTATGGTGGTGGTGCCCAGGAGATGCCAGGCTTTGCTTGATTGGCTTCCATTCTGGGAGCAAAGGGGGACAAGAATGAGAGGTAGGACAGAAGCCGGATGTCAGCAGAGGGTAGGTGGACCTACCAACCCAGAGAGAGGGTCACTCACTGCTTAAACTAGTCTGTGTTCTGGGGACAAACGTATACCATGACAAACATTGCTCTACATCATTAAGATTCAGACACCTCATATATCATTTAGAATTTAGGAACACTTGATACTGTTCAGAATTCAGGCATCCCTGTGCACCGTTCTGTATCCAGGCATCTCTGTGCACTGTTCAGAATTCAGGCACCCCTGTGCACCATTCTGTATCCAGGCATCTCTGTGCACTGTTCAGAATTCAGGCATCCCTGTGCACCATTCTGTATCCAGTCATCTCTGTGCACTGTTCAGAATTCAGGCACCCCTGTGCACCATTCTGTATCCAGGCATCCCTGTGCACTGTTCAGAATTCAGGTACCCCTGTGCACCGTTCAGAATTCAGGCACCCCTGTGCACCGTTCAGAATTCAGGCATCCCTGTGTGCTGTTCTGGATTCCAGAGCTAGAAGCCACTGCTGCCTGCTGTCCCAGACCTATTGAAGAAATGAAGGGGGAAATACAATGTCACTTCAGAAGACTAAGGTCTTCAGGTTAGATATTAACCAAATGAACAAACGGGACTCCCTTTCTTCTAGGGAACAGTTGCTATGAAATGAAGGTGAGTGTAGTGGTAGTGATCAGCTGTTCAAAGGGAGGGACTACAGTTTTCACTGACACAGTCTGTTTCCTGTGTGTACTAGACATTTACCCACATAAGCTGGGTGCTTCTGAATCCCCCACCGTCGTCTTCCTTCCCTTTTTGCATAAATTCTGTAAATAAAATAAATTTAGACAAGTCCTATCTTACCCAGAGACTTCTGTTTAGCCGCAGAGAGCTTTGCTATTTAGCCACATACCGGATTTAAGTAACTAGCCAAGACATATAGTTCTTTAGTAGAGTGTGCAGCCAGACTGGGGGTACCATAGCCAGAACTACAAACGAAGAACGAAACCAAATCATTTACTTTAAACTTCCGCCCCATGCAAGAGTCTCCTTGAAAACAAACAAACGTATGTATATAAAGCAAACAATCAGGCCCCTCTTTCTCTCTTCCTGCAGTGTGTGCTGGCTCCCAGAACTGCAAAAAGTGAAAAGTGAAAAACAGGAAACAGAATATTACCCTCCCCCACCCCCAACAAACTGATGAGGCTAGAGAATTAAGAGTGTTTGCTGCTCTCGCAGAGGACCCAGGTTGTATTCCAGGCACCCACATAATGGCTCACAACAATCTGTGACTCCAGTTCCAGGGACATATGAAACCCTCTTCTGGCATCTGCAGATACTACACGAACATGGTGTACTCACATACACACGGGCAGAAAATCCGTGTACATAAAATGAAATGAATAATAACATCTTAAAAATAAAAATGGAGAAACATTACAGCGAGAATAATGGGAACTGTCTTCTAATTAGTTTTTTCCATGCATTTGATTATTCTGTTATTAGATATAAGCTACTTTCGCCCTACAGGGCAGACAATCTTATATTTTTGCATTCAAGAAACAGATTGTCAGTCTATCTTGTATAAAGCTTGATTTTTTTTCCCATGATGAAAGTTTGAATGAGGAGAGTAATAAAATGGTATTATGTTAGATCATAGCCTTATTCCCACTGCCCTGATGTAAGAGTCGTGAGGTCAAAAAAATGAAAGGGTTTAGCCCAAACAATGGAAGAATGAGGCCTCATGAGTCCGGAATTCAATTGGCTGGTTCTTGGGGTGCTTTGTCCATTTGAGTCTGATAATGAATTGTCTGTTGCCATGACTATTAGTAGAGAAGTTGTCTGAGGAGGAAGAAGAGGAAGAGCGCTAGCGTATGTCCGGGTTAAGTGCATTGTGGGAGAGACTGACAGCTAATGGGCCATGCGGATTTTGTGTCCAGCCAGGGCAGAGTTAGAGTTAGGAAAGCAACCAGCGCTCAATTCTTTGTGCTCTGATGTGCAGAAGCAGTTCTTGAATTGGGTCTGGAAGGCCTGCACCCGCTGAAGACTGGGAGTCTTCACCTCAGTGGTGCCTAAGCTTCCAGAGCTTGAGATCATCATGAGGCAGAAGGCTGGGAGGTTGTTTAGAATAAATACAAGGCAGGAAAGCAGAAGACTGATTGGTCTCCTAGGAAGACAGTGACGGCTTGAAGGCAAGGACTTGTTTTTTTGATCAAATCTAGGTAAGGACCAGGGCAACTATTCAGAATAAGAACCCTGGAGGGATTGCTTTTGGGTTCTTGGGATTTGTTTTTGCTAATAACAGTTTAGAATTTCCCACAGATCATGAACCATGGATTTCCAAGGGGAGCAGTGGGACCCCCCCCCATCCAGGGCTCTGACTTTCTTTATTCCATTGCCTACTTCTCGTCTTTCTGGAAAAGTTTTACTTCTTGTATATTATTATAACTGAAATTCCATACTTCTGTGTTGACCTGTTTCCTCAGTTGCTGTGTTGCAGAGAACAGCCGATGTTTACCAACCAGTAGGGAGACGTCTCAAGTCCCTACTGGTTACCTCAAAGCCTGAAGCCTTTTCCACCTAGATCTTGGGGGGCGATTAAGAAATGTTTCCTGTAGTGGCCTCTGTACATAGCCTGCTTAGCTGCACGTATAAGTGGTCGCTTAATAAAAACTGCTTGGGATCTAACTCTCTTAGGCAGAAAAGAATGCAACTTGGTATTTTTGTTCTGAGACAACATTCCATCTCTAGCCGAAATTCCCTATTTGGAATGTTTTTCCCGTGTGTCACTTCTGTAGCCATACATAAGAAAATGTATGGGTGGGGGATGCTTGTTCAGGTGAGGTAGGGGCCAATCTGGAAATAGCATCTATGAGTTCACCCAGATATTCCCATCATGCTTCACTCTGCACCACATGAACGGCTCTTGGGGATCATTCTAGCAAGATTGAGAAGCTGGAAGCCAATTGCTTTCTTTTTACAGATTATCAGTGGTGGCACAGAGAGCCTACGTTATTTTTTCAGGGCGTCGGTGCTGAGTGGAAAAGATGGACTTAGTCAATCAGACTTTGGCCTTGAACCCTTGAACCTCTTTGGCCAAGGATGATAAGAAGGCACAAGGCCTTTCTCAGCCTACCGTTATTTTGCTTTCTACTTGGCCAGCCTTTCATTCCTCTTCCCTAGGCTCCTACTTCCTGATGTATTTACTTGGGTCCGGCAAACTCTTCCAGAGAAAGAAATGGATGTCCTGCTGCCTCTAAAGGGGCCTGTGTCAACAAGCCATGCCTGTGGGTTTCTCCATCTTATTGGCATGTTTGCTGGTTGTGGTGAGATCAATGAAGGGAGAGTATGAAACATACCCTTGAATCC
This sequence comes from Chionomys nivalis, assembly GCF_950005125.1. Classification (NCBI taxonomy): domain Eukaryota; kingdom Metazoa; phylum Chordata; class Mammalia; order Rodentia; family Cricetidae; genus Chionomys; species Chionomys nivalis. The sequence continues at coordinate 123,505,131 of NC_080087.1, read as the reverse complement.
AGATGGCCTCTGTGAGGAGGGGCAAACTGGCTTTCACCTTGGGGAGGCTGGGGACCTCTCAGGACAGGAAGCCAGCTAGCCTCCCGGGAGAGAACTGCCCAGCTGACCCCGCTCTTCTGGGGCCTGGATCCAGCAAGGATTACATTAGGATGCTGCACGAATCTTAGGCCTTTTCACCTTTGGGGGCCCTTCCATAAAAACATTTTAAGCTGATAGCATCTGACCTTATAATTGCAAGTATATCAGTATTTTATCTTAAGACTTTTTGACTTAAAAAGTAATTTTTTTCTTCTGATTTTAATATGAACAAAAACATTTTCTAGGCATCTGTCTCCTGTCTCTACTGTGTCTAACGGACAAGTTTTCCCTGCTTGACTCTAGACCCGAGTACCTAGCATTTGAGAGTACCCCTCTCTTTGCAAATTTGTCCCCAGGGGATATTCTGGGCATTCAGTGTTGGCCTGACCTTGGAGACTCAGTCAAGGGATTCTTCAGCTACTATCTGTGGTTTAAATGCCCAGGAGGGCGTGGACACAATAGGCTGAGTGCCCCAGATGCCCTGGGGAGACCCTGTGCTCTGTTCTGGGGAGCTGTGGCCTGGTGTGGCTGTGGGTGGAGGTGGTGTGGCTGGAGAGGGTTGGCTGCTGCAGGAGAGCTAGCTCTGCCCGTGTGAAGGGATGGTGTGGAACAAACCCCTACTGATTGCACCTCAGCAGCAGGTGCAGCTTTGAGCACTGGTACCCAGTGACTGTCCCTGGCAGGGAAGAGCTGCATCCTCCCTTACTGAGTGCCATCTAGTTTCTGATGACTCAAATATGGCAGTATGCCTTGGCTTTTGCAGTCAGTTCTATCTCTTTCCAATTTGTAGTACTGCCTTGGAGGGGGAACGCTATACTGGTTCTCTGGGAACTATGTACCCTGCCTCAGTGTTTCTATAGAAGTACTTTTAAGAGTGATCTCATTTGGGGATAGAGAATTAAAAGCTGGGCAGAGTGATGCAAACACCCATTGTGCATACACCTAGATTTTACTGGGACTCGCGGGCTGTGGCTGGACTGACGGTGCATCCCCCTGGTTGCAGACCTGACCCCACAATTCCCATTCTGTCGTTCTATCCTGGAAAGACATGAATCACCCGTCCAGGAGCTGCTTCTAGAGTCCCCTGCATGCAGTAGGTTCTAAGACAGCCTGAGGAGACCAAACAGCCACTCCACAGCAGGCAGCTTGATTAGGTCCCATGCCTTGTGAGATGGTACCTCTACAGAGTCAAAGCTGTCATGCATGGGTCCTGTACTGGGGCCTCTTAGTGTGATGGGGTGCAACACACAGGTAGATGTCCAAACAGAGTAACAGCCAGTGGGATTAGTACCATAGCAGTGTAGGAGCCTAGGAGCCAAAGGAGACTTCCCATCAGGGAGGGATGAGCAAACAAAGAGCGATGGGCCTGGTTCTCACTGGCAGGTGGCTGTCTGTTTTATACCTACTCCCTTGCTAGCTCTGCCATGGCCCAGGGTGCTTATGGGAGGAATTTTTAAAACCTCACCCCTGTTCAGACTGTTGTGTTTAGACCACAAATGAAGGAGAACTTAAACTTGGGGTGGTTGTGGGTGAGTCCGGTAGATTCTAATGGACCCAGGGATGGCCTGTGTCCATTCTGTGTTGAGTTCTGTGGCTGTCTTCATCCTTCTGTGCACCTATGTCCCAGCTTAGGAGGATGAGGGCAGAACTGAAGATGGCTCTCCCATTTCTCTGGCGTCACACAGCCTGAGTTCGATCGTGGCCAGTCACGTGGCCTCTGGGCTCCGTGTTGTGTGTGAAGGGTGGGGGGTACCACTGGAACCTGCATCTATTTATCACTGCGCTCAGATGCCCCGCAGAAGCAGCGTCCAGGGAGAAATGCATTAGTTGGGGTGATAGTTTCAGTGGATTTCATCCACCGTCAAGAGGCAAGCAGTGCAAGTGGGGGTGGTGGCGGCTTGGCACATCCCAATCTGAACCAGAAAGCAGACTGGACCTGGAAGCAGGGTGGACCATAACCCTCAAAGGTCCACCCTCAACTCCCCTCTCCCAGCCTGGCTGCACAACCTCCCTCAACACTGCCACCACCTGGGGACCGACAGTTCAAACACAAGTCTGTGGGGGGGAGCATTTTGTATCTAGCCCATGATATAAAGAGTTACTGTGAGATGGAAATGGATAATCTAGCTAAGTTGTGGAGGGAGCACGGGCCCTGGACAGTGTTGTTAAGTCTTCTCCCTCATTGGTACCGCCACCCTCCTAGAGGTTAGGGTTCCGCAAACCCCCTCTCTTTGGGAAGCTGAATCTGGAAGTGCCTCCTCTCTTCTCCGCAGATAACGGTGATGACCACCCTGAGAGAGGTCTGGTGGAGAATCACGTGGATGGGACCATGAACATGCTGGGAGGCGGAAGCAGTGCTGGCCGGAAGCCCCTCAAGTCAGGCATGAAGGAGCTAGCCGTGTTCCGGGAGAAGGTTACCGAACAGCACCGGCAGATGGGTAAAGGCGGCAAACACCACCTCAGCCTGGAAGAGCCCAAGAAGCTGCGGCCACCTCCTGCCAGGGTCAGTGGAAGACTGGGATCTGCTGGAGGGAAGAGGGTGTGGAAAAGGGGAATCTGTCACGCTTGGGGAGGCTATCACACCATGTCCCATACGCTCCATCACAAATGAATAAACAAAAACCTAACAATATCACCGTATTTGATGACCTCTGAGCCACATGGCATGTCTGTCTCTAAAATGGTATCTGGAAATCTCTCCTAAAACCTTCTTCACGTGTCCGTTTGACTTTGGGACACTGGCAGGGAAATATCCAGGAGCGCAGACAAAGCCTGCTTCTCCTGGGTTGTGACGAGCTTCTTCCCAGCCCAGCTTTACTATCTGGGCAAATGACCCTGGTTAGGTCATGTTAGGAATGGAGCTTGGACCGGTGGTTAGTCTCGACATCAGGGACAGTAATTGAATTGGGTTGGGGTATAAATTGTCTGGGGACAATGTCTGAGCTGGACTGGTCTATGACTTGAGATGTAAATTCTAATCTTTCAATGAGAGCCCACTTTGACTCATTGAAGCTGTTACTGGAGTTATAAGACTCAGACGTCCACAGCCATAGGACTTCCTGGATGGGAAGGATGGCACAGTGGGCTTGGCCGCCACAGATGCTGCCCTACTAGCCGCTTGGTGTTGAGGGAGTCTGTAGACCTTGTCTAGTGTTAGTGTTTCGTGGGTTCCTTCTTCTCACCTCAGGTGTCCACTTTGCCTTTAGACCCCTTGCCAGCAGGAGCTGGACCAGGTCCTAGAACGCATCTCCACCATGCGCCTTCCAGATGATCGGGGCCCCCTGGAGCACCTCTACTCCCTGCACATCCCCAACTGTGACAAGCACGGCCTGTACAACCTTAAACAGGTGAGTGTGGGTGCCAGCCTTGGCTGGGAGGCCCTTGCTCAGCTCTGTGCTCTTGCTCTGCCTGCTTGTGATCTCGGAGGCTGAGCGTTGAGCCAGGATCAGGCTTCTTTAACCAAAGGAGGCTTCCGTCCTTGGCCTCGGGCAGGTCAGGGCCCTCTCCACTCTCTCAGCTGTTTTCTGTCAGCATGTGGTGTCTGTTGGGAAGGAGTACCCTAGAGAAGCGAGGGAAGTAGGTTCCAGGCCTTGCGCTTCAGCTTTTCCTGAGATCTGACCCCTGGGTCCTTCAGAGGCTGTCACTTAATAGGTTGGGTAGGAATCTAGGGCTTGCATTTTTAAGATGCTGCTGTGTGTTGTTAATGGAACATGAGCCGTATTCTTGGAATCCCCAATTTAGCCATTGGCCAGGTAACCTCTCTGATACCTGGTTATCTCAAGAGGTAGGAAATTGGGGATCAAGTACTGAGAATCTCCTAAACACAGCAGTCTGTTTATTAGCAAGGGCTAAGGAAGTTGAAGTAAACTCCCAGGATCCTTTGCCCTCCTGCTTCTCCGTATGTATATGTCCTTTTAGGTGGCCCACCCCTCACTTTCTCCTCCGCCTCACAACCTCTTATCCGGGAAGAAGAACCCATGCCTGCCCTTTAAGAAGGAGGAGAAGGGATGGGGTAGGGATGTGGTTGGCAGGAGTTGGGATGGGGAATGGAGACTGAACTGTTAGTGAGCAGACAACGATAGACTTGAGTGCATGTGTGATTTTCCAGGCAGCTTGGAAAAATTTAGATGCCAGGGTATAGAGACAGAACTCTCCTGGTCATCCTAATGGCCAGTCAGGGTTCACTGAAGGGATGGAGGTGTGGAGCCGGCAGCTGGGATACAAGACTCTGCTCTTCTGTTTTGGGTCTTGCTCCCTCAACTCCCCCTCCCTATGCCCCATGTGATACCAGCATTAGGAGCTGTTTGTATGCCTTTCCCACCAAGTGTAAGCTAATTGCATCAGTTGGAATGTGTGGAAGAAATAATGAACACTTCTAACGAGCAACAGATGTTCTGCTGTACCCCATGAGCCCCTACACACATTTACAACAGTGATTACTAAAGTTTATATGACAAGATCAGACACCCTGGATCAGAACACCCCAAGTTCAGGTCTCAGCTCTCTCCTTAGGAGCTGTGAACAAGTCACTGAACTAATCTTCGCTTCAGTTTCACGGCTGCAAAGTGGGGACATTAATGGCGCCCGATACACCAAGTGGTCGTGAGGATTATGTGACCGTAGATGTCACTCTAGATGTGAGACTGTCGGTGGGTGGAATATCTTGCTCGTGCAGCGCCCGGCACACACTCCACCATGATGTGAGGGTTTTCCTCTCACCATGGCTACACTCTCTCTATTCTGGGTCTCCACTGGAGCTGAGCCATTTCTTGATCTTAGTGTCTCCAACAGCCCTGGTGATGGGCGCAGCCTGTGGGCCTACAGGATCCACGTCCTTCCACTGTTGGCCATGGAGCATTTTCGGGTCACCTGTACAGGAATCTGCATTGTGACAAGCTTGCTGGTGCTCACTTAGAGCAGGGAAAGATTCCCGTTCAGTAGCCCCGCACCTGGGAACTGGCCAGCTCTGGGCCGGGTAAAGGGAAAGGGGAGGTGGTAACCTTCACATTTTACTCTTCTCACCTTGCAGTGCAAGATGTCTCTGAATGGACAACGTGGGGAGTGCTGGTGTGTGAACCCCAATACCGGGAAGCTGATCCAGGGAGCCCCCACCATTCGGGGAGACCCTGAGTGCCATCTCTTCTACAATGAGCAGCAGGAGGCCGGCGGGGCTCACGCCCAGAGGGTGCAGTAAAACCGCAGCTAGTCGGTGCCTGGCTCCCCTACCCCAAACACCAGCAGAAACGGAGGGTGCTTGGGTTATGGGTAGGGAGGATTTCTCACTTTTGACACATGTATTTATATTTGGAAAGAGACCAACACTGAGCTCAGAAGCCTCCCAGCCCCCCCTCCAGCTGCAAATAACCTGGGCCTCCATTCCTGCTTCTCTTGGGGAGGGGAAGGGTGGCACTGGGGGTGCTGGGTACAGCCTTGGGAATGGGGAAAGAAATTTTTATTTTTGAACCCCCGTGTCTCTTTTACTTAAGATTAAAGGAAGGAAAAATAAAGTGTGTGTCTTGCGTGGATCTTTTGGGTGTTCCGGGGAAGCAGCCTTAGAAGCAGACTGAGCCTCTTGTCCAACTTGGCCCTAACACCTGAAAGCACAGGAAAGTCACTTTCCCACCAAACCCAGGGACAGGAAAAATGCCTCTGTACCCAGATTCAGGTCTGTGATGGGACCCAGGATTCTGCTTCCCACCCCCTGGACTGCTCTTGCCGATTGTTTATAGGAAGATGAGTGGTGTAGGAGAGCATAGTATCTTCTGTAAGTGGAGACTGCTCATTCATTTTCCGGCTGCCCAGACCCAAATCATCACATAGAAACTATTAATTGTGACCAAAGAATGGGTAAGGAAAATGTGGTACATTTACACAATGGAGTACTACATAGCAGAAAAAAATGACATCTTGAAATTTGCAGGCAAATGGATGGAGATAGAAAACATCATTTTGAATGAGGTAACCTAGACCCAGAAGACAATTATCATATGTACTCACTCATAAGTGGATTTTAAACATAAAGCAAAGAAAACCAGCCTACAAATCACAATCCCAGAGAACCTAGACAACAATGCAGACACTAAGAGAGACTTAAATAGATCTAATCTACATGGGAAGTAGAAAAAAACAAGATCTCCTGAGTAAATTGGGAGTATGGGGACCTTGGGAGAGGGTTGAAGGCGGTGGGCCGGGAGGGGAGCAGAGAAAAATGTAGAGCTCAATAAAAATAAGAAAAAGAAACTATTAATTGCACTACTCTTTGGGCAACGGCTCAAGTATATTTCTAGCTAGCTCTTATATCTTAATCCATTTCTATTCATCTGTGTATCACCACAAGACTGTGGCTTACTGGGTAAAGTTCTAGGCATCTTTCTCCTTTGGCAGGTACATGGCATCTCTCAGACTCTGCCTACTCTCTATATCTCTGTTAGGATTTGCCACCTGGCTTTATTCTGCTCTGCCGTAGGTCAAAGCAGCTTCTTTATGAATCGATGGTAGAAAAATATACTCATAACATATAGAGGGAAATCTCACATCATCTCCCCTTTTCTGTCTAAATTAAAAGGAAGGTACTAACTAACTAACAGTAAAATTGCATATAACAAGACATCAAGCAAGAATTATAGTTACAATATTTTGTTGTGAGCCTAAAGTTTCATATCTAATTTATCTTTTATCATAACCAAGGAAAACTATATCTGTCTTTAACTCCAGCAAAGACCCCAGAAGCATACAAACAGGAAGTGCATCGTAAGCAACTTCGAAAACTCTAAAATTGACAGAGACATCTTGCTGCCTGGACAGTGTCCCAAAGTTCTTCTGTAATGTTGGGGCATCCATCTTTAACCTACAGGCCTGTAGTAGTGGGCAGACTTTCCCATGAAGCAGGAATTTGAAAGACTGTTTTGCCAGTATTGGCAGTTTGTCAGTTACTATCTTCTGTGTCCTGTAGAATGTCTGGCAGACTTTCATGAAGCAGGAATCCTGAAGGACTGTCTCACTTTTAGACAAGTTCAGCAGTCATTTTTCTGTGGGTCCTGCATGTCCAGTGTATACAGAATACCATCAAGCAGTTCAGGCAAGAGCCATTTCTTGCCCAGATGGCCAGCCTTGTCACATTGAAGGCAAATTCCATATGAGTTTCTTCAATGCCCATCATCCTCTTGGAATTGGTGCTGCCAGAAGCAGACATGTCTCACTGTTGAGAAAAATTCTTAAGACGTTTTATATGCCATATGTGTAGATCTTCGAAAGGTTTGAAAAATATCTAGGTGAAATACATCTATGTATCTAGAAATTTTAATATGACTTCAAGTTTGACTATTGTAGACGATTATTAATCTGTATTTTTAGCTATACATTTTAAATGAGTTGTACAAACATAATACCTTAAAAGCAGAAATACATATGCACAGTGTAACAAAATCAACCTTAAATTTGTATCAGTAAACCAAAGTCCATGCTAATGTGTTTATCTCTATATCATATCCCCCTTTAAAGGAAAACGAACATTTATAAACAACCATTTTGGGAATTTGGGCATTGTTTTCTCCAAACTGCTTCCTGTTGTTTGTTGGGCAAACTGTTTTTAGGGTTCATGGAGACCTTTTGGAGGGGTCTTGTTCTGTCAAACCACATTAGCCTGGAAGGAATCTCAGGTTCCCATCCTCTGTGGAAACAAAAACAGAACCTCTTTTCCAAAGTAACATATCCTTAGACTCAAATTTTGAAGTCAAGATACTTTTAAAATATATATGTTGGTTTAGCTTAGCAGCCCATACAATGAAATGTCTTTCTGTACTTAGCTCATTCACAGTCAAGAAATTCAAAGAAAATACAATAGTATACATAATCCAGACTCTGTATTTTATGTGGCTTATTTTTACTCCTTTAATCTATGACTGTACTCTTCTCTCTCTCTCTCTTTCTTAAGCCCATGCACATTGATGCAACACTGACCCATTTAGAGGTTTTTTTTTGTCTGAATCTGTCTTATTGTGTATCTGTAATCATTTTCTGACCAGGAGTGCTTCTTGAAATTCTAAGCAGTGTGGCTAGGATCAACGCCGTGGCCCTGCCTGTTGGCTCTGCCACATCTAACATCATGGAGGCATGTTCACTGCCTCTGAGCCATACACATGGCCCCAGCTCCAGGGACACAGCAGGTCTATGTCACTATTAAGCAATTAGTAGCATGCTGCTCACAAAACCCATTTAGGTGCAGGACTTCCTACAAGAGCCAGAGTTAGTGCTGCCAGCACGAGGCAGGAAGTTATCTCTTGAAGAAGCCTGCAGTTCTTGCTGCTAATGCTGAGTCAAGAAACCTTCTTTTAAAGGAGCCACACCTCTGCTTGCTGTCAGCAAACACAGCCTATTTGAAAAAAATGTGGCTACTAAGAAGCTCCAATTGACTCTCATTTTTTTTGCTTGTCTAAAAGTATATTTTTTTCTTAAGCTTTTTTTTTCTTTTTAAAGTCTTTTATGGATCCATGCCCCAGATATCGGACACTGTTTTTTAAACAGAGACTGCTCTTTTTTTCACTGGCCACCCAGACCCTAACAATCACACAGACACTATATTAATTATAACACTACTTGGCCTATTAGCTCAGGCTTCTTATTAACTTACTCTTACCTCTTAAATTAACCTATTTCTATTGATCTGTGTATTGCCACAAGGCTGTGGTTTACAGGGTAAAGTTCTGGTATTGGTCTCCTTTGGCAGCTACATGGCATCTCTCTGACTCTGCCTACTCTATATATCTCTTACAGCCTGACCATATTCTGCCCTGCTGTAGGCTAAAGCAGCTTCTTCATTAACCAGCAGTAATGAAACATATTCATTGCATATACTACATCGGTCTTCCTCTTTTCAGCACCCAGAAGACACTAGACACTGGATGCATGGTCTGCAATCCTAGCATTTGGGAGGCTCAGACAGGAAGATTGGAAATCAAATATAGCCTTTGTTACACAGCCTACAAAGACCCAATGAAAGCAATGCCAATATAAAAACATTGCAGATGACATTGCGATGGGAGATGGGGTATGGGAAACATTGGAACTGGAATTCTCTTACTACAGAAAGAAATTTCGAGCCAGGACAAGGAACTTCACTTGGGACCCCAAGGAAAATGCTGATGACCCTGTTGTTACTGGGCTGGAGTTTTCAGAAGCAGCTCCTGGAGGGGCCGAATGACAGCTTCCAGATCAGCTAGTCACCACAAAGAGATCTAGATGGGTAAAGAACGCGGACAGAGGCTGGACGGTGGTGGGGGACACGCCTCAGGCAAACCTCTGAGTTAGAAGCCAGCCTGGGCTACAGAGCGAGTTCCAGGACAGCCAGGGCTACACAGAGAAATCCTGTCTTGAAAAACAGAAGAACTTGGGCAGAGAGACTGGAAACGGAGTCAGAGAGCACAGCACTGGGAAAGGTTTTAAAGCAATGAATGTCCTGTGTCAGCCCTCCACTCGCTCTCACACGGTTCTGATTGCACCGGAAGCCCCAGGCCCCAGGCAAGTACAGGGACTCTCCTTAACCCTTTGACAGAGGGCCGCGGGGGGTGGGGGGTGGTGGGAGGGGAGGGGAGGCAGGCCATCTTCCTTCCTAGTGCAAGGCTGAGCTGGACTTTCAGTCTGCATCTGACCCCTCTGGGCATGGAGGGGCCTAGTTAATGGCTTTGCCTAGTCTTCTACCTGACTTACCTAGCACATCTGAAGGGGTCAAGGGACACCTGGGACTTTTGGCAGGTGCCAGAAAACTAGATTCCTGGAGCAGACCCCTGCCAGGAGAAAGGGCTACTTCAGGGTGGAACAGAGGGTGTCCTGCTTCCCTCATGAGTTCACGTACAAAAAGCATGACTACTTGCGTTATTTTCCTGAGGCCCTTTTCACTCAGCATCAAGGTTGCTTCTCATCCCTGGGTTATGCGTTCCCGTGTGGGTGCGTTTTAAACCTGGCCCTAGTGGGGGTGCTTTAAACTTCAAGGCACACGGCCATCTCCTGAGGAGACTGCTGCCAAGCAGGGTACCAGATGGGAGGGCTTCTGGGAAGTCCCCCGGGTCACCCTTCTGCTTACAGGCCCTCAGTCACCTTGCCTAGGGTTTTTGCAGAACATTTTGCGAAAGGCTCTTGATGTTCCCCATCCACAGCCTGCTCTATCCGGTGCTAGTCCCCTGTAGAAGGGGCTGTTTGGGTCTGTCTATTGAATGTGTCCCCTGATCTCTTGCTAGAAGGCTTAATCATTTCAAGTTTAAGCCTGGTCCTTGGTAAACGCTGAGGCAATACTGCCACCGTGTGTCAATATGGGAGACTGCAGCTAAGAGCGCTTGGCGCTTATCCAAGAACCCAGAGTAAGTCAAACGGAGGTGCTGTCTCATAGGATGTAGTCCTGAGCCCTCCCACGGACTTTCTGAGTTAGCCGCTGTGGCGGGGCATGAGAAACTGTGTGCGATTTCTACTGGAAGACTGATGGCTTAATTTGCAGGGCCTGGGACAAATGAATATATGAGCCCTCTCGCTCCAACATTGCTAGGAACTTTAAGGCAGTAATAGGAAAGCAGTCCACCAAAGCTTGGTGCTCTGGGTGATGTCACAAGTACATGACCATGAGTCTGGCCCTTTTCTATGTCCTCTGGACATGCGGACACCCTGCTGTAGCTGCTGCATTTGCTAAATGTATCTTCAGCATTAGCTACCTCCAATGTGCTAGTTAGGAACATGGACTGCTATGGAGAAGAATTTGTTTTGCCCTGATTATGAATGGTATGACGTCGTGCATATTTATAACTTCCCACACCTTTTCAAACCTCATCTTTAAGTTCTGGGATAATGTCTATAGCAAAGAACAGCTCGCAGAATAGAGAGCCACCCCCTTTGTGTGTGTGTGTTGTGCATGCATGTGTGTTTTCTAAGGAATGGGATGGGGTTCAGAAAAAGGGAACACTGCATTTTAACCCGGCTGAGGTTAACACTGCACATGGCTGAGGACCTGTGTGGCATTGGCAGGGTGCAGGCAGAGGGGCGGCTGAAGAAGAAGCCTGTGGGGGAACTTAACAGGAGGGGTGTGGGTATCTTGCTGGGGGATGTGAATTTTGGGCCGGAATCTGGGAGATAAGGATGCCAAGGACGGGCAAGATGTGTTTAGAACGTGCACTGTGCCTGGGAAGGTCACCCAGGAGAATGAGACGTGGAGAGGAGGGGTGGGGTGGGGTCCAGCAGGCAGGCAGACATGAACAGGACCCAAACCAGGACTAGGGAAGATAGCGAGAGCGGCTGAGTTTAGAGTTACCAGGGAGCCGCTGATTGCTGGGATCCCCGCATGAGGAGCTAAGTGAGGAGCTGGGACTAATACCTGGGGGTCTGGCGTGGACATCTGGGTGGATGTGATGACATCATTGGAGACAAGGACGTTCCAAGACTCAGAGTGTGGCGTTAGTGGATGGAGGCAGAAGGAGGAGATGAATAGGGTAGCAGAGCCACGTAGTCTTGAACCCGATGCCATACCCTGTGGCTGAGTATGGGAGACGGTGGCGCCCAGGTTCGGGTTAAGACTGTAAGTGTGCGGGTAAGTTGCGTGGTCTGAATGTGCCGTGTGATTGTGTCTCCTGATCCTGAGTTAGGTAGAATAGCCAAGAGGCAGATTGCTAAATGTCCACAGGCTGTGAGCGGGGAGGTAGAAGATGAGGGTTATAAGGGTCGAATAAGGCCCTGGGGGCACAGGAGGAATGTGGAGTGGGTTAGGGTCCTGAGTACTCAGGGAGACGAGCCCCAAGGAGGAACAGCTGGGTGGGAAATACAGGTTCCTGTTTCCTTCAGACATTGCATGGGCAATGGGCATTGGTGAGCAGTTTCTGATGGAGAAGCTTGAAGACTGTCCCACAGGCAAGTCACACACCGCATCCTCTGCCTGTGGCCCCTTCAAAGCTCCCGGCACCTCCCTGCGGCACTGCCTGCGCCGTTCATAGTTCACTTTTACCTCAAATGCAGTGTTTGGGTCTCTGGCTCCGTGACGAGGATGGCTGAGAGCCCCAGGGAGACTGTTGATGGCCTCCAAAGGTCCAGCGTGCAGTGAGAAACAAGGCCCCACTTACCACGTGACTGCAAGAGCTGGCCACTAGCGCTCCTGAGAGCCTCAGCATTGAGCTGGCACAGAATGGACAGCCCATCACCTTCATTTCCCTAGCGGTGTGGTTCCTGCAGTATACGGTTAATGGCGCACTTAAGGGACCGTGAACTGCACTAATATGAATGACCACGGGCCATGGAGAACCCGGCAAAGAGCTCAAGGGCTGAAAGATCCTAGAAAGGAAAAGCCACAGGGAAGCCGCTGTTAAACCTGAGCGGTCAATTCCTGATTTACGTTTCCCCTGGGCATAAACATAAGTAGGGGTGCCTGGGAGGAGCTGAAAGTACAGTTCACCTGGGCCAGAGGTTTCTGTGCCTTGAGAACTTGTAAGAGACTGGAATAAGCGACTGAGGAACATTCTGGAAATGTCTTCCTTAGCATCTTCTCCAAGGAGAAGAGAATGGTGATTTGTCTAAAGGTGGGTTAGAATACTGCATTTGCTGACAGTGATGGAGATTAAATTATAGCGACAATCGTAGAACACGTGTGCTCATGGTTCCGCGTGTTCTGGAGCCTCTCAACAGCTCTGTAGGGTTTAACCCGTGGTTCCGGAGTACAGAGTTCATGGAAGTGGCAACTTAGAATGGGCGCTATCTATGAGGACCGGCTTTCCGCCACTTAGGGACCCTCTGGAGGACACACAGGTCCGGATCCTTTGTCCCTCCTCTCCTGTTGGCAGCCTGGGTTCTCACAGAGCCCTCTGCCCCAGGAGGAAGGCGACGAAGCTAACTGAATGCATAACTTTATTAAATAAATGCTTTGTCAAGACAAAAGACAAAGATCAAGGAGTAACATAAATTATAAGTTGAATAAATAGAATACAGCGATCTTCACTTCGCAATAAAATGTGAGATCTTCCGAGTTTTTCTCTTTTTATTTCCTTAAGTACAATACGCTAGACAGGAGACGAGCCCTCCCACATGGGGGATTTCTCTCCATGTTCTGCTTGTCACAAACTGGTTTGTTGCTTTATTATTTTTTTTCATCCGTTTCACCAGTAAAAAGTATAAGCATTTTTTTTTTAAAGTTGAAAACAAAAAGGAAGAGAGATCAGAGCTATGGTGTCTGAACAGAATACTACAAAGACCTATATGTGCTGTGGTTATTGCTGTTGTAAAAAAAAAAAATGAAAACAAAAAAAACCCCAAAACAACCTGTAGACGTCTCGGAATCTGAAGGAGTCTTGTCTGAACTGTGCTATCCGGTGACAGGCTACTACTGTGTGACGGTGATGGTGCTGGAGATGGGGCCCAGGCTGGCGCCTAGGGACCAGAGAAGTGGGGTGGATGGATGCAGGGCGGCTAGGGACCCCTCCCCCTCCAACCCTCCACCCTTCTTTCCCCCATTCAGAAAGACTTAAAAGAGGAGGCCAGAGTCTGGGAAGTGGCTGACGCCTATACTCCATTAGAAAACCAAGAAAGTATGTTGAAAGAGACAAAAACCTAAAAGGGAAAAGGAGGCGGAGTAGGAACGGTGCAAGAATCCTTGCACTTTAGTGGTTTGAAAACAAAGACAGTTCAACCCCCTAGGCTGCGGGTGCTAAAAGCCTTGCTCTCTTCTCCTGCCATCTTTCTCTTGAAAGCCAGAAGGCTAGAAGGGTCTCTTCTCCTTGGCTCACTCCTCTCAAGCTGTGGTAGCCATCAAAGCCCTCTAGGGGTCTAAGTGAGCGGAAGGACTGCTATTCCTGCCTGGGAGGGGCAGGAGGTTTGGAGGTTGCCATAGCAACCTGATCTTCTAAGGAGCTTGGTGGTAAGGGTGTTACCATGGAGATAGATGGTGGGAGGAAGAGGATCTTGGAGGGAGAGGAGGAGTGACCACAGAAGGTCTCCTCTCCTCCTGTGGGGTAGATGTTCCCAGGCCTTGTCTGTCTAGGCCTGGCTGTCAGAGAAACATAGCGTCTTCTCTTCCCCAGGTTCCCTGCTTTGTTCTGGATGGGCAAGATGGTCTGGGGTGGAGAGTCGATCTTGGCTAGGCCTCTTTCACCTAACCTGGCAGGAGTTGGGGGAAGAGAGCTATCTTTCTCGCTGCTTGAGTGAGGCATTTGTCAAAAGAGAGGGGAAGAAGCCTTCCAAGGGAGAGCAGGGGTAGAGACGGCAACACTTAGACCTGTGACTGTGGACAACCCAAATTAGAGGCTCTGAGTGGAGCCACGGGCTAGCCTGGAGCCAAGGAGCTTCTTTCTCAGGGCATGGTGGGATTATTGCAGGCCTGCCTTCTCTCCTCTCCCTGTGGTGTGGAGAAGGTCGACGCTCCTCTCTCCGTGGCCCCATTTCTTTCTCTCCTGGGTTCAGCCAGTCCTCCCATTTGGAAAGTTTAGTTCCATCTGTCTGTTAAAGGCAAGCTTCCACTGGGAGTGATTAATTGTGTACACATGGCTCTCCCTATAAGCAGTATAGAGACTCCCAAGACTGGCAAGGCTGAACTGGGGAAGGCCAAAGTGTCTGTACATCGTCCTCCATCCGCTTCTCACTGCGAAGAGCCCATGGAAAGGGCAGAGGCTCATACAAGGTCCAGCAAGTAGTGGGGTGAAGAGAACACCCCCCTCTCAGGGAGGGGAAGGTGAGTAGGCAGTTCCTGGCTCAGTCTTTTCTTAGGGGCAGGGGTACCCCAGTATTTGCTTTGCAAGTCCCAGTCATATGACTGCTCAAGATCCGGAGAATAAAGGCAGAAAGAAGAGCATCATGGAGAAGGGTTAGGATACTGGCCTAGGACATACTCAAGTGTGAAATAGGGGCTGGGGACATTGTGCGGGGAGATGGGTTCACTGGCCCTGAAGGTCTGATAAGTCCTTGTATTGCCATCCCCATCAGGCCCTTTGTCTTATGAAGATCAACTACCTCTTCCATTCCCAGCCAACCGTCCTGTCCAGGCGATAGGAGACAACCCCAAGCTCCGTAGCCGTCTGTTTCCCATGAGACGACGTCGTTTTATTTCTTTGCTGCCCCTTTTTGTTGCTCCAAGTTCGGCACTAGAGGGGGCCTCTGCTGTGCCATGCTATCAAGAAAGAGCAAAGAGTTGTGTCCACAGCAAAAATAGGGGCCTCCTGTACCAATGTCCTTGTCCCCTCTCCTGGCAGTCTGTCTTCAGTCTTCGAGGACAATCCTAAGAAGTCAGCGGACAATGGAATCTTTCTTGGATCACAATCTGGCGGGCAAATGACAACAGCCATGAGTGAAGATCTATGCCCGACGGCTTTATGCCACCCTCCACCTCAGAGAGGATGTGTTGCCGGGGCAGAGTCGACGGGGTGCTCAGAAGATTCTTCAGTCTCAGTCCCTTCCTGTGGGCTGAAGTTGACCTGAAGTTGTGGTGTTGGAGGCACATCCTTTTGCCCTTCAAGTCTCAGTCAGGCTATTGATCCTCATCTCCATCCGTGCTTCTCAAGTCTAGAGCCTGCCTCAACTCCCCACCGTCTGGGCTCTGTGATTCAGCTGAGTTCTCTTCTGCCTCAGAACCCAAACCCTCTTCCCCCATTTTCATCTCAAATTCCGGAAGGTTTATTAGGCGGGAGAAGCCAAGAGAAAGTCCATTGGTAGTTCCCTCTTTCCATCACTTTCCTGTTCCTCCAGTCTCTGCTCCATCTTCTAGCTCTCTGTGGACGCCCCAACCCCACCCCATTGCCTCATCCTCGGCCACCTCTCAGGTCAGTTTCTTTCTGATCTGTCAGCCTGGCATCTGAGGGGGGCTTTCAAAATATAGTTCTGAGCAGGTAGAAGGAAAGGCCTGGGCAGGCCAGTGCGGGAAAGGGGGATCTGGTGGCTTTATGTATCATGGTGCCTGTCAGTTACTTCCTGAGGGTGGCAAGGTTGAGACGGGATGACTCGGGATGCATATTTGATGCACCATTGGGTGCCGGCAGCTCTCCAGCTTGGTGGATCCATTTAAACACTGGTTGGGAATCATGAGAAGATCTGACACAGTGTCCCATAAAAGAGCCAAATTTGTAGCTCATGGGGACCCAGAAGCAGGCAAAGCTACAGTTCTGGCTTGTGTTAGTTGAATATGGATTTTCCCAGAATGAGGAAGATCTCCAGTGCCCTAAAGAAACTACTTTGAAGAGGTAATGCAAAACTTTGAAAGAAAAGAAGAGGGAGAAAAACATAAAGAAAATAGATTTATATGCCTATATATGTCTACATGGAGCCTTGCAGGGAAGCACAAGCCCCCTTGTTTTCTCCGCCTATCATCCTCCTCCACAGAGGCTGCTGGGCCAGCTTTGAGTTTAGTGAAGTCAAGGGCTGAAGCCACAAGTTTCTGAATGCTTGCTGTCACCCTGGGAAATCAAGTCTTTCCAGTGTCAGAGGCAGGTACTGACTTCTAAAAAAATATCTCCATCAAGAGTAAAATTTGTACACATATTGAGTTCACTCATCCGCTTGGGGAAAGACCTGTCGGCAATCACTCAATTTCCTTTGTTGTCAGATTGATGGAATGCATTTCAGTGCTTATGAATTTGGGGGTGAAACCACCTTGCACTGGTAAGAGAAGAGGAGGGACAGGGTCTACCCATCCCCATAGCTGGCTGGAGGAAGCCATAGACCCGAGAGAGAGGCACTGATATATTTTGTTGTTCCTTTTCTCCCTCATACCAATCAATCCTGGGTGTCACTGAATGCCACACTTTTGAGTGTCCCTGCCTCTCTCTGACTTCTTCTGAGTAGGTCTGGAAGTGAAGGGCAGATCCAGCCTGATTGTAGTGCCCTTTCTCTCTCACTGTTTCTCGTTTTCTCTCTGTAACCCTATCTGTCACTCGCTCTTTTCTACACCAATGCATTCTTTCCAACTCTCGATCCCTCCTGCTTTTTTCTCGTCTTCCCTTCTCTGACAATCAACTTGTTTCAAAAAGAAATACATTTTTGGAGTTGGTGTGTGGAGTGTCTCCTTAGCCCTTGCTAGAGATTCCGAGGTCCTCAGTTTCCTCAAATATATATGAGTATATATTTCCCCTAAATGAGATGAAATGAGTGGCGTCCTGGGGTGGAGGGAGGCGCTGGCTGGAGCTGGGGCTGGGGGGTAGGAAAGGGGGAGGACGGGAGGGGACGCGTCACTCAACGTTACTGCTGTCGAAGGAGTGGCACTGGAAGTCCCCATCCACGTACTCCATGCCCGGCAGCTTCATCCCGTACTTGTCCACGCACCAGCAGATGCCACGTTTGCGGCCACGGGAAGGCTTGCACTGGGGAGAGAGGCAGCCGGCAGTGAGCTAGCTGTACCCTGAGGCCCCCTTCTTGTCTAACTGTGTTCCTACACTTGAGAATTGAAAGGGGTACACGCTTAGCCAACTCTTGAGGTTTTGGTGTACCCACCGCGTGGGAGAACCCCGAGAAATTGTTACTTCGCGCACTCTGCCCTGGAGTTGGTCCTGCCATCTCCTGTTTGTCATCTACTTGGGGACCACCAACCTCACACTCTCCAGGTATCATCAAGAGAGGACCCTAGCCGTTCAAACAGGAAACATTGCTCTGTGGCTCTATTGCATACCAGACGCAGTTTAAGAAGGGTCACGTGACAGGAATTCTTCTAAGAACTTTGTCAGGATGTATCCCTTCTTCCTCCCCATCACGGTGATGGGCACTGGTAGTCTGCACAGCTAAATAAATGAGGCAAGGGGTCACAGCTAGAAGTGACAGGACCAAGATACGCCCAAGGAGAGCTAGCTTGTAACTTCACTTAGATTAGGGGTCCCCTTCCCCTCTAGGTTTGTCAAGGTCATCCAATCAGAAATGGAAAGGGCTTGGCGTTCACTTCAGACTGGCCAATCAGAAACGCCAGAGGTGAGGTCTGGAAGCCTGGTACAGGGGCACCTACCTGCTTTCTCTTGTAGAATCCTTTGCGGTCACAGTTGGGCAGGTACACAGCACGGGGCACCATGCGTGGACTGGCTTTGAGCTCCTGCAGGGAAGCTTCCATGTGTCTGCGGCAGGGCCCCTGCGAAGACAGGAGGGATGACTCGAGTGGAAACCACTCAGGTGTGCAGACCTATGGATCACGGGTGGCATCCAAAGGGACTCCGGGAGAAAAGCTATCACCTCCACCAGAAGCTATTAAAGCTATTTCTTCTTCCTCACCTGCTGGTGACTTGGTTGTACAGTAAGCCTGTGTGTAGCCCAGCACAGGGCTCTTCTTTCCCGTTTATCTTGCAGGTCACTCACCTTCAACTTCTTTACCCTTCCAAGTAATGAAGACACAGGCTGTACTCTGCAGACATGCTAGGATAGTGTTCAGTCTCTATCTGGGACTGGCCATAGCTCTAGGGGTCGTTACTCTGTGTGTATTCACTGTTATACTAGGTACTTTCTTTGAAGAGTTGTTTCTGTTTCCGCTGACTTGGATCAGCCCTCAGTCTGGATAAATAAACTCAAGTTCTCAAAAGCATCCTCCCAAACCCTCAGTTGAGCCACCATGACCACATTATGTTTTTTGATTGGTCTAGCCTGTGTACCCTCTGTGGCCATATATGTTCAAGTAAGGTGCAGGCGTGACCAGCTTGTGGTGGTGGCCAGGGCAGGGAGGAGAGAATCCCTAAGACTCACTTGCTCAGATTCCTGTCTCATCTCAGGCGCAGGGACGACTCTGGAGTGGGCAGTGTTCTCTGCGCCTCCCACAAACTTGGACTGGGTCAGCTTCTTCCTGCGGTCCTTCTTCACAGCCTCGGCCTTCAGCTCGGATATGCGAGTGTGTTTGGGCCGGAAGACCTTGGAGGAGTAGGTCTCTTCAGCCATCTCGGAGGTGGTTGGTTCCTCATGCTCTCGAGAGTCTCTCACTGTAGGGGGATGGAGTGAAAGAATCAGTTTCTGAGGCCAGAGAGCAGAGTCTAGAAGCCAGGACGTTTGGACGTTTGAGAGCAGCAGAGGGTGGAGACCATGCTGAGAACTGGGAGACAGGAGAGGCAGAAATATGGGCCCTGGAGAGGTACAAAGTATGTGGAACTCAGAAGCCTCCTCCCTCCACACTAGCTCCCAGCTGGCTCCGTGCCCTGCTCTGGGCCCCGGGAGGCTGGGCATTACTCAGCTCACTGTGAGGGGCCGACAGCTGGCTGGGGCCACACCAGCTATATATAGGAGCGACTTGGTGACAGAGTCTATACTTAGCTGACTTATGACCTTTAGAAAAAAGAAGTAGGACTTTGCTCACGTGTTTGTTATTCTGTGAATGTTGCCTGCCTGGGCCATCTCAGTACATATTTCCAGTAAGTTCTTTCCTCATTGGTGCCCACCATTTCCCTCTGAGCTCCCTGACCTTGCAACCTCAATAGGTTATGAGTGGGAAGACCTTAGATTGCAGTCCCCAGGTGGTGTGTTTAGGGTGACCCACAAGACCAGATGTAGGATCAGAAAGGGATGGGGGCTCAGATTCCATCACCTTTGCTATTTAGATACTCAGAAGGAAGGGAAAAAAAAGTCTTCAGGATAGCCCCCAAAATAAAATAGGGTGAAGGAAAACCCATAACTCTCTCTCCCTCAGATACCCAGAAATGGTTACAGCTAGGTATCTCGGATATGAAAGAGAAGGGGGAAAGAATCCAAGGAATTTGGGATGAGGGGAAATTTGTAAGAAAAGAAGAGTTTTGGGTTTTGGAGAAGACACTGTTGGATGTCTCCAATTCCCAGCCCAAAGGAAGCTCTGGTGTGAGCAAGGGGAGGCATCTGGAGACTGTCAGAGAGCAGGTGACCCCAAACTCCCAAGACTAGGTTCCTCTTGGGTTCGTCAAGCCTAACGAACCAGGCATCGATTTCTGCTAGGAAATCACTAGGAGGAAGCCGCTAGAATTTTTTTTTTCCCATTGATCTAGAGGATTTCATTGGGTTGGGAGAGGAAGAGAAACCGCTACTGGAAAGGAAGATGAAGGGCCGGGAGTACACGACAGTGCAGGGCAGGCTCTCCCCAATCAGGTTCAGCGTGGGGATTTCAGACCCTCCCCTTCTCAGCCCGCCCCCCTTCCTCAGTGTCTGACCCTACTGTATGAGGACCTGTTGGGATCGCTAATCCCAGGCGGACTGCCCAAGGTGGAGTTTAGCATTCTGGGGATTAAAAGAGGATATTTTGGGATGAAGTCAATTTTCTTGTGGAACTTGGGGACAGGAGGAGGTGTGTCCAGTCTGTAGTCTCTGAGCAGATGGAAAAATAGAAGGGGAGATCTTTCCTTAAGGGCTTTAAAGGACTTTTGCAAACTCTGGGCCTCATTAACTCTGGGCTCCTGAGGGTGCTTACACTCCTCCAATTTTCAGGCTTCTGGCTTTTGAAGAGCAGGCTTAAATTTGGATGTGTCTCCCACGTTTTGGTGCCACTTCACCACACGAAAGCTGGAAACCTATTACTTAGGTAGTGAGAGAATCGAGTAGCAAAGATGTTAATCAGAGTCTTGTGGTCACCTGTAGACTCCAGAGAGACAGCGGGAACTTGGAGGCAGACCAGGGCAGAGTCAGAAAGATTAAAGGGCTGGCAAGCAGGCGTTGAAGTTGAACGGGAATGCCAGCACCTGGCTCAGTTGCCTTGTGGCCGAATAATAAAGAGGATTTTATTTTGGGAAGGTTTGGATTTTAAATTAAAAAAAAAGAAAGAGAGGCCATGGGTCGCTTCACTGAGAGAAAATAGACTGAGGTTGCTGAAGGGATTGAGGTGGGGTACAAGAGAAAGTTTCCAGGAAACTACCATGGCTTTCAGAAACAAGCAGGGTTATATTTCCAAATGGCCAGTAGGTGGCGCAGGAGACCGAGAACCCCTCCCACTTGTGCGTATTTGCATGAACTGCGCATTTGCATGGACTATGCAATTTGAAAATTTAGCCCTCGGGTGTCTCTCCTTCCTGCTTGTTTGAGACTCATCAATCCCTTCTCCCTCTTTGTGTGTCCCCAGCATGCACTGAAAAGGTCGGGGCATAGACAAGGGAGAACTGTGCCGGAGTGGAGGACAGCGGGGGCAAGACTCGTTTGTGTGTCCCACAGTTTCTCAATCTGACTGGAAGGTGATGCAGAGAAGAGAAGCACAGTCCAGCTCCTCCCCCCCCCCCCACGCCACTAGAAAAGGTTTCTGCAGAGAATGAGAAGTGTGGGGTGCTCAGGGTCCCCTTCCCAGAAGTCACAGAAGCAGAACTTTTAATTTCACGATCTGTTCCAACAATTAAGAAAGGGTTTGTGCTGGCCAGTTTTTATGCTATCCCAGTGTTTACCCTGGGGTCTGTTCTGAGTCTGCTGTGGCTCTAGCCCTATGTCCTTCTGGCCAGCTTTGTCACACTGAGTTCACCTCTTCAGCCTCCCCTTCCCATCACTGTGGTACCCCGGGGAGGGGCTGGGTGGTGGGTACATCAGCCTCTCCCTCTGGCAACACATGCACGCATGCACGAACGCACGCACACCCAGACACTCTGCTGTTCACCACATCCCAGCAAACACAGAGTATCTCTCTGGGAGCAGGCCTGGTTTTAAGGTTGCAGAGGTATACCAGGAAGGGCAGAATTTCACAGAGCACTGTCATGAACACACCCAACTTTTCTAAGACCACACCCCAGCAGCGGATGCTTTCTTGCAGGCATCTGACACTTCACCAATATATGGAGACACGTTCTGGGCTTCCTGGGACTCTCACGCTAGCTCCCTGTGTGGGCCGTAAAACCTGGCGTCTTAAGGGAGCACGCTTTGACTTTAGCTCTCTCTTTCCTTGGATACTAGTCAACAAAGGAGTGAATGAATCTGCCTCCAAGGCAAAGAGATTTGGAGGCTAGAGGCACTTCTGTAATAGAACTGGGGCAATCTATAGTTTAAGATTGCCGTGGGAGGCCATGGCAGTCATGCCCCTGCCTCAGAGCATGATTACCTTGCTGCTGGGCAGTGTGAGGAGCCGGGCAGTGTGACTGAGGCTTCTGTTTGACCCAGACTGTGCAATCCGGGAGCCAGAGTGGCTATTTAAAGGAACAAATACCCAGAGGGCCTCGGTTGTTCTCTTCACATTTCCAGTGCCCCACAGCCGCCCGCCGGCTGCTACTGTGCTGGACCGTGCAGATACAGAACACTTTCATCATCGAGGTGAGTTCTACTAGATAGCACTGGCCCAGGACACTGAGCAGTGAGTGCCTGGATAGTGACAAAAATAGGCTACACGCTCTGCCCTCCTCCCCCTCTTGCCTCGTCTTGTTTCTCAGCCAATAGGCAGCCTCCTGCTCTCTGCGGCAACGCGAGGCTTGTGGGAGAGCCAGAAACCGGCGGCACATTGTCCCCCAAAATGTTAGACGTGTTTTGGTCTCCCCAAGTCTGACTGCTTCCCAGCTGCAGGTGGAGGCTAATTAGCTCAGTTGCACCGTGTGAGCGCATTTGCATACAGAGAAGGGGAGGGGGGATTCTGGACAGAGTTCTGGCCCATGGCAGCAGCTGCCTGGCCCCAAGCTCTCTCTGGAAGATCCCCGAAGACACCGTTTTCTTTTCCACTGTGGTCAGTAATACAGGCTGTGTCCAGAGATTTTAACAATCAGAATAAGAAACTGAACTTCCAAGAGGAAAACAAATGCAGACAACTGTATCCTAAGGGGGAGGAGGGCCTGCAGGGTTCATTTAATTTCAAACAGCTTAACCTTAAATTCTGAAACAGTTTGCTCACTGGAAATGTTTTAAGTATATTTGGAATGACATACCATAAACCTTATGACCCAAATAAATACATCTTTGTATATATATCTACATATATGTGTATAGTATATATATATTATACACATTAACACATTATATATACACACACATATATAATGACACTGAAACAGTGTCTAAATTGAGGTTTTATATTCTAAATATAAAAAGATGCCATGGATTTCAGTGATAGTATATAAAAAGGTATTGATGATTTCCTTATCATTATTTGGGTACATGTTGAGATGATAATATTTGGGTATGCTCTGCTGAAATATTAATTTCCTCTGTTTCATTTTAACCTTTAAAAATTTTGGATGCTAGGCTTTTTTTCCCTCCCCTTCCTCTCTTTCTCTCTCTCCTCCTTTACCTTTCACTCAATAAATTCCACTCTTAAAAAAAATAATAAAAAGTGTGGCCACTGGAAAATTAAACATTACGTATGTGGCTTGTATTGGATTTCAGTTGGATGTGCTATTCTAAAGACTCCTGAAGATGACACACCTGTAGAGGGGAATAGAGAGCTGCCACAGCCCTAATGCTACAATTTAGAGTTCAAGTAACTGTAGCCTGTATAAATTCACAAACGGGCAGAGATCATACAAGGCCCTGTTCCGAGTGACATTCCCCCAGGGCCTAGGATTTGTCAGGGAAAGGCTGTCTATCTGACAGTTTAGGCTGAGGACTAAGTGTAAGATAACCTATTTGGTGGAGCCTAAAGGCTCAGCGGGTGAGTCCTACTGGGAAGATAGGCTAGTGTCATTTGCCTGCCTCCCCAGCAACCCCAAAGCCTCAGCCTTTGGACAGGTGGGGATGCATCTTGGCATAGCCTCAGATTAACCTCAACCCCCAGCTGTAACCTCTCAGCCAAAGGCTGGCCTGCTGAGCCACCTGGACATACCTGGCTTGTGAGTTTTTCTTTATCAGCGTCTTTGGTGGATGATCCTTTCTCTTTCTGATGTAGAAATCCTATAGTAACTTCTGTTACCACCACCCCCTGCCCCGCTGGCATCCTACCTCGGATCCTGCTTGCCAGTCCCAGAAAGACCTGTGCCATGGTTACCACGGGCCTGTTTATCACAGCCCAGGTTACCATGGGCAGTAGACCACTGAGGTGCTGTGTTCTCCAGAGAGACAGGCAGCTCAGGCAGCCACAGGGCGGCAAGGACCTGCCTGCCACATCAGAAGAGCTCCTTGTATTCAGGAAATGAGGTTTGGCCCACAGACCTGGAGGCTGTGCCGAATACCATTCCTTCAAAACCCGACTTACTCACTTCCTCTGACCAAACCTGGCCTGAAAAAGGGGCAGAAGAAACCCTGAGAGCAAGAAGGTATTAGAGACCCTACTTTTGGGTCACTCCACTGCTTCTCCAGCCCACAAAATAGAGCGCCCCCAAGTGGAGGGGTTTTCTTTTACTTTCAGAACACCTACCATTGGAGGGTAGTATTCGCCAATGCTGGCCTAAGGTCTGGGCTGCAGGTTAGACCAGGCCTAGGCAAGAGCCCTAGTGATGACTGAACAAGCCAGAAATAGTAAGAGTGCCACAACTCCTAGGGAGGAGCCGAGTTCAAGTCCTGGCCACCAAAGATCTTGTCTTGGGCAAGGGGCTTCCTGTTTCGGGTCCCAGAGTCCTTATTTATAAAGTGAGGGCCTTGGCCAAGATGGTAGCTGTGGGCTTCTTCCAGTGTTAATGTTCTTTGGCCAATATCCAGATAATTCCTGGAGAGATGCTAGGAGACAGGATACATGGCCGGGCAGGAAAGCATAGAAATCATGGCTGGGGAGGGAAGCAGACATCTCTATTGGCTTCTTTGGTTAGCTGCTGCTTTCCTTCTGCAGACATGTGGCCAGTCTTACGGCCCTGAACAGCCTGCCTGGCTTGGAATTTAAGGACAGCCCTTGAGAATTGCTGCTTTTGCCTAACTGGTGAAAGTGCAAACCACAGCTGAATAAAACCCCTTCTACTCGCCTGTTTGTGGCTCCTGGTAACCATCCCCCCGTCTGGAGGGGGTGTCCCTTGTTCATACTTGGTCATATACAGCTTTTCCAGCTTCTGAGTATGGTGGCTCTGGAGGGTCATAATGCCTTCTTTCAATTTTGCTTTTTCTCCCCATTAACTACCTTAAGGTTATCGGCGCCGACTGTACAAAGTGAAAATCCTTTGGTAAATCCCCCTTCCATCTTTCTCCTCTTCCCTTAATTAAGAGACCAGGACGGAGAACACAAGGGATTCTTGCTTCCATGTCCTCCGCTCTAACCCTCCAGTGACCTCTGGCTGGAGGGTGCAGCTGCAGGCCTATCTGCTTGCTTAAAGGCTGAGAACCACAACTCCCTACTCACAGGAGATGCCTCAAAGTTTGGGGAATGGGAGAGGGGGCAGGGGAGAGGAGGATATTGAAGGCAAAACAAAAAAAGGGACTTGGAAAGAAAAGGAGCCTCCCTGGGCCAGCTGTGTTGGCTGCTCCAGGCCCTGCTGACACAGCAGAAAGATGGGGCAAAGGCAAGCAATGTCAAGTTCAGCACGGTTCCCAGCTCTCCCTCCGTTCTGGTTGGCCTCAGCGAGGCCAGCTCTCACAGACTTGCTTCAAAGGGAGGGTGTGCTGTGGAACAGGAATCTGGCTCCCTCAATTTTCCATGATCTTGGTCAACCCAGACATGGATCTGGCCAAAAAGCCTTACTCTGGATTGACTTCAGCGTGGCATTTGGACCAGGGTTGGCGCCGAAGCCAGGCCAAAGTAGCAAAAGCTGACTTCATTTTCATTTGGGCGATGCCCCCTCCCCTTTCTTTGCCAGAAGCACGGTTTAGGTTTCTCTTTGCCTTATTTCTCAATGACAGGATTGATAGTCACAATCCTCTGCTCCCTGCATCTCAGATTTCAAGTCTCTAGGAGCCCAGGAGACACTATCCAGACCCTCCAGTGTGCTGGGCTCCCACCACCAAATCCAGAGACCGGTTCTAGACGCTGCTCTCAGAAAAGCTTGGACCTTCCTTGACCCACTGAAACTCACTTTTATTTATTTCCCTTGGCCCTAGAAACTCTTGTCTCCCTAGTCCCTTTAGCCTCACGCACACTGCCCTCTGTTTCTATATCTCTCTGGCCAGGGGAGCTCTTAGCAGAGGGCGATCTCTAGGCCACGCCCTCTTCAGTTGCCAAGCAACGCACCCAGCAAACCGCTAGTCTCCGCCTGCCTGCACACGCCTCCCTCTCCCGAAGCTTTGGCTGCCTGCCACCTCATTCTCCTCCGCTCCTCACTTCTCATTCTAGAAACACACTGCACTGGAGGTGTTACATAATGTAAATAATATATGAATATATAATATGTACTTTTGGTTGCATACCAAATAAAAATACATTATATGTATAATATAGCTTTCACCAAGCTCACACTACTCAGATTTCGATGGTGGGGGAGGGAGCCTAGGGAGAAGGAATTTCTTCTAAAGGACCCGGAGGACACCCTCCTCTCTTCACTACCCATTTTCTTCTCCTTAAGAATGACGTCATCTTTAGGGTTTTAGGAATCAACTAATGGCTCTCGGGTTGAATGATCTTCCGAGAGCTGGTTCCCATCCGGGAGGAAAGCATCAACCTTCGCCCCTGTGGATAGCAGCCAAGGCGCAACCGCAGCTCGCTAGGCACCTGTCTGAGGCGGGCTGGGGTCGGAGAGAAACGTCGTGACTCTGTGTGTGTGTGTGTGTGTGTGTGTGTGTAAGCGCGCGTGCACGCAGGCTCATGCACTGCGTTGGCTTGGGAAGTTGGATGCTGCCTCTCTGCTGGGCTAGCATTTGCGCTCGCGCGTGCGCACACATCTAGCCCAACTACTCCCTATCAGTCACGTGGCTGGGCAAATAAAAGTGGGGCCGGGCTACTGCGTAGTCATAACTTGCGCACTTAGGCTGTGATGGGCTTGCTAGCCACAGCTCTTGTCTCCAAGCCAGGTAATGGATTCCTACCGTTTCGGCGGGCAGGAATGTAATAAAAAATAACCCGGAAAAATCTGTCTCTAGGGCTTCCGCGGTTTGTACTTCCACCTCCCTCTCATGATGCAATTTCTTGGGACAGCCAAAACCTGCACTTCCCAGGGAGAGATGCTGAGCTCAGTCCTTAGGTCCTTACTTTGCATTTTAAAAAAATTAAAAAAGATTACAAAACTCTTCACGTTGGAGTGCTTGTGAATCAGGGAGGACGGCAGGCGGTGAGAAGGCTTTTGTTTTCATTGTACTGCACCAAATAAACATTTAGCTAAATTGTAATTCCTCTAGGAGAAAGTCAATAACTGTTCATCTCTCCGAGCCCAGATTTTGTGCATCGCTGATCAAGTAATACAAATGCACATATGTTTATATACGTACATATGTGTGTATATATATGATCAGATAACTCCCCAAAGAAACCTAGCTTGAGGCAGAACTGTTCTGATTGAACAAGAAGCTCTGTCAATCATTTAAATCATAGACTCTGGGCGCACAGAACTTGGAGGCGGGGCAAGAAGGGGCGGGGCAAACGCAGTGGTGACTCCCTGAGCACGGTCTTTCTGTCTCTCTTCGCCCCTTGAATTTTGCATTCTGCGTTTCCAGGGCCCCTCGTGCATTTAGCCACACTCACTTTCAGTCGGGTTTAAGTGATTGGTGGGGGTGGGGGTGGGGTGGGATGCTAGGGTGGAGTGGAGTGGGGAGAAAGGGAGGGAAGGATGAAGAGGGCAAGCATCCACTGGGATCTTGAGGACAACTTCACCCCACACCTCCCATTACCTCTCAAACCTATTTCCACTTTATTATTTTAGGTAAAATCTGAATTCACAAGGGGGAAAAATCATTAGGTTCAGGGACGAATATTCAACACAGAACACCAAGCTCTTTTCACCCTCTACCCCACACCCCGCCCCAGCACTTCTGTAGCGGTCATTCTCTTCCTGGGAGGAAAAAAGAGACACGGTTTACAGTCTAAGGTGTTTTGTCATTGATCATAATCAATCATATCAATTCAAAAACAGCAAGTGTACATGTGGGTGAGGCTCAACATCTCTACCCAAAAGGCATGAGTTACCCAGATGTAGTGTGTGTGTGTGTTCACGAGTGCATCCCTGACCGAGTAAGAATGGACGAACAGATAAATCTAGATGCAATGGGATGGGGAATGGGGCTTGGAAGGATCAAGGTAGAATTAGCTCCAAAGATGGGTAATTCATCTTTAGGCCCCAATTAAAAAGACCTTTTAACAAAAAGATTTTTTTAAAGTTTAGGGAGAAAAGTATGGGGGTGGGGTGGAGACGGCTGGTCATTTAACCTGTTCTTTTTCAGAGTGGATGCACGGGATTTGGACTTTGAGATTCAATAGGAGCTCGGAGTCAGGATTGCCACGAGTTAGGAGTGGGGGAGGGTCGGGCTGGGGTGGAGGCTGAGATCGAGCGCAAACTGCAAGAGGCTGGGTTAGACAGACACCTAGGATAGCAAAATCTGCCAGCGCTACAAGTCCGAGGTGCAAAGACCCACCCCATCTATTCCCAGGAGTTACCCATGATCTAAACCACTTGCTGCGCAAAGCGCGTGGGTCCCAACCCGTCCCGGGTCCCCACCCGTCCAAATCCCCCCACCCACTCTCCACCCGTGTGCCTTGCAACTGGTACCCCGGAATCTCTCACCTATCTTGGTTTGCTCGCTATAGCTCTTTTCGCTGAGGCAAACCCCGCGGCCATGCAGCAAGGCGTGCAGCGGCTTCTCCTCATCCTGCCGGGGGAGGCAGCGCAAATCTTGGGCACAGCGTTCAGTGTAGACGCCACACGACTGCCCCTCTGCCAGGGCGCAAGTCATGCAGCAGCCGCAGCCGGGCTCCTTGACCAGCTCGCAGCCCAGAGGACTGGGGGGACACATGGACAGAGCTTTCTCGTCGCAGGGTTCACAGTGCACGAAAGAGCCCAGGCCTTGAGCCGGGCCGGCATAGGCGGCCAGCAGCAGGAGGACCGCGCTGAGCACCATTTTCTCCGAGTCTCGCTTTACCTCGGGGCGGGGCAGGAGAGCGAGAGTGCGTAGAGAAAGGGGCCAAGAGGGCTCCTGGAGATTTTTTTTTTTCCAAATCTCTTGCAGGTAGAGCAGGTGCCCTCCCCCAAACACTTGCAAAATACGAGGCAAGGAGGATTCAGGTGCCTGCACGCAAGTCACAATTGCAAGGATTAAAGACTTGCAACAGGTTGGGGGTGAAAAAAAAAGAGGCGCGCCAGGTGCACGCAGAGTGAGCGGAGACCGAGGAAACCCCTAGGCGAGATCAGGTCAGAATTACAGGGGCGGGGGTGGCACAGAATTGCTCACCCCAAAGCAACAGAAAATATGAGCTTGGAGGCTGTGGAAATGGGAGTGATGAAGAAAAAATGGATTTGGCTTATTTTTTTTTCTTGTTGCTTAAAATCTAAAACGCACCCCCACTTCTCACCAAGCCTCCGCTGCCAGCTGCGCCGCGCCGCAGAACAGGTAAGAGGCGTCGGCGGCTGCCAAGAAGATGGGGGAAAATGTTGAAATCAAGAGAGAGGAAAAAAAAAAAACGAGCAAAAACCCAAACCTCACCAAACCTGGAC
This sequence comes from Chionomys nivalis, assembly GCF_950005125.1. NCBI lineage: Eukaryota > Metazoa > Chordata > Mammalia > Rodentia > Cricetidae > Chionomys > Chionomys nivalis. The sequence continues at coordinate 123,475,738 of NC_080087.1, read as the reverse complement.
CCTAACACCTCTGGTCTCCCACTCTACCACCACCTCTTCGGAACCCGCAGGATCTGCGTGAAGCCCGGAGAAGGGTGCAGACCGAGGAGGGGGGGATAACGAAAAGAAACAAAAAAAGGGAAAAAGCCCAAACAGCTTTGCAGCTCTTTGCTAGCTCTTTTTACCCCCGGCAGAAGTTTCCAAAGAGACTGCGGGCTCTGGTCGAGCAGGCGCTTTTAAATAGACGGCCCCTGGCTGCCAGCCAGTTGTAGCTGCAATCTGAGCTCCCCAACACCCAACCCATGCAAGGATGCCAAGGAGCTTTGCAGCAAAACTCACACGGGGTGGGGGTGGGGAGAGGCCTTCTAGACACACGGAGGCTCCCCTCGCTCCCTGAACAGTGCCCTCCGCCCCACGGAATGCACGAACGGGGCTTGGGGGACAGACTGGAGCTTCAGAGAGCAGGGAGAAGGTGGAGGAAGGAACAGGCAATAGTAATCTTCCTGAGCTGTCTGAATACAATGGAGTGGCTGGGTTCACCCACAACTAGCCTGGACACTGGCTGTTAGGACGCCCGTTTTCTTATTAGCCATGTGTACCCTCCCAAGAAGTCCTTTCCAACCTGTAGGAAAAAAAGCGTTTTAAGTGACCACTGAAGGTTTGTGCGTTGTTTGGGGGACAGGTAGTGAACACTAGCCGGTGAGGGGCATTGAGATGAATTTAAAAAGAGGGGGAAGGAGTGGTGGGGGTAGATCCCTCCCTCATCAAAAGTCTGAAAAAAGGATTAAGGTAAGAACTTTGGTGGAGTACTGATTTTAGTTACATTTAGTGGCCATTTTCCTTCACCTATATAGCTGTCCAGGGAAGCTCATCTCTCTCTCTCTCTCTCTCTCTCTCTCTCTCTCTCTCTCTCTCTCTCTCTCTCTCTCTCTCTCTGTGTGTGTGTGTTACATGCACTGTCAAGAAGGGGTACCCACCCAGCTTTGTTGGGAGCAGTGACTGAGACAAGAAGAAATGCTGTGGATTGTCAGCATCATCTGGTGTCTAAGGTGTCCTTCCCATGGACACCTTAAATGTTCTTCTAAGTGGAAGGAAGGCAGACTAGTGAAAATCTTGGGGTTATCGAGGGGGTATTTTTGTAGGGTTGTTCCTGGAGTGATCGGGTGCCACACTGCAAGAAACCTTGTCTTAAGGTTAATGGGTGCAAAGGAATACAGCTCAGGGGTACACAGTGACAGGACCCTGGGACCTGATCAGGAGAAACCCTGACCCAGGACCTCACGGTGCTGCTTGAAACCCCACAGCTCCGTTGGCACTAGGGACCATTCTTTCCTTAGGAAAATGAAAGAAAACCCAATCTTTGAAAGAAGGGATATGATAGTCTTAACTTTTTTTGAAAGTAAGTTTGACCTGATAGGTGGACTCCAGACTGCCCACCACAGACCAAGAAGAAATGGTCAGGTGACCATCTCTGGGGAGTTCTCGGGGAGGGGCTCTCCACATTCTCCAAGTCCCTTTCTTTCTTGCTTAGTGCTCTATTCTTCTTTTAGAAAAGGGGCTGCATTTCATGAATTTTGCCACTAGACTGCACCCTTATCTATGATAAGAATTCTTCCTGGAGGACTGCTTTTGAGAAAATATTTCCCTTGCTAGCTCCGTTTGAGAGCATCTCACCCAGTGCCGTTCACACTCCCCGATCCTGATCCATGTTCTCAATTCTTTGTTTTCTGAAAGGCACGTTTGAAACAAGCCTGAAGTCTAAAGTTTGTGCTTTTACACCTATTGCCAAAGAGGTTTTAGGTGTTGGTTAAGAGAGGGAGGAAGAGCTGTGGCAATGACTTACAAAAAAAAATTGTAGGAAGGCTGTTCCAACTGCTTATCTCTACTGTAGGAGGGCTTGGTAAAGCAGGGAGCAAATTAACGTTGAAAAATTGGGTTGAGATATTTCAGAAGCAAAAGAGATCAACTGTTATTTTCTCATTTGAATCAAGTTCAGGCAAGAAGAGTGGTAGGCACACGGAGGGCATGGTATGGGGATGGGTTCAGATCAGCTTGAGGTTACATTTGAGATAAGTTAGAAAACTAGGGTGGTTTTTTTTTTTTGAGGGACCATAAATTACCCAGTTCCTGTCATCCCATACTCTCAAAAGATGACCTCCAATGACCAACTTCTTCTTTTCTCCAGCTCACTTCTTGTGGCTGGAAAATACATCGCGTGAAGGTCAGGAAAAGAGGATGTGACGGTTCATAGAGAAGACAGGTGGGTAGAGAGAAGAAAGAAGAGACAGGGTGGGGAGCAGGTCCTTGGGCAGTGACAGTGAGGTCATGGGGAGAGACTGGTGGGCTCACGGGGAGAAAGCAATGAAAGACCGTGTTAAACAACAGTTTTTGATCTCTACTTCCCAAAGGGCAGAAGGAATTCAGAGAGAGGTACTGCTGTTCAAGGGCATAGGCTGGGTTCTAGAGAGGAAAATGAAGATCCCTCAGCATTCTGGGATTGTCTGCAGGGATTTTGTCCAAAGAGAGGGGACTGAAGAGGCAACTTTTGTGCTCAACAGTTCATATGCGACATTTGGTGAGGAGGGTGTTGGGTGTTGGGCATATGGGCCTCCTACGATTCCATTCTCTCTGCCTTCTATTCCAGAGGCTCCAGGCCCTTTACAGTTACCTTTAGAAGATGGGAGTGGAGTGGGGTGGGGTGGAATTGGGGGTGATTAATACCAACAAGTGTCATTGAGATGGCAGCTTATTCTAGTCAGGTTCAAATCTGGTTCTACTCCCAGAGACACTGGCTTAATTTTGCTGCCATGACCTTCCTTGATTGTGTATAGCTGAGCTCTGGAAAGCCTCTGTGATCTTCTCGGAGATGTTGGAAGTTAAATATCATCCACTGTGTTCCACCTCCTCTGGGATTGCTCTCTCAAGAATTAAGCGATGATTAGAACCGAGCTTCAAGAACTATGAGCGAATGAAAGATTTGTATTGTTTACCTGGACAACTTTCAAAGGGCAGAGGGCACTTTTTTAGTTCATCAAGCTTACCAGACCTCCATAAGCTGGCTGTTTCTGGAAGGTCTTGGCGTGATTTCAAAGCAAGGATGATGTCTGCTAACAGGGTTGGGAGAAGCAAGAGAGACTTGTTTACAACACTGGTTCCACTTTTAAGATCTGGTCACTGACACACACAAGACCAGAGCATGTTAGGCACACTAATGCCACTGTTCCATCTGGATGCCAGGTAAACAGGCACCAAGTCCTCAAGCCCCTCCCCGGTGGAGAAGTTCAGCAGGACTGAGGAGTTCAGGGCAAAGGAGTTTCTCAAGGCGGCTTTGGTGTAATGACATCCCTGAAGGCTAGGTGGCAGAACAGATACATCATTGAAAGCATGCCTCCATCTCTTCATGCAGGGGAAGAAGAAGCAGAGGCTAATAAAAGAGTATTAACAATGGGGTTAGATGCCTGGGAGAAGCAAAGCCTTGCAAGAGGGACACCCTTGTGTACCCACACCCTGTGGGTACATTTATATGCTGACAAGCCTGCCCACTGCTCTTGGCGTTAGCATCACACCTACCCGAGCTACAGAATAATCCATGTCCCACTAGCGAGCAGCTGGCTCTTCGTGTTTTACCCTGGAGACAAGGTCCCTCCAGCTTGGACTGTGGTGACTTTGTGTGCATCAACACAAGCCCTAGAACTTCTCCGATGAGTAATTAGAAGGTGATCGCCATCAAAGTGCATGACACTTTCTCCACTTCATATTCTTTAAAATGTTAACTTGCCTGTCTCACACAGTCAAGACAGAGAAGGTCACAGCCATTTGCTCGGAACACTTTGCCATTGTGGCTGGGGACTTTTTCAAGAATGACATGGTGTTGCCAGGGTCGGTTCATCTGCCTCACCCTCTCCCATCCTCATCTGGCAGAGGCAGGCGCTCCCTTCAGATAGCTCTGTATCCTTTTGCACAGTGGATTTTTAGGTTTTATATGACATTTCTTATAGAAAAGACAACTATCTTGTGGGTCAAACCACGTGCTGCTTTAAAGTTCAAGTTTTATAGCGAGGCTCGCTGTAGCCAGCAACTTAACTGGAGTTGAGATTGACCCTGAGGCTGACTGTGACTCACAGTGATTTGTATCCCTATGTGAGCAGTATATGCATTCATGGTTTTACGAATTAACGTTTAGAAGGCCCTGGAGCAGATCCAGGCAGATAGGGGCAGAGCAGAGCCCCATAAATACAGTTTGGGCCTGGAGCCCTCCTGTCTTCTCAGATCACGGGATCTGGCGTGTTTCTACAGCGTGCAGCTCAGAAGCTGTGTTAATTTTGGAAAATGAGATTAAGCAGGAAAAGTGATCCGTTGTGACTTAGAAGACAGGAGGGTGGAGAGGCCCTGCTCCAGTGGGGAGAGAGAAGTGGGTAGGGAAATAGAGTGAGAGGGGAGAGAGGAGGGTTAACTGCTTGAAACAGGTTTAATGTGATGAGCTTGAGCTATGAAAAGGCCAAATAAAACCACAGAGCCTGGCGGGGTCTGGCTTTCATCACAGTTCAGTGGAGGAGGGGGGTAGAAGGGTCAAAACACAGGGCAAATTTGTGCAAACTGGGAGAAGATGGCCTTCCTCAAGCTACCTTCGTTATTGTCATTGGAAAATGGTTACAAGGCAACAGATGTAGAAGTCTTAAACATAAATTCTGGGGACTGGAGAGATGGCTCAGCAGTTACCAGCCTGACCTGCTCTGACAGAGGCTCTAAGCTGGGTTCCCAGCACTCATATTTGGTGGCTACAGCTCCAGGGGACCCAGTGGCTTCTTCTGGCTTCTTCAGGCACCACAAACATATGCCCAAACCCCCATCCATGCACATTGTAATTAAAATAAAAGTAAGCCTGTAAATAAAATAAATTCTGACTCTTACTGTTAGCCTTAAAATTGTACACACCCTAAATTTGCACAAATGTGCTAAAGTCTTCATCCCAGAGCCAAATTCACTTCACAAGAAAACTCAAGTCAACAACTCAAACAGCCATTTTAAAAATCAAACATTCTAGAACAATGCAATAAAAAAACCCCAAACAAAAAAGCCTCACAAACAGAAGGGGAAAAAAACCCAACAAAACACTCATTTGATGCTGAGGAAAGATTGCAGGAAAATATTAAACCTTCTTTTTTCATAAGTAAGCCAATTTGCTTCTGTAAGAGCAGAGAACTGTGTGTGCAGGAAAGCCAGTGTGACTGTTAACGCACTGTAGTCTCTATTCACACCACTGTGAAATCCATCAAAAATGCAGTAAAGTCAGTGCGACTCTTAACGCACTGCAGTCTCTATTCACACCACTGTGAAATCCACCAAAAATGTAAGTAAGAACAACCAACGCTCCCATTGTTGCAAAAGTAGAGACAATGCTAATTTAGTATGTTGGCTCGTGTTAGGCTGAGGTCATGCTGGAAAATAAATCAGTATTTGTGATTGTGACTTACGTGTTATGGTGTAAAGTTGTGAGTTTTGTGCACAATGGTTAATATTCTGATTGATAATTTAATCCTTCAGTTACTGCCTAACTGACACTAGAGTCTTGCCTTACACTGTGTTTTTTTGTTATTGTTTTTTGTTTTGCTTTTCAAGACAAGATTTTACTGTGTAGCACTGGCTGTCCCAGGACTCACTCTGTAGACCAGGCTGGTCTCGAACTCACAGAGATCTTCTGCCTGCCTCTGTCTCCTGAGTGCTGGGATTAAAGGCATGCACCACCACCTAATCACAGTGGTTAGTTTTGAAGCCAGTTAGCAATACAGAAATTGGTTATAGTCAAAATTCCTACTGGAAAACCCCTTAAATCATGTGGGAAAGGAAAGCCTCACCTTTGCCACCTGGCTCTGTGTCACCCAGGCTTCACTCGGCCCTTTCCCACTATCTCAAGATACTGACCATGGGATTTGGGTGTGTGGTGTGGCTTTGATGTCTCTGGAAATGGAAAATGCTCTTCTACAGCTAGATTAGAAGATCATCCAAAATGATCTAAGGTGCACTCAATTTTCAAAATGACTAACAAAATAAAACACAAATGCATACCGCGACGCGTTTCAAAGAATACACCTATAGACTCCACTTCTCAAGTGTGTGTCATGGTCCCCCCACAAGGGTTCACAGAACTGAATGTGGGGTACATAAGAAATGTGGCAATAATAAAAGTGCAGAGATGAAAAATTAACTCAGAATCAAATGTGTAACGAATCCAAGGTGCTTCTAGTAGTACTTGCTAGTGTTGCATCATGGGACTTCATCACAGTTCTGCTGGGCATCCAGCATACATTCTTGGCATTGTATATACTGCATTGTCGCACACACCAGTGTAGACTGCATGGGACTCATTGGCTCAGATTCGAGACTTCTGTGCAGTAAAAGTTACACGGACTTTACTGACTTTTCTTACAGAAGCATAATGGCTTAATTATGGACGATGAAGACTTCATATTTTCCTACCATATTCAAACGAGTGCATCTTCAGATTGTATTTTGTTAGAGTGTTTAGTTTTAAAAATGACTGAGTTTTAGACTCGAGTTTTTTTTTTTTAAGTGTCAAATGAGTTTTGGGATTAGGAGAGAATTTCTAACAATTTCTGAAGTGGCTGTAAACATACTTCTGTCATTTTTTTTACCATGTATTTCTATGAAATGGTGGTCTCAGCATTTATAATTGTAAAGTAAAAATATCTATCAACTCTGAAAAACATTGTAGATGCCCTGTGTCCTTTGGTATCAAGCGATAAGAACCAATGATCTACGTAAAGAGGAGCAACTGTCTGTCTCATTTCTGGGTAGAGTTTCTTTTGTCTTTTATTACATTTTACTTGCTGTGTGTGTAGTTCATGGAGTATGTGTGGAAGTCAAAAAACAACTTGTGAGAAATGGTTTTGTCTAGTATGTGGGTACTTAGAAATGGAATTTAGCTCCTCAGTCTTGGCAACAAATTTCTTTATCTGCCGAGCCATCTCATCGGTCCACTTCTGTCTTTCATAAAGAGTAAATCATGTATATGTCAAACAATTACTTTAAAATGCAATTTTTATGACTTACTATCAGCAGATACTTGATTTGTTTACTTATTTTATATACCTGTGTACTCAAGCAGAGAGGGCCATGATTAGTTTCAGGGACTTTGCTGTGCACTGAGAGGTAACACGGGCACAAGCCTGCATTCCTTACCCTGAAGCTATCTCCGACTGGTAACCACACCAATTGCAAAGGAAAAATAATTTTCTTCAACAGAGTTTCCACCGAGTATACAAACTATACTTGAGGACAGGCCTCACCCCAGCAGTAAATGGTGAACACAAAGTGAACTTAGAGGTAGTTTTAGTTGTCTATCATCTCATGAAGCTTTGTTTGGGCATTTTCAACCTTACAGGTCTTTTTTTTTGTTTGTTTGTTTGTTTTTGTTTTTCGAGACAGGGTTTCTCTGTGGCTTTGGAGCCTGTCCTGGACCTAGCTCTGTAGACCAGGCTGGTCTCAAACTCACAGAGATCCGCCTGCCTCTGCCTCCCGAGTGCTGGGATTAAAGGCGTGCGCCACCATCGCCCAGCCAGGTCTTTTGCATATATATTATGGTTTCCAGTTTTGTGTTTTTATGGGATTTCTCTGTGTGTGAGTATGTGTATGTCTGTATCTCTATGTGTTTCTTGTGTCTTTGTTTTTTTTCCCCCGTTTGTTTAGTTTGACCTATTCTAGTTTGTTTTTATTACATCTTATTATTTTTTAGATGGCTGTTTTCAAATGAGAGTAAGAAAAGTGTGGGTTTGGGGGGGAAGGTGGGGAGGATCTGGGAGGAGTTAAGGAAGAGGAAAACAATCAGAATATATTGTATGAAAAAAATCTGTTTTCAATTTAAAAAGAGAGAGAAAAAACCCTGTACTTTAGAACACATTGGTCCATTTGCTTGGTCACTGATCTGAGACGGGCAGCATGCACGGGGTATTCAGAGATTTCTTCCTTGGTTTGAGGTCATCAATGTCCCCAACAACACAAAGAGTACAAGATCCAAAGCTAGGCTCCCAGTTTCTTAGACCCTTGAGTTTCCCAGATCTGAAGGAAGCCTATCTTTGGCTCCATCTCCTGGCTTACGGATGGGACTGTGAAACTGTTCAACTTAATTGGGCAATGAATTATTGGGCTTTTGAACTATCTCAGACCTCTTCTTCTGGGAGCTATCTATCTATCTATCTATCTATCTATCTATCTATCTATCTATCTATCTATCTATCTACTCATCCATCCATCCATCTATCATATATGTATGTATCCATCCTATCATCTATCTATCTATCTATCTATCTATCTATCTATCTATCTATCTATCTATCATCTATCCATCCATCTACTATCCACCTACCTACGCATATCAGTCTATCTATTTGTGTGTTTAGGGGTCAGAGGTATCACATACAGTTGAGAGACCATGGGGCCAGGAAAGTTGGCTACTGGTTTGATGGTGAATAAGTATTCTACACAGCATAAACATGACTCACTAGAAATTTATGCTTCTGTTGACTTGGAAAAGATAAATGAAACAACTGACCACCAAGCACACATCATTAAACTATAAACATCTACCTTATCCATCCATCCATCCATCCATCCATCCATCCATCCATCCATCCATCCATCTGAGAAGAGAAAGATATGGCATTTACATAGTTGGGGAGGACTTAATGTAAAAGATGGGTTTTCCCCCTGAGCCTCCAACTTATTATTGTTTTTGGTTAAAAGATCTCAACTTTGAGAAAGTTGAAACTGGTAACAAAAATTGCAGTACTGACTTATGCATTTATAATACATAATCTCTGTTAGAATGAATTCTGTACCTACTTTACATTTTTAAAAGCATACTCTAAGAGCCAGGGAGATGACTCAGTTCATAAAACACTTGCTTTCCAAGTGTAGGGGCCTGAATTCTGGCTGCCCAAACCTACATAAACAGCTGGGTCTGGTGGCATATGTCTGTAACTGTAGCGATGGCAGACTAGAAACTGAGGACAGGCAGGTCCCTGGAAGCTCATGATTAACTAGTGAAGTTCCAAGTTAACGAGAGACCCCAGCTTAAAAGATGGAAGGCACCTGAAGAATAGCATCTGGATTTATTTCCTGATTTCCATTTACATATGAACATATGTTCTATCTATAGATACAAGTGTACCTGCCCATACAGGAATATGTACAAACACATACACACAGAGTATATTGCAAAACATTATGCCATAAGCAAGGTTACCATGCCTCTTGGTTGTATCACTTTTTCTTGTGCTTAATTTAATTTTATCCAACATAGCCTTAGTAGTAATATAATATAAACTTTATATATTATATCTTTTCTTGGTCTGTGGTAGGCTCCCATTAGGACTGCATAAGTACACTCTGACATTTGTATGATGAAACAGCCTAATAAGGTGTTTCTCAGACTACATCCCCATTTTTAAGTGACACAGGACTGTATGGTGAAGATGTGGCTTTTTAGCTCCAGAGACAATGTTATGTCTATGAACCTTCTCCCATCTTATACTCTAAAGTGAACTCAAGCAGCTAGGTCTGATAGTGCAGACCTATAATTCCAGTTACTTCAGAGGCTGAGGCAGGGGGACTTCAAGTTCAAAACACCTTTGGGCTACAGAGTGAACTCAAGTTCAGCCTGGGAAACTTAAATGAGACTTCATCTCTTTTTATGGTAGAATGATTTCCCATTGTATGGAAATATCTCATTCTGTTTATTCATTAATCAGCTGGTGGAAATGTGGTCTATTTTTTTCTTTTTGTTTGTTTTTTGAGACAGGGTTTCTCTGTAGCTTTGGAACGTGTTCTGGAACTAGCTCTGTAGACCAGGCTGGTCTCGAACTCACAGAGATCAGCCTGCCTCTGCCTCCTGAGTGCTGGGATTAAAGGCGTGCACCACCACTGCCCATGCTATTTTTTTTTTTTTTAAATCTTGCTGATGTTGGGCCATGCACCTTTAATACCCGCATTCGGGAGGCAGAGGCAGGTGGATCTCTGTGAGTTCGAGGCCAACCTGATGTACAAAGTGAGTTCCAGGACAGTCAGACTGTTTCACGGTGAAAGCCTGTCTCAAAAAAACAAAGCAAAGCAAATCATGCTGCTATGAGGTGGAAGAGATGGCTCAGCAGTTAAGAGCACTTGCTTCTCTTGCCAAAGACTTAGGTTCCCAGCACCCACATGGTGGCTTACAAATCATCTGTACCTCTAGCACCATGGGACTGGTGACATCCTCTGACCTCCACTGGCATCAGGAATTTACATGGTACATATACATACATGCTGGCAAAATACACATACAATAAAATAAATAAATGCATTTTAAAAATTTGTGAGAGAGTCATGCTGCTACAAACATTTATATATAAAGTTTTGTGCGGATGTTTTCTTTTACTTCTCTTGTGTGACATACTGATTGCTGGTTTATATGGCATCTAACACTGTTTAACTCTTAGAGGAGTTGTCAGACTGGTACTGACTGGTTTGTGGCCAGCAGCAACACCTTTGTGTATTTCCTGGAGCAATGTACACCAAGATTCCAATTTTCCATGTTTTCCAACACATTATTTTTTATTATGATTGTCCTATTGGGTATGGCACGGTATCTCACTGTGATTCTGAATTATATTTATCTGCTAAGAATCTTTTCATGTATTTATTAGTCATTCAGAAAGAAGTCTACTTAGCTCCCTTGTCCTTTTAAAATTGGGTTACTTGTCTTTTGTTATTGAGTTATACTGGGGTTCTTTTAGATTATGTTTTGTCATCTTTCTACCTACTTCTGTTTGTCATAAAAAAATTTCTCAAATGTCCTTTTGAGCATCCTTTGGGTATATGCCCAAGAGTGGTATTGCTGGATCCTGACGTAGATTGATTCCCAATTTTCTGAGAAACCGCCATACTGATATCCAAAGTGGCTATACAACTTTGCATTCCCACCAGCAATGGAGGAATGTTCCCTTTAATCCACATACTCTTCAGCACAAGCTATTATTAGTGTTTTTGATCTTGGCTGTTCTGACTGGTGTGAGTTAGGATCTCAGAGTTGTTTTGATTTGCATTTTCCTGATGAATATGGATGCTGAACATTTTCCTAAGTGTCTTTCAGCCATTTGAGATTCTTCTATTGAGAATTCTCTGTTTAGATCTGTATCCCATTTTTAAATTGGATTATTTGGTATTTTGATGTCTAATTTCTTAAGTTCTTTATATATTTTGTAGATCAGTCCTCTGTCTGATGTTGGGTTGGTGAAGATCTTTTCCCACTCAGTAGACTGCCTTTTTGTCTTATTGACTGTGCCTTTTGCTTTACAGAAGCATTCCTTTCTCTCAAGTTCTCCTCCCCCTCCTTTATCCCCTCTATCTCCCCTTCTGTCCTTCCCCCCCCCCACTCCCAATTTTCTCAGGAGATCTTGTCTATTTCCCCTTCCCAGGGGGATCCATGTATGTTTTTATTAGGATTCTCCTTGTTACTTAGCTTCTCTGGGGTTGGGGACTATAGGCTAGTTATCTTTTGCTTTACCACTAGTATCCACTTATGAATGAATACATGCTATGCTCATCTTTCTGGGTCTGGTTACCTCACTCAGGATTTTTTTCTATCTTTTTTTTGCATGAAATTTGCATGCAAATTTCAAGATGTCATTGTTTTTTACTACTGAGTATTACTCCATTGTGTAAATTTACCACATTTTCTTTTTCCATTATTTGGTTGAGGGGCATCTAGGTTGTTTTTAGATTCTGGTTATTACAAATAATGTTGTTATGAACATAGTTGAACAAATGTTCTTGGTCAAGATGGGGAAGGACAAAGACCGAGAGCAAGAAAATAGATGTCTTGATTGAGGGAGCCATTATGGGGCTAACAAGAAACCTGGCACTAGAGAAGTTCCCAGGAATTTACAAGGATGTCCCCAGCTACGATCCTAAGCAACAGTGGAGAGGGTGCCTGAACTGACTTGCCATGTAGTCAGATTGATGACTCTCTTAAATGTTATCATAGAACCTTCATCCAACAATTGATGGAAGCAGATGCAAAGATCTACAGCAGAGCACTGGACTGAGCTCCCAAAGTCCAGTTGAAGAGTGGGAGGAGTGAGAATACGAGCAAAGACGTCAAGACCATGATGGGGATTCCCACTGAAGCAGCTTCCCTGAGCTAATGGGAACCAATCAACTCCAGCCTGACAGCATGGGAGCCAGCATAGGACCAAACTAGGTCCTCTGAATGTGGGTGATAATTGTATGACTGGGGCAGATTGTGGGGCCACTAGCAGTGAGACCAGGATTTGTCCCCACTGTTTGCTTGTACTGGCTTTTTGGAACCCGCTTTCTTTGAAGGGATGGCTTGCTCAGCTTAGATACAATGGGGAAGGCCTTGGCCCTATCTCAAAACAATGTGCTAGACTTTGTTGATTTTTCATGGGAAGTCTTACCCTCTCTGAGGAGTGGATGGATAAGTGGGAGGGGGAGAGGTGAAGGGAGCAGGAGGAGGGGAAGAAGTGGGAACTAGGATTGATATGTAAAATGAGAAAAGATAGTATTTTTTTAAAAAATAAATTAATTAAAAAATTTCTCAAGTACCTGTCTACCAATTTGAATAACTCAAAAGTCAACTGATTAGGGATTGACATTACATTTGCAAATCCTACCACCTTTGTCCTATAAGGCAGCATGAGCTCAGAAGCCATGCTACATTCCTCTTGCCATTGTCTAGTGGTTAGGAGAACCCATAGGTCTCACCAGCACTCATGGGGGAAGGAATTTTACCGGAGCTTAGGTCATTGGAAGGTTATCTTAGAGTTCTGCCTTTCACAATGATCAATAGGGCAACTCCATTTTCATTCTCAAGTTGACCATCGGTAAAATAATAGGACTGGCTGGAAGAAAGACTGTGTCAATTACAAACAGACTAATGCAAAACATAGACACAGACAAAGATGAGGGAAGAATGTTGGTGAGGAAGCTACATTGAGTTACTTTTCATGACTCTCAAGTTCTATAGTTAAATGAAAGTCCAAGAAGGCCACCAGCAAACAAACTCAAGCAAGCAGATACTTGCTGCGTTCTCTTTGGCACCAGGCACCTTGCTTTATTTTGTGTTACTAAGGACACATAAGTGAATGTGGTACCTAGTTCAGGACACTACAATTTCCTATGGAAGAATGGACACAAAGCAGCCTTCCTCTAAGAAAGATGCAGCGAACTGGCCTATTGGCCATAAGAGCCTTTTGTGAGCTTCTTGTGACACCTTGACTGATGTCCTATTTCTTTGGTCATTTAGGCCCCTCACCTGGTCTTTTGACTATCCTAGAGAATATGGCTAACTCAGAGAAGAATGTATAGATTGTTGTTGCAGAACTGTGCTTTGATGTTGGCTGACATCTGGTCAACCTCAAGATAATAAAGCCGCTCAGAGCAGCAGTGCTGAAGAGAGGCTTGACGGATTTCATGAAAAATTAGGTTTTCCACTTCTGACTTCCAGGGGTTATTCACAGTGTGAGGCAAGTGGGGAAAGACGTTCAGGAAAATTGATGAGGAGTATTTGGGCCAGAGCCTTCTGGAATCAGTTCTTGTCCCGAGGCTGGCCCGTACTGTTCCAGCTTACCCTGGTGCCTTTGAAGTGTGTTACCTGGATGAAGAGCTAAGCCAGCTTGGCAGGGTGGGGAAGGAGGCTGTGTGGTCTGGCAGAGAGGAGAGCACAGGGGCAGAGGGACTGAGTTCCAATCTGTGGCTGACTCATGGCACCTCTGGCCAGGAGCTGGATGGTTGGGTCCAGCTGGAAAACAGGGAAGAGACCCAAGTCAGGCTCTCACTGAGAAATCCAGATGTCCTTCTTGAGAACAAACAAGGAAGCTTCCCTTTCTCCCTCTGGTCTCTTTTTCTCTCTGTGTGGGTATCTAGGCTCTAGACTGTGTGTGGGTATTTCTTTTTTCTGCTCTTCCTTGTGACTCCTCTTCCAGGCCTGATTTGGACCTCTGTTGTCCCTATCGTTGAATATGACTGTGCTGAGTTCATAGTTGTCCATCAGCTTCATCATGCGTGTCTTTGACCTTCCTAAAGTTGAAGAGAAACTTGGGTTTCCATGTCTTCTGTGAAGCGTGTCTGGGTTTCTTCCCTTCTTTCTGGGTAATAGAAATATCAGGACATGAAAAGAATAGAAGATACTGTTCACTTGGCTTTGGAAAGGACTAGAATTAAGAGCTCTTGCTCTGTCTGTTGTTGGATCAACTACAGATACATATTTTTTGAAATAGGTATTTCTGGTACTGGAACAAAGGGGGCAAAAATCGATCATTTAAAGTGAGTGCTTTGCTAGGGCCTTGAATTCTGTATTTCTGCTCCACCCTTGGTCTCTGCCTACTGTTCTCAGACTGGTGACATTTCTTCCACCTTCTCGCACCTTTCCATCCCCTTCCTTTCTTCCTTCATTAGAGTCATTTGCAGAGTAGACTGCACTTTAAGGCCACATTTCATTTGTGTCTGTCTGCAGAGGAAGAGGTTTGTTCAGGGGTAACTTTGCCACTGAGCAGGAGATGGCCAAGGCCAGAGCTGGGCCAGAGTGTTTCCACCAACTCAGTGACCGTCAAACCATTTGGGACTTCAGTTTTTTTTTAACCCGTGAAAAAAGAATTTAATTTACTGTGAAGGCTTGGAGGGGTTACAAAACAGGACAGTACATATCTGAGTCTTAGTATACAACACAGTAAGTGATTAGAGGATTCTGACCCGAAGTTCTAGTTCCTCATGACCAGAAGCTTGACTTCCCCTTTCAATGTATTCCTTGAATTAGTTGGGTTTCTGTTCTTTGTCATCCCAATAGACTTTATTCAAACATATTCCTAGACCTTCTGATTTTGAGTGGTGCCTGGCTGTCACAAAGTTTTCTTTTCCCCATTGATGAATGTTGGGATTTTGTGTCTTCACGGGATGTTCACCCTTAAGGTACCACATGTAAAGTGTTTGTTTTCCTGTTAGTTTCCAGAATAGACACATGTCACTTATAGGAACCTCTTAGGGTACCAAACATTTCTCCCCATGCTGCAATTTGAACATTTCTTTCTATTTTTCTTTTTTCAGGGAGCCTTGTAGCTCCATCTATTTTCTTTAAAGCACTTGGGTTCTAGGAAGGCTAAGATCATTCTTTTCTCAGCTTTTAAAGACTGAGTTTTTCAGTGGAGAGGTCCTGGGGATCTACAAACCTATTTTTATTTTTTCAGTACTGGGTGTTGAACCGAGGTACTCATACATACTAGACAAGAGCCCAAATCCTAAGTGAACACAAATTTTATCACTGAGCTATATCCCCAGCCCCTCATTTGGAATCTTAGATTGCTTGGGATGGAACCCACAACCCTGGCCATGCCAGAAGAGTGCTCCTGTGTTAGCAATCCAACTTAAAAGTTTTAAGCCATATCTTTTTCATATAAGACATTGATGTTTTGGGACTTTATCCTATCCTTTTGAGAAGTTATGAGACATTCACAGGAACTGACTCTTTGATATACCCCACAATACCTGGAAGGCTAAGTGAATTTATTTTGTCCACCTTCAAACTGAAGCCAAGAAGGCTGGCTGCAAGGATGAATGCAAAGACGAGTCAGCTTAGAGACTGGGGGGAGAGGGTACATCCTTCCCTGACATTCCCAGGCTCACTGCCAAGCTGTCAAAGACACCTGAGTTCTGGGTGCAGTTCATTTCAGAGTGAGTCAAAACCATGAAAGAGTCTTGTTCACACATGCCCAACAAGGGAAAGGGCCTGGAGGGACAAGCTTCTAGGAGTCCTTCAGGGAGTTGGGAGACCTTTCTTCCTCTCTGCTAGGCAAGAGAGGCCACCAATTTAAAATGGATACGGTCCTTCAGTTTGTCTTCAGGGTCAGGGTTTCAAGGTATTGAAACCATCCTTCCACGGCTCCTGTCAGTTTCTACTGAGTGCCGGGCTGGGGACCATTTGTAACAGGCACAGAGCACTCCTCTGGGCATGAACTGGACAGCTCTGTCCAGAACATCTCTCTCATGTTACCCCAGTGTTGCAGAATATTTGTTTACACTGTAAAGATGTGTTTCTGCCTAAAGAGCTTTCTGGTTGGTTTAATAAAGAGCTGAAGGGCCAATAGCTAGGCAGGAAAGAATACGCAAGACTTCCAGGGAAAGAGAGGAACTGAGAGGGAAGAAGAATCTAGACATGCAAGAGATGCCAGAGAGACTTCGAAGAGGTCGGATATACAGTATAGAGTAGAGGTAACTGAACCACGTGATAGAACACAGATTAATATAAGCAGTTAAATTAAGATATAAGAGCTAGTGAGACTAGCCTAAGCTAATGGCTAACCCTTTATAATTAATAAGAAGTCTCCATGCTGTTATTTGTGAGCTGGTGGCTGACAAAAAAGCATGCTACACCCTAGAAACCAGGAAACAACTGAACCAGTTCTTTGATTTTTTTCTAGCACCTGGGAATTAAACTTTTTAGATGAGCCAAAAGTGTCATCCCTTCCTTAACCCAAACTTCCTCTCCCAGGGCTGCAGCAAAGGAAGAATTTAGAATGGGTAAGATAGTAACCATTTGGGAAGCCAAAGGCCATTGACATTTTGTGGGTTTGAGCATCCCTTCTTCCCTATCCTTTGAGTCATGGACCACATTCCTGAGTGAGATTTGCAGCCAGGCAGTTGGTTGGAGATCTGAAAAGCGTCTTTTGTTGGTTAGATCCATGGTTGGGGTAAATTTCAGATGCTGCTGTAAATAGGGATGATTCAACAGCTCAAACTTGTCTTCATGAGGGAAGATTCATCTTTGTGAGTTTAGGTGAGAACACTGCTATGAGGTGCCTAGAGCTAGACTCTTTAGGGATAGGAGAGCCAGATACAATTTAGGATGCCTAGCTAAATTTGAGATCTTAGACAAATAACATGTTTTAGTATACACCTGTCTCATTCAGTATCTGTGAAATAACTTACACAAAATTGATTTGCTGTTTTCCTGAACTTCAAACCAAGCTGGGTATCCTGTGTTTTGTTTGTCGACTCTGGCACCTCTTCCTGGAGTCCTGGCATCTTCTGGTTTCCGTGGAGATGAGATGTGCATGCTCTTGAACATGGGAAGCAATATACCAGGGCAGATGGGAAGGGTATGTCAGTTGCTATGGGTGACGTGACAAGAAGCCAAACAGGGTTAGAGGTTATTTTGATGTTTTTAGTTTTTCTATTTTGAATGATTATACAACCACTAACTTTGTATTTTCAGACCTCTCTCAAGTCCCTGAGGATTGTTGGAGAATTCCAATATCCATCCAAAATTTGACTAGTTGCTCTGACATAAATTCCCCACTAGGCCATTTGGAAAAATGAACAAATGAACAAGGTAAGAGTCTTAGTGAAGTGTGTGACTCCCTCCTTCCCCTTTACTTTCCCTGCCTCTTCCCCTTCCTGCCTTCCATGCCTCCCCCAGCCCTACCCCCTCCCGTCCCCTCCTCTTCCCTGCCCCTCTCCTCAGTTCTTGGATTCCAGACAGCTCCCATCACATCTTTTCTCCTCTTGGAGATAGACTGCGAGGAAAGAGCTGCAGGAATTTAGGCATAATCGGGGAAAAGTAAGTCATGTCTTAGATGTTTCAACTCCTGCGCAAGAGGGGAGTCCAGCAATGGCTCTGTGAGTGCAGCAAGCAAAGGTTTTGGGCTGGGACTTAGGGACTTCTGGCAGGGCTTGAATCAGTCCTCGGCAGGCGGAGGGATGGAAGACTTAACAGAGTGGAGCGTAGCTGGCTCCGGACTGTGCAAAGGGGAGGAGAAGAAGCAGTTTTGACTGCCGGCTGAGTCCTGGAGGACAGGGAAGGGGGCCAGCATTACAAGTTGCATTGGAGTCTGAGCAGTTGCTCAGAGCTCTTGGACTGGATGGGAACGGTGGCATTTGGATCTTTCTGTTCAAGACACATCTTCCGGTGTTTTGATGCTAGTGGTCAGAAGACTTGACCAGAATTAAGTAGTGTCAAGTAAGGGGCAAAGATGAGGAGCCAGGCTGGTTATAGGCTTCCAATAATAGTGAGCTCTTCCTGTTTGCATGGTAAAACTTCTACTCCGGAACCAAATGTTCCAGCACTGCCCAGGCAAGAGCCTTCTTCTCTTGGCTAACTTGTCTGGGGATTTGTGGGTCCCAGCTCTAATTCAAAGAGCACACTACTCTAGGGAAAGGCTGCATGGACCTAAGAGAAGCTGTCCCAGTCCATGGGTGTGGTCAAGCTAGGAGCTCACCTAGCAAGGCAGGCTTTCTTCTGGTTTCTCTGTGTTGCTTCTCTTCTGGTCAACCCAAACATCAATCAGTCTTATGCTGACCCTTTAAAGCCTTTTCTTCTTTGCCACATCTTTAACTCCTCTTTAGATGAGGACATAACAGAGCCAGAGAGTCCCTTTGTCTCAGTGTTCTCTTCTTTAATGTGGATGACACCTCACTTATCCCTTGTTTTGCTTGGGCCATCCTCCCTAAGCCTATGCAGATGGAGATTAGATTTAGAGTTGAGAATCTTTTTACAAATCTGGGCATGGCTCACACCTGTAGTTCTATTTGGGAGGGAGGCTGAGCTATGTTCCGAGTTTGAGGTCTGTTTGGGCTACATAGTGAGTCTCAGACTAGCTGAAGCTATAGGATAAAATCTATATCAACAAAACAAACAAACTTTAAAAAAAACCAACGGAATTCTTTGCGAATCTTCTTGAGATTGTCTCTGAGTTTTCCATTTCCTTGAATTTGGGTATTCACAAAGACCTTGAGATACGAACTCTGGAAATGACGGGGATTTAATTCTCAGCAAATCACCATAGCACGTGATCCAAATTGTTGAGATGCTGTGTGACATTTTATTTTTACAATTTATTGTGTGTGCATGTATGTGTAACATCTGTATGTTTACCTGTCCTTAGAGAGCGTGAGATCTCCTAGAGTTGGAATCACAGAAGTCAGGCACCTCACAGAGGTGCTGGAAACTGAATTCCGGTCATCTGTAGGAACAGGAAGTGCTCCTGACCACTGAGCCTCTCTCCAGCCTTGACAATGGGTGTTCTCCAGTGTCTTCACTGGATTACATTCAGTAATATGCATTCTCTGCTCAAGAACAGAAACAGGACTTTCAGTAGAGAAAGGTCCAGGCCGTTTTTTCCCAGTTTTCAACAATACTGATATATGAACAATGACAATGTACAAAGAGGCAAGTTCCACCCTTTCCTTGGGAAGGTCCCTGCAACACAAAGATCGTGTGCCCAGTGCACTCTGCTAACCCATCCCTTCCTTTGGGAACATGGAGCCCAAAACTAGAAGAAGAAGAAGAAGAAGAAGAAGAAGAAGAAGAAGAAGAAGAAGAGGAGGAGGAGGAGGAGGAGGAGGAGGAGGAGGAGGAGGAGGAGGAGGAAGAAGAAGAAGAAGAAGAAGAAGAAGAAGAAGAAGAAGAAGAAGAAGAAGAAGAAGAAGAAGAAGAAGAAGAAGAAAGGGAAGGGAGGGGATGGATGAAGAAAGCAAAACAAAATTGCACTGTCACATAAAGTTTGAGCTGTCCCTCCCCCATAATTAACTGGCTGGTGTAGCCTGGAGGACAGCTCCGCTGAGTTGTAACTTGTTGGGCTCCACCCCTCTGAACTCTAAACTGGCTCAGCAGAGGAGGAAAGTATAGTTCCCTGTGGCCCCTCCTCCTCTGTCTTGTTTGACTTCCCTACCCAGGAGGGTCTGAGAGAGGTTTAAAGGCTTCATTGTTCTCCTCCCAGAAACCCTTCCCCAGGGAGAGTGTGGGGACTCTGGGAAGTGCTTGCTTGAAACATGCTTCTCCCCAGTGCTGAGTAAGGGCCAGCTACTCAGAGGCCTTGAGTGAATGTGGAAAAGGGATTGAAAATACGAAGGAGGGATCAAGGCCCTGTGGGACCAACTGCGGTCTGGATGGACCTGCCAAGACATGGAGTCTCTTAGTCTTCCAAGGCAGTGTGCCTACATGGTCTGAGCTTCCAATAGGATCACTATATTCAGATCCCGAGTCTTCCTAAAATCTACAGCTACTTCATTGCTCTAGGTCTCAGTTTGTTTATCCAGCAAGTGGGTAAAATAGTGATACCAACTCCTTAAGAGAGCCTCTCAGCAGAACTCCAGCACAGGATGAGCATACTTGGTTGCCCCAGTTACTCTTGTTCTCCGGGGAAACCATGTGACAGCATTGATGGACAGCATATGTGCCGTTCAAAGATGAGCTGTAGATAGACTTTGATTCCAGAGCAGTGAGAACTGCAAGTGGAGGCAGTGTTGTTGTGGAGCCAGAGCGAGTCCCTGAAGAGCTGCCCGAAGGTTGCCGTATGTAGGTCAGGTTACCCTGTGGGTTTGCTGGCAGACACATCTCTTGAACCAGGAACTGCTCCTCTAACTTATTCAGTCTGCCACCCCTACCACCATTCTCAGCACTCCAGAGCAGTGTCAGCTAGCTAAGCTGCAAAAGCTGGGGAGGAACAGAAAGGTTCTTCAAGGTCACTCACCTTCCATCGGATGTGAGGGCTTCTCTTTGCAGGAGAAGGCACCCCAGAACCCTTTTCCCAAGAGTTTACTGGCACTAGCATACTCTGTAATAGTTGTCAACTTGTCAACTTCACAGTGAGAAATATCATATCACTTTTGTGATAGCGCCATTGGAACAGAGCGCAGGTGATGTGGCTTGTAAGTGCGCTGAGGAGGGTTGGAATAAGGAATGTTAGCTTCCCATAGGTCGAATTCCTCATAATAAGAACAAAGTCACAGTCATAGAGTCATTTCTATGGGGATTATTTTGTAGCAATCTTAACAATTTTACTACATTTATTTATTTATTATTTATTTATTTATTTGTGTGTGTTTGTGTGTGTATATATGCATAGACACCATAGGGAACACATGTACCATGGTATTTTTGTTGAGATTAGAGGCTTGCTTTCTGGAGTTGGTTCTCTTCTACCATGTGGATCCAAGGGGTCAAACACAAGATATCAGACCTGGTGGCAAGTGTCCTTTCCTGTTTCACCATCTCTCAGGTCCCATTTTGTAGAAATCTTAATATCAGTCAAGACCAATTGTTCTCTCACGGATGGGAACTTCATGGTGTAGGAAAGGAAAGGCCATATTCCTCCTGATTATCTTCCTTAGCTCTAGCCAGTGCTCGCAAAGTGGCCACTTGGGTGAGTTCATCTTGCTTCAGCAGTCAACTTTAGCTTACTTATCGGAGAGTCCTGTAGTCTTAGGGTTCTCCTGCCTGACATAGATGCCCCGTGGAATGCATCTGTGTTATCATTTGCTCGCTGCATGCCTGTGATGTAGAACATACAATATGCATGCACCTATAGGATCCTCATATCAACATTGCTTGGCAGATGGAGAAATGGAGGCCTGGCGATCCAACAGAGTCATTTGGAAGAATGAGCAAGTTGAGATTCTTAGGAAATCTCAGCTCTTTCCTACTTCATTCTTAGCTTTGAGATCACTCTCACCACACACTCTCCTCTTGTTGGAGACGTGGAAGAATGTGAAGTTATGGAAACTCAGGCAGAGCCAGCCAGCAGCAGAGCTGGGGACATAAGAACATTTCCTGCCTACAGACTCTGCCTTCCTCATTAGCTTTTGGTAGCAAGGCCTTGTCCCCACCCCTCTTCTCACCCTCTTCAGTTTCCAGAGATGTCTTTTTTTTTCTGCCCTCTTTCTCTTTCTCTCTCTCCTTCCTTCCCTCCCTCTGGAGGGTGGAATTTTCAGGATGGTCATCTTGGAGCAGCCACCAGAGGTCACAGGGGACTAGTTTGTGGTTTTACTTCTCATCAACTCTGTATACCTGCCACCAACTGCCAAACTACCTGTCTCCCCTTTGCTTCTTCTCTTCAACTGCATTTGGTTTGTGACGTCATTCATTTCTCCTAGTTAGCTCCAGAGCCCAGAGAGTTAGGGCTGTTATCTTGTCTTGCAAGAAGGTGGGTTGTCTCTGAGGCAGTTCATTAATTAATGTATTCCTTTCCCTTCACCCCTTCTTTCATATTTTCTTTCTCCATCTAGCCTTTTCTCAAAGCCTCTAATGCCAGTTAGGAACTCCTGAGAGAAAGTGTGTATTAGTTTCCTTTTGTGGTTCTAATAAATTGCCACAAACTTAGCTTCTGGCTGTCCCAGAAGTCAGAAGTGAAAGGAGTCTGAAACTGAGATATCAGCAGGGATAGTTCATTCTGGAGGCTCTTAGGGGAGAATTAAGCCTCTCTCTGTAGCTCAGGCTGGCCTTGAACAAGTGGCAATCCTCCTGCTTTAACATCACACTCTGTCTGCCATGGTAACCAGACTCTAAGATGGCCTTAGTGGAGCTTGCAAAGAACATACTAGAGTTTCTTCTTCTCTAGCAAATATTAACTGCTTTTTGTAATCTGGCAGGAGTGTATGTGGGCTTGTGGGCTTGTAGGTTACACGAGCTTCCAGAATCTTAGGTGCCTCCCTTCTCCCTACAGGAAGGAATGTTTAATTCAGACACACTAACTATATTCTAGTTTGTGTGAGCAAGATAGAGTGCCACTGTGTGTCTTTTGAGACTGGGACATGGCAGTTTTTCTCTTGTTATCTGTTGAATACTCTGTCTGCAGACAAGGTGCCATGTCTCAAGACGCTCCGTGGAGAGGTCCACATGAGGAGATGAGATTTCCCAATTGTGATCAATATCATCATCTATTATGGAATATTATTTTAAGATGTGTTACACTTATTTATGCTGTGGATCATTTGTTTAATGATACAAAGATGGTTTGCATTCTTTTATGTTGCTTTTTTTTTTTTTTAACTCTGTGAGGCTGTGTTACTTTGCCTGCCTAAAACACCTGATTGGTCTAATAAAGATCTGAATAGCCAATAGTGTGGCAGGAGAAAGGAGAGGAGAGGCCTGCAAGTAGAGTAAATAAATAAGAGGTGAGTTCTTGGAAGAGGGATTGAGGAGCAGGAGAACAATAAGAGAGGCAGACTCCGGAGCCAGTGAGCCACGGAACAATGAGTAAAGAAAGGTACATAGGATAAAGATAAAAGCTCAGAGGTAAAAGGTAGATAGGATAAGTTAAGAAAAGCTGGCTAGAAATACGTCAAGCTAAGACTAGGCATTTGTAAGAAAGAATAAGTCTCCATGTATTTATTTGGGAGCTGGTGGCGGGTCCCCCAAAAGAGTAAAAAAAGCCAACTACAATTGTCCCCCAAGTCATGTGAGTATCCACTGTGTAAGTCCATGCCTCAGGCCATGTCAGACCCTCAAGTTTTGCAGCATCAGCCAGGACCTTCAGTGCAACTTTGGGAGAGACCCAGCATCCAAGATATTCAGCAAGGGTGCTTCCCAATTTCTTTTCTTGAGATAATAAATATTTGTCTTTTGGTTTTAGTTGTCAAGTATTGAAATAATTTGTTTTGTACCCGAAATTGACTGATATAAAGGCAAAGATCTGGAAATCTAGACAGAGTTTACTCCAAGCTCTGGCTTTGCCTATGGGGTTGCTAACCAGGCTTTGACCCTTTATTACACACATTCCATCCCATCCTGTTATCCTCTGCGCCTGGAGCAGAGAACCCAACCAATCTGTAGGTTTCCACACTCCTGAGCCACTCCCTGCGGCAGACATTTTATACTTCATTTTTGGGGCTCTGAAATCATTAGTGGACATAAATGACTCTCTGGAGGCCCACTCCTTGCTCTGTCATTCCACTCCCCTTGCCCCATTCACAGCCTCTCCTCTCTCAGTCTCAGGATGTCTGGCAGACCCTTCGAGTCTGCTCAGACCAAGAGGCTCCCTGATACTGCAGTCTCTTTCTGGTTCATGGTCTTCCTTGCTCTCCCTCATACGATGCAAATCAATGAATGATATAGTGTGAGGATCTGCTTGGTACCAGGAGCCAATGAGTGACGCTTTTATGTGTGTTACCTCTGTTTTTGCAGCAGGTCTTTCTAATAGACAAGGAAACTTGTCCAGTGTCCCAGGGAAAGCAAGTGGCAGACTCTGCCCTTGGTTCCCTTGTTCATCCTGTCACTTTGAGTTCAGTGTTTTTCCAGCATGTCATTTTTCCTCTAACTTGTGTTTTTGTGGAATTTTATAGTTCAGAATGCTCCTGCTCATTTGTAATTTTTATGGGGTCTCACAGCAACCCAATGAGACAGAGGGAGCATGAATTGCTCATCCCATTTTATAGACAGGAAGGCTGAGATGAGAATAAGGATTTCTCTGTGACTGTCAATGGTCAGAGTTGGGAATTCCCAGCCATCGTCTGCTTCTGGACCTGGCATTCTTCCCCAACCTTCTGTTTTGTACATCACCCTAAAGCAAGTATAAATTTTTGTGAGGTGGCTACCAAGCATGATATGCTAAATGAGCAATTATTTATTGGCCTGAACTGCAAGGTCTTGGGCATATGAAAGAGGTCTGTCATTGAGTCAAGTCATCAGCCCAATTTTTAAATGAATTCATTAGTAAAAGATATTAAAAGGGAGGGGAGCTCAAATATCTAGAAAATTATTCATGGTGATTAAATGAGATCAATTTTTTGTTGAAAATAAATATGGCCTATTTTTTGATCATGGTTTCCCTTCCTTGTCACCCCTTAATTCCTTCATATTTCTCCATCTTTCTGAAAGAATCAGACTAGTACATCTGAGGCTCCATATTCAATCACTAGTGCTGAGAAAAGAGAAAAAAAATACATGTAAAAATGTGCACCAAGATCAGACCCAAGAGGAGACCGATGATGGAAGAGGCCTGCTGATCCCTGAGTTCAGAGGCTGTAGAATGAGCTGTGATGGGGACTTCCAAGCATGACCCACATTTGCTTGTGTTTATTCTTAGGGGGCAGGGTGATAGATACGATGGGCCATGGAGGACCCAGATAGCCCACATGATACAATGCTCAGGTCATAATTGTTACCCAGGCTGCAGAAACAAAGGACAGACGAGGATGAAGCTGATGTGGCTAGTCTTTGGTTCTTAGTTGGACTTGTTTGAGCCCTCAATGTCCAGCATTTTATCCAACGACAAGCCTATTCTGGAAAGAGGTTCTTTGTGGGCAAATGATATATGGTGAGGCTCTTTAGGTTTGTGAGATGTCTCCAGGTCATCTTCTTCATGCACTTGTCCTTAGTCTAGCAGCAAAACAATAGTAGGCATGTACCATGCAAGTGCCGAATGAGGGAATGGGTTTTACATGCATGGATGAAACTTACCTCTGTGCAGGACTTTCCTCCCTCTACAGGATTCGAGCATTTTCCCACAGGCACTCACTCACAATCCAATCCGCGTTGTCCTGTGTTGTTGAGGACTCTTTCTACCTTCTAACTCCATGTAAACTAAAGCCACTAGACTAGCTTATGTGTTGCATCTTCTGTGACCATTGCTGGTCACCTTTAGCCCATGGTCATCCTGATCTGATTTCTGAGCACAGCTTCTCATTTAGATTCAGTGTGAGTCAGAGATAAGAGACTTGGGGACAGACAGTCTAGCAACATGGTGCCCTTGAGAACTGGATCAGGCTTCACCTTGAGGTATGCAGTGGTAAACGATGAAGGTGAAAGGTCCTTCCCTAGGTCAAGGTCAGCATGGATGGGCACTGAAGCCTCCATGGGAAAGCTAGGGAAGGTGGTGAGTTCTGGGTCTGCCACCCATGAGCTGCCATGTGTCACCTTGAACAAGATCTTCCTGTTTTGGGTCCCAAGGTTCTCCCTTAGATGTCTCCATTTCCTCCTCCCCCTAACAACTGTATCGTGACCACTTACTACGTGCCAGGCACTTGGATGTGTAACGGGTGAACAAAATGTAGTTTCTGCAGCCAGAGGACATGCTATAAGCAATGGCAGCCTGAGCTAGACAAAGCAGTGAGAAAACATGTAAAGCGAGGTGAGAGATGGTTGTAAGGGGGATGGAAGTGCATGTAGTGGAGTGAGTGACTAGGAGAGGAGGGGCTTGTCCTAGATGAGAGATCATGGGAGATGTCTCTCAAGCTGTAACAGCCAGGTAGACTTGAGTGCAGGAAGGAACAAGTCCATGCCTTTGCCTGGAGGAGCGGATTTCTTTTGGAAAAACAATCCTAACAACAAGCCCATAAAAGTAAACATATATATATATATATATATACATATATATATATATATATATATAATACACACACACACACACACACACACACACATATATATATATATTTGAGTAAAGCAAGGAGGTCAGGTAGGAACACAGGGCAGAGAACTTGTACGTGGGTCTATACAGTGAGGCCCTAGGTCATATTCTGATGACTGAGGAGACCATGGAAGCATTGAGAACAAAAGAGAAATGTGGTCTAACTTGTGTGTTAAAAGGAGGAGTTGGATCCTGTGTCCTAAGCTATAGGTTACCTTTAGCCTCAGGGTCAGCCAATGGAGCTCGGTAGAGGAGGGGCCAGACAGTCCTAAACCCAGCTCCTGCTGGAGAGGCAGACCGTGTACTGTGCCAAGGCAGAAGATGGAACACGCTGGCTCCTGCCTCATTCTGTTACTGCCCTGGAGCCTCAGCCTGAGACGGTGCACACGTGTCATGGGTAATGTGTCCGCTGACACAACAGTTCTTACCTCAGCCAGCGTCCCCAGCAGCTGCTAGGTCTGAGCGGGAGATGGTCACTCTGTGCTTCTGTGCTTGAGGTCTTAACTCCTCCTGAGCGATGAAATTTCTCTTTCAAAAATATCTTTGGGTCAGCTGAAATGGCTCAGTGGGTAAAAACACTTACCACACAAGCTTGAGGACCTGAGTTTGATCCTCAGGACAAACACACACACATACACACACACACACACACACACGCAATTAAATTTAAGAAGTTAAAAAAAGTTCTCTGCCTTTAAGAGTTCCTCTACTGGGGCTGGAGAGATGGCTCAGTGGTCAAGAGCACTGGCTGCTCTCCCAGAGGTCCCAAGCTCAATTCCTAGTGCCCACATGACAGCTTACAACCGTCTGTAATGAGATCTGGTGTCCTCTTCTGGCCTGCAGGCATACATGCAGACAGAACACTGTATACATAATAAATAGATCTTAAAAAAAAAAAAAGAAGAAGAATTCCTCTATCTTCCAATATCCTCCAGTTCCATTTTAACTTCTGGTTCTTTCTTCTTCAGTCTGTCCATTTGCCAGGGAACATAGTATCTCATAGAACTAGAAAAAAAGAAAGAAAAAAAAACCTTACCAAATCTAACAGTGTTTACCTAGGGTCCAAAAACTAGACAGTTTTTTGCTGGTTTGTGAAATTTCAGAGACTTGCCTGGACATCTCCACTGGTAGTCCCAGAAGATTCTGGAGAACTTCCTGCTGTGGTGAATACAGAGTCCCCACACAAAGAAGATAGCAGCTGGGTAGCCTGGAAAGGGGGGTAGGACACCGGAGAAGTGTTTCCAAGGAGGAGAAACAGCCTATTCTGAAACAAGCTTTGAAAATGAAGAGATACCCAGGAGGAAGGACCAAAAGCAAGAAGAATGGATATCTGTGGGATGCTGGTGGAGCAAAGGTCAACCATCTGAGTTAAATACCGAGACAGGTTACTTCAAGTGGAAAAAAATCAGGCACATTGGTTTGGCCCAACCTTAGATTCTTTTTTTAAAAAATTAATTGCTGCTACATAGAACAAACACTGGTAATTTACAGGTAATAAATGAGGTTAAATACTTAAGTTACATTTGGATCAAGAGGTAAATAAAAGAGGAAGTGAAGGGAAAGGTTGGGGTCAGGACTAGGGAACTTCTTGGTTAGCCAGAATGATGTCTGGCTACTTGGAGACATCCTTGGTAGTAAGGAAAGTTTGGGAAGCCTACTTGACACCCCCCCCAATACTCTACTGGGTCACAGTCCACAGCTGTCCCTCAAGCGGCCTTGGCTCACTTTTTCTAGAAGTGTGCTGTGTTCAGAGTGTTGAGGCAGAGAAAGTGATTTAAAGAGTCTGGACCCTGAGTCGTCCGGACAAAGCTGGTATTTACATCACACCGCCTTTCTCCCCAAGGGTTTAGACCGCAACAGGGAAATTACATCATCAAGTCCTTACAGTCTCACCCTGCCTTGTCTCCCAGCTCATCCTTCCTGATGCACCATGGGCGGAAAGGTGGTCCTAGTCACAGTGTCTGTCTTCTGGATGATGCTCCAGATACAGGCACTGGCACTGACCCCAAGTCTCTGGTCTAGTGTCTAATGTCAAACTCACATAGGAGCATGCCCGTGTGTTTATTGGAGGACATCCATGCCAGGACTCAAGCTGGCTCCATCTTTTCTACAAATCTCTGGAAAACAAAACACTTAACTGCTTTTGAAAGTTTACCAAAGCTTCACTCTAGAGAAATAGAGGGAGTTCTTGAAATCTAGCACAATGTCCTTCAGCTTAGGTGGGCCCTTTTTTTTTTTGGTCCTTTTTTAAATTAATTTATTTATTAAAGATTTCTGTCTCTTCCCCGCCACCACCTCCCATATCCCCCCCTTCCCCCAATCAACTCCCCCTCTCTCATCAGCCCTAAGAGCAGGGTTCCCTGCCCTGTGGGGAGTCCAAGGACCTCCCACCTCCTTCCAGGTCTAGTAAGGTGAGCATCCAAACTGCCTAGGCTCCCACAAAGCCAGTATGTGCAGTAGGATCAAAACCCAGTGCCATTGTTTTTAGTTGGCACAAAGAGCAGGTTACTTGCCTTCATGTCCCCAACTTCAAGGAGTGTCTGGAATTTCCCCTTTATTGGCTAAATTTTGTGTGGGTTCATATGCCTCTGTTTGAGTATATATGTGTGTTCTTGGGGTTTAACCCAGAGCCTGGTACATGCTAAGAGTCACCCCAAGTACTGGACAGTTTTTTATTTAATTTATTATTTGAGAACCTAAGACTGTACACACACAATATATATATATGTATATACATACATCTATATATACATATATATATATATACACACACACACACACACACACACATATTCCTTCCCCTTCCTCAAGGCCCCTCAGAGCCATTTCCTCTTCTCGCCCACTCAACTTCATGTTCTTTCTTCCCCCTCAAAATATACTTCCCTCAAACAAAACAAAGCAAAACAAAAGGAACAAAAAATCCTCCGAACCATAACAAAAGAAAGTACACACACATTAATGAAACAAGACAAAACTTGGAGTCAGTTTTGCAGTCAAGCACTCCTGAGCATGAGGCTTGCCCTGGAATATGATTGGTTTATCCCACAGTCATTCCACTGAGGAAACTGATTTTCCCTTTTCTAACATCTGTCAGAAACAGATTGCTTCTTGCTTGGGGTAGGACTTATTCCTCATGTTCGCTTCTCCCTGCTAGGCTTTTGTCTGCTCTGGTGTATGTAGGTCTTGTGCTTGTGGTCACAGTCTCTCCCAGTAAATATGTGTATCAACCCTAGTGTGTCTGTAACATGCCCTTTCCTGGAGTCTCCCACCTCTGGCTCTCACAATCTTTCAGACTCCTCTTCTGCATCGATTCCTAAGCCTGGAGGGGAGGAGTTGATGTGGTTATCCCATTTAGGGATGACTGCAGGTCTCATGCATGCTGAGAAATTTTTAAAAATTGTTTCCTCTTGGAAACCAGAAAGTTAGGCTTTCCTGAAGCTGATGAAGGGGCCATTCCTGCATGCCAGTTGTTAGAAGATGTGCAGATAAGTCAGAGACTCACCAGTTCTTTGTTGAGGGCTCAGTTAATAAGATACCCCTCCCAGGTAACACAGAATGCATAAATCAGATATGGCATGGTCTCCGTCGTGAAGGGACTTTTGGAAGATGGAAAAGCATACAAGCCCCAAAGCAAAATTTCTACTTAACAACCACGAGCAAATCCTTGATAATCCATAATATTGCTGGGAGAGTATAATAATGATATTAATAGTAATGAAAGCTGACTTTTGTTAAGTGTTTGCTATGAGAAAGAGATCTGTCCTGGGGCTTTCTATTCATCAGCTTTCTTCCTCCTTACGAAGGTAGCTACAATTTTGTTTCATCAAGGAGGAAAATGAGTCGTAGAGACCTGAAGATTTACCTAAGATCACACAGGAAGTAAGCAGAAGAATTTAGAATGTGAATTCAGATAATTTGATGTCAGAATATAAAATTCTATTTAATTTAACAAAGTTTAAATTGACCTATTTTACTTTTTATGTCTACAAGTGCTTTCTCTGCATGTAAGTGTGTGGACCACAAACATACAGCTTGAAGAAGTCAGAGAGGGCATAGGATCCCTGGAGCTGCAGCTACTTTTGGTTGTGAATCACTCTGTGGTGCTGGGAATCAATCTTAGGTCTTCTGCAAGAGCAGCAATTGCTCTTACTGCTGTTCCACCTCTCCAGTCCTATGATTAAGTCTTAATGGAGTAAAAACAATTTTTTATCATTACATTATCAAGATATGGGGCAGACTCCAACATTTATAATACCCGGTGGTGTCTTAAAGGAGGTGGAAGGCCATTTATGCACCAAACTCTTTGCAACTAAAGAGCAGGGCTACTGTACCTTCTTCAACTTAAATTAGGGCTAAAGATCAAATCCTTTAGTTTGTATATGTGTAGAAATACCTGAGAGGTTCCTAAGTCAGAATGCTGTGGAGAGAGTTGAAAATGGGAAGACCGGTCTTTGCATTGCTTAGTCCCCAATAGACTTTTTCTCTCTGGAAATAAAGAGATATGGGACTCAAATTTTAGATCCTGTTCAGATCCAAACACTATAGTTTGTATGTCTCGTGTGTAAAAAGACTCCGTAAGGCACATAAATGACTCTGTCCAGCTTAGTATAGAGCAAGACCAAATGGCTAAAATAATGTTGAGGTCAGGTGCGCTGAATTACATGCCTGTAAGGTCTTGAGGTCAGCCTGGTCTACATAGTGAGTCCCAGGGCAGCCTGGTCTACATAGTGAGTCCCAAGGCAGCCTGGTCTACAGACTGACACACTGTGGTTTAGGATGATTATTTTTGTAAGCTGCTACTAAGGAAGGTGGGGAGAGGATGGCTCTAGGGGCTGGCATAGATGGACAGAACAGATCCACAGAAAAAGTGGAATGTAGATTATGGGGAGGCGGTGCTAAGGTCACACCTGCCTGCTCTACAGATAAGGAGTCAGCTTTCTAAGTCACTGGATGGAGAGCTGGCCTTAGCCATCGTGCCATTGAATTAGTTAAGATGTGCTCAGTTCTAACTCATAAAGCATTTCCCCGGAATTTGTTTAAACCAGCACAAGGGTAAGAACAGCTTCTGGAATCCTGAAATCCAGATGAGCCAGGGATGGTGGCTCACACCTGAAATCCTAGTATGTGGGAGACTGCGACAGAATTACTAGGAGTTTGAGGGCAGCCTGAACAACAGGGTGAGATGGGGTCTCAAAGCAAACAACAAACAAACAAACACCTAACACCACCCAACCAAACAAGCTCACAGAAGTCCAACTGCAAGATCATCTCTAGAAGAGGCTTCATGGGGACTCCAGCTCGCTGGTTCTCTGAGCTCTACTCTCCCTGGGCACTGGGGCCGGCACACAGTTGACTTTTGCTACAGATGGCTTGTATAAACAACCATGGTTATGTGTCTTTTTTTCTTGGCCACCCTCAAGGCAAACCACCATTTTCTACAAGATAAGTTATTTCAATTGGGGAGCTCCTTATTTTAAAAATAGGAAGAATTTCAATAAGTTAAAACCAAAATATTAAATCATATGGCCCTCGTAACTTTGTGTTTATGCGTGACTGTACCAGTCACAGCCTGTGAAGTTGACTCTTGACAAATCCTTCACTCTCATTGCTGTGACTTGACCCCATCCCTGCATTTCCCAGGGGAATGCCTTGGGATGACTGCATTAAATTAGGGTTACCATTGGTTCTTGGAACAACTTTTATGGTAAACTGACAGGAGTTCCTGGTTGGTTTTGACCAGTTGAAGCCAGTCCTTGTAGTTATAGGCAGGCCACATTCTACCTAATCTACAAGTGCTCCGCAGTAAAGACAGTAAAGTTCGTCCTTGCTCTGCATTAGTGGCTCTGTGCATGTGTTTGGGGGGGATGGATCAGTGAGTATTTCCTTGCCTGTGGTGGCTTGAATGAAAAGAGTTTCCCATAGACTCAGGTATTTGAACATGTGGGCCCCAGTTGTTGGCACTGTTTGTGAAGGTACAGCACTTTCAGAATGTGGAACCATGCTGGAGTAAGAATGTCACTGGGGCTGGGCTTTAAGAGCTTACAGCCTTATCTACTTCCTGTTCACCATCTTAGCTTCTTGGGTTAAGAGTGTGATCAGTTAGCTTCCTGCTCTGACTGCCTGCTGCCATGTCTGCTGTTATGGAGACTATTAGTCAGAGTTCTCTAGAGGAACAGAACTGGTAGAATGAATCTCTATAAAACAAGAATTTATTTGAGTGGCTTGTGGGCTGTGGTCCAATTAGTCCCCCAAATAACTGTCATCTGTTGGGAAGTCCAGTATACGAAGCTGTATGTCTCACTGGTCTTCAGTATATGTCAAAATCCTGAAGAAACTGGCTTTAATGCCAGTGAATTGAGAGTGAGGGCAAGCAGGCAAAGGCAAAGGTTTCTTTTCTTTCTTTCCCTTTATATAGGCTGCCACTGGAAGGTGTGGCCTAGATTTAGGGTACGTCTTCCTACCTCAAATGATCCAATTAGCTAAAAATTATTGCTCACAGGTGTAACCAGTGACTTGCGTTTTTGGTTAATTCAGAAATAACCAAGCAGCCAGGCAGCGGTGGCATACTCCTTTAATCCCAACATTTGGGAGGCAGAGGCAGGAGGATCTCTGTGAATTTGAGGCCAGGTTGGTCTACAAGAGCTAGTTCCAGGAAAGACTCCAAACCGAAAAAAATAAAAACCAGAAGTATCCAAGTTAACAACCAAGAACAGCCATCAGTGACATTCCTCTGGAACCATACGACAAAATTAACATTCTCCCCAAAGTTGCTTTGATCATGGTATTTTATCACAGCAACAGAAAGTAGCTAGTGTATTGCCAGAGGAGTGTTCAAGTGAGCTTCCATCGCTGCACTTTCTCCCTGTCCCTTCTGATGCAGAATAACCACATTTCCTTCTGCTGAGCACTGTAAAGCGGAATTCAGTCAGTCAGTTTGATATTATGGAAAGAACCTGAATTTGCATTAAAAAGATGAGATTCTACCTCTCCACCTTGTTCCCACTAGCTATATTGTTTTTCCTTTTTCTTTTTTTGAACACACATCATGATTTCTCCAGGACCGATTTCTTTTCTTTGAAGAAAAATAGCCCTGTACTCCCATTGCATTGAGCCGATGGGACAGCCGTCTAGGACTGTGTGTGTGAAAATGCTTGTCAGTGCGGTTATGATATAAGAGGATGGCTGGTAGTTATTGTCACTTGTGGGGACCTTAGTGTTTGTGGGCTTTAACATTCTGAGTGCTTCTTTGCCAGTCTTCTTGAGATTTCAAGTCAGCAACACAAGCATGGGACGTGAAAGGAGAAGTAAACAAGAGAGGGGAGTTTGGGAAGGCCATGAGAAGACTCCCAAGATTTGAAGACCAGGAACTGTGCAATTGGTATTACATATGGAGAACAGAATTTCCGGTCCAAACAGTATTTTTTTTGGGGGGGGGTTTCGAGACAGGGTTTCTCTGTGGTTTTGGAGCCTGTCCTGGAACTAGCTCTTGTAGACCAGGCTGGTCTTGAACTCACAGAGATCCGCCAAACAGTATTTTTAAAGTAAAAACCATTACAGGTCTTTTTGACATACCAAAATCATTCAGTCTCTTCCACTGGGTCTTTATTCTTATCATGTCCTTCTCCACATCATCCAAATGTCCCTAAGCTCCTCTATGGCCTCCTTTATCATTTCTGTGGTACCTTGACTTCTATGCCCTGGGAAGAATTACCAATCACTAGTCACTAACGAATTAAGGTGGAAGAGAATGGAACTAAGTTTCAACAAGTTTCCAGAACTCAGACTTTCCTCCTACCCAAGACCTAAGCATCCGTCATTGCTGACAGTTGCTTGCACCGTGAGGTCTTTTCCAAGTCTGCAAACCCCAGGTGCTCCAATGGGAGGGCAGCTTGCCTCCAGCACATTCACACATCTTGATGCTTATCTTGACACGTACACCTGCAGCCCTGAACACATCTGTACATAAATTAGACATGCCCATTACACCGAAAACTGGTTAGTCTAACAGTGCATCCCATGATGCCTCAACCTCTTTCCTCACTACCAAACCAAAAAGAAAAGTATGATTTTCATCATCTCACAGAAAGATACACTAATGGACAATTTCAAAGACTCAGTTCTTCTGAAATAGTGGCTCTTAGATGCCTAGATGCTCTTAGATGTTCTCCTAACTGTTGGTGTTCATTAAAACAACCCCAGGAATGGATTTCTCAATGAGTCTTCATAAGGCTAACCAAAGGAGACTTGCTAGCCTGTTTAGTCCACCTGTCCTGGCACTTGCATTCTGGCCATCAGATAAAGCATTATCATCAGAAAGACATTTTGTTCACTAGTGACGCCACTATAGTGTCATGTGGCGGAATTACCCAGGAGTGTGGTGTTGAAATATGAGCGGTGGGGCTGCGTCTCCGGCACCCGGCCGCCCGCATGGCTAGCTTATGACCCGAAATAATTACACGGAAACTGTATTCTTTTAATCACTGCCTGGCCCATTAGTTCCAGTCTCTTATTGGCTAGCTCTTACATATTGATCTAACCCATTTCTAATATTCTGTGTAGCACCACGAGCTGGCTTACCAGGGAAGATCTTAACCTGCGTCTGTCTGGAGTGGGAGAATCATGGCGACTCCTGACTCAGCTTCTTTCTCCCAGCATTCTGTTCTGTTTACTCCGCCTACCTAATTTTCTGTCCTATTAAAGGGGCCAAGGCAGTTTCTTTATTACTTAACCAATGAAACAACAGATAGAAAGATGACCCACCTCCATCAGTGTGGTTATGGACAAACCAATGAAGACCCTGTTCTTTTCTAAGCAAGGGATGGGGCTGAGCGCCACGCTATTCCAGCTGGGTGTTCTTGGCCAGAATTTAGTGGAGAGGAATCAGTAGGATGAGAGGCTCCTGAACTCAGTGGTTTTCTCTTGCTCCCAGATACCCAGACTTGCTCTGGATCTAGCTTTTCCAAGCCTCAGCATTTTTCTCCCACTCCTGCAAACTATCTATGCCAGCCCAGAAAGCAATCCTCATTTCCCAAATAGAATTTGCTTATGTTTGTCTATTTCCTCAAGTCTTCAATGCCATTTTTAAAAAACTCCTTCTCAAAGAAATTTATATAAACTTGTGGTCCTTAAATTATCCCCAGGTAAAAATATTCCTACCTATAGCCTCAACCAATCACTAATATATAAGATTTAGTTTTTAAAAACAAATTTGATTTTAAGCTTATGATCATTTCTCCACTGGCAACCCAGCAAATCCAACAGGAGTGGGCTTCTTCATCTGGATGACAACAGACATACACATCTCACAGCGAGAACCCATAGAGTTCTTCATCAGGTAGCTTGTACGCATGCATCAGTGCCTACCACGTGCTGAGTCCTAAAAACTTAACAGTAAGTGCACACACACACACACCTCTACCTCAACCAGGGGTCTGCACTCTTGGGTCTCGTCGCTGGACTAGACTAGACTGTAGTGTGAAACACAGAAAACCAATGTTCCATCCCCACAAGTCTCTAGTGTTGTATTGCAGGAGGCCCAGGAGGATGTCTGACCATCAGGCCCAGAAGAGTCTTCCAGGAGATAAAGTTGAGGAATAACTGTAAGATCAACAGAATTAGGCAGATGAACAGCGTGTGTTCCTGCCAGCTCTCAGCACACTGTTCACTAGTTAGTTATCTGAAATGCCCTCTCTTCCAGTTAACACACAACAGTACCAGGAAGCAGCTTACCTTTCCCTCTCATGGAAGTACTCGGCTAGAGACCAGCACATTGCCTATGCTAGAGGGAGACGGTACAGCCATGTTAATGGGGCACACTGCATTTCACTTGATCCTCTTTTCAACATCCCATTGACCGTGCTTTCCTTTTCCACATCAGCCACAAAATATTCCTTTGCTGTCCCTCTGATGAGAGTTGCATCTACTTGAGTACCTTTGCCACACTTGCCTGGACTGTCATTCATGTGGTCAGACTCCTGGTGCTATTGGAGGTCTGGTTGAAGTCTACATAACTTTGGGGTCACTAATTGTCTTGCTCAGACCTCTTGCCAAGAACTTAGTTGAGTGTAGGGGAGACAGAGAAGGCAAAAATATCTGATTTTATTAGGGATGAATTTTCTGTGGAGGGGTAAATTTTTCTGTCCTGCCTCCCCCTTTCCATCACCCCTTCCACACTCCACAATCTCAGGAGTGGGCATCAGTTGTCTTGGAGGGCTGGAGGAAGTAAAATAGGGTCCAAGGAAACAATGGCTGCCCTTCTTGCTGTCACCACTCACGCCACTGTGCACACCGAAGGGCCACTGAGTATATTCTCATAATCATCCCCCTTAATCTCCAGAGAACCTTGGAGGGAGACACTATTATTATGCTCATTATATAAATAAAGGAAATGAGCTTAGAAAGGTTACTTTTTTGACGCTAGCAATGCAACTGTTAATCAGGGTGCATAGGGACTTGAAGTCAGATGCTCTCAGCAAGAACATCTCTATGGCTGCAGCCTGCTTGTTTTGTATGCACTGAATTAGCATAGGGCTTGGGTCCTCAGCATGAACCTCTTGGTGCCATACTCATCCTATCCATACAGGGGGTTTTCATTTTCTGGGGTGGTGATCTTGCATATGAAAATATTTTTCCATCTCTTCTTTTTCTTCTCCCTTCTTCCTGTTTTTCATTTTAGTTTTCTTCTGTCTTTTTTTTTTCTTTTTTCTTTTGGAGATAAGGGCTTACTGTGTAGCTCAGGCTCGCCCAGAACTCTCTGTATAGATCAAGTAAGCCTCAAACTCTAGATCCTTTAAACTCCACTTCCTGAGTGCTGGCATTATTGGCATGAGTCCAGTATAAACCCTTATTATTTCCCTATTTTTTCCTCTTGGGCATCCACATCCCTCACATTAACCTCTTTCAGCTATGGTCTGTGCAGTGTTTTCCCAAACCCCCGGGAAAAAAATCTTTCCAAATATCACTAGGAAAAGATTCTGTCAAGTTCTCTTCAAATGTCCACCTGCCGCATCAAGCCCATTACAGACCTAAGGCCGTGGGGGGCAAGATGCCTTCTGCAGCCCCAATTTAAGTGAGTTCTCTGGGTACTTTGTCCGCAGCCCTGCCAGCTGTTGGGTAGGTGCCTCGCTGCCCCCGCAGATGGGCGTGCTCTCAAGTGAATTCAGATCCATGGTCTTGCTCTGTGGAGGTGGACCCCTCTGGCAGAGGTCTAGCTCTGAAATACAAAGACATTCATTGTTCATTGTTCCATCTTTGTTCGTTGCCACGGTGACTTCTAACATGGAAAACCTTCTCTTTCCCCAGCAAGAGTGATCATGGGATCACGGGATCATGATGTTGGTCTTACGTTCACTTCCAGTGAGAGATGGTTTAATCTAACTTTCCCATTTCCCAGATGAGGAAATGGAAACCTAAAGAAGATTAGGTGTTTAATGAATCTCATGGTGTTGACAAGTACTCTATAATTCGGGAATATTGCTGCTTTCAAGAAGAAGAATTCCAAAGGAGTCCTGCAGTTTTGAATTATTGGGCCATGAGGTGCAGATCGCTGCAGCTGCTGTGAGAGAGGGATGAGCTTCACGGCTTGGTACCAATCAGGTTCTAGGATCATTCAGGGCATCTGTCCTCCGTAGGAATGACATTTTCACTTGCTGAGTTTCTTACCCAGGATCTGTAGAAGAATGGAATCTTCAGGGGTGTAGCTAAGTGGTAGAATATTTGCTTAGCATTCATGAAATCATGAGTTCAACCCCCTAGCAACACACACACACACACACAAAGAGAGAGAGAGAGAGAGAGAGAGAGAGAGAGAGAGAGAGAGAGAGAGAGAGAGAGAGAGAGATTGGGAATGTTTGGGGAACTAGTAAGACTTCCTAGTCTGGAGTATGCTTAGAAGGAAACTAGAGGTTAAACTGACACCTGGCGACATTGCAGTGTGATTTGCAGGTGACGGGGGATGGAAAGAGTGGTCCCTTAAATTCCAATATAGCCCTTCAAATTCTCAAGACCACTGTAAGTTGGAACTCAATGCTGGGCTCAGAGTTGTTCCCTCATGTTTTTTTTTTTTAAATTTATTATTTATTTATTTATTTTAAATTAATTAATTTATTTATTAAAGATTTCTGCCTCCTCCCTGCCACCGCCTCCCATTTCCCTCCAACTCCCCCAATCAAGTCCCCCTCCCTTGTCAGCCCAAAGAGCAATCAGGGTTCCCTGCCCTGTGGGAAGTCCAAGGACCACCCACCTCCATCCAGGTCTAGTAAGGTGAGCATCCAAACTGCCTAGGCTCCCACAAAGCCAGTACGTGCAGTAGGATCAAAAACCCATTGCCATTGTTCTTGAGTTCTCAGTAGTCCTCATTGTCCGCTATGTTCAGCGAGTCCGGTTTTATTCCATGCTCTTTCAGACTCAGTCCAGCTGACCTTGGTGAGTTCCCGATAGAACATCCCCCATTGTCTCAGTGTGTGGGTGCACCCCTCGCCCTCACATTTGTTTTTAATGGGGTGAACTGCCTCTGCCCAGATCCCTAGAGTTATCCATTGTCACTGGACTTCCCAGTCAGCAGGAGTCTGTCATGCTGGGAACTATCTCCAGGGAAGCAAACACAGTCCTGATCCCTAGAGTTATCCATTGTCACTGGACTTCCCAGTCAGCAGAAGATTATCTCCAGGGAGGCAAACACAGTCCTTCTGGAGCCTTGTGGTTTGGTTTCCTTGTCCTTCAAACTCCCACCTCAGGGCAGTATTAATTCTTTTCTTCATTGTAAGTCGTCAGTGAATGTGATGTTCATGAATCAATTAAGTACTTATTGAACGCACACCATACACACACACACACACACACACACCAGCTCCACACATCATAGTGGCTGAGATGGACCAGGCAGGGCCTCCATGTTTTAAGCTCTAAATGCCCATGCACTACCATTGACTTTGCATTGATCATCTGGCTCCACTTTCTCTCACCTAAACTTAGGATTGTTGGGGCAATCTGATTTTATTTGGGAGTCTCCACCGCATTCAGTCGTGTCTTCCTAGAGAGTTTCTCTGGGAACTGTGTTTTGTCAGGGTTCCACCAACTAAAGGGAGATCCATAGGATGAGGCTAAGCCAACAGTCACCAGAGGTGGCCATAAGCCCACGTTGGGCATCTCAGAAGTCAACATGACTTCCACCCCAAACCTTCATTTGCCTTTTTCACTTTCATTCTTCTCTGAGGCTACCCTGGAGTTTCCAGAGACTCAACTCACTGCCTGTCATGTGGTCTTGAACAGATTGTATGCAGAGGCAGCAGAAACAGGAACCCAGCTGTCTTCCATCAAACTGAAATAAAAACAATTTGCCAAAACGTGGAACAGTGCCACACTTCTCACTAAATTCTTTAAGAAAGTAGTTGTTTCTGTAACAAGTCAACATTACATGTTAATTTGTAACATTAGAATTCCTTTGAAATGAACTGATAAATACTAAAAGATTTCTCGGTATTAATTTCCAGTATAATATATATTGACAGTTATAATCTACCTAAATAAAAGTTGTCTGGAGTCTTCAGTAGGTTTTAGATCTCTCTCTCTCTCTCTCTGTGTGTGTGTGTGTGTGCACATATGTGTGTGTGTGTGTGTGTGTGTTTGTATGTGTGCCCATGAGCATGTACATGTTACTGGAGACAGAATGTAGAGGTTCATGTACTTTAGGCAAGTATACTATGCTTGGCTAGATTTTTACTGTTTGAGATAGGGTCTCACTGAGTTGAGTTGGCTGGCATTGAACTCACTGTATATTCCAGGATGCCCTTGAATTAATAATCTTCCTGCCTCAGCCTCCAAAGTAGCTGGGATTAAGGCCTATGCTACCAGACATTGCCGATTTCTAGAATTTTAAAAGAAAAGTTTAAAAACCACAGTCTAATCTGGTGACAGCTGTTGGCCATGTGAGTGACTCAAATTAGACCAGTCAGATTAGATTATGGAAGAATTCACATTCCCTGTCAGAGCAGAACTTTCTCTGTTTTCTCCTAGTGGATGTGAAAGCTTTTAGCTAGCACTGCCAATGGTAGCCTGTTGCGGTCTTGAGGGTCAACATGGACACAGTGGATAAAAGGGTGGTGTCAAGTAGTTTGAATGCAAAATGTCTCTTGTAGATTTATGCATTTAAACATGTAGTTTCCAGCTGGTGACAGTTTTGACTTGTGACTGTGGGGTCTAGCTGGCATATATAGGCCAGTAGGGCAAACCTAGAGGGTAATAGATTGACCCCAATTTTCTTCAGAGTCTTTTTGTTTTTTGGTGTGTTGACATGCAAGACACCCACCCAGCTGTAGGTCCCTAGTACTGTGACCTCTATCTCACCTTTTCCATCATAATAGATTGGACCCTCTCAAACAGTAAGCCAAATGAAATCCTTTCTTATTAAATTATTTCTGCCAAGTCTTCTGCAATAACAATGAGAATAGTAATTAGCACTCACAGAAAGAGAAATGATCATGGGGTATTGAGGTATCACCAGGCTGCATGTCCCATTGTCTAAAGCTACCCCATCTCTGCCCTTCTAGCAACACGAGCAGGAGACTCTCTCATCCAATTGGAGCTGGGTTCTCCATGACTCCTTCAGGATCTCCCAAGCTGATGTGACCCTTGGAAAGTGAATGTCTGGCATGGCCATATGGGCCTTACACTTTAGAGGACATTTTACTGTTGTGTGTAACCAATAAGCCACCATAATAGATGAGCCCTGGAGGTGTCCCCAAGGCCAGGGACCCACAGAGAATGAAGAAAGGGGCCCTGACAAAGAGAAGGCAACAAGTATGCACTGTGGAGGCCTTCCTACATACAGATATTAGATAGATCATGCAGATGGAATGGGAGACAGACTAGGAAATGCGGGTGCCATGGTACTGTAGGCCTTGTCAGTCTTCCAATAGCTGGGCTCCATCAGTCATAATCCCTCCCTGCCCACCTCCAGCAACCCCACTTCACCTTCAAGAGTTGTCTCCTTTGTATAACAAGCTGTCCACATGTCTTGGGAAGGGAGGGCTCATGGAAGGTTTGCTCCCTACTTGGCAAGTAGAGGACTCGATTTCACAACCCTGGGGCTGAGAAGCTGTCACATCCGAGGCTCGTATGGCCAACTTGAGAAGCAAAAGGAGGCCTCATGGGTAGATATCTTTACTGCTTCTCAAAAAACTTCCCTGCAGTAATTTGAATGTAATTGGCCCCCATAAGTTCAGAGGGAGAGGCACTGTTAGGAGGTGTGGCTTGTTTGGAGTAGGTATAGCTTTGTTGGAGGAAGCATGTCACTGTTGGGTGGATTTTGAGGTCTCATATATGCTCAAGCTATACCCAGTGTCTCAGTTCACTTCCTGTTACCTGTGGGTCAGGATGTAAGAACTCTCAGCTACTTTTCCCGTAGCACATCTGCCTGCACACTGCTATGTCTCACTATGATGATAATGATCGAATCTCTGAACTGTAAGCCAACCCAATTAAATGTTTTCCTTTATAAGAGTTGCTGTGATCATGGTGTCTCTTCACAGCAATAGAAACCCTAAGTAAGACAGTCCCTAATACCTTCAGTCTGATGACAATTGTGTTGGCTTCTGACTTGTAGCTCTTTTTAGAGCTATCAAAGTATCTTTTAGGTAAACTGAGGTAGGAGGAGATGAATGTAAACACAATATAGAATGACTTTGCTGCTTGTTAAAACTAATCTCCTGATCTATTGGAACAGTTTCTTTCTCTGTTGGAAGTGAATTTGGTGTCAAGGGGCTGCCACCAAGGCCTCTGGTAACAGGGCTCTGAGCTGTGGATGAGGTGAGTGTGCACATTTACAGGTGCTTCTCCGCTGGAAATCACAAAAAGTTCAAAAAATACATACTTGGTTTTCACTTTCATCTTGACAGGTAGTAAGTCCCAAGAGAAAGCAGGAAAGGGATCCAGGGACCTTAAAGAACATTCCGGACTTCTCTCTAACAAGTTGTAAGGAAGACCCCAAAGTACCTTTTGCTAGAAGAAGACCAAAGTTGAAGAGGGAAACCACTTGAACTTTTTAGAACAAGAATGGCCCAGAAGACACAAAACACAGTATGCTGGGGATAAGACCCTGGAGAGAATTTATATCCAAAAAAGATCATCGAAAAGAATTTAATCTTCCCAGTTCTGGAATGAAACCAAGGTTATAGTCAGCGATATGTGAAACCAGTTAAGGCTAGCAACACGATGACCATGTTTAGCTCTTGGTATCTGTTCTCATTCCACTCTATGTGT
Organism: Chionomys nivalis; assembly: GCF_950005125.1. Classification (NCBI taxonomy): domain Eukaryota; kingdom Metazoa; phylum Chordata; class Mammalia; order Rodentia; family Cricetidae; genus Chionomys; species Chionomys nivalis. The sequence continues at coordinate 123,433,313 of NC_080087.1, read as the reverse complement.
TTTCATATTTAAAAATGTCACGAGTGATTATTTCTATCAGAGTTTAAAGATGTCATAAGGAACAGAAAAAACATTTTCTAATCTTCATTATTTACTTTTTTGTTCTCAGGGGTCCTTGAAGTCAAAGAGTGTCTGCTAGAATTAGAGAAAACCACAGATAATTACTCTCTCAGCCTCCAGGGCACCATAAGTTGCTATTCATTGTAAGAATGCTGAGAAGTTGCCACAAAATTAAACCAATTAGGATAATAAGGGGAGAAGGAGAAGATTAAGTTTATTTCCATCTGATTTAACTTATTAATTTCTCAGGGGAAAGGGATTTCCCTGCCACTGGCTTCGTGTTTTAACCTTTGAGAGCCGCAAGTTCTCAAGACACGTCAGAGATTTGATTCATCTCTGCCTCTGTCTGCAGTGTTAGCTTCTGTTATGGGGAAGGAAGTTTGAAAAATGGCGGTCAATGAATAAGTCAATACATTTTTTTGAAGTCTCTACTATAGCTATTTGTGGTGGTACACACCTGTAATCCAGCACTCGGGAAGCTGAGGCAGGAGGACTGTCAGTTCAAGACCAGTCTGCCCAGCTAGGATATATATTTAAGTACACACGCATGTACATACATATGTACACACATACATATATATGATATGTCTGTCTCAAAAAGAACACAAATCAAACAAAACAAAGAAATACGAAAGCTAAAGCTACATAGTAAATCAACCCAAATCAAACAAAACAAAGAAATACGAAAGCTAAAGCTACATAGTAAATCTATGTCTTATCAATACAAAAGGAAAGAAGAAAGAAAAAAAAAAAACCAACACCCTTCTATTTGCCCAGCATGTTCCAGAATGAATAAGCAAGAGCCCCTGGCCTATAAAAACTGATATCCAAAGGGGCAAACAAGATCGTAAACACCCAAGCAAATCCGCCAGCACAATGATCAACAAGTGCAGTGGAGAACAATGGAACAGAGAAGGGAGCCGAGTAGCTTTCCAGGCTGGAGATGGGGCTCAGTTGGCAGAGTCCGTGCCTAGCATGCCTGAAGCTCTGGCGTTAATCCTCAGCACCGCACACACCACATACAGTGGCACACACCTGTAACCCCAGTCCTTGGGAAGTGGAGTCAAGAATTTGATGTCATCCTTGTCTACGTGGCAGAGTGTGTCTGAGAGAAGTCCTGGCAAGGCAGGGATGGGGAGGATGGAGGTGCTGATGATTCTCCTCTTTCTTTACAGCTCTCTTTACAGCTCTCTTGTTGCCTGTACAACCGACATCTCCCACACTTTACCTGATGGCGAGCTCACTATAGAGAAAACGGTCAGGGAGGAATTGGTGGAATTCTCAGGCCTGCTAATCTGTCAGCTTCCCTTTCTCAGCCCCCTAGGAACCACGGCTTGAGAGCAGCCTCAGGGCTTGGCCCTGTCACCATGACCTTGCTGAGTCACTCAGCTCTGCCGGCTGCAGCCAGTGTGAACCCGCTCTAGGGTAGGCTGATGGAATATGAGATCTACAGCGTCACATCTGTCCCTCAGAGGGATGAAGATAATGATTCTAGGATGAACACCAAGGAACTGCTCTGCAGTGCAGGGTCCCATGAGAACTGGTCCCTCTGCGGCATTGAATGTGGAGCGCCAGTCCCAGAGCGCTAGCGGTCTTCCTACCTCTCTTTCAGCTCAGTGGGCATCTCTTGTCCTCTCTCCCCTCACAACTCCTTTCTGAATCAGAGTCTTGAGTAGTTACTCAGGTCTCAAGTCCCACCCCAAGTCTTTGCTGCAATGTAGTTTTCAGGAGGGGAGCCCGTGAAACTGGAGAGGTGCTGGGCAAGGCAAGGGGCCGGCTTGCCACCCTAACCGAGTGTGATTTCGCTATCTCCACTCAACCTTGGGCCTCCTTCCAACCGCTCTCCTGTGGTGTTTAAGAAGGACGGCTGCAAAGCCACAATCAATTTTCCTTAACAACTTCTGCAGTCAGGGTGTGTGTCCTCAGGCAATATTTGATCAGGACTGGGCTGGTTTCACCTGACCAAGGTTTGGAGGAAGAGTTGGTTAAGAGAGATTGTATTCCGACTCCTAGCTCTGAGGGAAGGACAGTCATGGTTGTCTTTGCTCATTTTTATAGCTGCCACACTAAACATGGATCTTGACATATAGTAGGCACACGGCAAATATTTATTAAGTAAACAAGTAAATGGATAAAAGTAGAATTGGGAGAGAAGCCCTTTGGCATTGAATATCAGGCACGTTCATTTGAGCCCATGTTTGTTTAACAAATGCTAATAACGCTTGCTATGCGCTAAGAGCTTCACAAATATTAACTCATTTAATTCTCATAATTGCTTGATGAGATATGTGTTGTTATTAATCCCATTAAAAACACAAGCCCAGAGAAATCATGTTCCTTGCCAAGGTCACACAGTCATTAAGTGGGAGATCTAGAGGTGCATGGGAACAAATAAGCTCCTCCTACTCTCTTGAGTTACCCAGAGAATTACTGGTTAACGATTTGGTGTCTGGGGAGCATCCTGAATGTTGACCTGAACTGAATGCAAGGTGCATAGGGCTTCCTCTTACATCTCCTATATCTTCTGCTCTGAGGCCTCTTCCAGACTCCTCTAGATCATATCTGCCCAGATGTCTTCTTCCCTGTTTCTCTTCCATCCCAGATGGGCTATGTTGGCTTCTTGAAAGTCCCGTGAACCCCAACAGCCTCAATAAATTCCACAGTAGGGATGCAGCTGGGAGCACCATCCACCTTCCTGGTTCAGAGCAGATCTGGGGACTATGCCAGTCTTGACTGATAACAGCTTCTACCAAGAGGCTTCCGGAGAGGCCTCAACAGCACGGGGTGAGCATACTATCCCCGCTGCACCATTGGGTCCAGCAGACATTCTCTTCTAGGCTAATATGAAGGAAATGTATCTTTGTAAAGTCAGATGGATTTACAGCTCTGAGAAAACCCTGGGGCCCCAGGAAATGTGTGTCTGCAAATACTCTGGAGGGTTGATTCCTCAATTGGTACAGTCAAGATAATTTGCAAGACACAACACAACACAAGAGACCACTGACAGTTCTCACAGGTGAGGGGGCCTGTCAGATAGACAGAGGATGGGGAAGACTTGACAGAAAGGAAGGGTTATACCATGGCTTCAGAGTGCTTCCCACCCATCCCCCCGCCTCTAAGTTCTGTGGCTCTTCCTAAGCTTAGACCTCTTCCTGGTGACTGGAAAGTCCTGATATCTCACAGCTAACCCTCTCCATTAGACTATGGAAGTCTAGTCCTTTTTCTTTCTTTTTTTTTTTTTGGTTTTTTCAAGACAGGGTTTCTCTGTGGCTTTGGAGCCTGTCCTGGAACTTGCTCTGTAGACCAGGCTGGTCTCGAACTCACAGAGATCCGCCTGCCTCTGCCTCCTGAGTGCTGCAAGTCCCTTTTCTTATGTAGTAGAATGTTCAACTCCATGTACATCTGCTGCTAATGACAAAGAGTTCCCATGAGATTAGGGGACTGGGGATCTCTGCATCTAGAGAGAGTCCCACGAGGTTATAGCAGGCCCTGTAATGCTGGACTTTTTTCTGAGTCTCAAAACTACATTCCCTGTTCATCTGTGTGGAGCATAGCTTTTTCTTCTGCGAGTTTTTTTTCTCTCTCTAGTGTTTACATGAACTGGTTGAACCCGTCACATGGTGACTGTGTTTATATTTGCAGAAGCACCACCCGGGGGAAGTTCTGTTTGCATAGAGGTCACCCCATCTCCTGGGCTTGGCTGCAGCCCCACACTGGGGTTTCAGTAGCAGAAGCTGAATGCCTGCCAGGGCCCCCTCCCTGTTCATTGTTCTCTCTGCTCCCTCCCTAGCCTCCCCAGCATGCCTAGAGAGGAAGAAGCAGCAGATTGGGTGTCTGATGTTTCAGTGATGAAACGCCATGACCAAAAGCGACTTGGGAAGGAACAGGTTTATTTCAGAGTACGACATTCTTGTCATGATCCATCCCTAAAGAAAGTCAGGGCAGGAACTCTAGGCTTCAGCTGAAGCAGAGGCCATGAAAGACTGCTGCTGGCTCGATTGCTCCACGTGGATTTATCATTCAGCCTGCTTTCTTATAACACCCAGGACCTCCTACTCAGAGGTGGCACCACCATCAAGGGCTGGGCCCTTCAGTGTCAATCATCAATCAAGAAAATGCCTAGCCAATCCTATGGAGGCTTTTCCCCAGCTAAGATTCCTTCTCCTCAGATGCTCCTAGCTTGTGCCAAATATAAAAGCTAGCCAACACACTGGGTGATGGAAGGGTCACCGTCCTCCATCCCCTCTCCACCCAGCCTCATATCCCAGCTTTTACTGTCCCCTTCTTTTGAGCCTCACTGTTCCCTAAACTTGGATGGAAGATGACCTCACCCTATGACCTGTGGGTAGCTGTGCTGGGCCAGCTGGGTTTAGAGTTAGGCTGCTGTGTGGTCAACCTTTTCACTGGGCCTGACGACTCAGGAGGATCAAGACCATGGACTGGGCAGTCAGAGAAATGAAGATGGAATCATGATGGAATCATGCCTTCACCGACTCCTCATTATGTGGCTTTGGACAATACCACTGAAGTTTGGTTTTATCATCTTGGATGAATGTTGTATTGTCTCTGTCCCTTAAGATTTGCAGGAGGAATAACCTAGAGCAGAGGTACAATGTGTCTAAGGATGCAGCTACTGTGGCTGGTAAGTATGGTAGAAGTAAGGACTGGCACCCTTCCCATACCTGATCGGATCCTCAAAGAGCAGTTCATCAACAGTTTCTCATTGGCTCCAATAAGGAGCTTTGTAGTTATTACCTGGAATTATTCTAAAGACACTGATTTTTCTTTTTTTATTCTCTTGGGATGGTTAGGATGAACTGTCAACTTGATAGACTCTAGGATCATCAATTAGATGGGCCTCTGGGCATGCCCGGGGAGATTATTTTAATTGAGGCAGAAGAGTTGCCCTTTGAGGGCCTGAACTGTATAAGACGGGAAAAGGAGACAGGCTCCAGTTAGCATTAGTTCCTTGCTGGTTTGTGATTCTGCGGCGATCAGCTGCTATAAGCTCCCGCTGCCCTGGCTTCCCTGCCAGGATGGGCTGTACCTCTCACTGGAGTTTAAGAGAAATGCTCCTCCCATGAAGTTGCCTTTATCAGAGTCTTTTATTGCAACAATGGAAAGAGAACCCAAGATCCTGTTTCATAGCTGCCTTGCCACATTGAGAACTGGAGGAGGAGGAAGCTGTGCTTGCTGGGGAATCTGCAGGTGGTCAAGATTGGGGTTAGGGTTAAGGTTTAGGGTTAGAACAGAGGGGCTGTAACTCCTGTATAGTCCTGGCTCTCCACGGAAACAAGGCCAAAGACACTAAATGCTAGTCTAACAGTGGGGACCCATTGACCACAAGGGCAGAGCAAGCCTCTTCTTCCATTATGCCTGTTGAAGGTTCATCTCGGGATAGCTCTTGCCATCAAGAGAAACACAAACCAAGCCCATCGGCTGGAGTCCTTTCTTCCCCTGGTGTCTGAGGTTGTATGACGGCTGTATGAACCACTCTGAGATGGGAAAACAGGAAAGGGAGGCCTTTTGGATGGAAAGGAGAGGAGGGCTCCTAAAGGAGAGAGGCTCTAACAACACAGAAACTTGGTGTTGGAGGGTTATGTGTGTGATCTGAGTGCAAGGGACAGCTCAACCTGTGGGAGACACATGGCTGCTTCATTGTTAGTGTGGCTGGCTTAAGAAACACTTGGTGAACCCCACCTTTTGGTATCTCTGTGAGGTCGTCTCCAGAAAGAATTAACTGATAGGGAAAGACCTGCCCTGAGTATGAATGGTGCCGTTCTATAGACTGGACTGATGGGGAAAGACCTGCCCTGAGTATGAATGGTGCCGTCCTATAGACTGGACTGATGGGGAAAGATCTGCCTTGGGTATGAATGGTGTTGTTCCATAGACTGGACTAATGGGGAAAGATCTGCCTTGGGTATGAATGGTGTTGTTCCATAGACTGGGGTACCAGACTTTATGAAAAGAAGAAAAAGAAGAAACCCAGCTGACTTTGGTCATTCCATTTTTTCTCCTTCCCCATTCACTGAGACACAAACAAGCAGCTGCCACACGCTCTCCTGCCTGAGAGTTACCCTCTGCTGTGTCTTCCTTGTCGCTATGCATGGTATCTTTTCAAACCCTGAGACACTATTCATACTTCCTTCCTTAAATTGCTTCTCTTCAGGCATTTGAATCCAGAGACTAGAAAAGCCACTAAGGTTATGGGCCATTCCACACGCACGATGGAGAGCCCACTCACCGACTACTGTGGGAAGGTGTTCCCAGGGGTAGGATACGTGATTCTGCACAGACGATCCTTGTGAAAACCTGAACCTCTGATGTCGCCTCTTTGGAGTTAGGATGCCCACCTCCACAGCTCATTTCAGTACCCAAACCATCTAATCCTTTTTGGTTTTTCCTAATTCTCTGGCGTATCACCATAGCTCGGTGTGTTAGGCTGTTGGTAGCCACGGAGTAGGAGAGAGGTGTGTGTGTATGTGTGTGTGTGTGTGTGTGTGTGTGGTGTTCCTTTCTCTGACAAAGAGTGGTAGTGATCTTTGGGATAGCATGGTTCCAAACACTTGGGGTGACCAGAGGGTGGACCTAGATGAAGCCTGTAGCAGAGTGTCCTATAAGGATGTATGTAAAAAATAATTTGTGTCACTGTTTTGTTTGTTTTTGTTGAGACTCCTTGCTTTATAGATCAGGTTGGCCTTGAACACATAGCAATCCTTCCTAGGCACTGGCACTGCAGGTGTGTATCTCCACACAGGGTCAGATTCAACATTTGACCAAGACCTGCAAATTCCTACCTCGGCCTGAGAGGGGACAGGGAATCTGGGAGGACTTTTGAGTGGCAGTCTTTTTAGCGGAAGCGTTGTAGCTTGCAAGGCAAACAAGTGCTCAGATTCCCACCATTGGCTGGCAGTGTGGATTCTGGCTGTTACTTAGCTTCTAGTTGCGTCTTTTTTTATATAAAAATAAGTTTTTGTTTTCGGTTTGCAGGTTGCCTTAGCAATGTTGTGCTTAGGTCCTTTTTGTTTCCTACATCCTACAGAATCTACTTAAGATATCCTTCAAAAAAAAATAAAATCAGTATTATTAATATTCTTGTTGTTGTTGTGGTGGTGGTGGTGTGTGTGTGTGCCATGAAACACATGTGGAGGTTGCAGTGAAACCTTCAGGAATGGGTCCTCTCTTTCTCCAGGGATCACCCCAAACTGGCAGGCTCACATGGCAGGTGTATTTCTATTTCCCTGCCGAGCCATCTCACTGGGCCTGTCTGAGGGATTCTTTTTTTTTTTTTTATTTCATTTTTTTTTATTCTTTTTTAATTAAAATTTCCAACTGCTCCCTGTTTCCCATTTCCCTCCCCCTCCTCCCACATATTGCCCCCTCCCCCTGCTCCCCTCCCCCTATCCCCACTCCTCTTCTCCTCCCCCCAGTCCACTCCCCCTCCCTCTCGATACTGAAGAGCAGGCCAAATTTTAGTCAGCCACGTGGAGGGGTTCTGTGCAAGAAAGTACGTGTGCTTTGTGACTCTTTGAGGAGCAGAGCCTTTCCCAGTTTCCCCCATTAGCACTAGGAAGCACACACAGCTCACACTCTCCGTGTGTGACACTCTGGTTTCCCCTTTCTTCCCCATCATTTCCTAAGAGGCCTCTTTTGTCACAGTCCTCCCCCACGTGTGAGCCTCTACCTACCATGTGCTATCCACTCTGCCGTTGCTGTCAGTGGCAAATAATGCTCATGCCAAGCGGAAGAGAGTGAGGGAAGGCGATGGCTTGCTGAGGCTCCTGGAACTTGGCACTCAATGTAATGGTGGGTGGGGGGGTGATGCTAGCTCTGGCTTGACTTGCCATCTTCCTTTAGTCAGCTGACAACAAGGGTGTCTTCATCAGGAAAGGGAGCAATTTCCAAGACAATCATGAGGTTTTCTTCCTTCAACTACTAATAGGTGTACTTGTCAGTTTTCTGTTGCTAGAATAAAATCGCTGAGACACAGCACTTTACAAACGAAAAGGTGTTTACTTATCTTGCCATTCTAGAGAATCAAGAGCATGACATGCTTATCTGTTTGGTTCTCCGGAAGTTGTTTTACCTACATCGAAATGTGGCAGATGGTGACAGGATGATATAGGAAGCCACAGAGCAGGGAGGAGTTAACCTTGCTCTCTGTGCAACAGCTCAGGGACCTGACCTGGGCTCTGAAAGAGGTTCATTAATCCCTTCCTAGCATGGCATCCCCAGTGACCTCCTTGCCTTCCTGAGGCCCCATTCTTAAAGGGGCTTTAGATCAGCATCACAGCATTGGAGACCACACTTCCGGAGTGTGAGCTTTCAGGAGACAAAGCACACCAACACAGCAGCACACCATACTTTTAAAGACATCAGCAGAGAGAATCAAGTCCTGTCCTTATGGCAGGCGTATCTCATTAGCCACCTCTTAGGACTTGGAAAACACCATGTCTTTACAAACCGTGGTCCACACTATTCTGAGAGCAAGACATAACATTGATGTTGACTGGAGCCCTTGTTATACTGCTTCTCTAGTGCCCTGTACTCCCATCTCCAGCCCCAACCCTACCTGCTGTCCACTTGTCCATAATCAGGAGAACAATTCCCTATAGGATGCTGGGTAAAGGAAGACCTCAATAACTCGGTTATTGCATGCTGACTCAGTTAGGAAGGGCTCTTCAAAGAAGGTAGAGGAAGAAGGCCAACAATTGATGGTGCCAGTCAGTCCTAATTATTATTGCGAAACCACGAAGAAATTCTCCATTTTTCTCCATGCCTCCTGTTGGACATTTTTGGTTCATTCATACATTTCCATTCCTGCTTTCCTGTGTTCTAAAGGCCACGGCAAGAGAAGCCACTATGAAGTCCCACAGCACTGGATGTTTTTATCCTTTCCCACTCAGCTGGTGGCAACTGATGTCTCCATGGAGACTGCAGAGTGAGAAAGGGTGAACTCCCTTCCATCTTCATCTTTCTAACACCATCGCAGCCTCATGGACTCCAGACATATTGAATGACAAGGTAATGTTAGCTTTGCAGTCTAAGTTGGGTGAGTCCACTCCCCAGACACCGCATTGACCACCACCTCTCCAGAGGTTATTATTACAAACAGAGCAATGCCTGCCGCAGCCAACAACACCTTTTCCTTATTTAGCCAACACTTTTCTGCCCCACACGTTACACCAGTTTCTATTTTGGCATCACATTGTAGAGAATAGGAAGGCGGAAGCTGGGTTTTGACAGAAACAAGACCCTAACTCTTGCTAATAGTTAGCTTTTCCAAACTCCCAACCCTAGAAGAAAGGTAAAACTAACAAAACAAAGCAGGGTGCTCCCTCAGTGCACCCCAGTTAGAACCTTCCCTCGTCAGTGAAGGCAAGGAAGAGAGACTAAGCGCGTTCAGGACACGGGAAGGAACAGTTGTGGGAACACATGTGGATTTGTTTAACAAAGGAAATCAGTTCTTGAAGGACAGTTCCATTAAGTCTCGTCAAACACTAAATGCTTTTGGTAAAGAGGAATCACATCTGTATCTCTTGGCATCCAGAAAGAACTGACCATAATTTACCCCAGACAGAAAGATCCAGGAACCTTAGTCGTTCATTACCTTACCAGTCAGCAAAAATGCCAAATAGCTTCAGTTTTCATGGCTCGTATTTTATTTGGACCATAAAGCAACAGAAAAGATCACCTTCTATGTTGTATTTGGAAGTGGCCTTGAAGGAGCTCAAACCAGGTGACCTCCGTCTTCCTTTCCTGGTTGTGAATCATATGGAATGCTTTCAACAATCTATCCTCAAATGGGGCTTCGTCTTATAAGAAGCCTGTGTGGGAAGCATGTGTATGACATGAAGAAATGTGTGTGGTATAACGTGAGAGAAGTGGACACCACTGTAGGAGAAAGTGTGGGTTGTAGGGTGATGAAAACAGGAAGAAATAAACCAAAATTCCACCATGATGAAATTACTCTCATCCCGCCATCAATCTGGCTTTGCAGAACATGGCTCTTTTGGAAGTGGCACAGGTGACGACCTTCCTGGCTACTAGACTTAAATTATACATTTTTCTGAAAGAAGCACCCCTAGTGGATTTTCTGGTTCTGTACTTGTTTTCTTTGCCTCTTTTATTATTATTATTATTATTATTATTATTATTATTATTATTATTTTTGTTTTCTTTTTTGAGACAATCTCACACATCCTAGGTTGGCCTTGAACTTGCTATGGAGCCAAGGATGCCTTTGAACTTCTGATCCTCTTTCTGTCTACCTCCCCAGTGCTGGGATTACAGAGGGCGCCTCTGACTTTTCTCATGTACATATACACGGATAGGGACACACACACACACACACACACACACACACACACACACTCACACTCTTACTATTTTCTAATTTAAGCTGTGATGAGATGGAGTGATGCCTCTGGGTGGGGACCTATACAAAGGCACTATGGAAAGGCCAGCCAGTTGGTCCCAACCGTTCTCTGGTCACTTGAGGTAGGACAAACTCAGTGGCTGCAGAGTTGGACGTGGGCACCTGCCGGATTCACCGGATGATTGCTTCCTATTCTTCTCCTAATCTAATCTGAGGGAGCAGAGAAGGTAATTTTCCTAAGATTAAGGACTCAGAGGTCCAAAATCCTTCTGACTTTGATTCTACTCTGAGGATTACGCAGATGGGGAGACTCCTAAAGAGGGTGGTGCCAAGGTTGTTCAAGGTGAGCCACATGGCTGCCACCCTTTCTCAGGAGCTGAAGTTACACTCATAATAGGACCCCTGTCTTTCCTGGCTCTGGGCCAGGTGACTCTCTCCAAATTCGCCTGTGACTCCTCCCATGTCACCTGTCCTCGGTCCCACAGCGGTGCAGTGATAGGGAGTCAGGAGCAGGCGAAGCTCTCTCACATGCATGTGTCTCCCTGAGTCTTCCCATTTACAGGCGAATCCTTCCAATGGTCAGGCTCTCTCCCCGGGCCTACAGACATTCTAAATGCCTGGTTTCCTGTACTTATGTGCTTAGTGATCTGAGCAAGGAAGACAGATTCTGGATCCGTTTGCAAAAACCATCCATCCTTGCTCAGGTCTGCAGCCGTTGGCTGCTGCTCGTGGACTTGGCAGGGACTTTTGTTACTATGTGTGGCCAGTTGCAATGGCAACGGTAGCTAATGTTTATGGAGTGCTTGATAGGCATCAGGCGCTGTCTGAACAATCCACATGCTAACCTACTCAGTCCTCAGCTCTGCTCCACAGGGCGATTATATATTAGCTGTTTTGCAGTTTTGCAGATGAAGAGGCCGAGGCCCTTGCCCAAGGTCCCTTACGCCAAGAACGAGCGGATCCTGCTTCTGAATGCAAGCCATATGTCTCCAGAGGCCACTTACTCCTGGGCTTCTGGAGCTGCTACTGCTATGAGAGGTGGGGATGAGTCAAGGGAACGTGATCCCCAGTATCAGGAAACAATCCTCCAGCATAGCAGGGAGGAAAGGTGCATGCAGACCCTGCTGGGTGTACCAAGGAAAGAAAGGGGCACACAGGCCCTGCTGGTGTACCAAGGGAAGAAAGGGGCATGCAGGCCCTGCTGGTGTACCAAGGGAAGAAAGGGGCATGCAGGCCCTGCTGGTGTACCAAGGGAAGAAAGGGGCATGCAGGCCCTGCTGGTGTACCAAGGGAAGAAAGGGGCATGCAGGCCCTGCTGGTGTACCAAGGAAGGAAAGGGACATGCAGGCCCTCTGGTGTACCAACCACCACGTCAAAGCAGCCACACTGCCCATCTGTGTGCCCGTTACCAGTGTGAAACCAGACTCCAAGCACTGAAGACTTGGCTGGTTGGCTGTCTTATTGGGTTGATAAGTACCTGCGGGAGTCAGGAATAGCTCCTGGCATTCATGAAGTGGTAGGAGCAGGTCTGTCTTTCTGTGGAGGATGCTGAGCATGGTTACTATTCCATCTTTTTATATATCGATGTCACCCTCCTTTCCCCTAGCACACACATCACCATTCCTTATGGTTCTGCCCAAGGATATTTCTCTGGCACTTGGTTCTAATTGATCTTAGGTTCTTTCTTCTTTCATGTCTTGCTGTAGTTGGCTTCCCTAACCCATGCTCTGGGACCATCAAGCAATCATCTAGAGGCTCTCCAAGACCCCAGAAACAAGGCTTGAATGTTTCTGTACCCCCATATTACGGAAGAAAGAATGGAAAACCCCAGGCTGGGCTTCCAGAAGGTCCTCCTGCTGTTGTGAATGATAAGAAGAGTCCACACTCTCAGCTTGCAGGCTGGGCCAAGCAGGAGTGTGTGGTGGTGTTGGTGAGAGGACTTGGTGAGCATAGTGGGACCTTGAAAGCTGATCAAATGGCTGGAAACGTGGATGCTTTGGACACCTGGCTTTCTTTTTGCCTTGTGCCAGCTTAAACTAGCTGGACTCTATTAAAGGGACCATGACTACAAGCAAAGCAACTCTTACCCAATTTAGGCTGGCACGAGAGCAAACATATTGTCCTGGAGGCACACCCAGGTTGCCAACTCCAGATGATGGCAAGTGGCGTCTAGGGGCCCTGGCCTGGATAAGTGGGGCATTCTGGGTATTGACATGTAAATATGCAGAGAATAATATGTGCAGGTGGGCAGGAACATTGCCTACAGGTTTAGGGCATTCCCTATGAGACTCAATTTCTCTTGAAGGCAGTGGTCTATGACAAGGATAGCCTGGCATGGTGAGGCATACCTGTGATCTCAGCATTCAAGAGGTTGGAGGCAGGAGGATCTCAAAGGTTTAAGGTTATCCTTGGCTACGTACTGAGTTTGAGGTCGGCATAGACTGTTGGAGACCCTGTCTCCAAAATCAAGGGTGAAGGGGGCGGCAGAATGGAACAGGAGAGGAGAGTTCCAAGAAAAGAGAAAAGAAAGTGGGCAGCAGTGGGAACCAGCTGCTAGGAAACAGTGCTGGCGCGTGTTTCAGGGGGATGCTGGAGAACGGACTTGGCTAGAGCTCAGATGAAGCCTTGGCTGCCCAGGGTGCCCGTCAGAAAGCTGCCCCTTCCCTCTCCAGCTGCTCCCATCTTGGGATCACTGCAGGCACACTCTGGGCCTCCTGTTTTATTCCTGCCCCATTAGCACCCAGCACCTTGGCTGCATTCTCCTGACCTCCCCGTCTTCTGTGGTTGACTTATCTCCCAGGTCTCTGTGAGCATCCTCAAGGTGTGCAGCGTCCAGTGGACCAGCAATACGGAGCATGGAGCTACATCAGCGTATCTGGTGACCTTCTCTTGGCCCAATGACCCGAGACAGCTTCCACAGTCTCATTGCCACTCCAAATATGGCTTTCGAAGCAACTCTCCAGTGGGCCTGTTTCAGTGAGGGTAGGCCAAGCTACCTCACTCAGTGAATGGTCAATACCTTACTCTCAATGACGTCATACGATAACTGTTTATCCTTGGCCACATCTCTAGAGGAGGCAGTGTAGAATGATAAGGGGTAGGGCTTGGGGCTGGGGACTTCCATGCCATGGTCACCCGTTCTCCAGTGGATTTCACGGGAAGCCCTCATGAGCAGAAGTTGTCGCTCAATGGTAGAATGCTTGCCTGGCGCACTCAACGATCTGGTTCCATCCCCAGCTTTGTCACACACTCACACAAAATTGAGACAGTAAAATAAAATAAAATAAAAGTAACTTAGTTATAGTCTCGAGTTCTGTGCTGGAGTTCTGCTCAAATGGCAGCAGGGTGAGGGGAGAGAGGACTCTCTGAGAAGATGACCTGCCTGGTCTATGGTGGTGTCCAGCACTCCTGCCCACAGTCCCTCAGCTGGTGCTGGGCATACACAGCCACACTGGACTGGAGGCTGGAAACGCTGGGCCTTGGAAGTTAGAGACAAGTGCTTAGCGATCAGCTGGATCAGCAGTTTTCCAACCTGTGAATTGAGACTTTTTGGGAGTCGAGTGACCCTTTCACAGGGTCACCTAAGACCATTTAAAAAATATATTTGCATTATGATTCATAACAGTGGCAGAATTGCAGTTATGAAGTAGCAATGAAAATAATTCTATGGTTGAGGGTCACCACAACACGAGGAACCGTGTTAAAGGGTCGCAGCGTTAGGAAGGTTGAGAACTGCTGGGTTAGATGATCCTGAATATAGACACTTGGACCAGCCTTTGGTGTCAGGAAGCCTGGAGGAGAATGGTCAGTCCTACAGCTCTGTGGTGTGTGCTCACAACCGTAGAGATGCTGTTGGCTACCGAGGTTAACAACACACAGTGAGTTACATGACGAAGCATATGCTCTAACCCAGGCCAGTGTACTGTGTGGTTGACCCGGCTACTTGTTCTCTGGGCCTCCGGTTCTCCATCTGTACACTGAGGCTAGTGGTACTGAATAGAGTGATTGTCATCGTCATTACTGCAAAGCATCCCGGGGTTGTTATGTCTTCTTCAACCCTGCCATGGAAGCTGGGGTCAAAATATTAAGCTAAGTAAAAACTACCACTAAAGGGTCTCATTGTTTTTAGGGGGAGTTAACATTGTGGCGTTCCTTCATGAAGACCATGGCCAGAGGGCTTGATTTTAGTGAGTTTGGGAATTGGTGGCCTCAATGCAGTGTGGTATGAGGAGAGGATTTAAGAGACTGGAGAAGTGGGCAAAGGCTGTGAGTAGGGCTTAGCAGGTGGGAATGACAGTAAGCATCGAGGCAGTAGACAGAGGGGCTGCGCTGTTCCCCTCTTGATGATGGGAAATAAAGCAGAAGACAGAAGACATTAGCTGGGGCTCAGGGAAGCGGCCCAGCAAGTCAAAGTGCTTGCTATTGAGTTGGGTCATCTGTGTTTGAGTCCCAGACTTACATAGGGTGGAGGAGGGGGGAGAGGACCAACTTCTATAACTTGTCCTGTGACTTTCATAGTGTGCCATGGCTCATTTGTCACATCCGTTGTTCAAAATAGACAAGTAAATAAATCAGTGACAAAGAGACACATAGACAGAGAGACAGAGACAAATACACATACAGAGGGAGAGAAAGAGAGGGAGAGGGAGACAAAGAAGAAGGGATAGGGATAGGGATGCGGGAGGGGGAAGGGGAGAGGAGGGAGATAGGGAGAGAGGGAGAGAGAGAGAGAGAAGGAGAGGGAGAGGGAGAGGGAGAGGGGGAGAGGGGGAGAGGGGGAGAGGGGAGAGAGAGAGAGAGAGAGAGAGAGAGAGAGAGAGAGAGAGAGAGAGAGAGAGAAAGAATAGCTACACAGATCAGGAAAACAGAACAAAACAAAACTTGACTTTGGCCTGCAGACATCAATTGAGTCTTCTTGGCAACCTCCAGTCTTGCCTTTTGCTTGCCCTAACGCCAGCCTCAGCTTGTTGTCACCTTGAAAACTCTGAAGTCACGCTCCTGAAGTGGGGTGAGCGGCAGGAAGAGGGTGTGTCCCGTCCACATGTTGAAACCTTCTAGACAGTCTCTAGCTTTCCTGCGCTGCTTCTCACCACCACCCTGTTCTTTTCACTTTCTGCAAGCCCTTTGCTTTGCTCCTGTTTTCCTAGTGCTGCACACAGTCCAAGCCTCCTCCATCTGCTTGGAGCCCTCACCTGTCCCCAGGGCCCTCCTTTGTCCTATGGAAAGAGCGTGAATGCTTCTTTGCCTTCTCTATGCACACTTCATTTCCTACCTATAACGCGTCGGCCTTCTTTTTACCCCTGCCCTCATGTTGATTTCTTTTTTCTCCCTGTCAGAAATAGACTGAATGGGCCCCTACCTGTGGCAGACACAGTGTGTGGCAGCCGGCAGAGCTGTTTTCCACAGACACAGACTTGCCTTTCTCTCCTCACTTGAACTTAGATGCTGCTGATGGCCCACTCTGGATAATGAAATGGGAGTGGAAACGATGGATGCCGCGTGTTGTGAGAGCAGGTGTGGGGTATTGTCACCCTTGTTCCATTCTGTCCTATCTCTGACACTGGCAATGTCTGAGCTGATGGGCGTCCCCAACAGCCTGGATCCTGGAAGGGGTAACGCATGCTTTGCAGCAGACCTACAAAGGGAAGGTTTTTAATCCTTAAGAGACTTTGGGGCTGTTTGTTGCCGAGCATAACCCACCTGAATGTCATGACTGATACACCTGGTCATTGGTTTGGTAGACTTTTTTATTGGCAGGGGCCACATCCTCTGAAGATAAAGGCCTAGATTTCTGGGCACCATCAGACACTTTCTGAGGAGAAAGATGATTATCAGGTGACAGTAAGAAACAGACCTGCTGCCCAACAGGCTCACCGATGGGTGACTCAGACAACAGCAGAAGCTGCTGTCCAAAGAACTGAGGGAGCAGAGGCCCTGACAGGTTGTCCTTGGAGGGTAGCAGTGGGTGCTGCTCATTTCCCACATTCCTGCACTGGCTGTGCAGACTTTCCTTCACCCTCTGCCTGTGCCAAGATACTTTACTGGATGGGATGTCATCTTGGGAACAAACTTTCCGTGTGAATCAAGACCATCTCAGTTTGTGCTTTTATGGTACCTGGAGAGGATGGACACGGCCATCTCACGTGACTGGAATACAGTAGAGGGACTAACATAGATGGTGATGGACTCAGCATCAGTGCCCCAGGTTGCTCCAAAATTACATCTATTTTGAATCCATCTCTTTCATTCGCTCGTCAAAATCCACACGATTGCAGGCCCCGAGCTCAATGCTGTGGATCTGAAGGTAGTTAGGATGTGACTTTAGGCCTCCAGGAATGCTTGGACAGATATGGAAATTCTCCTACATTTACTTGTGTGGGTTGTGATGGGAGAACAAACATATGAAAACATATGGTATGGAGGTCAGAGGTCAACTTGCAGGAAGTGGTCTCTTCTTCCACAAGGTGGGTTCCAAGGATTAAACTCAGATCCTCAAGCTTGGTGGCAAGTACTTTACCCAGTGAGCCATCCTACTGGCTGGCCCTGTGGGAAAAATCCTTAAACTGCAGTATACCCCTGGGACTTCCGCTATCTACAATCTCGTTGCCCCTTCAGAGGAAAAGCTGCTGGGTTACATAAACAGAGCCATGGCCTTCACATGCTGTGTTATTACAGTAAGGCAGGTTGATTTGTTTATTTGTTTTCAGTGCAGGTTTCAAAAACAAACTTTGACAGCTGGAGATGGGCAACCCACAGAGGAGGCAGATCCGGAGGGGAGGGTGGTGAGCTACAGCTTCCTAGAGCTGAGAAAAACCAACCAGGTTCAGGCTTGCAGGGCACAGGGGGAAGCCAACACTTTTGATTTGTTTTTTTACTTTGGCTTTGATACAGGATCTCTCTATGTAGCTTGGCTAGCCTGGAACTTGCTGTATAGACCAGGATAGCCTCAAAACTTGTGTCAGTTCTCTTACCTCTGCTTCTCTCGGGGCTGAGGTTATCAGTTCATGCCACCACACGTGGTTTTGAAGCTAAAATTTTAGCAAAAGAGATAAAGAATCTTTGTGGATTCTGCCTTTCTCATTAAATTTTCTTTTCCCTTCCTTCCTTCCTTCCTTCCTTCCTTCCTTCCTTCCTTCCTTCCTTCCTTCCTTCCTTCCTTCCTTCCTTCCCTCCCTCCCCTCCCTCCCTCCCTCCCTCCCTCCCTTCCTCCTTCCTTCCTTTCTTCTTCATTTTCAAACAGTTTGCTGTGACTTACAGGTTAAAGTTTTGTTACCAGATCCAGAGGACCTTGCTTGACAATTAGGGAGGCTTTGGCTCCCTGAGGCATACCACCAAGCCAGGAACTTATTTCAGCTTCTGCCTCTGCCAGTCTGGTCTGGTCTGAGCCGGTCAGGCTTACACAGGCTTTGTACCTTGTCCAAGGAGGGACTGGATTGCCTACTCCTTTGGGGCTGGTGACTCCAGCTCCAATTTAGGGGCTCATTGAAAACATCTTTTCAAGTAGGCAACCTTGGGTTTTGTTTCTGGATGAATTTTGGTGTTTGAGGATGAGAACCTCAAACCATTTTTTTTTTCAAAGCACACAGGAGGATGGGCAGCTGGTGAACTCTGGGAGCTAAGGAGCTGAGGATGACTCAGGCTTGTGCTCAGCCCAGAGCCCCCCCCATTTCAAGATACCAGGCAGGCCAATAAAAGGACTGTGTGCTGCCAATCGGGCTCACTTTCCGTGGGGAGGCCAGCTGGATTTTCATCAGAGTCATGGGATATTCAGTCTCAGTGTTCTAAATATAGGCTGGGCTCTAGGATAAGAAAGCCCTACACTTGGCTACTCTTCTCTTCAGCAACACCTTCTTCTGTGGGTTCATATCTGTGAAATAACGAGAAGGCTGTTTCCAAATGATGGTATCATATGATTGCTGGAGCCTCAAACTCACTATGTAGCTAAAGATGACCTTCAAGTTCTAATCCTCTTGCCTCTGTTCTTCTGTGTTGGGATTCCAGGCATGTGCTACCATGCCTGATTTTATGTGGTGCTGGGGGTCGAACCCATAGCTCCATGCACGTTAGTCAAGCACTTAATTGACTGAACTATATTCTTGGTCCCACTTTTCTCTCTCTCTCTCTCTCTTTCTCTCTCTCTCTCTCTCTCTCCCTCCCTCCCTCCCTCCCTCCTCTCTCTCTCTCTTTCTCTCTCTCTCTCCATCTCTCTCTTTCTATGAGTCTTTATAAAGTGTATTTTACAGTGAATTGTAAAGACCATTTTGTTTTTTTGAAACAAGACTTTGTAGTCCAGTCTATCTTATTGCCTTAGCTTCCTGAGGACAGGGATTATGGTCATTGGTCCATACATAGTTGTTACATAATGCTTTTTAAGGGGACAACTTGAAACACTGAAAAATTAAAAATTAGTTGGATTTTAAATGAGGGATGTGGGGAGCCTATCCTGAAGGGGCAATGAAAGCCTAACCACAGCCAGGAGGCAGAGCAAGAGCATCAGGAGTTCAAGGCCATCTTCAACTACATAGTGAGTTTAAGTCTAGCCTAAGATATTTGAGATCCTCTCTCAATAAAAGGGTAAAGAAATTAATGAACAGTCAACAATCATGGATAATCTAAATCACAATGTACCCTTCCACGGAAGGTCATGTTGGGGAAGGTATCCATAAATGACAGGAGATGATTGTAAGAGAAAAGGAGCCAGGAGCCAGGAGCCAGAGCAGTCCAAACAGATTTTACTCGGGACTACTGTTATAGGGGAAAGAGAACTTAATGTCGAATTGGGCGCAGTCCTGAGGTAACTGTGATTTGTAGCCTAGAAGCCGAAATGGGATGTGGGGGTGGGGGGATTCTGACTAATGATATATGACCTGGGGCTGGGAAGATATTTCAGTGGGTAAAGTGCTTGGTAGGCAAGTGTGAGTTCAAGTCCCTAGACCCAGTGGAAAGGAGTCTGCGATTTGAGTGCTCCTCTGACAAGATAAGAAGCAGGGACAAAGAATCCCTGGATGCTTTTGGCTTGCTGAGAACAGCAGAGACACCCTGTCCCAAAGCAGGTGGGAGGCAAGAACTGAACCCAAGGTTGCCCTCTGACTTCTACCCACACACCGTGGCATGTGTGCACCCTGCCCCTCCCCAGCCACACACAGAAAATACACTTGGTTGATTCTTGCTGAAGTAGGCCATGGTAGTTGAATATAAAAAATGCTCGAGGACTTTGATTAGCTATCAAGACTCTGGGCTTCTTTCTGAACTGAGTTAGTGGAGATTGGCCATAGAGACCGGCCAAGGACTATGGCCAAGGTCAATGTGTCCGGGCTTACAGTATCTTGGATAAAAGTCCATGAAGGGTGATGTCCTTGTCAAAATCTTTATATGTGCTGTTTCTACAACACCAAAGCAGGACAGATATTAGTAGATACACTGAGCTCCTGATTGTGTTAAAATATTTATAGGCCAGGAGAGTTTGGTTTCCCTCGTGCCTTTTCTTCATTTTTAAAGTTTCTACAAAGAACTTTGTGTTTTTTATAATTTTTTATAATTAAAATACATTGTTTATTACATATATTTAAGAGATGGAAAATTCTTTGTCTAGACTTTTTAGGATCAAGCTTATTCAAGTTTTATTGAAATTATGCATCCCTTAAAGCAAAAATTAATAGTCATTGTAGATCACTACGTGAAGAAGGGCCATTGTCTCATCCTGTGTGTGTGTGTGTGTGTGTGTGTAAGGGTGATGGAGGTCAGCTTTGACAAGAGGGATGCTGAAACAAGAAGCTACTGTGCTGTTCCTCTTAACGACCATGGCATGAATACAGCCTAATTGTCTGGTCTCAAGTAGAAGTAATAGGGCATCTCATTCTGTGATCCAGCTTACACTGCATGTGTTATTCACTTTTACAAAGGATTCCCCATCCTGAGCACAGGGAGACTGAGGGGTTATATAGTACACACTTATGAGGTCATTTAGGTTAGAAAGAGGGTAAATATAAATATGTCCCTATGAGCAAGGGCATCCCGAGAAGAATACAGTGGACCATTGTTTTTAGCATTTTAGGAAAGTGTTTGGAAGGAAACACACCATATAGAGCAATTAATGCAGCCTTCAAGAGAGAGAATGGATGAGTGACATCAAAATCTTAAGTGAAGTTAGTAAGGTTGGGGTGTGAAGGCGAAGGCGTAAGTCACAAACAAATCTCACACCAGTTTGGAGTTATGATTAATAGAATGGTTATTTATTTAAAGGGGAAAAAACTTACAGATCACCGTCCCAGACAACAGCCCTCTGCACAATCAGGAAGGGAGTCTAGTCGCTGGAAGCGGAGCAGGAAGTAAGAGAGAGCAGAGGGAAGTGGCCGCTTTTTTAAAGGGAGAGAGACCACACCCCAATGGGCTGGTATCTCAGCGGCTATTGGCTGGAGGAGCAGAAGGACCTCCCTCAACGGGGGTGTGTCCCCAAGTTGGTGGTTTCCAGCCACTTTGTATTGGTGGCGTTTTCCTCAAGTCCTCTTGATATGAAACAAGAGTTGAAAGATGGTACTTGGTGTAAACATTCCAGCTCAGTTGGAAAGGTATCCCAGTAGCTGGGAGCCAAGAAATACCAGAGTCACACTGCACAACAAACCTCACACAGGAGATTTACTGGGAGGGATAAAAGCCAGGAGGGCGGTGCCTCTGCTCAGGTGAGAAACATCAGTGAAACTGAAAAAGATACAGGGCTTATATAGAGTTTCTTGGGAAAGGGGTGGAACTTTGAAGAGTAGAACTTTCTAGGGTGGGAATTGGTCAGATTTCAATCCCTGAGCTTGGGCTTTTTACACTGTGGAGTGAGAGAAGGGTCCAGCAGTCCTAATGGGGCATTAAGAGTACTTTGTGGGTGGAACCTGGCAGCTGGAGGTTCTCGGGAGAGGTGCCTGGTCAGTCATGTGGCTCCAGAGGCTTATGCTTAGTGTCCCAGGATCCTTAGGGTTCAGGATCTTGATAGGGCATTTTACCTTAAGGTCTAGAAGAGTGGTTCTCAACTTGTGGACCATGACCCCTTGGGTTTGAATGACCCTTTCACAGAGGTCACTTAAGACTGTTGGAAAACACAGATATTTACTTTACAATTCAGAACAGCAGCAAAATTACAGTGATGACGTAGCAATGAAAATAATTGTATGGTTGAGGCTCACCACAACATGAGGAACTGTATTAAAGGGTCACGGCACTAGGATGGCTGAGAACCACTGGTCCAGTAGCTATGAAAGCATTCACTTATCCCATGATTCACTGGGGTACTTGTCAGTGTTGTGACCTGGATGACCTTCAGGGCAGACTCCTATAGCCTACTGAGCCCGTCCCCTTTGGAGCTCACCTCTGCCCTCTCACCTCTGTCAGGAAGAATCCATTCCAAGTCGAGGTACATAATGCAACCAAAGGAGTCGCAGGTTAAGCAGGTTATCACTGCTCTGTTAAGTTGCCACAAAAGTCTAGAATGCACCTATAGATGGAAGACCGCCTTGTGAAGCTTGGGGGGATATTGGTTTGGGAGTGAGTCTCTAGTCTGTGCCAATAGAGAGGTTGCTAGGCCTTGGTGGCATCTGCTCATGGGACATGGAGCATAGGGCTGCGTGGGGGGGGGGGGTGACACCTTCTATGCTTCTGCAGAACAGACATTTGCTAAATGGTTGCAGTGTTCACGGTGGTCTCGTGGTCAGTGGGTATTTTCTTTGTTTCTGTTCCTGGAAATCTTGGGGTGACTGACAACTCATTCATTCTTCTCAAATTTCATTATAAAATGAAATAGCAGCTAGGTGGGGACTCGGGAAGACCACAGCCTTCATGTGTGTGAGTGCACCAATAGCAACACATTGTCTAACCAATGTGCAAACACAAGCATATGAAACACCTGTTCCCAGTGTATGCAAGGCTACATGAGCACACATGCATTTCTTTTCTATTCCATCCATTATCTTACCTCAAGACTTTGACATGAAATCAGGACTGCAAAATTTTCTAAATCACAGAATTCTTCTAAATAATGGTCTCCACCGACAAAATTTGCCTTACGTTGAAGCAAGATAGAAAGACAAGACTACAGCAGGGAAGTTGGGGGTGGAGAGGGTTCTAAAAGATGTTAAGACAGGTGCTGACTGTGTAGCCCTAGTTGACCTTGAGGCAATCCTCCTGCTGTAGCTCTCCTGTTGCTGGAATTCCAAGTGTACTCAACTGAGAGAGAGAGAGAGAATAGGAGAGAGAATATCCCCCTCATGATTAACAACTCCAACCCATGCTCGGACACGGGAAGAGATAGGAACCCTTCATCCTTGCTGGCTGAGACTCATTAGACTCATAAAAATGTAGCCTTCTGGAGGTTTGGAGTGTAGGAGAATTAGGAGTTCAAGATCAATCTCACATACATTGTGAGTTCAAGACTAACCCGGACTACTTGACAACTCCCCCCCCCCCCACAAAGAGACTCTGACAAGCAAAAACCATATTTACACTCAAAAATATCTTGACTTCCTTGAGAGCTATGTATGACAAGTATTCCTTTGGCCTTTTTGGTCTGTAGTTTTATCTGATCAGCCCATCATGTATCTCAGAAACCACCTGACTATCTATTTTACTGAAGTAAAGTTCTTTAGCTAAATGATTATACCAATTAGGAGCAGTGGGATATGCCTGCAGTATGAGCACTTGGAGTCTGCCTCATGTTCAAGGCCAGCCTAGGTTACAGAGTGAGCTCCAAACCAGGCAGGGCTACAGAATAAGACTCTGTTTCAAGAAAACAAAAGCTAGGATCTCGTTACAGCAGCACACACCTGCAATCCGAGCCCTCAGGAGACAGACTGAAAGATCAAGTGTTTCGGGCTAGCCTTGACTTCACACGGAATCTGAAGACAGCCTGAGCTACTTGAAACCTGTGTTAAAAATCAAATTAAAAAATGAATAAGTATATCAAAGTATATACAAAATACAAAAAAATCCTTTTAACATAACATTTTAGTTGAAAAACTATTTTTCATTCAATATATTCTGATTATGTTTTTGCCCTCCTCCAACTCTTCCCAGATCCTCCCTACATCCCCCCCACAACTTTACTACTGTTCATTTGAGCTATCTCACTGAAAACAGATGCTAAAAACAAGAAACACTCATAAAGACCCCAAAACAGAATCCAAAATATACAAAATAAAACAAACAAACAAACAAACAAACAAACAAAAAAGCCCAACCAAAGCAATAGACAAAAAGGCTACAAAAATATCTGTATGTAATAGACTAAGTCTGCTGTGAACACTGAGACTCCCTGATGGTGAAGGTGCCGTGTAGAGGAGGGGCATATCAAAAGCAGCTTTGGAGAAGAGTTTTAAATGGTGCCTCGTTAAATATGCAATTATTATAGGACCCAAGTACTGGCTCGTGGCCACTTACCACGGAGAAAGGAAGACTCAACTCAACACCAGGGAAAATGTTGATAGGACCTTAAACCCGGAAGTAACCCGGAAGTCCTTCAACAGAGCAATGGTTAACCCGACAGCCATCCATTCATACGGCAGAGTAATATCACTGCTGGCGCACGCGAGCTCCATTGAACTATGCTGGAGGAGTGGTCCTTAAGATAGGCAAGCAACGTGTCGCAGCGCTGAAAATGAGCACTCTCGAAAAACTACATGTGATTCCATTTATATTAACGAAATAGATATCAGCTCAGAGAAACAGGGCGCACGCAGGGCTGCAGGAGTGGGCGTGTGGGAGGAAAGGGGAAGTAGCTGCATGAGGGCGTGCGAGGGACTGGATGCTGGACATAGTCCGCATCACCGTAAACAGCACTCTCTCAGCTGTGACACAGTGCTGCGCAGTTTCAGAAGACCGTCTCACGGTGTGTATGTGGGGGGTCATCTGTAGAATTTTTTTACAACTGTGTGAAAATTTACCATTTTCTCAAAACACAAACTAATTAGCTCTGTAAAGGTTGGTCATCACAGAGCCAACCCTGGTCCTGAAGTAATGGTTCTGTACCATAGAGATTCGAGTTGGTATAAGATTGACTCTGCATTGCGCCATCTTGGAAATAGGCCCTTTCCTCAGGTTTAAATGTGAGCAATGGATTCACTTCCTTCAAGGCCCTGAAGGGTTTTTCTTGTCCTTGTTTTGTTTGAGGAAGGGTTTCTAGCTCAGATAGTTGAGGATGACTTTGGACTTTTTCTGATCCCACTGCCCCCATCTCTTGAGTGCTTGGGTTACAGGCCTGGGCTGCCACACAGGGTTTTAATGAGGTCCTAGGAATTAAACCCCAGGTCTCAGAAGTGCGAGGAAAGCATGCTACCAATGCAGCTGCATCCTAAGCCCTGCTGAAGTTATTTTTAGCATAGCCATATCAAGCTGATGGCTCTCCACAGAGACTTTCCTCATTAGAGGTCTCATCTCTGCGAGACTCCGTGGGCTGTTCTCTTTTGTGCTGTCTCACACCCCACCTTCCTTCCCAGGAGTCATAATCCCTGCCTGGCACAAATCAGCCAGGGCCTGCGAGATGCCGAGTCCAGGAAGCCAGAGAAGGGTGACTGAAGGGTGCGGCTGTCTTTCCCGCCCCCCCTCCCCTCCCACAACCACGTGCAGCCTGGGGTGGGAGGCTAGGTCAGGGGTGGAGGAGGGGTGGAACACTTAGGTCAGCAGCACCAAGCTGATTCTGCCTGGCTCCAGGGCTGACTTTGCTGGGGCCAGAGCTGTCAACTCTGCCCTTTAAATGAGAGAGAGAGAGAGAGAGAGAGAGAGAGAGAGAGAGAGAGAGAGAGAGAGAGAGAGAGAGAGAGAGAGAGAAAAGGGAGAAGGAAAGAAAAGGGGCGGGGGCGGACACAGACAGGGTGGGTGTGCAGCGTGGGGGTCAGTGCTGAGGAACAGGTGGGGACTACTTAACAGAGGCCCTGATTCAGCCCTTTCCTTTCACGAACTTTCTAAAGCAGTGTTTGTTTTAGTTCCATGGGCGGGTGGGAGTGAGGCCTGGAGGGGAAGAGAGCCAGGCCTGGGCTATAGAGGAGGAGAACAGGCATGCACTGGACTCCAGACACCCCTCTTCCTGAGGACAGGGTTCGGGGGCCTCCATGGACTCTAGGTGTCTTAACTGCTGGACTTCCATCTAGGAAATGTTGGGATGAACGAGGTTGAAGACAGTGGGACTCAGAAAGTGTCCATGAATTATATATGATACCTCTATCCCCATCCGTGAAATAATGACATATTATTCTAGAAAATGTGCAGATGAAAAGGAAAGAATGACAGGGGCCCGAGGGAAGGGAGGATGGATACCTATGCCTCTTGGGCTTGCTGGTATAACGCACTTTGATGTTTCCAGAATTGAGTCTTTAGTTAACCCAGTTAAGTTGGGCAGAAAGCTCATAGACTGGGCAGAGCTTGGGGTTGCAACTGTCTCCTGGCAAACCACACCCACAAGAAAGTCTCTGGGTGGTGCTCCCCTCCTATGTGGTCTTGGGAGCTCTCAAAACATCCCTCCAGCTAGAGCCATGGGGGTTGTCGGTGTGCAGGGCAAGGCAAGGCAGGCCCTCCTGAGGAGGGGTGGATAGGTTTTTCATTTAAGCCATGGAAATGAAAGCTGATGGTTTTAAAATGTTTAACTGGACTGCCCCCCCCCCCCCCAGTCAGTATCAGTGAATCAATGAAGCGGTTACAGGGATTTGATTGATTTCTCCTCAGGGAGTCAGGCTCCACCTGAACTCAAGTTTAGAACAGTTTTAGTCTAGAAGGCCAATCTGTGTCTAAAGCAGTGAGGAGACACAGGAGGGCCGTCAGTCAGAAATCTGCCAGCTTGCTCTAACCCAGTGCAGCCTAAAAGGCTGTCTCTGGCTCACTCTTTAGCAGGTTGATCTACAGGTCTCTGCTCTGTGTTGGGCTTCTCTCTTCTGCCTCCTCTCCTCTCCCCAACTGCTGTCTTTGCTTTCCCCTGCTGTTAGAGGTAGCTCAGCCAGCCTCTGCCCCAGCTTGTCTGGTGTCAGGGGTCGGGGTGTCTTGCATTCCCTGTGCACAGAACCCCACGCGGGGGCAGGTGAAGATGCTTGTTAATAAATATCTTTTGACTTTGATGCATGGAAAGAGAGCGGAGGGCTGCGGCCGACCAGCAATATTTCACCTGGTTGTTTTGCTGAATGTCAGACCAGAGTCAAAAGACAAAGCGCCTGTGAGTTTCCATATTTGACTAGATCTGCAATCCACACAGAGAAAGAAATGTTTCACGTGAGAGTGTGTGGGAATTAACACCTATTCTCGTCACTCTACCTTAGCGACAGGCACAGGGCACAGGGGCCACTGAATCTCAGTCCTCTGGTGACTCACCCAAGTGGCTTCTCTCCTCTGTTTACAAAGATAGACAGGCTGGGTGCAATGGCAAGTTCCTCTCTGTTTTTTTCCTCACTACTGAGCTACCAATAATCCAATTTTTATTTCATTATATGAGATCTATGCTGTGGAATATCGGTGACCAGAGTCTTTAAGGATATTGTTTTATATGCCAGGGCTTTAGAATAAGAAGCTTTGCTCTGGAGACAGAGACGAGTGGGTCAAAGCACTTGCCCAGCATGCAGGAGGCCCTACATTCAAGCCCCAGTAACACACAAGCGCGCGTTCTTGAACACATGAACACACCTTAGTATCCATTAATGTACGCGATAACCAGTGCCCACCCTATAGAATTTATTTAATTCCAAGAAGAAAACAGCTATAACAAATGCTAATTGCTAATTCGTCTTTGAAACTACTATATATCCAAGTCTTCTTCACCCTTACCAAACCTGTACATACTGTATTGTAAGATATAGATGGCTGTGGTCCATCTCCAACGTGAGGCGTGATTAGAGTTTATCAGAGTGCCCGGAGGGGCCTAGCTGGCTGCTGGCGCCTGCTTATCTTAGACATTGAGAATTAGAAAGTTTCAGGCTGTCTGTTACTTAACTGAGTTCAAGATGGGAAAGGGATTTGAGAATTAAAACACACACACACACACACACTGTCATGGGCTGAACGTGGTGGCACATGCCTTTTATCCCAGCACTGGGAAGGCAAGGGGCAAGTGGATGTACATGATTAAGACAAAACAAAACAAAAATCACCATCTTCTGCCAAGTAGCACTCTAGTGATCAGTTTTGTTTTTTTTTTTTTTTTTTTTTTTTGGCTTTTCTCCATGGCTGCATCCCCTTTCTGCAGAATTGCATATTAAAAACTGGTTTGTTTCCACTAGCCTTCTGAATATGTTATTGTCTTTCCCTAACATATATTACCATGTCGAACATTACGCCGATTGACTGATCAACTAATTATACTCAGGGTCAGGAAAGTTGATGGCAGAGCTGGGATTTGAACCATAATTTAGCTCACTCAAGACCCTTCTCCTTTGTTACTAATGATGCTTCCTAAACACAAAAGTGTATTAGCCCTTTTAGTTTGTTGGCTTGCTTTTGGTTTATATTTTTCCTCTAAGGATGACATTTAAAGATAAATCTCTACAACTGGGCTAATGTGACAGCAAAATAGAATGCCCAAAGATAGAGACAAGCAATAAGAGTTATAATAGATGCACTCTAATTTTATTTAAAACTAAAAATACTTACACTTTAAAGAAGAACTTCGTCAATTTTTTCCACTCATGACCCCCTTTAGGTCATGATATTCATATAATATGGGCATGGAGAAATGGGATTTCTTTTGTGCCTTGGTTCTGTTTAATCCCTCCATTGTCCTGCAGGCTTCCAGAGGACGAGAAATGACTCGAGGTGACTGGCCAGTTTTCGCGGGTTCCTGTAATGCCAGTGATCACCGTTTGCTTATTTCGTTCAGCGCAGTTAGCGAGAGGAAGTTCCTTCTTGTCAGTCATTTCTGTCTACACAGGTACGGCTTATTGTTGTCTATTAATTAATGACTTATCATCATATTCATTTAATAATAATTAATGATTAATCTTAATAATTAACTAATTATCGATCAACTTGCAAGTTAGCCGAGGTAGAGAGGCAGCTGCATCACAAATACTTTTTATATTTTTCCCCGTACTTTTTCTTGTTTCTGTTTTCTTTTGTCACTGAGCAGTGCCTCTAAGACTCCGCTTCTCTCTGTCTTCTTACAGCCAGCAGCAGCCAGAGAGTGCATGTGAAAATGGGGTCACATTAACTAAGATGGAGTCAACTGAGCTGGAATGGGTGAGTTAGATTGCTATGCAGGTGAGGGGAGCCTGAGCCTGCCGTGGGTGTGAGCAATCGTGCCTTTCTTGGGCACTGAAACAGGTCATTGAGGTAGTGAGAGACGGATGTGGTCGCCAGTGGAGGGAATCAACAGCTCACCCTGTTATCAGGAGACATCTTGAGACACTGGCTCTGGAACTCAAACCCCATAGAGAATGAATGCTTCACTGGGGCCAAGCTTCGTATCCCCAGTGCTTGTCTCGTTGATGGAAGGCGCTATGGCAGAGTATTCTTTCTCCTACTTACAAATGGCTTGATGCGTGGGGAAGCAGTGAGCATAACTGAGTAAGTGGTTTTTGTTTTTGTTTTGTTTTGTTTTAAAAAAAAGATCTAAAGGTAAATTTTGTGGTTCCTATTGTTTTAACTTAATAAGAGAAAAGACATATTTGACCCTTCCTAGCTACGAAAAAAGATTTATTCTCTCAGTGTATAGTGCCTGGCATATCATATCCAGCCACAAGAATGCATTTAAGAAACTGCCTTAGATTGTTCTCCATCCATCCATCCATCCATCCATCCATCCATCCATCCATCCTCCCACTTATTCAGTTACAACACCTACCAAGCCTCCAATCTATTCAGCAATATAGTCATTCATTTATCCTTTGTAAGCATGAGTGTATTCATCCACCCAGCCACCATTCATTGATATCATTCATTCATTTACCCACCCACCTATCATCTAGTCATCTATCATCCACTCAAACATTCATTTATAAAATTCATAATCATGTTCATCTTTCTTCCCATCCATCCATCCATCCATCCATCCATCCATCCATCCATCCATTTGTCCTTCTGTCTGCCTATCATCCCTCTGTCTACCCATCATCAGGATAAGCAGACCAAGTGCTAGCCTTTTGCCCCAGCCAGCTCCATGCTACCAGCAGGCTCTTCCACTCCCTGGCATTGTGGACCATGGTCTTTCCCCGCCCTCCTTGTCCCAAATGATGAAGTTTTTCGCTCAGTGACTGGCAATGTTGTCAGTACAGGAATACCCCCCAGAACCCAGGCTTATTGTTATTGTTGTTGTTTTGAGACAGACTTTTGCTGTGTAAACATAGATGGCTTTGAGCTAATTCTACATTATCATTGGTTGGCCCTGGTCTCTTAATAATTGTCCTGTCACAGTCCCTTAAATACTGAGATACATACAGGTGAGTGTCCCTGCACCCAGCAAAGGACACGGGTCTAGCTTTCTCAAGCTTGACTCTTTCCAAACATTTTATTTTTGATTCCTGCAGTTCCAGGGATGGAACCCAGGACCCTGGGCATGGTAGACACTCATGCTGCCATGGAGCCACATCCCCAGTCCTCAGAGCTCAAAGACAATGGGGTAGAGCATGAAGGGAGGGGGAGGTGGTCACAAGGTCAGGTGGCAGCAGAATCACCTCTATCTCAGGGTCCTTGGATGTTTCTGGATAAGCTGTGAAGGGTCGGTCAAGTTCTTTGGAGGACTGAGGACAAAAAACCAACCAACCAAACAACCAAACAAACAAATAAACAAAACCAAAAAAAAATCTAAGACTATCTAGAGAAATAAGAGCAGTTTAACTTTCCCCACAAGATATGCAAAGTGAAGATGAGCCAGCAGACAGCCATAGGTACCTTGTGGCTGGCCTTCAGCTCTTAGCCCCAGTGCCCACTCTGTCTGGGGAGGGTAGCATCAATGCTTGTCCGGCGTACTTTTGGAGAACAATGAAGATGTTAACACCTTTAGAGTTGTAGAAAGTTCTAGACAGCACTGCAAAGATACAGGCGCCGAGTGAGAAGGGGAGGACAGGGGAGTCTAAAATTAGCCTGCAGGGAGGGCTCCTGAGGCCATCTCCCCTGTTTTCTCTGTCTGTGTTGGACAGAGCAGCTGAGTACAGTCATCCTCACGGAGCAGGAGTGAAGGAACTGTGTAGTGGACTGGGAAAAGGTCCAGAGAAGACATCTAGAGGTGATGCAATGACTGCAAACTGGAGCCGGAGGCCAGGTCAAGCAAAGGGGCTCAGTGCCCCCTGGGGAACTCCCGGTAATGGTGGTGCCAAAGCACCCTCTGCCTTTGTTCTCCGACTCTGGAGAGGATAGTGAACGTTGCCCTGTGACTTTTCTCTCGAGACTAGACCATGGCTTCCTGCAGGCTGGCCTCCCACAGTGGAGACCTGGCCTTCGGATGACCAGGACACTGGCCCTCTGTGGATTTGAGGGAGGAAGGCTGACAGTTACTCCACAAACAGATCCCAAAGCCCGCAGAAGCTGGAAGAATGACTCATGAGTGGCCCGGTTCAGGCAGCTGGCTCTGGGGACAGTGTGGAACAGGTGGAGGCTTGCCTGGTTCCCATCAATCACCCACTGTTATACTGGGTCATGGAAGAAGGAACGGAGGCAAGCTGGGTGGGTACTAAAGACCTTATGGGGAAAGGACTAATTCTATCTATGGAGTCAGCATCTTTTTGTGGGTGGCCATGTTTTAGGGATGGCTTATTCTCCAAGTTTTAGGGATTAATAGCCAAAGACAGAAACAAATTAATCAAATGGCCCACACTGGCACGTTCTTTGGTGCTTAGTTTGTTTGGGACATGGACCTGTGTGTGTCTAACTCCCCATTGTGTGTGTGTGTGTGTGTGTGTGTGTGTGTGAAAAATGACAGTTAAACTGTTTCATTTGTCCCCTGTGCTCAGACAATGAAACCCAGAGAGAGTCCTGAGCTCACTGTCCTGGCCAGTGTTTGCCAGCTTGACACAAGCTAGAGTTAACTAGGGAAAAGGACTCTTGATTGAGAAAATGTCTCTGTCAGATTGTCTGTAGGGAAGTCTGGAGGGCATTTTCCTGATTAATGACCGATGTTGGAGGGCGCCGTGCCACTCCTGGGTACTTGGTCCCGGGTAGTTTAAGAAAACACGCTGAGTAAGCTATGAGGAGCAAGCCAGTGAGCAGCACTCCTCCACGGCCAGCTTCTGTTTCAGTTCCTGCCTTGAATTCCTGGCTTGGCGTGCCTTTGAGATGGACTGTAGCCTGTAAGCCAAATAAACCCCTTCCTCTCCAAGCCACTTTTGGTCACTGTTTCATCACAATAAAGAAAGCAAACTAGGACCCTCACACTCCCTAAGCTCAGAGAAAGTCAGTGGAGGGTTTGACCCTGCCCATGGCTTGGTTTTGGAGGGCCTGATATGGAGCATCCCCACGGTCCTTCTGTAGCTTAGAGCTGAAAGATGCATCCCCAAGCCAAGATTTTCTCTGGGTATCTGGTTGCCCCAGCCTGGAATCTGAACCGATCCATTCTCCATGGGTGAATAAGTGAGACAATCCGGCTTGGACAGGGAGCACCCTTAACAAGCCTGGGAATGGGCTCAGAGGAGTACGGGGCTCAGGGGAGCTGCACAGGGTGGAGGTGACGATACACTGGCCTCCCCTTGTCTCACTGCCCCCCATCCCCACCCCCTAGCCCTCTCTGCTTGGGAACCTACTGGGTCTCTGGTCTCTGTTCCCGGCCTGCTGAATGGTGGGAATTTGTTTTGGTGGTAGATTGGATTTTCCCCGGAGACGGTTTGAATTACCTCTACCTCCTTTCATTTAATTAGGCGGAGGCTGGTGTCCATTGTGTCCAGTGGGGCCTTCCTGCATGAATAAAGAGTAACATGTTTGTTTTCTTTTGGGTGGGGTTCATTTTTAAAACGGTGGGTTGGCAAAAAGAGGAGTGAGCCTGGGGGAGATTATGAAGTCATTGGGTAAGAGGTAGAGGCAAAGTTTTACACCCCCCTCTCCCCGGGACAGCTCAGTAGGTCTTTTCCCTATTTCTTCTTGGTCCTAGCTTTGCTCAATGCATGCAGAACCTGCTCTGTTCTCACTCCTCCCTGGCTAGTCTCTCTCTCTCTCTCTCTCTCTCTCTCTCTCTCTCTCTCTCTCTCCCTGGGAATTAGGCACTGCCTTCTTCACACTGCTTGCCTAACATTGTCCTCCTCCCTTGAATGTGGTTTTCCACCTGACCCTTCATCCCTCTGTCCTGTTTTCCCCAGCTCCTGGCTACTGCAAATAGCAGGGAATTTGTTAAATGCAGTCTTGCCATAAAATACTATGCAGCCAAGAAAAAGAAGTCAGAGAGCCCTCCTATACCAACATACAATTGCTTACCTAGAGATGCTATAAAAAAATAAATGCTATTAACCACTTGTCTTTTTAAAAAGTCTTTTTACCTGTGTACACAGCATTTCTGGAAACATCCGAAAGATCTCTGAACAGTGGCTGCTTCCAGAGAAAGGGAATGGAGGCTGGCTTTAGAGAGAGAACTATACTTACATGTTTTAAACATTTACATTTCTTTATCCTCGCTCCCCCCCCCCCCCGTGTGTGTTACTGTGAGAGGCATCATGTATGTGGAGGTTAAAGGACACGGTTTTGGAGTTACTTGACTCCTTCCTCTATGTCTGAAGAGAGCCCAGGTTGTCAGGCTTGGAAGTGAGCAAGTACCCTTTATCTAGTGATTCATCTCACTGACCCTTTTATATATTGAATATTTAAGGCATATTTTTACTGTTTTTTGCAATCTTTAATTATTATGAATGTTTATCACTTTTTGTAACGGAGACTGTCTTATGAGATGAAAACGTTAAATTTGAAAATATGAAGCAGTACGTGCTTAATCATCAGGCATATTGAAAGCTGGGTCAGAGGATTCAGGTTTACATTACGGTCCGGCCCAGCAACCAGTGTGCAACTTTATCTTTCTAAACCCTAGTTCCCTCATGTGTGACATGGGACAGGACAGGAACAGCTGCCGCTCTCTGAGATATACAAGCTTATACTTTGCTGAGAAGACTGTTGGTTAAGCATGTCACTAAATGGACTTGCTGTAATGTCTTTATAAAATTCTGCATGAAATGCAGATTCTGCAGATCATTAAAGGTAATTTTAAGGCAAATGTTCCAGTCTTCTGTTCAGAAAGTGACAGAGCCCCTGAGAACAGGCTCTGCATCTGAGGTGGGTGAAGTCCACGGAGGAGTCTCCTAGAGGCCCAGGCTTGAGTGAGTGACGGAAAGAATGGATAGGATGCCCTGATAGGTCACCCTGCTGCTAGGCATCACCAAGGGCCAAGTGAGGAGAGGAAGCATGGAGAATTCAGGTAAAGCCATTAGGAGCAGTCCCGCTGGAGATGTGTCCTCTTCAGGTTGACGACCAGTGATAAGAGGCTGGTGCCAAGTTATTAAGACCTTGAAGGCTGAAGCATACACTTCAAGAGCTTACCCCATAAGCAGTGGGAAGCATGAAGATCATCTAAAGGGGCATCTGAAGCTTCTAGCATTGTCACAAATGGCCTGCAAATTTAGAGCTACAAAGTTACCATTCTCGAGATCACAAGTTCTGTGTGTCAGGGATTTGGACTTGCTAGGGTGTAGCTGCAGTGGCTTGTTTCTGTATGCTCCCCCACCCCCCATCTTGTGATACCCTCAGTGGTTGTGTTTGGGCTCCCTGGGGCTGTCTCTGCTTCTATGTTTACCTGCAGTGCTGGCAGGCAGCTGAGTCTTTGGCTGGGTCTGCCAGAACACCCCTCTCTCCCCACCCCCACCACTAGAGTTTACCACTACTCCAGTTCCTCACAGCATGGATTGGCTTGAGGGCAAGCCACTCCAGGCCTGCCAGAGGACTAGAAAGTGTCTCCTCAGAGAGTTCTAGGAGCCTGGAGCAGCTTATCTGCAGACCCTTTCATCAGAGCAACTACAGGTCGTGTCTGAGTGGAAGGGTCGAGAATCGCTGAGATCATGCATCAGTGGAGGAACGGTAGGGGTCAGAGACACTGGGGAGCATTTCTGCAAAGTGCATTCTGCTGCAAAGAAGGGTGTGGGAAAAGCCAGGTGTTGCAGACGAGCAAATATCTGTTAGAATTTGCTGTGTGTTAAGACTCTAAAACAGAGGTGGAAATACAATGATGAACAAAACTAGATATAATTCAAACTTCCTGGAGGTGGTAGATGGGTCGAGGAACAGACATTCACTTTCAAACATGCAGTGTAGAAGACTCTGCTGGAGGTAGGACTGTGAGTTCTTATGATAGATTCTTGATTTTATAGTCAGAAAGAGGAGGGAACGTTCCCCTAAGGATGTCTGAGTTGAAAAGAAAGGAGGGTAGAAGGGTAGGTGTTAAAGGCATCAGGGGAAGAAGGTAGATTCTCCACACTGGGGTGCCAAGGCAGGATGGGGTCATATGAAATTACTGTGTAGTCCTGGGGAGAGAGGAGCATGATACAAAATTCAGTGGTTCAAGTCCATCATTAGCCAGACCTCTCCTTTCTCTGGTGCTTGAAACATCTGGTTGACCACAGTTTTCTACTGCACAAAGGCAGATGAGAAGGTGGGGCTGAAGCCTACCTCTCTGGTTCCAGCTGCAGACGGGCACACTGGTCCAGAATCAGTAGAAGGTGACAGCAGATGCTTGAGCCACTCCGCAGCAATCGGGAAGCTAGTCTTGAGATCCACGACACACATCCACTTCGGTACTTCTCCGTGCTGGACTTGAAAGGAATCAAGAAATGCATTTAAGTGCCTCATCTCTATGGAAATCAAATGGAGAACATTTATAGCTAGGGAAGTCTTAGAAGGAGAGTCTATCTTGTCCAAGTTGGTTCCAGAAACATGAAGGTATTTTGGTTTTATTGCTAATAGCAGTGGATCGGAAGATGCCTGAAGAGGGATCCCCCAGTCATCTGGGTTAAAAAGCACAGAAACTGACTTGGATGGGTTGCAAAAGTGAGGATAAAAAGTTTCAGGTGCTTTCCAACGTTTACTAGTGTCTACGGATTGGAATCTAAACCCAGCCACGTGCACAGGTGATTGCCCAGCTCACACAGCACCTGATGAGGTTTCTTCAGGAGAAGGTAGTGTTTTTCGACCAATTCTCCTCCACCAGCCGTCTGTACAGCAGAAAGCAATGCTTAGCAATGTCTTCCCATGTGATCATCAGGGATTCCAGCCGTGCAACTTGCCTTTTCTGTTGATGGCCATGACGGGCACTCAGCTGTTCCCGACTATCATTCCTGTTCATTTTGAAGCAGCCACAGTATCCAGGCGTCTGCAGTTTTCAACTGCGGGCACTTGCTTATATTTCCCTGAAGCGTGCTGAGCAGAGAACTGGGCATTCTTTCTCCATTCTGGGATAATGTTTGTTGACTTCCCCTTCTTCAAGGGAGGGATGCCTGAAAGGTCGCTATAACCTCCACCAGGTGTAAAGGGATGAACTTGCCAATCCCGTCTGTGTTTCCCCTGGCCTGGTCTGTGTCCAACTCCATACCACCCAAGTGCTGTGCCCACTCTTGTTAGATCATCTCTGCCATAGTTTGACACAGAATGTTTTCAGTGTGCTTCTCCTCTTCCAAAACACTCAGTGTCCCACCTGTGGTTAGCCCCATGATGCTGGCCTTCAGAGAGACCTCCAGCAGAGACACGCCGGTCCACTGAAACCTGGCAACATGTTCCAGGATCCGCAGGCCAAAATGGCCCTGACAATTTGTGTTTTCCCAGCCAACCTCCAATCACACAGGGCACAGATAGGCACTTTTCTTCAAACTCTTCTCAAAAGCCGAGTGCTAGCCGGGCGGTGGTGGCGCACACCTTTAATCCCAGCACTCGGGAGGCAGAGGCAGGCGGATCTCTGTGAGTTCGAGACCAGCTGGTCTACAAGAGCTAGTTCCAGGACAGGAACCAAAAGCTACAGAGAAACCCTGTCTCGAAAAATCCAAAAAAAAAAAAAAAAAAAAAAAAAAGCTGAGTGCTTCCTGCTGGCTGTGCTGGGTGGAGCTGGCTTCCATGACTGTCCCTGGTTTCCCCAGTTCCTCACTCAGTATGTTCACTTGCTCCATCTCCATAGCTACTGCCAGGAATTCCACCATCATCCCAGAGGATGAACACGGAGCATGCACAGGTCCCTTGGCAGGACCACAACATGGATGCCGGGCCGTGGAAGGCTGGTAGTCCCTCAACATATTTTACGGGGATAGCTTTCAAGGCAGAATAGCAATAAGTATTTATTTCAGACATTAACAAGGTTGCTTCTTTTGCTTAGCATAAAATCCGCATGTGAAGGCGGAACTGATAGGTGTCTGTTGAAGAGAGAGAACGGGACAGCGAAAGAAAGCCTCTCTGGAATGCCATCTTTTGAGAGCTGGAAAGATGGGGACTGCCCAGCCAGTGCGGAGGGGTGGGGTGGCCTTCCTACTCAACAGACCAGAACCACACAAGGCAGTGGTGGAACACACCTTCAATTCCAGTGGAAGGGAAAACATCCTAGCTAAGAAGAGCAGCAAAAACAGGAAGAAACAAGCAAGTCTCCAGATCAAGGAGAAAGAACAAGACACTCTTGGGATTCCTAACGGGCTGCAAACAGCATTTTAGATGTTATATGGACAGTGTATCTGTTAGAGGCCGTGTGAACAATTCCACACTGTTGCAACAACCCCATCTTATAGAGAAAAATTGATATAAGTTAGAAAGCAGCTGTCAAGTTGATACCACAGTGTGGCTCCATGTGGAGACAGGAATCCACACCAGTACCCCATGTCTGGTAATTTACCTAAAGAAATGAAGTGACCCTAAAATGATTAATAGGTGGAAGAGTGCTTAGAGGATCAGGTGTGCTTTTTGCTGTGCCCCCAAATAGTGGAGCCTTACTTTACCACGGAAATGACGTAGAGTCGGGCATTTGAGACAGGTCTTAAGCTGGCCTCTGAATATCCGGGGAAGTTGCTAACAGCTATGGTGGCTGAGACTGTGGGATTGTAATTCATTGTCGAACTCGCCTTCCTCAGAGTCCTTATGTAGGGGCAAGTCTTAATCTCATGAGAAAAACACCTGTTTCCTATATGGCCATGACCTTAAGGGAATCGGGAGGACCAGGAAGTTCTGAGTTACTTGCTTCTGTGCTTAGTCCAGGTGTTTGTTCCCAGCTGCTGCCTCCAAAGTCCTTAAAAACATTGGGTGAAATGAATGCACAATTCAAGCACCTCCTGGATGTGGTGGGATGTGGTCTCTCTGCCTCGGAATTCAGATGTAAAAAAAATGAATGAAATTTGTGCCCCGAAAATGCTGAAGCCTGCACAGGCAGCCCGTATATGGCGGCTCTGTTGAACTTGTCCATATTGGGTTTCATGGTCTAAGTTGTTGAGGATGACTGACCAAGTCTCTTCCTCAAGAGGTTCCTCATTACAGATGGTTGTGAGCCATCATGTGTTTGTTGGGAATTGAACTCAGGACCTTTGGAAGAGCAGGCAGTGCTTCTAACCACTGAGTCTTGTGTGTAGAAGGCTTGTTCTCCAATGCAGTGTTCAGAAGTGGAGAGTATGGGACGTGGCCGGATCATGAGGACACTGACTGAATGGATTAATCCATCAATGAATCCATAACGGAATGGCGTTATTGCAAAGTGACAGAAGCTAGGAGGCAGGGCCCGGTTGGAACAAACGTGCCACTGGGTGTGATGATTGATCTTGACTGTCAACTCGACTGGGTGAGGATCACCTAGGAGACACACCTCTGTGAGAGTGCATTTCCAAGAGTCCTTCCAGAGAGGCTGGACGGAGACAGACAAATTTGCTCTGACAGTGGGTGGTACTTTCCACGGACTGGCGACTCGGACTAAGTTAACAAAAGGAAAAAGGAAGAGAGCAGCCGAGCACCAGCATTCCCTTCTTTTGCTTCCTGACTGAGGACCCATTAGGCTGCCTCCCAGTTCTGGAGCCACAGCTAGCCCTGTGTTTGCTACCGTGCCGTCCCTGCCATGATGGCCGTGTCCCCTCAACTGTGAGCCAGAGTGCACTTCCTTCCTTAAGCTGCTTTTGCCAGTCATTCTGTCAGAGCGAGAAAAGCCACTCAGACACTGGGTGTACCCTTGAAAGCTACACTTTGGCCTTGGCACCCCCACCCCCTTGGTGTCACTTCCTGAAGGACAAGAAGGAAGAGCCAGGCATAGCGGAGCACGCCCAGAGGCTAGCAGCTTTCCTCTGCTATAGCCTTTTATTCCGATGTCTCGAATCTAGCCTCAGGCCCAGTACAATGGAGCCAGCTGACCATGACCCAAACTTCCAAATATATGAGCCAAATTAAAGCTATCTTCCTTTAGATGGTTGTTCCTTCAGTATTTTGTGACTGCAATGAAAAACGACAAGGGTCTGACCTTGAGTCTACCCACTCACTGTGTGTCAGCTTCGCCCCTCAGTTCTCTCATGTAGACACTAACACTTAACTCACAGTGTTTGTTGAAGGAGGCCACAGATGCTGTCTGTTAATATTACAGTGCTGTATGTATGCGAGTTATGAATCAGCTCGGTTCATTTAGGACTCTTCATAGAGTTAAGTAAGATGGTATCTCTCCATCATTTTCTCTCTCTTGGGGGGAGCCCTCTAGACTAGTTGATGAGCTTTGGTCTGTGATCAAAATCGTCCCAACCTTCTGTTTCGTACAGTCTGTGAAGGAAAGGGCAAGTTTTACATTCTTATTTTTTTAAGAGTCATCTTTTATTTGTGTGTGTGTGTGACTACACACATGTGCAGTTGTCCTAAAAGGCGAGAAGAGAACATGAAAACTGGAGTTACAGGTTGTGAGCCACCTCATGTGGGTCCTGGGAACTGAACTCAGGTCCTCTGCAAGAATAGCAAATTCTCTTAACTACTGAGCCATCCCTCCATCCCTGACCTTTGGCATTTTAAACGATTGTTAAGAAGAATACTATTTCAAGACACATGGAAATCATATGAAATTCAAATCTTCATGTCCATAAATACGAAGTGTTACTAGGAGGCAGCCATGCACGTCGGTTGGCTCTGGTGGCCACTTCCGACCCAGCTCCTTTACCATGTACAGTTCCTGTTCACTGCCCCAGAGTAACAGAGGTCTCAGTGAACCCGGGTCCTGAGGCATCGCATGGGCTGTGTCAGCGGCCCTCAAACCGCTGGGTCTGTGATAAATTCCTGCAGACCCCGCTTCTGAGAGGGTATCAGCTGGGTCTGCTCTTGCGTAGGCAGTGCTGATAAGACCCTTGAGAGAGAGAGCCCTTGTGCCCAAGGCAAAGAGAAAGGCCTGTCCCCTTAGGGTGGAGGCAGCTGTCTGACTGAGTCCAGAGGCACAAATCCCACCCTGCCTGCTGCACTGGAGCTATTGAAGTTGCCTATGTGTCAGCTGGCAGAGGGCTTTGCCTGCTGACAGGTCTCCCATTTAAATATAATCACCTTTTTATATCCACGGAGCTCTCTGAATGCCTCTCCCCACCCAGAGCTTTCCCCGATGACTGAAAAGAGCTAATCCAGCGAACGGCATTATCTCCCCTGAATGGACCCCGTTTATCACCTGGACGAGCCCAGAAACTTCAACCCCAAGCTTCTCTTTGTTGTAGCAACAGGTGCTCCGGAAGGGAGTGCGATTGGGCGGGGAAGGGATGTGCTTAATGCCGGAATGGGAAGAAGGGGGCTGTGGAATGCTCTTTAGGGGAGACCTTTAGAAGGGGAGTCAGCTTCCCTTTGCCATGATGGTCTGGGACAGAGTCCCTGCAGCACTCCGGGTGACAGGTGACAGACACAAGAATCCCACCGTGTTCGGAGAAGTGTTCCACGTTTCCTAAAAAAAAAATTTAAGGGAAGATTGATTTTTCTTTGTTTTCAAATTCTGTAAGTGAGTGTCAGTATGGCTTGAGCCAATTTAGTGACTAGAAAAAAATTTTTCAAAAACGGAGGAATAGCCAGGCATGGTGGTGCACACCTGTACTCTCAGCACTTGGGAAGCAGAGGCAGGAGGACCAGAGTTCAATACCAGCCTGGGCTGCATGAGATCTTGTATCAAAAACAAACCCACACACACACACACACAAAAAACCCAGAAATAAAAAGAACAAAATAGGAAGAAAGAAGAAAGGTGTAAAGTGGGAAAAATAAATTCATGAGTAAATTCATTTAATTTTTTTGGTGAAGGGAGTGCTGGGGATTGAACCCAGGACCTTATGCATGCTAGGCAAATGCTCTACCACCGAGCTACATACTTCTTGCTCCATTGTAATCCTGCATGTCTTTATATTTATTTTTTTATTAATTAAAATATTTAAAATTTATTTTATACCCTGACCACAGTTTCCCTCCTCTCCTTTCATTTCCCCCACCTCCCCTCTGGCACCCTCCCCCTAGCCACTCCTTGCTTTGTTTCTGTTCAGAATGAGCAGGCCTCCCATGGGTGTCAACAGAGAGTGGCATATCAAGTTGAGGAGGACTGAGCTCTTCCCTTTGTATTAAGGTTGGGTGAGGTGACCCAGTATGGGGACTAGGTTCCCAAAAGTCACCTGAAGCATTTGGGACAGGCCCTGTTCCCACTGCTAGGAGTCCACAAATAGACCAAGCTACACAACTGTCACACATACCTGCATGGTTTTCTAGTTGCTTTACGATGTTTTTTCTCCCAGGGAGTTGTGTTTTTCTTGAAAGGACAAAGGTTATAACAACCATGATCACGCACAGGCAGCAGAATTGTCATGACCAGCTGAAGCTCAAAGGGGAATTGTTAGTTTCTGTAACGGAACCAAAGGCTGACGAGTAGAGCTGACTTCCGGGGCAGCTGTGGACACAGAGGGGACAAAATGGCAGGACTCACTGCTCCTCATGTTGTTTCTGCTCATCCACACATAGGCCTTTCTTTCTTAGACTGGTACTAAGGGTGCCCATGACGACTGAGTGACAACCTGAAATCTTTACCTCAAGGAAGACCTGCCCTTTTCTCTGGGGTCGAATTCAGAAACTCTCAAGGGAGCAGTGGTCTCCCGTGGCTCATGTACACATCGGTACTCTGGGCAACAGAATTTCATAGCTAGCAGCTTCCAGTAGAATACAGCTGGCATTGTGTGGGAGGAAGATGTCACTAGAGGAGAAGGGTGCATTTCTAAAAGAAAAGGGGTGTCCCAGACAGACAGAATGAGAGCTCCTCATCTAAGTCCCTCCCTCTTTTGAATAGCCTTCCTCTAGGCTTGGTTCAGAGTTGAGCAGACATGCACAAGGCATACTGTGAGCCATTTCTTTCCATGCTACCATCTTCCATTCCTTGTTCAAAATCTGTCTCTAGGCTGGGACTGCCTAAAAACAGCCTTTCTCAGAGTACACTCCCTCCTATATCCCCTGTAGATCAAGAAACTTCTTTTTGATTTTCACAGACAAATGTCACAAGCACCTTGGTTTCCCCCCCCCCCTTGATTTTAGAAACTTGCATACATTGAATGTACAAGGTCCAACCTTGAAGCAGGGGACTGCTTTCCACCACTGGGACAAAATACCCCAAGGGAAAAATCATCTTAAAACAAACAAGCAGAACAACTACATTTATTTTGGCTCATAGTTTCAGAGGTTTTAGTTTTTGAATTGCTTGGCTCCACTAGTTTTGGGCTTGTAGTCAGGAGCGTGTGGTGGAGAAAAACTGTCACCTAGAGGAGTTCAAGACTCAGAGGCAGAGAGGAAGAAGCTAAGATCCCCTTCAAGAACTTATAATACCCTCACTTCCTTCCCCTAGGCCCTTACCATCAAAATGATAACAAACATCCATGCAAGGCCCATCCATCTCAGACAGAGAATTTCTGCTCAGCTCTTGTCATTCATATATGAGTGTGCATTAGCTTTATTTGGCAGATCATGTGTGCTTGACCTCACAGCTCTGGGACACATGGATTTTTATCTTGCTCTCAGCTGAGGCAACTAAGAGAAGCTTGTCTGACATTTTATGGATTTCAAGCAGTCAATCTATGGTGCGGTCATGGAATTTTGTGGGGCATGCTCAAAAAGCAGAAATTTTCAAGGCAGGAAGCAAGGGCTCTTTAATGGTAGCTTTCTATGGCTGCATTAAAAGCTTGGAGAAATTCTAGAGACATTAAAAGGTTTTGAAAATCCTGAACTCAGCAAAAGGACCAGGTTCTGTCTGCCCACGCTTGACCAATTCAACAATCTTGAGTCTCCTCTGGTTCTTAGGAGGGAAACTGACGATTTCAAATAACTAATAAATAAATAAACATACACATGCACAAATAAATTGACACAGACATATGAGTGAAATGAAAGCAGAAAGGGAAATGTGAGGGGTCTCCTGGGAAGAGGGGGCCACGATAGAAGAGAGAGGGATACATGTGTCATGAAAGCAGAAGGGTGGGTTACTTGAAAGGGCAGCAGCAAAGTTGGGGGGATGAAAAAGAGCAGAGGGGAAATGAGTAAGAAAATGTCATGATGGATATGTATGAATATGTCACAACAAACTCCATTTCTCTGTTAAAGAGAAAGTTAAATTTTAAGTGATTTTTTTTTAAAAAGCAGGGTTTTTCTGCATAATCCAAGTTGACCATGAACCTGTAGTCTTCCTGTCCTCATTTCTTGAGTGAGCTGGGTTATAGGCATGCGCCCCATAGCCCCTCAGTGGTGGGAATCTACCGTGCAGCTCCTTCCCCAGCACTGAAGTCAACTTTTTGACTCCTCAGCACCAATGCCCATTTCACTGGTACCACTTTGTCAGGCTGCTGCTGCAGCTGAGTGTGGGCATAAGGGGAGGGAGCTGGCACGGCTCTCCAGATGCTCTGGGTTTTTCTCCTAAGACTCATTCTCATGCCCAAAGTAGTCTTGTGGCTCAGCCCATGGGGCCGTGAGGCTCTTATTCCTGTTTCTTTTTCTTTGTCTTCAAGACTTCCCAGCTCTGGTCTCTTGGGGTTCCTGTGTATGTGGCCGGGGAGTATAGAGTGGGGCAAGGGCTGGGAGGGGGAATTGAGGGAGGTGGGTGGTAATATTTTCCAGTTCTTCCTTTAAAGTGTCTGCCTTCCCTTAATGGACACGGAAGTGAGCCAGCCGCTGACTGTGCTGGCTGTAAGATTGGCTACTGCTTACATCATCTGGGCAGCCAGACTGGGGACAGGATCGGGGAGGTGGGGAAGAAATTGAGTAGGGATTAATCCATCCCCAAGTGAATTCGGTGGACAAAGGCAGTGGTGATCAGGTAACTTTTTTCCCAAGCACATGTCTTGGGGAGATGGAGGAGAGCCAGGAAGTGACATTAGTACACGCATGGGGTAGTTCCTATTGCTCCACCCTCTGCCAGCATCTGAGGTCCATTGCATGCTACTCTATGGAGCTCAAATTCAGACTACACCATGAAATACATCTTGAGTGACATCAAGTGGTCCAACATCAGCCACTCTCGTGGTATGGGGGTGATATTGCATAGATTAGCTTCTGCATGAGGATCTGCCCCCACAGCTGGGGATGGGTGATCACACTCCTTCATCACTGCCCAGTCTGAAGACCAGTCCCAAGGCCAACTAAGTTGGGCAGGGCATCTCTGATCTTAGCTGCCGGGGCTTATATGCTTATGGGCTGGGTGGTGGGGTCGCTTGGCTGGACAAGGATAGCCTGGGCCATTTATTCATTCTACCCCACATGTACTCACTCATCCTCCTGCAGGAGAACTTGGGTCTGTCCACATGGCAGGGTTAGGGGCCCAAGAAAG
Source organism: Chionomys nivalis (assembly GCF_950005125.1). Taxonomy (NCBI): domain Eukaryota; kingdom Metazoa; phylum Chordata; class Mammalia; order Rodentia; family Cricetidae; genus Chionomys; species Chionomys nivalis. Next base: position 123,389,166 of record NC_080087.1, on the reverse strand, counting down.
TGAATGGCACTGTTGCTTTGAATGACACTCTGTTGCTCAAGAAAATTACAAAATAGTCTGGTTCAGGAGACGGGAGAAGATGCTCCATGTCTTTGTGTCTCTGTGTGTGTACATCCTTGGAGGTCAGAAATTAATATTACGTGTCTTCTTCAGTCACTCAATACCTTATACTTTTGAGACAAGTTCTCTCACTAACCCTAAAGTTTGATAATTCAACTGTCTTGGCTAGGAAGCCCCAGGGAGTTTCCTGTTTCTGCTGCACAGTCCTGTGCTTGGTTTTGACATGGGTGCTGGGGATCAGACTCAGATCCTCATGTTACTGGGGCAAGCACTTGACTGGGGGAGCCGTCTCAGTTGCTCCACAACTGTTTGTCATCAGTGCTGCTGCCTTTACCAGGAGGCAAAGAAACTTCCCGCCGGCCTGACTGGGATTTTTGTCCGTTTGTGGCATTCTCCTCCTGTTTTTCCTTGAGTTTCTTCGCCACGTCTCCCTTTCCCTCTGAGATTCCTGAGGAATACAGATCTCTGAGAACCAAGAAGGAAACTCTAAGTAGCGTTGGCCATTATTTCACTGTTAATGGAAGACAATCAATCTTTGCCTCTTCCTTTGTGGTGGCCCCACTGACTATGGCATCCTTCATCTGTGGAGTTCATAACACTTGCTCAGTACTGGGCAAAGGGTGAGTGATCAATGCATTGTTGCAATTATTGTGCCCAGATCTCAGAAGACAGTGTAAATAGAATGGGTTCCATTCTGTGTCACCTTGGTGAGGTGGCATAAAGCTCAGAGGACAGGCGCTGGTCCTAGACAGATGTGCTGAAAGGACCACTCAGCTCTGGGTCTGTCATTTCAGAACTTAGTCATTAGGTGAGACCTCAAGGGTGGCTTGGACTCAGACTCACTGCAGCCGCTGCCCTCTGTGGTCCTAGGTGATGGGTTTTGTTCTCTCTGTAACTCACAGTGAAGCAGGTAGAACGAGGCTTCTCCTTTTCTTGTGGGAGACTTAGAAAAAGAATAAACAATGATCAACAAACCAAGGGAAATAAATAAACAACAATTACTAGTCTGTTAAATTATACTAAATGATTTAATTGCAAAGCAGGGAAGAAAATGAAAAGGTTAGGGGGTGGAAGATACAGAAACACAAATAAAGAGGTCAAGGGGATGAGCTTTCATTAAAAGGAAAAGACAAGCTTATCCCCATTCCTTGCCTCTGCTTAACAAATTTTGTTTCTTTCTTTCTTTCATTCAGAAAATTCAAGAGGGAGGACTGTGGCCAATAACTCTTTCACCTGTAGATGTTCCAACACCTCTGTTTTCTGGTTCTTTTGGTTTGTTTATTTTTTGTTTGAGACAACAAACAAACAGACTTTTCTTGGAGTCCTGGCTTTCCTGGAAGCCGACAAAGATCCACCTGCTGAGTGCTGGGATTACAGGCTTGTACCACCACACCCGCCTGCCTGCTTCATCAGTATCTGCAATTGTAAGGACGTCAGCAGCAGAACCCAGGATGCCAAGGTACAGAACCTAGTTTCATTTATTCATCAGCCAAGTTCTTCTGAAGCCGTGAGGTGGGCATCTGATGGCCGGAGGGACACTTCTTCTGTGCCAGATGTCCCAGTGAGCAGGGAAGTCTTGGGATCGCGTGGAGAATCCAGGCTTTGTAGCGGCTTGTGTATTAAGGTTCCGTGGATATATGTGTGTGCATGCTTACTGTGCGTCTCCATGCAACGCTGTGCCATGAACTTGGCTGTACTCCTTTGCAGGAGAATGGGATCTTGGCCTTGGCAGGGAATGGGCGTACGTGTGGACTTGAGTCACGCCAGGCTCAGAACTGGGCTCAAGCATCTGAAGGCCTGTCACCTGCAAGGCTCGTTATAGAAAGGACCAGGTGCTTGGAGTGTGCCCAAAGCAGTACCGACTGCACTGTCATGAGTTTGAAAAATATTCCTGGGAGAGATATAAATAAAGACTCCCAGCTGAAGCCAGGGTTTTAGAAAAGCCACCCTTAAATGCAGGGTGATTTACGGTCCCTGCTGTCTCTTCCTGTGGGTGACTCAGCTCTCCAGTCCAGTAGGCCCAGCCTGATCCAGTAACCTTAGCTGAAATGGTTAGAGCTGGAATGAAGCTGGTCTTGAGGACCCCAGTGGTCCAACCACTCAGCTACCGAGTAAGGCTTTTCTATGTCTGTTCCCTTTGGGGAAACTCTGAGACACGAATGAACAGACTTTGTACCAAGAGACGGGGACACAGAAATTCCCAACTGGCTGACCCCAGAAGCCTGTTCTATGCCTCTGGGATCATGAAGGATTCTCCGATTCTCTGAATGGAAGGGCTCAAATCCCATTTCGTCTGTTCTCCAGCGTCCTACAGTCATAGTCCTCAGCTGGGGAATGGAGAGTCTAGGAGCAAGTCCTGCTGAGCCTACAGCTTTCCCCTCCCTTTAGGGCTTGGGCCAAAAGGAAATGGAGAAATGAAAACACTTTTCCTTTTGGCTTAGGAAACAATTACCTGAGGTCTGGAGAGATGGCTCAGTGGTTAAAAACACTAGCTGTTTTTTCAGAGAACCCAGGTTCGGATCCCAGAGAACTACACCAGTCTGTAACTCTAGTTCCAGGGGTTCTGATTCCCTCTCCTGGCCTCAGAGGGTACCAGTCATGTATGTGACACATAGAATACATGCAGGAAAACAACCAAACACATAAATCACACGAGTCTAGTGCCCCAAATGGCTGAACAGAGGGTCAGACATAATAGAGGGCTGTAAAGGTGTCCTGGGAGGCCAGGAACTCCTGGACAGCTGGATACTGGACTCTCTGGGCACCGCCATCACACGCCTGCTCCTGCTTTCTCTCATTCTTTCCTTAGCAGACTCTCCAGTCACCTGAAGAGTCAGATGAAGTTTCAGAGGGGGTGTGGAAAGACCAAACACGGTTTTTGTCATTTGCGTTTCTCTTCTTTAAGGCTTCCAGGAGCGTGCAGAGAGCTGGAGAAGCTGCATGTCTTTTAGCCACAGGCCTTTCCTCAGCTTGGAGCTCACTGATGTTTTTAGGCCAAAGCCCATCCACCTGCCTATCCAAGCATGGGGGAAAAATATATCATCCGGGATTGTTTTAAAAATAGTGTAGCTCTTTGATTAAATGGCTAAGTAAGCCCAAATCAAACTCTCTCTTTTCTAGCCTGTGACCTAATTTTAGTACAGGCTCTAAATAAAATAGGTATGCAATGATTGTTGAATACATAAACAATTCCTTATATTGGTAATGAGGTGTCTTCATTCAATGTGGCTTGATTAAGCCAAGGTGTGTGTGTGTGTGCGCACGCACGCGTGCAGATATGTGTGACCTTACAAATGTGTGTTCTCAAGAGATTTTTTTCTGCAATAACACTTTATGATGCTGTGACCTATATTCTGGGTACATGTTGCCATATGCTAATAGTAACACACACACACACACACACACACACACACCACTGTACTCCAAACCCACAGAAACCAACTTTATAAATGACAGGAAGCAGACCATCTCAGTCACTGCCTGCCTCAAATCATGGCATTTCTGCCTGCTCTGGCCTGGCTTTGTTGGATTCCAAGAACTTCCTCTAGATCAGTGGTTCTTAGCTTGTGGGGATCACACATCAAATATTCTGCATATCAGATATTTATGTTATGATTTATAACAGTAGCAAAATTACAATTAGCAAGTAGCAATGCAACAATTTTATGGTTGGGGGTCATCACAACATGAGGAATTGTATTAAAGGGTCATGACACTAGGAAGGTTGAGAACCACTGCTCTAGACATTGGCCCAGGCTTGGAAATTTCTATGCTCTGCTGTTTACTTCTGATCTTTACAGCCCGGGGGACTTGGAGGCCTTCCATCTTATGTTCCGAAACACTTCTAACCAACCATGTCCTTTTTAAGTGATCAAAATAAGACAGGCTGTAATCCATTGCTCGTAGCTTCCGTGGAGCGGTTTGCTTTAGAGACCCCTGCATGCTGTGGAAGGAAACTGCCCAGTAGCAACTAAAAGATTTGCAGGTTTGTGTAGGTACGAAAGAGCCATGTTGCCCCTCCTCATCTCTACCTGATGGAGAGTAATTGCTGCCTAAGAGGCGCAGACAAAACCCCACAAGCCTGTCAGTCAGGACCATGCCCCTGAAGGTGGTGCTGAGGCTGGGACAAGCTGATGTTTCTGCATCCTGGCCTCTGACTGCTGCACTTAGGTCAGCACTACTTGCATCAGCTTTCAGCAGTTTTTTCTTGTTGAATTCTACATACAGCATCCGAATCCATAAACCTGGCTGACTCTGTCCAAGGCCATCTGCTCTCTGAAGTTCTCAGGCACCAGGGAGAAGAATCCCAGATGCGCCAACTCCTCCCTTGTTTTCAGAGGATGCAAGAAGGTTGTTTAGTAGAAGTCCAACCTTGGAGTTCTGGTTCCCTTCAAGATTGAGACGGGTCCCTTCTGTCGGGCTGCTAAGCTCACTGTGGGCATCCCACCCTGTGCGTGCACTCCCATCACACACAGCTCATTCCTGAACACGAAGGATACAAGCCACTGCCTGGGGTGCCACAGGATCTCCCACAGCCCCCAGGACACAAAGCTTCCACCTCACTGGCTAGCGCTGGGAGGAAGACAGGTACACACGAGTATTCTGTTGCTCAAACAAAAAGGACTGTATGCACGCACATGGAAGACTGATGGCCTCTGGCCAACACGACATAATTGTGTCCTGAAAGACTTGTAAGATGGCCTGCTCACGTGTATTCCAGCCTAGGCCAAGGTCACGGTACACATGACAAGCCTGGGAAAGTCTGGAGTAAGAAAATTTAAATTAGTGGGGAACCGGAGGAGAGGCGAAGAGAATAGGAGAGAGAGAGAGAGAGAGAGAGAGAGAGAGAGAGAGAGAGAGAGAGAGAGAGAGAGCGAGCTCACAGATATTTCCATCTCTGGGACCCTCCCCCAACTTGCTGAAGTCAGAACAGACCATAGCGTGAGACAGCCGGTAACAGCTGCCTCTGCACTGCGCATGCCCTGTAACTAGAGCTGGTGCTCGCAGAAGCTTCCTGACAGCTGCGGAGATAGGAGGCTTTAGCCTCTAAAGATTGGATGACCTGTGTTGGCACCCATTTAGTGTGGGGGTGGGGAGCTGAGCCCATAAATTTCTCAGGCCAGTGGATGGGAGTGGGAACACGAAAAGGAAGCCAGGTGCCAGTCACTGCTCATGGCCTTAGATTTCTGGAGCATGTGTGCCCACTGATCTTCCGCTCTGAGTGGGTTTCTTCATAAAAGTCAAAGGAGGAGAGAAGAGTTCTATGTGTTTCCATAGACTGCTTCTCCTCACCCTTTACCTCTGTCACCACAGAAAACAGACAAAACACTTCGCGAGGCTCTGGGTCAGTCAGGCTCTAGATCCTGCCGCCTACCCACCTTCCCGCACCCAGGGCATCACCTCTTATTTCTGCCTCAGACCTCCCCTCTGAGGATAGCCTTGTCTCTCTTCCCAGTTGGGTCTCCACAGACCTGGGAGGCAGAGTCAGGATCTCCCGCTCATCCACCCTGTCTGTCCCAAGGGGCCAGGACACAACTCTCCTAGTCTGGCTGCTGATTCTGACAAAAGCTCAAGCCACAGGTTCTTCCACACACCGCAACACACCGCGGAGGGACCTCACTCTGAATCCCAGATTCTGGTCCTTCTAAGTCTCTCCCTCCCTCCTTCCCTTCCTTCCTTCTGGTACTGAAGATGGAACCTGGCAATTGGAACATGTGAGGCAAACAGTTAACTGAGTGTCGCTCAGCTGGGTTTTCAGTTTTTTTTATCTTTAAAGGAAAAAAATCGAGATGAGATAGCCTCACAATTTTGCCAAGTCACCAAGTAGAGGAGGGAAGTTGCCCAGGCTGGCTTTCAACTTCCTCTACAGTCCATGCAACCCTGAACTTATCCTCTGGCCTTAGCCTTTAAGTGGGGTATAGATTTGCCCTACCGACTGGACTCAACTACTTCCTTTTTTCCTCTCTCTGGTGACTTTCCATCTGGTGCCCGCCTCTGCCTGTGCTCTGGCCCCTGGTCCTGGGTGAGGAGATACATCGTGTCCTGGTTCTCAGTGTTCACACCTCTCATGAGATTTGCACGTGGTTAGACTGTTCTTTCTGGTGTCCCACGCCCCGCCACTTTGGCAAGGAGGAGGGGGGACTTAGCTCATGCTGATGCCTGTCCTGTGTACTCAGGCTGCCTGCCAAACGGCTCAGATTGTCCCTGCCTGTCCCCGTTCTAACGGCATGGCAGCCTTGACAGGAATGGAGACAGAGATCATGGAACTTGGCTGAGACTGCTCAGCAGCTGCTCCAGACAGACCACAGAGTATGGCGCAAACAACAATGCAATGAGAGATCTGAGTTCAAGACCATCCATGGCTGCTGAGTAGATGTGGGACCCCAGGCTGCTCCTCATCACTTTAAATAGGAATGGGGAAAGAGTCATGCCTCGGGAGGTGGATGCTAGCACGTGGCACAACGGGGAGGAAGATGGATGGTTGATGATTTGTGGTGAGTGTCAGCAACAAGGAGGAAAGGGGGAGGGAGAACTCAAAGAGCTTTCTGGATCTCTGCTTTCCAAGTTCTGTAAACAGAAACTAATTAGACAGAGTCTCCCGAGTTTGTGTTCTGGCTCCATGTCTGTCTGTGTCTCAATTTTGCTGGTTCTTTGCTGATTGGGTCCATTTTCTTTCTCTCCCTCTTGATCAGAGTCTCAGGGAGCACCTCTCCTAGCACAGGTCGACTTTCAAAGAGATGTTGGCCCGTGCTTCTCCTTCTCTCCCGTGTTCTCCCCATGCCATGCTCCAGTCCCATGTTAACATGCCAGCCCCTGTTTTCCACTCTTTCTTGGGAGCCCATCCCATGGGAGCCTTTGCCAGGTCTCGTCTGTACCTGTAACACTGCCCACGGCAAATCACTTTTAGGACCGTCACTTTTCCAGAGTGACCTGAATAGGTCACTGACCCCTTCTAGGATCTCAGTCTCCTCTGTAAGGAACACATCTGGTTTGGAATGTGATTCAGGAAGTGGTTATGCCTTACTGGACATGGGGACAGCAGTCCTATTATTTTTATTCCTTACGATAGATCCTCTCCTCTCTAGTGTTGGGAACAATCATTTTCTATTCTGTTCTCACTCTGCTTCTCCCTCAAACAAAGTGTGACTTTAGGGTGGGACACCCTTCCCAGTTACCATTTCGGCACAACCACCAAAGTCAAGCCTGCTACCTCCTGCCCTACTTGTTCAGATCTCTGCCTTATTAAAATTGGGAGAAGCTGTACAGATCTCAGAACTGCTCACAGTGCTGCTAGCATACACCTGATGGGTAACTTTCCTGTTTTGCTTACAACTAGGAGTTCTGTTGGATGTTTGCCTTATGTTTGACTTGTGTGTGTGTATGTGTGTGTGTGTGTTTGTCTATAGAGGTCAGAAGACAGCCTTGGATGTCCTTTCTAAGATACTTTGTACCTTAAAAATTTGTTTTGAGATAGGGTTTCCAACTGGTCTGGAGCTTACCAAGGGTAAGCTGATGGACCAGCAAGTCCCAAGGATGTGACTGGCTCTGTCTCCTCATTTCTGGGATTACAATACCTGGCTTTTAAAAATGTGGGTTCTGGGGATTGAACTCATGTACTTCTGCTTGTAAGGCAAGTACTATAACAAGCAAGCTATCTCCCTAGCCAGACTTGAAATACAAAACAACTCCCCCATCTTGTGCATTTATATACTAACAGAAGGGCTGCTCACAATTAAACACTTTGAAAGAGTTTCATGTGTGACAAATGCTTGTCATGAGAGTAACTGAACACAGCAGTGGCACACGTGAAGAGAGGCGGGGCAGTGGAGATTTGCTCCATGAGTGGAGCTCACTCTTCACAGGTACGCACAGCCCATGGCGCGGTTGGCGTGATTCAGCGTTTATCCGTAGTTTTCACTGGTGTAGTAAACTGTCCATAAGACCGGCCCTACTTCTTCTTTTTTTTTTTTTTTTTTTACTTTTCATATTTTTTTTTATTTTTATTTTTTTTAATTAAAATTTCCACCTGCTCCCCGTTTCCCATTTCCCTCCCCTCCTCCCAAATATTGCCCCCTCCCCCCACTTCCCTCCCCCTATCCCCACTCCTCTTCTCCTCCCCCCACTCCATTCCCCCTCCCTCTCGATACTGAAGAGCAGTCCAAATTCCCTGCCCTGCGGGAAGACCAAGGTCCTTCTATCTACGTCCAGAAAGGTGAGCGTCCAAACAGGCTAAGCTCCCACAAAGCCAGTTCATGTATTAGGATCGAAACCTAGTGCCATTGTCCTTGGCTTCTCATCAGCCTTCATTGACCGCCATGCTCAGAGAGTCCGGAATCAACCCATGCTTATTCAGTCCCAGACCAGCTGGCCTTGGTGGGCTCCCAATAAATCGGTTCCACTGTCACAGTGGGTGGGTGCATCCCTCGTGGTCCTGATTTTTTGCTCATGTTCTCCCTCCTTCTGCTCCTCATTTGGACCTTAAGAGCTCAGACCGTTGCTCCAAATTGAGACTCTGTCTCTACCTCGATCCATCGCCAGATGAAGGTTCTAAGGTGATATGCAAGATATTCATCAGTATAGGACAGGGTCATTTCAGGTTCCCTCTCCTTAGTTGCCCAAGGTACCAGCTGGGGACATATTCCTGGACTCCTGCGAACCCCTCAAGAGTCAAGTCTCTTGCCAACCCTAAGATGGCTCCCTTAGATAGGATATATACTTCGCTGCTCCCGTATCCATCCTTCCTATATCCCAACCATCCCAATCCCCCGAGCTCCTCCCATCCTCCCCTTCTCATTTTTCTCATCCCATTTCCCCTTTGCCTCATGCCACCTCACCCGCAAGTTCCCAGTTTTTGCCCTGCAATCTTGTCTACTTCCCCCTCTCCATGCGGATGACTATATGATTTTCTTTGGGTTCACTTTCTTATTTAACTTCTATAGGATCACACATTATATGCTTAATGTCTTTTATTTATGGCTAGAAACCGATTATGAGTGAGTACATCCCATGTTCCTCTTTTTGGGTCTGGGATACCTCACTCAGGATAGTGTTTTCTATTTCCATCCATTTGCACGCAAAATTCGAGAAGTCATTGTTTTTTACTGCTGAGTAGTACTCTAATATGTATATATTCCACACTTTCTTCATCCATTCCTCCATTGAAGGGCATCTAGGTTGTTTCCAGGTTTTGGCTATTACAAACAATGCTGCTATGAACATAGTTGAACAGATACTTTTGTCATTTGATGTGGCATCTCTTGGGTATATTCCCAATAGTGGTATTACTGGATCTTGGGGTAGGTTGATCCCAAATTTCCTGAGAAATCGCCACACTGATTTCCAAAGTGGTTGCACAAGTTTGCATTCCCACCAGCAATGAATGAGTGTGCCTCTTTCTCCACAACCTCGCCAGCAAAGGCTATCATTGGTGTTTTTGATTTTAGCCATTCTGACAGGTGTAAGATGGTATCTCAAAGTTGTTTTAATTTGCATTTCCCTTATCGCTAAGGAGGTTGAGCATGACCTTAAGTGTCTTTTGGCCATTTGAATTTCTTCTGTTGAGAATTCTCTGTTCAGATCAGTGCCCCATTTTTTTATTGGGTCCAGCCCTACTTCTTATTGTGCGTTATTTTCCTTCCTATTCCGGGAGTCAAACCAACGCACCCTTAACAAGGTTGTAGGCAGCCTGAGTATTTCCATTGGAAGTTGCAGTTTCTTCAAATGTCTCCCTCAGTTCAGAAGAGAGCTGTGATTCCTGAGTGTTTTGTTCTGAAGACGAAGCTTTTGGTGTCAGAGGGGCCTGTTGCCATCTGGCTTGGCCATTGCACTTCCGTTCACTCAACCATTCTCTTCCTCCTGTTGTCATGGATTTGTCTTCCCCCTCTGTTCCCTATCTGGTGCTTCCTCCTGCTGTTGGCTGGCTGGTGATTGGTGGTGTGAGCTTACAAGGTGGGGGGAGCAGGACCTGGCCCCAGGCAGCCAAGGGGAGGAGTGTCCTCCTGCTTGGATTTTTCGTAGCACGACTGTAATAATCTAGCTCTGAGAACTCTGGCCTACTGGACAGCTGTCTTTTAGCAGAAGTGGATGGGGTGGGGGGGAAATGTAGCCAAGAAATAGACAGTGGATAATGCTCATTCTTTGGAGGTCTATCACATGCAGCAGCTAATTACTTTGACCCTGGGGCTGGGAAAGCAAGAAGAGATTTCCTTATCATTGGTTCCCAAATATGAGTGTGCAGAAAATCACAATGATGGTTCCTTAAAAAAAAAAAATCAATTGACAGTTCTCATCTCCCAAATGGATTCAGCAAGTCAGGTGAGGTGCCCAGAAACTGTCCTTTAACAACTTGCTTAGGGAACCCCAAACATGATTGTGAACACTTGAAAATATCCCTTGTTCTTCCCATTATTGCGCATGACCAGGCTTGTCCCATTGCCGTAGTTAACCACAGCCATACTGCTCAAGCATGGTTCCTTGGTGATGCTCCTTCACACACAGACACACACACACACACACACACACACACACACACTGTTAGCTTAATGTCTGCTGTATGTCTTAGCAGGTGCTCTGGTCTACCAGAGTAGATTCTTTCCAGGTAGAAATTACACAAGTCAGAAACCTGTCACCCTTATCGTCAGTACCAGGCAACAAGAACTGCTATTGGCTAAGGGTGAGACACAGGGCTGCTTTGGGGTCATATGCCATAGCCTCCACATCAGGCCCCTCTATCCTCAGCTTTGTGTCCCCTTCATAGCTCTTGGCTAGTCTGCCTATTGGGACTACCTTTAGCTTTACAAAAAGAACGGGTTTCTTTTATTCTTCATTCCAATAAAGAAGCCACCAACTTTACCTGTAAAAGCCCCCTGCACAGATCAGAGAATTGGTGGCCATAAGTGTGATCAAAGGACTTGACACTAGGGACAAACACCCAGGAAGCCACCCTCTGCTGGACTTATCTCTGAGCTCACATTTCTGCTTGACTTCTGTCTGACTCAGTTCTTCCTCCAGTCCCTCATAGCTGCTGGGGTAACGGAGATCCTGAGGGTCCATACTCCCAGAGGCACAGGTTCCACATATAGATTCAAGATCACCGGAGACTGACTCAGCATGGGAGAAGGAATCTCCATCTTAGCAAGTATACTAGAGGGCATGCTGTCTGTGGCCCTGGGGCTTCCTTTGGAAACAACCTTTGCAACTGTTTGGAAATTAGGAGTGAGCAACTCCAACCACGGTGGGTTGTCGCCTGGGCTCCTGCAATCCTAGGCTTGCTGTGACATCTGTTGACCCGACAAATTCAAGCTGCTTGGCTTCAACCAGGAACAAACTGCTGCCGCGTGTGGTCCAGCTGGCACTCTCCTGGTATAGGCTGACCCTCCAGGCCAGGTCAGCTACACCAGGCTACAGCCCCAGTGGGGTACTGTTTGGATCTACATGCTTAGTGAGTAGCTGAGACCCACAAGGCCCTGAGATCCATTCTTCTTTCTGGCTTCTGTTTTTCATTTTCTTGTTTCTGTCTCTCCCCGTCCTGTCTCTTACATACCCTTCTTTATCTCAGATCGGAGACTCGGAGGGGTAAACAGGACTCTGAAGCAGCCCTTTCTGACAATCCATCAAAAAGTGACATACCTATGCTGTATTGTCACACTTTACACACGAGCAGTATTTTTACACTTTCTGTGGTGAACCTAGATTCCATTCCTAACCGGCTGGGAAACTGTGGGCAAGCTATCCTCCCTGTTCCTAAGGAACACGCTTGGCATTCAGAGAACATTAATTAATCCTATTGTATAGGAAAAATCCATCTCCCACCGTGGCTGACAAGTGCCCTAGAGCTGTACAATGTTACTTGTGCTTTCCTGCAAGACCTGGGTGGGGGGCATCACTCAGGGGTCCTGGTGATCTTACTATCTCCGTGTGCTTCCTGCAGGTGGCAATGGGGAGATGGGAGTAGAAGCAAGGTGAACAAACGTTTTGCAGTCCTTCGTGGTTGTGTCTGGACCACAGTTTTACACACACACACACACACACACACACACACACACACACACTCTTCTCACATATGCCTATTCTACAGTCCGAGAAGAAAAGGGCATTGCTGGGGTAGTGGAGAGCTGTAGGAACTAGGGCGGGAGGAACTCAATGAACACGGATGCTAACCCACTCTGTGCTCATCTTGGAGAGGTGCCAGGTAAAATCAGACTTGGTCTTGGTGTCATCTGAGTGAGAGCCCCACCAATGAAACCACGCTGGTTCTAAAGCCAAAGACCTCAAAGGCAAGGTGTGGTTGACCGGAGGAGGCAAATGTGTTGAATCCTGTTTGGAACATGGCAAAGAACAACAGCAGCAGAGTGTGTCAGATGCTGTGGAGCTGAACTTACAGGCAGTTGTGAGCTGCCACGTAGGTGTGTTCGGGGACTAGAACCCAGGTCTACTGCAAGAGTGAGACGCACTGTTAATGGATAAGCCATCTCTCTAACTCCCTTTTATTTTCTTTAGATTTATTTATTGGAATTTGCCTTTTTATAAGCTTTCTCTAGCAGAGGGAAGGACAGAGTTTTGTCTGAGGAAGAGGTTCTGATGGGATGGGTGGGAAAAGTGACAGACAGCCCTGAGGAAAGACCCTCTGATGTCTACATGGAGAAATGGAAGGGAAGACAGGGCGAGAGTCACGTGACAGGCGGGCACGCTGCCAGGTGGGATGTAAGCCGGTTCAGGAGTGTGAACAGGTGTTCTGACTGTAGGAAGTGGCCATATGCGAGAACAAAGAGGTACCATTTTGATGGGCACACTTGCAGCAAAGATGCTAGAAGGATGGGGCCCTGTAAGGTAGGTCAGGCAACCCCAGAGGAGGATGTGCGGGGTGAGGTGGCAGCAGCGAGGGACTGCACGCAGCCCATGCTCCTTCGGCGAAGGCCCAGGGAGCAGGAATGGGGTACGCAGCTCTGCTGAAATGTGGGGCATCCTGGGGCAGGCACGTGGAACAGCGCCCTGAGGAGAATGCTCATGTGGGAGTCTGGGAGAGCCGCCAGCTCTGGACAACAGAAATGTCAGACAGAATATTCCTCTGGAGAAGAATGGCCAGTGTGTGTGTTTGGAGATGGCCCTTGTTGCCTTCCTCCTAGGGGCCTTTATCTACCCTCTAGAGAAGGGTTCCGTGTCCGCCTGCTCTGGTTGACTTCTTATCCAAACACCAAGGCCAGAGCTCCTGTTTCAGCTCTGAGCTCTTTCTAATTTCTCACTCTGGAAGAAAACAGGGACCCTAGGTGGTCCTTCTTGAAGGACAGAAGCCCAAGCATACATGTAACAGAGTTAAAGCCCACTGTGAGAAGGAAAGGCAACAGAGGTGTAATCTGTCCCTTAATCCTGAGTGGGACTGAAGTGGAGGTTAGCCACGGGCCTCCTCTCTTCCAAGTTCTGGACTCAGCCCTGGATATAAACACAAATTGGGACTAATATCTACACACGGAGTCATAGTTAGCCTTAAGGATTGCCTGCCATCTGTCACAGTACGGATAACCCAGAAGACATCATGTCATGTGAACAGGTGTCACTCACACGTGGAATTTAAGAGAAGCCAGAGTCAGACAAACACAAAGCAGGACGACACTGTGCCGGCTACCAGTATGGCACAGGTGTGCCTGCTAACTGGGATAGGGGAAGGAATCGACTTCGCAGGGCAGCCTGCGGCCTCTGGAGGATGGGGCTGCTGCAGTCTGGGTGTGGCTTCTTCTCCAAGGTTTATGTGTTACAGGCATGGTCTGCATGGCTGTGCTGGGAGACGGTGGGCCCTTTAAGAGGTGGGAGGTCCTTGGGTCACTGAGGGTGCTGCCCTTGGATAGTTTTAAGCTAGTTGTCCCAGAGTTCCGAGGTCTTGCATCATCACCTGCTGCCCTCCTGCTTTCCAGTGTGACCTGCTGTGGTGCCATTCCACCGCGATGACCGCCCAGAGGTGAGCCAACGCCGGAGCCACGCCGCGAACCTCTGGAGCCTGGAGCAGAACAAACTTCTGTTTCCTGAGCTTGGCATAGTAACATAGGCCTCACATTTCCGCTATTTGGAAGACTGAGACAGGAGGATCGCAAGTCTAAGGCCTGCCTGAGATAGAGGGGGGAAGTGTGAGAAAATCAGTGAAACTCTAATCTCAAGTCAAAATACTGTAAAAGGGATCAGGCAGGGCACTACCTGCACATTCAAGACCCTGCACTCAGTCCCCAGCAGTGCAAGTAGTGATGTTACCCGGTTTCAGCTCTTACTGGGGAACTCGTTCACGCAGGGGTCAGTGGATAAAGCATCCTCTTTCTAGCCCTCTAGCAGGCTGTTAGGAGGCACTTTCTACATGGTGTTTCAAGGATGCCTGCAAAACTGAGCCTCAGTTCCCTATGGAGGTGGTGGTCAGTTCATGAGGTAGCCTTGTGTGGGTTTCTCTCCCTTCCTCCCATTTCCCTGTTCCTGCTTCCTGGGTCACTTCCAAAACTAAGCCACCTGCACTCCAGCCCTCGGCACAGGCTTGACTCTCCGGGGGCAAGATCAGGTTAGGGGAAGCTTGGAAGAAGCAGCCGAATCTCAGAGCTCCACAGAATTTTAGTGAATTTGATCTGGAAGAATACTTAGAGACTCTATGGCATCCTTAACACATTTAACAGATCTGAACCTGGGCCAGACACTTAGCCCAAGCTCTCCCTCCAAAGAAAATCGGGAATGTGTACTCTTCATGAAACAAGGTAATTTATACAAAAACACGGCACGTAACACGCAGCAGGTGCTGGGTAAATGGAGAGATAAAATCGCACAGGGGGAGGAGTGGATAAAGGTCAGCTGCGGTGTTGCTCCAAACATTTCCATATGTCTGTGACGAATCTCTGTCTCCAGAGCGGCGGCTCGCCTCCACCTGCTGCCACTCTTCCGAACCGGACTGTGCACGCAGGAATGAAGGAAACTCTAGACAGTGGCTCTCAACCTCCCTAATGCTGCAACCCTCTAATACAATTCCTCATGCCGTGCTGACCCCCCAACCTTAACATTATCTTCTTGCTACTTCAAATTGGTTGTTTTGCTACTGTTATGAATCATAATATAAGTATTTGATATGCAGGATATCTGATACACAAAGGAGTCGCGGCCCACAGATTGAGAACTAGGCAAGAAGGAGCCCAGTAAAACTCAAAGAAAACTCAATGGAAATTTATTATTATGATGATCATTATACTATCAGAACCAGGGAACATAGACAAATGCAGCAATGCTTCATGAGAATTGCATAGTGCCCCATTGGGTCAATCCACCTCAAAAAATTTAGTTTGGTTTCAAGGATATTTTTGTTCTACAAACTTGGTAATTTTGAAGGCTCTGGAGATGGTGGAAGCTGATGTCAGGGGGACCCTAGAGAGACACTATCTTTCCTTAAAAAAGGCTGCTTCCTCTTCTCTTTAGCCTTCCCATAGTCTTTGCTTCCTTGCTTAGGAACAGGAGAGATGCTAAAGAACATTCGGTTGAGAATGGATCCTTTTCGTTTGAGGACTTGTCTACCACCATGGCTCTAACTCAGGGGTGTGAGGAAGGGATTCCCACCCCCCCCACCCCCAGCATATGCAAACAGTGAGGTGCTTTTCTCATGGCCAAAGTATTATCAACTGTGAAAAAACAGTCACAACTGGCTTGGACTTAAACCAGGGAGGCATGGAGATTACAGAAAACCCCCAAAGTAGGCTGGGGATTGAAAGAGAGAAGCTGGTTCACAGGAAACTGCCCTTTCCTAGATCATGAACAGTTAAACACTGGCATTTTCATGTAATTCCACCTGTAGATGGGAAAACATTTAAGAGAGACCCAGAAATGGGGTAGGGGAAGAGCGAGAGAGCCAGTGTGAGAGAGGCGTTGTGCCTTAAATGGGGCAGAAATACTCTCCTTGCTGACAGAAGGTGAAAGAAGACAGTCCTTGACATGCTGTGGATATGAAATGTTCCCCACGGGCTCTTGGGCTGAAGGCCCGCTTCTCTGTGCTGCTTCCATTGAGAACTGATTGGATTAGGAGAGTGCCAGCCTCATCAATGAACTCATCTTATGAACTCAGAACGGACTCCTGGGAGGTAGGTCAAGTGAGGGAACGTGGTCTATTGAACCACACTCTGCTCCCATATCTTGTTCCCAGATCCTTTGTCCTCCTCTATTTCCTGGATCCTCCCTCCTCCACATCTTGTTACTGTTACCTTGCCACTTGGATGTGCCGCTGGTCACAGTGAGGAAGCCAGTAACCATGGACTAAAACTCCAAAACCACGAACCAAGACAAACCTTACCTCATGTTGACTTGTTTCTTTCAAGTATTTTGTCACAGTGAGGAGGAGCTGACGGACACATCTCTCGTCGACATTCTTCCAAGTGACAAGTAATGAGCTTACAGTTCTATGAAAGATCTGTACTCATGGAATAAAAAGTGGAGGTTTAGGGACTGGCTCATGAGACCCAGAGTGGAAAGGCAAAGGTGTAGCACTGGTCTCTGGAGCTCAGGCAAGGGGAGCCGCCTCTGCTAAGTACATCAGTCACAAAGATGTAATGACTTAGCCCCCACACGTCCCCAGGCCTTGAAGCTGTTCCACCAATGAGTTGCATCCCCACCCTGCTTTAGTGGCTTAGAACAAGAAAAAGCGAAATAAGGACTGTATATTGTTAGAAGAAAATGAATTGCAGATTTTGAAGTTGTGCCGTTCTTCCTCAGTCTTCAGCTTTTTCCTTTACTCATCTTCTCCCATTAATCCCAGAAATGCAAAATGTGGCCTATCTAGTAGGGCTAGCATGGGGTGCATGGAGAATTCTGACTGGTGTAGGAGAGTGTGAGGCTAGAAGTCATTACCCCATCCCCTCACCCAGGCTTTTGAAGGAGAAGTATAACTGTTTTCATGTTTTTATAATATTTTACCACAGGCAAAGCGGCCTATCGATATTCTCTCATTTAATTTCATTGTCAAACAACCCAGGAAGAAGATTTTCAAGATTAAGAGAACTGGCTCAGAGAACAAGTTACCCCAAGGAATACGATGGACTGAATCCGGTTTAAACCTGTGCCTTCAGACTCCAGACAGAATCCTGTCTTTGACTTCCTGGGATGAGAGGGATGCATCAAAGAAGCAGAAAACTCCAATGTAGAAGTGGTTTTTCAGGTATGGATGGGGCCAGGTAGGTAAACAGGTACGAGTGAGGCTGGATGGATATAGCCCAACTGGGGGCGGAGGGGACCATGGTGCAGGACCGGTGAGCCAGCACCTTGACTATGGGAATCCCTACTGGTTGCTGAGATGCCAAACTGATTTTTTTCTTTTTTTTAGAATAGAAGCTGGGGATATAATTAAACAGATATTTATTAAGTGCCCATCGTGTAACAGACACTGGGGAGAAGCTATGATTAAAAGGGTGGGAAAATCTCCAGATTCGATGCAAACTTATCCAACCCTAAGTGTCAAGAGCTAATATAAAATTTAGAAGCATTGTTCGGGCCAAACCAAACACATCTGTGAGCAACATTTGGCTGACAGGCTGCCACTTTCTGACTTCCATCCAAAGGCTTTGATGGTGCAAGCCTTCTGTGAAGAACCATGTACTAGGATCAGGAGGAAAGTGTTAGCACATCTATGCATATTTGTTTAAAAAAAAATCTCATCAGTGGAAATTTTTGTGCATGCTATATTATAACATGACATTCATAAGAGCTTTTTCATTGCATTATGAATATTTAAGGAGACTACTTATATACGTCGGGATATGTGACTGAAATATTTTTACTGATGGAGCATAAATAAAAAGGAGCTGAAGATTACTGGGATAATCTTTGGAAAGTGTGGAATTGTACTTCTGTTGGAAACAAGACTAGTGTCTTCAGGTCAGTGCTCAGAGGTCTTCAGGGAATGGGAGTTGTAGCTGAGGGCCTGTTGCAACTCATACCACAGGAGCACTTCTGTATGAGAGAAGGAAGCATACAAACCCTTCTGCATTTGAGTGATGGGCCTAGTTCAGGATGGACCAGCATGTGAACCGCTATGGCCAAGGCTGCTGGGCTGTTACCATAGTAACTGATTTTATGGATAATGACTTCTGACATGTAGTTGTGCGAGGTAGGAGCTGTGGCTGCTGAGCCAGTGTCTTGCTGATGGGAGACACTAGGGCAGCATAGGAGACAGACTGTGATATAGTCACGGGATGTACTTCTGAAAGCAAATTTGTGTGAGTCCTGCCCTAAGGCCTATTTAGACACAGTCCTTACTGTCTGTTTGCAGAGGGGTAATGTGCTCTTCTAAGGAACGTACTGCACGCATAGCCGGGAGATAAGTGGTCCAGGCTGCCAATGTCCCTTAGCCTCTGGGACCTCAGGCAATGCTGGATCTGTCTTTCTGACCTCATGATTTTCAATGACAAGGAAGGGCATGGTCTATGGTCTCTGAGAAGTTTCTACTTCCACCATTAGTTTTATGCCAAGTGTCTGTGTGACAGAGTGGATGCTTTTTAGTGTTTCCTTGGTCCTAAAAAAATTGCCTCTAACCTATTTTAGCTACTTCAGCAAACAAATCTCAAAATACATAATGCCTTATGCATAGTAGAAGTATCTTTTTAAAAAAAGATTATTTTTGTTTTTATTTAATTATTCATGTGTGTAAATGAAGGCTGTGTGTTCATTTCCTGGCCACCCAGACGTGGATAACCATTCATACAGAAACTAGATTAGTTACAATACTGTTTGACCAATAACTCAGGCATATTCCTAGCTAGCTCTTATATCTTAAATTAACCAATTTCTGTTAATCTATGATAGCTACAAGTCTGGCTTACTGAAAATGTTCCAGCATCCTTCTTCTTTGGCCGCTATAAGGCATCTCCCTGACTCTGCCTTCTTTCTCTCTGCATCTCTTCCAACCTGGCTATATTCTGCCCTGCCATAGGCCAAAGAAGCTTCTTTATTATCCAATGATAATAGGACATATTTATAGCATACAGAGGAGAATCCCACATCGTGTGTGTGTGTGTGCCACATGTGTACAGGTGCCCACAGAGGTCAGAAGAGAGTGTCATATCTCCTGGAGCTAGAGTTAATGCTATTTGTCTGGTGCACAACATGGATGCTAGGAACCAAACTTTGGTACCCTGGAAAAGCAGGATGTGCACTTAAGTGCCGAGCCAATCCTCCTGCCCCAGGAGTTTATTTGTCCACAGAAAGTGTCAGGCCATTTTCTTTTAAATGGCGACACAGGGATCCAAGATCTTTCAACCTTGAAATTCTCCTGTTTTTGATGCTTGGTGCTCATATGGGCATGCCCATTGGTGTCTAGAAAGTGGAGGGGGAGAAACGTGGATGACTCACCTGGGGGATTTATGGGATGACTGAGAAAAGGGTGCAATAATTGGTTCCAAATTCTGTTGACCACACATTAGTCATGCACAATGCACAGCTACAAAGGATGCTGGGAAAGGGGACACAGCATAGCTGTGTGACCTGGAGAAAGAAGAAATGGTTTCTGTCAGTGACAGCCGACCTGTGCCAATGAAAGGAGAGCTGAAAGGAAAGGGCTTTGTGCGTGGGGAAAGCCTAAGGCTCCAGGGGAGTTATCTCCTTTTTAAAGTGCTTGAGAAGACAAGAAAGTTGGCCTAGTAGGTAAGCATGCTTGTTGTCAACCTGACAGCCTGAATTTGAGTTCCAGAACACACACAGTGGAAGGAGAGAATGGATTCCTGCAAATCAACCCTTGACCTCCAAGAGGCACGCTGTGGTTTTTATTGCAGGCTCCAACACACCTACCCATACTCACCTTCCTCATCCCATCCCAACGCTCCCACCAAATAAATAAATGTCAATACAAAGTAGAGTTCATGAAGTCTTCAGCTAATGAGAAATGGTAGGATTTGGGCCTAAAGGGCTTTTCTGACCCGCAGGGTAAAACCCTGGCTCGGACTCAGGCCGTCCTAGGTTCTGGTCTGGGCTGCATCTTGGCCTAGTTCTGTGTCTGAATATAGTTTACTTGACCTTTATGCTTTGACTTCCCATTTATAAATGGCAAGCAAAATGCTAACCTTGTTTACCTGCCGTAGTTGTTTTAAGAGTCAGGTATAACTGCATCACATTTTGAGAAAAAAGGAGAGTTTAAAATGGGGAATGAGTCAAACTGTGGTTAGAGGAAGTTAAGGTAGATTTTTAAAAAGAGAGAGAAAAGGGAAAATTTCCCCACAGTGTAACAAGAAACAAATTGTTTTTGGAGAATGTATGTGTAGCCAAGAAATTGGCAAGAAAGGCTTTTGAGAAGAATAGAAAGAAGACTCAGACTCAAGGATCCTGTGCCCGAGACACAGCTTTCGGCTCAATTCTACAGGTAGATTGCTGTTTGAGGGTAGAGGACATAGCTCAGTGATAGAACACTTGCTTAGCATGCCCAAAGGTTCAAGTTTTATCCTCAGTATTGCAATAAACAATGAATGAACACATACATAAATGTATTTAAACTGCTGTTTGATCTTCAGGGGGTACTAGATTTTTTAATTTTTTTTTTTTTTTTTTTTTGGTTTTTCGAGACAGGGTTTCTCTGTGGTTTTGGAGCCTGTCCTGGAACTAGCTCTTGTAGACCAGGCTGGTCTCGAACTCACAGAGATCCGACTGCCTCTGCCTCCCAAGTGCTGGGATTAAAGGCGTGCGCCACCACCGCCCGGCTAGATTTTTTAATATTAATATGCACACTTAAAGCTGTAGACAAGGAAAGTCTGGTTTTAAAGAGATCAGAGCCTTTAAAGCAGAAGCCCAAGTATACTTTACATCAGGGAAACAGAAACAATGCCTGGAGTCAGTAAGACCACAGCTTATTGCAGGTCTAAGGGCCTAAAAGTATGAACTCCAAAAGACTTTCCCTCTAGAAGCAAATCCATATAGGGCTGTCTATGGGATTGCTTCTCTGATCAGACACCCAGGCCTTTGGAGGCCAAAGCCACGATGCAAAGGGTTTGGTTACTGTTTGAGCCACTGGCCATGGTTTTGCTGACATTAAAAGTGAAAGAGCAGTGAGATCATGGAAGCTTCCACCCAGATCCTGATGTCCTGATACGAAACTGTGAGGGTAAAGTTTAAGATATAGCGGAATCCCGAGGAAGTTCAAGATCCCAGGACCGTGAAACAGCAGCTAAGAGGAGCAGCTTAAGAGAAAACCCATGTGGGCTGCAACGACCGAAGCCACAGGGGTTGGGCTGTCATGTCTTTCAGAGTGCACACCTTACTGCTGCATGGCTCAATGGTGGACAAAGAGCAGCGGGATTTAAGATTTCCCCTGTTGGGTTTTGGTCATGCTTTGGTCTGGTCCCTAATTGCTCCATGCTCCCTCTTGGAATTCAAATGTTTGTTCTGTGCTGTTGTATGTTCGAAACAGGTAATTTTCCTTTCTTCCTTTGTTGCCTCAAATCCAGGGACTAATATCTCACATGGTAGGCAAGCTCTCTGTTACTGAGTCACACTCCCAACACACACACACACACACACACACACACACACACACACACACACACGCTATCAGTAAACTTTAGATTTTTGCTTTTGAACAGTATTGGAACAGTTAAGACTCTGGGCGCTTCTGGAGATGGGTTAAATGCATTTTACATTATGAGATACCCATGCGTTTTGGGGGGCCAGGGTCAGAATGCTGAGACTTGAATATGAAATGTCCCCATGGGCTCACATGTTAAAGGCTTGGTCCCCAGCTGCTGTTGCTATTTTGGGAGGTGCTAGAAACTTCACAGGGTGAGCTCTAGCTGAAGTAGATCCCTGGAGTCGTGTCCTTAATTACAGCTTGCCTTGGCTCCTTCCTGTTCCTTTCCTGATTCTCACCTACCATGGGGTAAGCAGCTCAGGATACCATGATGCTACAGTACTCTGCTTTATCACAGGCCCACAGTGATGGGACCAACTGATCCTGGACGGAAACCGAGAAAATCAGGAGCCCACGTAGGTTACCACTTTATGAAGGATGATTCTGTAAGGTCTTGTCACAGTGACAAGTCATCTGGCTGACAGTGAACTTTGCCTCTCTCAACTGGTTCCCCCTCGCAAAACAAGATAAATTTTGAGAAAAACAAATTTTGTCAAAATTTGGTTCTTACCTTTTATACATTGGAGTATATGCTTGCTTCTGTATGGACAGGGATCCAAAGGCTGTAAACATTTATGCTGATAAACTGTGGTGACTGCCCAGTTAACACATGAATGTCCAGTAGGCATCTCACCCAGATTTCCTGCAGTCTTCCACATGTCAGGAACAAAGACAGCTGCTCTAGGCATCTTTTTACTCCTGTTGTGTGTTCATGTGGGTGTATGTGTGTGTGTGTGTGTGTGTGTGTGAGAGAGAGAGAGAGAGAGAGAGAGAGAGAGAGAGAGAGAGAGAGAGAGAGAGATTCTGGGGGCCAAACACAGATGCTCACACATTTGCAGGGCAAGCACTTTCCTGCCTGAACCGTCTCTGTCATCTCAGCTCTAGAAGTCTTCTGTGCCTATGACAAACAATTGACATCTCATTGGCTACAATGTACTATTGCTCTACTTTCAAAGTACTCCCCATCTCTCCTGCCCTTGCCCACACCTTAGCAAGTCTCTACCCCTCTCGTCTACACAGGGCCAGGTATCCTGAAGGCTCTCTGGGCCCTCTCTTTCTTCTTACTGTCTGTCTCAGTTAGGGTGACCATTCCTGTGATGAAGCACTATGATCAAAGGAACTTGGGAGAAAAGGGTTTATTTGAATTACACTTTCAAATCACTGTTCCTCATTTAAGGAAGTCAGGACAGGAACTCAAACAGGGCAGGTGCTCAGAGGCAGGAGCTGATGCAGAGGCTGTGGAGAGGTGCTGCTTCCTAGCTTGCTCCAACTTACTTTCTTGTTGAACCCAGGAGCACATTGCTTTTATTGGTTAATGAATAAAGAACTGGCTTGGCCTATAGTATGGGACGAGAAGGGCAGAGTCAAAGAGACACTATGAAGCCACCACCAGAGTTAGACATGCCAAGAAACTTTGCTGGTAAGTCACTGCCATGTGGCAATACACAGATTAATGGGTTAAATTAAATGTAAGAGCTAGCCGATAAGAAGTTAGAGCTAATAGGAAGCAGTGTTTTAAATAGCATAGTTTCTGTGTGGTGATTTTGGGTCTAAGCTAGCCAGGCTGTTGGGAACAAACAAGTGGAGCTTCTCCTCCAACAACCCAGGACCACCAGCCCAGCAATGGCTCTACCCACAATGGACTGGGACCTTTCACATCAATCACTAATTAAGAAAATACCTTATGAGTTTGCACACGGCTGAACCTTATGGAAGGATTTTTCTCAGATGACTCTAGTGTGTATCAAGTTGACATGAAACTATGCACATCATGTTTTCCACTAAGAGTGTGCACTTTTTTCTTCCCTTCCCTTTACCTTTCTCATGGTATTGGAAATGAAGTCAAAGTCCTTACATTGGCCTGCACGGGTTCTGCTCTGGAGCTGTTCGACTCATGTCCTGCTAATCCTGTCCACGGCCTGCCACAGGCTGTGGTCATTTTGGCTGCAGCATTTAAGCTATGTGCTCACACGCTGGGCGTCTCAGTGTAAGGTCATTGTCCTTCCTGCCCTTTCTCTTGGGGGTATACTTCTTCTTAATTTCCTTTGGTTACTTCCCTTTCTCCATTCAAGTCTTAACTCACAGGTCCCTTCTTTGAAGGAGTTTGTCTGTCTCAATGTATTGATCTTTCACCCCGACTCCAACTTGACTTAAAACACTCTTATTATCTGACATAATTTTGCACCTTTTCTTGGGGACTTGTGAAGACTTGTCATTCTCCACTAAAATATGGGCTTGTAAGTGTGCAAACTTTTCCTGTTTCACTGTATTTGTTGTGGGCTGTGTTTACAATCATTCAATAAATATTAACTAAGCAAATCAAGGTAGTGAAATTGAGCACAGGGCCTCTTCGGAGACTCTTCTTCAGTAAAGGGAGAAAAGCTGGGGATTTGGGTTTGAACTTTGGGGTGACATCAGACTACCTCATTTAGTGTGGTACTGCCTGAGCAGGGCATAGATCTCTGACACCAGAGGCTAGCTGTTTTTGCTTGCTCTTGTTCTAGATGATCTTGAAACCCTAGTCAGGTCCTATCAATGGGAGCCTGTGCTCTCTGTTTCCTCTTTTTAGGGGATGCTTGATTATCCAGGGTGTGGATCTGGCTTCTCCAAGGTACTTGCTCTTGCAAATGGGGAATGACTAAGCAGATTCTCCATCCCTTGGTGGCTAGCTGCCAGTCTGTAAGAGTCAATGCTACCAGCTCTGATAGGCTCTGGAAGGTTTAAGCCTCTTGAGGGAGCCTGTTCCTTTACTCTGCATTCAGAGGACACATGGGCAGATACCACCTCTACTGCTTTCTCTGGGATGTCTTCCTGCTTCCTCTTGGCATGTGCTTTGGGTTGGCTCTACAAGGAAGTGGAGACAGAATGTGCCATAAGATTCCCGTCGTCATTGCTTTTTGGCCAGGGCATGTTAGGGATCGCAGAATGACTGGTTGGCATAGACAGTTCAGGTGGTAACATTAAACATGAAGATATCATTTTTTTCCTCATTGAATATGAGCCATGGTGCACATCTGAGTCTTGCAATGATCTTGAGACAAGTCCCACGGCTTTATAAATGAAGAAATGGACACAGAATTTTCCAAACATACATGCCTAGGCACTTGTGTATACAGTCAGGTACAGGAAAAAAAGGACTGAAATAATTTTTTAAAATATTTCTCCAATCTCTGCTTTAGTTCATTTGAGGAAGACCTCTGTGAAATTCAATGATAGGCAGGAGGTTTAATGTGGGAAACAGCTTTAGAAGTGTTGTTTGACACTATTCCTGGGAAGGCATGAACAAAGGTCATCTTTGTCAGTCCCAGTGAGGAACCAGCAAAGAACTAAAGTAAAGATGCTGCCAAAGTTCAACTAGGGGAACCCATGAATTTTATTGCGGTTACTTACAGGAGTATGGATAAAGGATTATTTACAGGAGCAGAAATGACTCACCAAAGCCCATCCTGGCATGAGTGACAACTCATGAAAGCTGGAACCCGGGCACATACTGCATAGTCTGCAGGCAGCTCAAGCTGGAGAGTGTCTCTTTCAGTCAGCTAAGTGGTCTAAGCCTCTTCCAGGCAGTTCAACTGATCTCTGTTTCTCCCAGGCAGTTTGGCTGGTCTAAGTCTCTTCCAGGTTGCTTATCTTGTCTGAGACTGGCTTTCAGCAGATCTTAGTGCTTATGGATATCAAGGAGAGTGGGCTGTAGTGTATCTGGTCAGTTTTAGGGACTTCCTGAAGCCTCGTGATTAAGGAACTTCAGGGTAGGTGAGGATGTTTCATCTCCTTTCAGAACACCCTGTGTCTTAATGAACATCATTTTTTTTTTTTTTTTTTGTGGAATAACCTTTTTGTACACTGTGAAGATGTGTCACTTGGATTGGTCTAATTAAAAGCTGAATGGCCAATAGCTAGGCAGAATTTTGGGGGCAAAGGTTTCTGGGAAGAAGAAGACAGAGCTGTGAGGAGATGCAGAGGAAGCATGACATATAGGAGCTGAGATAACACGCCATGTGGCAGCATCACACTAACAGAAATGGATTAATTTAAGTTATAAGAGCTGGTTAGAAGCAAGCTTAAGCTATTAACCAAGTTTTCATAATTAATAATAATTAGTAATGCCATTATTGGGAAGCTGATGGTTCTGACAAAAAATCAGCCTATCCTTCCTGGCAAGATGGAAGGATTTATCTCAGAGAATATTGCTATACAACAGAAGAGAACTGGATTGGGAACTACTGGGTTAAACATACAGCTAGAAAGAATGTTGCCAAAATGCTGACATTTATTGCAAATCCCCAAGAAACAGATACATCATGCTGCCATTCTTAAATTTAATTGACTTCGAGGACTTGTTTCTACCTTCCATGAATATTTTGGGGCTCTTATATTCCACAAACATTCTGGAAATTGCTGAGTTAGCACAATCACGGACCTACAAAGAAATCCTAAGCATTCCTTTTTAACATTCTATAACACATACAGTTTTCCCCATCTTGAATCCATCCATCTAAAATGGTCCACACTTCAGGCACCATGCATGATATTTTCTCATATTACTCATTTGCAACACAACACCAGTCTATAGATTTTTATAAAGACAGAAGAATGAGAGGGCTGCTTTTAAATCTGAATTTCCCAGTTCAGATCCCCCCCATTTTCTTCTGTTGTTGGGTTTCCTTTAGTTGATCCTTCTCTTTCTAGGCACATAATGACCCCTAAGCCAAACCTTGTTTCCTCCAGGGTATTCTTCTTCTTTACTTGCCTTGTGCAGAGAGATCCCTCTCTCTTACACTCTAGTCTAACAACTCCACCAGAATTTGGCACACACTCATCAGATCACCGGTTAAGAGGAAAGAGAGAGAGAGAGACAGAGACAGAGACAGATGATGTGGGAAGGTCATTGGTTAATTAATAAAGAAACTTCTTGGCTTCATAGGTTAGAACATAGGTGGGTGGAGTAAACAGAACAGAATGCTGGGAGGAAGAGGAAGTGAGGTAAGACACCATGCTGCTGCTCTGCAGGGCAGACGCAATGAAGCAAGCCGCCAGGTCAGACATGCTGAATCTTTCCCGGTAAGACTGGTGCTACACAGATTACTAAATATGGGTTAGGCAAGATAAGTCACCACCTCGTGGTGCTACACACATTAATAGAAATGGGCCAAGCAGTGTTTAAAAGAATACAGTTTCCGTGTTATTATTTCGGGGCATAAGCTAGCCAGGCAGCCGGGAGCCAGGTGGCAGGAATGCAGCCCCGCAGCTCCCTTCAACAGAAAGACAGACTTTATATACAAGAAAACTAGTAGACAATGTGGTTCTGTTACTTGCCTACTATTACAAAACAGTCAGTGATGAGGCCAAAATTTTAACCTAATTCTAACCTGAGGACCCGCATTTTTCCTATCTTATGCCATTTCTATCCAGCTCAACTACTATTTTGCAACTGAAGGAGCCAAGGCCAATGAAAGGAAATTCACACAGCATGTTAGTCCCAGTGATAGAGTCACCTGCAAAGACTCAAAGTGGGGGCATCTTCCTTAGAAGGTTCTATCCCCCCATTTAGTACAGGGTCCAGATACCAATCTGCACATGTTACCTGGGTGTCACGGAAGTTGTAGCTTGCCCCTCTAGCAACAGCAGGAGGTGCTGGCCTCCTCCCTGGGGAGCAGCCAAGGCAGGTCAGCCTACTAGCCTGCAAACCCAGCATCTAAAATAAACCAAGCAGCAACCCCAATGGAAACCAGGCAGTCAGCCCAAAAGAAACAACACAGTCTGCCGCCAGCCAAGTGCCACTGAGCATGCACACTTGAAGGGTGTTGTTTCAGCCTTGTCTTTTAATGATAATAAGCCATAGTCACCCTGGTTTTAGAATTTGTGGCTGGCAGATATTGAGGGGGCTAAGTTCCAGGAGAAACTTTGTGGTGAGGGTGAGTGTGCTGTGGTAGGAACAAAGAAGGACCTGGTTGTGCCTTTCTACAATGTCAGAATTTATTGAATAACAGGCCACATCAGTATGGTTGGCTCCAATTTCCCTTGATAGCTGGCTGTTGGCAATCACAGGATTGCATACAACACTCCACACAGTGCCTTGCCCTGAGAGACTACGTCTTACAAGCAGTAGTTGACTCCAGTATACATGCAGAAGCAGGGCGACTCTTTACTTTGTTGAGCACATAAGGTTCACTATCTAGAACCATGCATGAGTCACAGACTAATAAATACCTTGTTCTTTTTAATTTGAACAATAGGGGCATGTGGATATATTAAAATCATATCATAAGTATGGGAAGAATGTTCTCATTTTTGGAACAACTTCTTTTTTAGTTTGTTGAGAATTTCATATAGTATTACTTTGATTATATTTACTTTCCCTCCCTTAACCTCCTCCCAGACCCACTGCCTACTCACTCAGATTAGTGTTCTTCTTCTTGCCTCCCACAAATCTGTCAAGTCCAATTTTTACTACCCATATACTCTTAGATGTGTAGACTTTCAATGGAATATGTTCCATCTTCCAGGAGCTACACCCTCAGAGAAAACCGACTCTCCCTGTCCCGGCAGCTATTGTAATTAGGGGTGGAACACTGTGTTCACCTCCCTCTCCATGCTGGATTTTGTCTGGCTTCAGCTTACATGACTGTTGTCTATGCTGTCATAACTACTATGGACTCATATATGCAACTGTCCTGTTGTGTCCAGAAAATACTGTTTCCTTGTAGTCCTTTACCACCTCTGGTCCTCACAATCTTTCCACTCTGTGGTATTTTGAATACAAATGGCCCCATAGGCTCATATATTTGAATCCTTAGTCATTAGAGAGTGGCACTATTTGAAAGGAATAGAAGGATTAAGAGGTGTGGCCTTGTTGGAGAAAGTGTGTCACTGGAGGTCAGCTTTGAGGTTTCAAAAAACTGTGATAAGCCCATAGTGTGTCTCTCTCTCTCTCTCTCTCTCTCTCTCTCTCTCTCTCTCTCTCTGTGTGTGTGTGTGTGTGTGTGTGTGTGTGTGTCTGTCTCTGTCTCTCTCTCCCTCTCTGCTTATGGATCAGGATGTAGTTCTGATCTACTGTTTCAGTGTCTGTCTGAATGCTGTCATGTTTCCTACCATGATGATCATGGAATAAGCCTCTGAAACTGTAACCAAGCCCCCAGTTAAATGCTTTCTCTTCTATGAGTTGCAGTGGTCATGTGTTTCTTCATAGTGATGGCACAGTGATTAAGACACCCAGCCTTGGGAGGAGGGGCTGTGACACAGATCTTCCTTAGGCTTGAGCATTCTGACATTTCTTATTCTCTCTTTGGCCAGTAGTGGCTGTTGTGGTTTGAATGAGATGTCTCTCCTCTCATTTGTCTTGGGCATTTGCATACTTGGACTCCACTTGGTGGCTGTTTGGGAAGGATTAGGAGGTGTGGTCTTGTTGGAAGAGGTATGTCACTTGGGGCAGGCTTAAGGTTTCCAAAGATTCTTACCATCTCTAGTATACTCTCAGCTCCATATTTGTAGAACAGAATGTGATATCTTAGTCCCTACTCTAGAGCCTTGCCTGCCTGCCTGCTGTGTTGCTCTTTGGCATGGTGGTGATAGACTTTCTATCTCTCTGGAAGTGTAAGCCTCAGTTGCCTTGGTCATGGTAGTTCACAGCAATAGAAAAGTAACTAATGTAATAGGTCTCTCTGTTAATTGTCATCTACTGCAAAACGAAGCTTCTCTAATGAGGGTTGAAAGATGTGTTGATCTATGAGTATAATAGAAAGTCTTTAGGGGTTGGTTTAACACTCTTCATCTTTCAGAGTAATAACATTGGACTTCTCTTGGACCTATGGCCTCTCTTGTCACAGCCTCTTATTTCTGACAGCAGCATTCTGAGAACTTATAAGACATGGACTAAGAAAAGGATATAACTTCCTTACCTAAAACCCACAAGGAGGAAGATACCTAATAATGGTGACTATAGCTCCACTGACTTGTCATCTAACCACCAGGTGTATGCACCAAAGGACTTATAGAGAGAGAACTCATGACTGTCCCAAGGCTTTGACTCTACTTGGTCCCACTGCTGATCACTGTCTCATTTGAACTGATAACCTTCTGTCTACCTGTCTGTGGTGGTTTGAATGAAAATGGCCCTTATAACTTCATAGTGAGTGACACTATTAGAAAATATGGCCTTGTTGGAGAAATTGTGTCACTAGGGGTGGCCTTTGAGGTTTTAGTTTCTCAAGCCAGACCCAATCTTTTTCTCTTCCTGCTTTCTGTCAATCCAGATATAGAACTCTTGGTTCCTTCTCCAGCACCACGTCTGCCTGTGCTTTGCCATGCTTCCTGCCATGATGACAATGAACTAAATCTCAGAACATGAGCCAGTCCCAATTCAATGTTTTCTTTTATAAGAGTTTCCATGGTCATGATGTCAATTCTAAGACAGAAGTTGGTGCTAGGAACTAGGGTGTTGCTGTGATAGGCCTGACTGTGCTTTTTGTTTGAGGAATGTGGACTTTGGATCAAGAGGTTTCAGAGAAGAATACTAATATGTGGCCTAGAGATTGTTATTGTTATATTTTAATGAAGACTGTGGCTGCTTTCTGCTCTTATCCAAAAAAAAAAAATGTGCCTGAGGCTAAATTTGAAGAGTTATGGCTTAAGAGCTTTGGTGGATGAGATTTTCAGATAGCCTAGTATTGACTGTATTGTTTGGTTATTAGTGGTCACACTTATGGAAATCTATAATGAAAAGGAGCAAGCTGAGTAAGGAAAAACACAAAAAGTGAGTCTGAGGAAAAAAGGGATACCAGGAAGTGTAAACAGATTAAAGAAAATCCTGATACTAAGTGGAATAAAGGGAGTGGTGACCTCAGAAAAAACCTCACCCAGTTAAGCCTCAAACTTGTGAAAAGGAATTAAAGATAAGTTTAAGGCTGGGCATGGTGGTGTACACCTTTTAATCCTAGCACTCAGAAGGTAGAGGTTGACTGATATTTAAGTTTGAGGCCTGGTCTACAGAGTGAGTTACAAGACAGCCAAGCTTAGGCAATGAAGGAAACCATCAAAAAGAGAAAGCTGGTGAAAATGTGTTGGAAAGAGGGGCCAGCTTGCATGCTGCCAATCTTCTGGTCATGATGACTATGGACTAAATCTCTAAGCTGCAAGTCTAAAGTCTAAGCCTCAGTTAATGCTCTCCTTTATAAGAGTTGTCATTGTCATGGCATCTCTCCACAGTAACAAAACCTAACAAAGACACCATCCCTCCATCTGTACCTACTGTCCATCTGTTTGTCTGTTCATTCACTTCTGAACCCCGTCCTGTCCTTTGCCTCTATAGTCTCCATGGTTCCTCATCTAATTTTTGTAGGTTAACTTGATCCTGTCACTCACAGGGCCCTGACTCTTCAGCCACATCTCTAGCAGAGTTCATTATTTTATTCCCACAGATGCTCTCTATGTATCCATTTCAATTTCTGCCTCTCAGGTCTTGAACTCCATTACAGCCCCTTTAGTCCTTTGAAATAATTTCAAGACCAACAGATATACAAATTTACATGTCTATATTATATTTATCTGTCTTTCTGTCTGTCATCTATCTATCTATCTATCTATCTATCTATCTATCTATCTATCTATCTATCATCTATTTATCCCATCTATTTTTGCTTCTTTATGTGATGTAAGAGTTTATTTGAAGAGTTAAGATTGAAACAAAAAGACCCATGCTTGCCTCAGCTGATTTTCAAGGAAATCAGGACTACTTGGCAAAGCACTGTCAGCAAGACCACTTTACCTTATGGCTGTATTGTCATTCAGTGTTTCTGACATTGGAAAGACACAGACATGTGTGTCTATGATTCTGATATATTGTAGGCATGACAATGGCCATCTATCTCTACTTTCTAGCTCGCTTGACTCCGTGCCCCACTCTTAACTCATCACATAACTATGGTTCCACTTTTAAACTTTAAGTTAGAATTCCCCACAGCATTGTGAGTTGGAAACTACAATATGGGGCATTCGTTGTCTTATCAAGTTTTACAATTAAATTGAAGTTTAGCAGGGTTGTTCTAGGAAAGAGGTCAGTTTTCCTGAAAGAGTCAGTTCTGAAGAATGCAGCTGCCAAAACAGTCCATCTCTGAGGTCCTTGTCATGAAGGCCACCCATAAAAGTTCCAGATTGCTGGAGTAACCACAATTGCCAAGAAATGAGTTATTATACTTAGATTTCTTACAATTTCCTCTACCAGCAGCTAGTCACACAAGTTGAGAGAGGAGGTTTTCTCCTCTTCTTACTTAAGATGATTTAGAAAATGACTCTCTTGCAGCTACAAAAACAATCAAGGGTTGGTGTTGCTTCTTCTTTTTATCCTCTTGTACCTGAGATGAAGAGGACTTGGGGAGTTGAGAATCTTCCTAAATGTTTAAAAGTCTAGAAGGAAAGGCAAATAAAGACAACTTCTTCATCCAGATGAAGCAGACACAAGGGGCGACAACTCTGATGCTCGGGGAGAGTCACTATCTGGGGACTCACCTTACCAATGTGCAGATTTACATTTCTGTCCCAGATTTTGTGGAAGGAGGTAGTTGGCAGCCCCTCACTAAAAAAGAATGTCAAGCTCAATTTCTTTATAAAGTTTGAATTTCATTTTGTTTCTTTCTTACATTGATAATTTTGATTAGCACAGTGACGTTTTCACACATGCCCATCATGCTTTGGTCTTAGTCTTCCCTCTCCCTCCTTAACCTTCCCCTCCCTCCTCTTTGATGGCCCCATTCCCCACTTCCCAAATGGTCACTCTTCTGCTTTCATGACATAAACATCCCACGTTCCTCTCTCTTTTCCCTCTCCTCTTCACTTTAGATCCCTCCCTCTCCCCCTGCGATTCCTTCGTCCTCTTCCTACTTCAAGTCATACCCCCACACCCCCAAATTTATATCTATATTTCCCATAAGAGAGAAAATGTGGCTTAATATTAGAATGAAAGAACCTGATTATGCCAGCCAGCCAGCTGTTAGGACAAACTACCGACACTAAAACTGCTTTGTTTTGTGAATTTACAGTCATCCAAAGCTGGGGACATTGTGGGAAGACACACATGTGTCCTTTCTGTCTAGTTAACCAAGTCTGGCTTATTTTGTTTAACATAATGATCTCCAGTTCCATCGATTTTCCTGTAAATGTCAACGTTTCATATTCTTGTAGCCAAAATAAAATTCCACTGTGTGTGCTGATACCATATTTTCCTTATTTATTCATCTGTGGATAGACATCTAGGTTGGGTCCATGTCTTGGCTGCTGTGACTAGTGCCACAGCCAGCATGGGCATGTAAATTTTTTTTTTTTCTGTCGTGTGTTGACTTAGAGTCCGTTGGGTATAGACCCAGGAATGGTATGGCTAGACCACATGTTCTATTTTCAGTTTTCTGAGGAACCTCTATACTTATTTCATAGATGCCATTCTATGCTTCATAGGTACATGGTATCTCAAGAAAGGGAGGAGGAGGAGACTGGCTCTAGTTGGCAGCTGATCCTGACTTCAGCATCACAGGCATCGCATCAGGTTCAGGAAAGTAAAATTATTAAGGCTGATATTTGCAAGAACTTCATTATCGAGAGGCAAGCACTGCCTGGACATGCATGGTAAGGAGCTGTTATGTCATGGACAGACTGGGTTGATCCTGAAGTTCTGTCTGCTTGTGCGAGGGACAGATGTCACTTGCTGTGTCTGGTTCTAAGTTGTACTCTGCTATCTGATGTGGAGTTTTTTTGAGGGGGCTGCCAGAGACATCAATGTTCATGTTGTCCCAGGATGGGATGCCCTGGTGTAGATAAGATGTGGGATGCAAGGCTGGGTAGAGGGTGTGGATATTGAAGGTCTGGTGATGAGCCCTCTTCTGAACTCAGAGACATTTCTCTTTCATTTTTCAATGGTTCTAAGCCTTAGCAGTGTCAAAATGTAGACTAAGACTTTATTTGGGGTTCCCCTTTTTGATACCTTAAACATACTTTCCTTAGATTTTTCATCTGAACAGATTATTTCTTATAGGGAGAGAAGCTATCAGATAAACAAATTATACCAATGAAGTTAATTCATAGCACTCTAAAAAGGCTTCTGTTGGAAAAGAAGGTGAAGATTTTTTGTTGGACTAGGTCAAAACTTGGCAAACTTTATTCATATAGGGATAGGAGACAAATACTTTTAGCCTTTTGAGTCATGTAGTCTGATCTTTCTTTGTCGTGCTTGAGTATGAACCTAGGTCCCCATGGATGCAGGGCAAGGACTCTACCATGGCGCTGGATCTTTAGCCCTCAGTCTGTCCCTGTGCTACAGATACTCAATCTCTACTACATTATAAAAGTGGCTGCACACGTTACAGATATGTGAATAGAGGTGACTTTGTGCCCCCAGACCTTCGTTCATGAATGCAAATTTGGGGTTTATGAGTTTATTTATCATGAAATATTATTTTTCTTTGCCAAACCATCATTTTTCCAACTGTTGAAAAATGTAGAAAAGCATCTTAGCTCGTGAAGTGTCAGTAAAAAACTCAGGGTATTTTGCCCATCAAGCCATGTCTTCCCATCATCTCGCTCCTCACGAAGGAAGATGATCTGCTCCATGCCTGGAACTGTTGTTCTGCTTGGGGATTCTTTGTGTAGCCCTGCACTTTGTCCCTTCTGTCAAATCCTTTTGTGAGCTGGGGCTTCTCAGGGTGCAGGGGGTTGATCACTGAGGGAGGAGAGTACCTGCTGTGGAGTAACATGCATGTCTTTGGTCTTGGCAGAAGGATTTGAGGAACTGAGGAAGTATTTCCATCTCAGTCCTTATTTCCCTGAACAAGGCTCTCTTTGTCCTGGGGCTCTGGTTTTCTTGCCTTGTTGAACTGTGGTGTCTGATCACCGATACCTTGGTTGTCAGTTATGTTTTGGGGGTGTGGTGGAGTGGAGGGTGGAAGTGGGAGCTGAGTTTTGCTTGGAGCTATTGCTCTGGGCTAACTTTAATATTAAGAATTCCCAGTTGAAAGACCAGCCAAAGTTTTTTTTAAAAAAGGGGAGCAAAATAGCATAGAACCCAAGACCTTAGAGCTCAGTGTATTCTGGTACGACATTCCAGTGGGATTCTGGGATGCTTGTCAACAGCCGTGGCTGCTCTTGGATTTTCCCATGGCCTATTCCAGGACAACCACAGATCTGCAGATGTTCCCTCAGGACCGGGTCATGGCAAAGGCCCATTTCAACAGCAGCTACTGCTGCTCCCAGGGCCAGAGGCCAGTGCTCATGTGGCCTCTGGCAGCAACCCTTCCCCAGATCTCACCCACTTCCCAGCAGGTGAATAGCAGTCCCTGTGAATTTCTCTTTGGAGACAGAGGGTTTTTTTTTCCCCTGTGGTGGAGATGCAAAAGATATGGCTACATGGAAACAGATGGGATGAACCCATGCAGCAAGTAGGTAATTACCCCCGTGATCCAAAGGGGGCATTCTTTGTTGCATGTTGTAGGGCAGGGTGAGGAAATGACCCTGGAGAAGTTGTGTGGAAGTCATAGGGAGAGGTGTCTGAAAATTTACAAGAGTGAAGGAGAAAGGACATTTCAGAGGCAAGATAAAACAACCCCCGAACGTACTGGCTTCTGACTAGAGCCATTTTTTTTTTTTTTACAACCTGGTCCTTGATTAGTTCACCTCTTATTGCGATAAAATACCTAAGAAATGTACTTAAAATGAGGACAACTTTGCTTTGTCTCCAGGTTTGGGGGTGTTAGATAGTCCTTGGGGTTCTGTCACTTGTGGGCCTGTGCATGCTGAGGAGGCATGGTAGAGCCAGGTGGCTCACTCTGAGGAGACATGGTAGAGCCAGGTGGCTCACTCTGAGGTAAATAGAAGGCAGGCAGGCAGGCAGAGAGGACCTGAAGACACGATCTATGCTTGGAGGGCATGTCCATAGCGACCTGCTTTCTATTACCCTTAACCTCTGCTAGATGTTGTCTTTCAGGGTTCTCTCATTCAGTTGTGTTCTGAAGGCCATTGGGGCTGGCATCTTCTGAAGGCTTGACTTGGCTTAGTATTCAAGACAGTGCCTTATCTCTCATGCCTGGGCCTTGAGTTAGGTTGGCTGGGATGGCAGGTCTGGCAATCAGTCTCCTCCCCGAACCCCATGGCTGCTCCAAATGACTAACTCGGACTTCCCTACAAATATGGAGGACCCCAAAAAGTTGGACCTATAAGGAGGCCAGATTTTTTTTTTCATAAGAAGCGAGGAGGAAGTGGTGTATCTTTTCCAAGACTAAATCCATACTGTTCTAGAATATTTTCTGCATTAACTTGTTGAGCAAACATGACTCTTCTGCCAGCTCAGATTCTAGGACATAGAGGATTAGGCTCACCTAATCCGAAGGAGGAAAATCTGGTTGTGCAAGAAGTAATGGGATGGATGGTGGTCACCTTGGGGAGAAGCCAAGACTGAGGCAGAAGAGAACCAGGAAGATAACTTGGTTGTCAGAGGATGAAGAGGACAGCCAGTACTCTTGGGCCATGGCACAGGTGGCACAGGTGAGGCAAAAATGGAAGCCTCATGAGCTGTGGTAGGGAAGCAAACTTTAGTTTTTCAAGTTTTTTATATTAGCATATGTTAATTATACATAATATTTGGCTTCATTATGACACCCTCGAACATGTCTATAATGCCTTTTGATCATATTCACCCCATCACCTCCTCTTGTTCTCCAGCTCCCGCTGACCCTTCCTCTCCTCAACTAGACCCCTTCTGCTTTCACACCTTTGTGTGTGTTTGTGTGTGTCTTTGCTTCGGTGACCAAACTGATGGCATCAGAGTTGCCTGTAAGGGCAGGAGCAAGACGGCGTTTTAAGGAACATGAGCAACTTCACAGTGGCTGCACCGCCCAAGACGTTCCCTCTCCCAGAAACCACTTATCGTCCATTGATCCTCAGGCAGGCAGCGTGAGCAAGAGGGAGAGATTTTAAGGAGACAAAACCACCCCACATGCCAGACTTTCCAAGGGCTGATGACCGTAAGGAATCTGTCTTCTGCTTTTTCCCAGCCAATCCCAGTTAGTTGTCCTATGCTCAGTATTGATCTGTGCTCTTTGGGCTTCCAAACCTTCTGTGCCTCCCCTTTCTTCCCGCACCAGGCTTGATGGTATAGTGCAGGTCTTAGTGCTCTCTGCCGAGATGTGCATGGATGTGGTCCCCCCCCAGCCGTCATATTTGGATCCTTGGCTCTCCCAAGAGCCAAATTCTGTCTTCCCCCCTCCATGGCTTGTCATGTGGCCATTCTGTCTAGCCTGTATTCCCAGGACTCCATCTGTGAAAATCCTATGTTCTTCCCTCCTTTAAACCTTACCCTCAGGGACTAGGACGTTGACTTAACCAGTGTCTGCTTCGCAAGCACAAGGATCCAAGTTCGAATCCTCAGAGCCCTTGTCAAAGCCAGGCATGGTGGTATATTGGGGGACAGTGGATCCTAGAAACTCATCGGCCAGTCGGTCTAGCTGAGTCGATGAGCTTCAGGTTCAGTGGGATACCGTTCTCAAAATGTGAGGTCGGGGAGCAATAAGGAAAGATACTTGACCTCTGGTCTTTATGTGTTACGTGTACACACATGCATGTGTGCATACCTGTACACTCAAGTGGTCCCCTCCACACACTCCCCCGCTCCTGGAGACCCAATACTCTGGGAAGCAGCTGCTCTCTATTTGTCTCATTCTTATTCCCCTTCAAGGTCTTCAGAGACAAAAACCACCAGAAGACCTTGCCGCTCTGCCCCACTGCTCCATGCCCTGCACACAGCGATCATTCAGCTGATGGCCTATTGAATTAAACAGTGGTTTCTCTGGGCCACCAGCCTCTGATTGTCTCTTTCCTTTCCCATGGCAAATTGCAGCATTCAGCTCCCAGCAACTCCTGGTCCAGGGCCCTGAGGTTCCTGGCAGGCCATTCCCTCAGGACCATGGGACTGCTGTTCCCAGATGGCCAGCCCTGGGCGGGCTGGAGCTGGGTCCCAGGGAGATGGAGAGCCTCTGACTCCATGGGCTCCCCTGGCTCCTGTCTCCAGCTGCCTCATGCTTGTTTTCCTTGGCACAAGGAAGTCCTCAGTCATCACATCGCATCCATTTATAGGCATATATCCATCTCTTATTCTCTTAGCAAAATATTACGGTGACTTTGGCTTAGAAAAGGAGCAAAGAAAGGGAAGCGGAGGCTGCGCTAGGCAGAGCAGCTATTTCACACACGGCTGCTAGGGCTTCCTGCAACAGTCTACCCATCCTGGGGAACCGATGCCGTTCTTTTCCTGCCCACTAGCCCTGCCTGTGCTCCAGCTCCTCAGACTCTACTAATGGGCCATGTGGGCAACAGATACATCTGAAATTCTTGCAGGAAAAGGGGTGTGGCTGCCTGGCTCCAGTCACGTCCATATTATCCGAGGGTCGTTCATCCGACACCAAAATATTCAGTGACCACTGTTAAACCCTGAGAAGGGAGGAGCTCTGATTAGTCCAGCTATACCTACAGGCCAAGAAAAGACCAGAACATCAGTTATTATGTAGTCTCCTCCCTCCGCCAGCCGTTGTTTCCAAGCAGTTTTTAAACAGTGTCTCCTACGTCCGTTGCGATCACCTTTTGAAGTAGTGCTGCTACCATCTTAATTTAGAAAGGAAGAAACTGAGGCAGAGCAGGCTGACTCGCTTCCCTTGTCACTCCAGGGCCAACATCTTGGCTGGTATTTGGGTCTCGGAGCCCTGGCTTCTGAGTCTGCCAGTCAATCAACATCGCTTTTATTGCTCATCCAATTAAGGTGTTGAAATACTAACAGGGTCACCTAGTCCTTCTTATATGTCTGGAAGCCCTGGAAGGGGCAGTGTGTCTGAGGGTTGTGGACAAACGACTGGACAAGTCTGGACCAGTTCTCGGCACAGGTAATTCAATTTGGTTCAAATTCTGACTTTCCCACAGCTTTTGGTTTCTCAGCCTAGCTTTGTGTGCCCATTTGGAAAGGCAGATTAAGAAAGGGATTTACTGGGGTTTCCAAGAGCAACCTCCTTTTCTTGGCTCCAATCTCTGGCCTGGGAATTTACTAAGTAGCCAATTAGTTCATTTTCTTTTCTCCATTCATTCATCAAACTCTGATTCTACTCCTTGTGTGTGCAGGACACCTTATGGGCACCAGGAGGACACATGGAGAGAAGCATAACCAAGTGAAAAAGGCCTTGCCTCTCCCTGCTGTGAAGCAACGTTTAGCGTTCCTGTGTATGTTGCCGTTGAAACTGGAAGCCTAGGCTGGAGATGTGGTGGTCTATGCATGTAATCCGAGCTCTTTAGAGGCAGAGGCGAGAGGATCAGATGTTAGACTTCACTCTCAGTTATATATCTAGTCTAAGGCCAGCCTAGGCTAAAAAATAAAACCAAGGCTAGCAAGATGGCTCAGTGGGAAAAGATGCTTCCTGGCAAGACTCATGACCTGAGTTTAATTCTGGGTACTCAGGTAATAGGTGGAAAGGGGAGAATAGACTCTTGTAAGTTGTCCTCTGAACACACAAGTGTATGTGCGCACACACACACACACACGCACACACACAATCACATACACACAAAAGTTAAAACCCAAACAACCCCCAACTCCCAGGAGCCTGACTGTTGTTGTCTCCCAGCTCCCTGGGAAGAATTTTAGTACTCTCTGGTAGATTGCATGAGGTTGCTTTACTGGTTCCATGTCCACACAAACAGGATTTTATATGGAAGTTAACTGGAGCCAGATATCCTAACAGGGAAGCAGGTCTCAGCGCTCTTCAAGCTGGATAGAATGGTGACGTAGATTCCTGCTCCTGACTGCATGGTACCCAGTTTAGCTAAGGATGCAGATGCTCTTCTAATCCTAGGGTTGCTATGTGCATAATCACAGATTTGCTAATTTTATACATTGGAGAATAATTGGACTCTGGAGGACATTCCTCAGTGTTCTCAAATCCAGGCGGCTGCAGCTTAGCTCTTCTGGGAGGCTGCCGGTCCCTTGCTCGCAGATTCATCACTCCAGTCTCTGCTCGAGCTGCGCATGACCATCTTTTCTCTGTCTCAACTCTGTGGATGCATCTGCCTTCCATAGGAAGACCTGAGACCTTGGAAATGGGTGCTTAGGGATAACAGAGGACAGGCGTCTTCATGTGGCGTGGATACACCTAGTTAGAGTCTGGCTTGCTGTCATCCTCTAGACATTCAGAAAGAGTTGATATGGTTATTAAGCATTGTCAAGTCCTGGGGATTGGAACCTGAGTATTTGTTCTGTGTTTACAGCACATACTCATTGGTTTTCTTTCCAGTATTCATTTTCTTCTGCTCCTTCAAAAAGGCTTCCGATTTTATTTGGGAATTCGATGACTTCAGGAAAGCTCCTTTTGCTGTAGGCTCAGTATGGGAAGCTATGGCAATAATATTATCAATCTAATCCGGGATCATGTAGGAGAAAAGCCTCCAGGAACATATACAGGCTGTTTAGATCTGGTTAATTGAGCTTAGAAGACCCATCCTAAAGAGGGCAGTACCATTCCCTTCGCTTATGTCTTAGACTGCACAAAAAAAAAAAAAAAAAAAAAAAAAAGAGGAAGGTACAACTGTGGTACAATGTAACCAGCTACCTCAACATCTGCTGCCAGTACTTACCAGAGCCAATAGTGTGCACTTTCCAACTGTGAGCCCAAGAAGACACTT
Organism: Chionomys nivalis; assembly: GCF_950005125.1. Lineage (NCBI taxonomy): Eukaryota > Metazoa > Chordata > Mammalia > Rodentia > Cricetidae > Chionomys > Chionomys nivalis. The sequence continues at coordinate 123,348,809 of NC_080087.1, read as the reverse complement.
TCTCTCTTAGGCAACTTTTGTCAAGAGTATTTTATCACAGCCATAGAAAAGCAAGTTCATACAGAAAGCATATCCCGTACTAATGATGGACCCCTCTTCAGGATCTTGCTGGGAGAAACGGAACAAAGATTTTTCTGCATAAATTCACGATTTTGCAGCTTCTTATAATCAACCTTTTGATGTTGCTGTTGTTTTTAGTTTAGTTGTTTGTTTGTTTTTGTTTATTTTTTGAGACAACTTCCCAATATATAGCCTAGGTTGGCCTGAAATTCGCTGTGTAGCCAAGGCTGGCCTTGGACTGCTGATTCTTTTGCCTCTGCCACCTGAGCCTATATAGGTGTATATTGTTACATGTGGCTTATAGCTCTCAGAGATGTGTTCTAAGACAAAGTGTAGGGGAAGCCCCAGCCAATCACCTTGCATGTAGGGCTGGGTCCCCTGAGTATATTTTTTACTAATAAATATTACCAGTGTGCTCCCCCCTTCCCTTCTGCTTTCCTGTTCTCCGCTGGAACCTCGGTTCTGTAAGTTTTTTCCTTATTAAAGCTGAATATTTTATTATAACTTCTGTCTGCCATTCATTTATGCCGTTACAACAAAGTAAAGTTTAGAATAGAGAAAATTTTTCCAGTGAAATTACTGACATTTGTATGCCTTTCATCTTTTCTGATCAAGTGACTCAATATCCCCTTTGGAAATTTAAGACCATTGAACCAACATTTCTTCCCCGTGTACTGGAAAAAGGCAGCAGGTAGATGCATTTCCTCAATGGCATGCACTTCTCTGAATATGAGTGAATCATTCAGTCTCTCAGATGACTTTCATGAACGCAGGTGGAGTAAAGCAGAATTATAATGCCTCAGGAAAAGTTTCATCTGTTGGTGTACCTCATAGTCTCCTTCAAGAGAACACAAAAGCCCTCATCATGGCTGCCCAGACCTGATTATTATTTGGGCTATGTGGATAATCCTCCCCAATCCTAACTCTGCAGGACCAGAGTGCAACTGACGCTTATGCCTGACACGAGCCATTTGGTGTGTGAGAGTTTACTTTAGTGAATAGTTTGAGGGTACAGTGCACCACGGCACAGAAACCGTGGCTGTAGGAGTTTGCACCCAATGTTTCACTTTGTGTCTGAAATCAGGAAGCAGAAAGAGGTAAATGTTGGTGCCCAGCTTATTATCTCCTTTGTATTCATCCCAGGGGCAAAGCTCATGGGATGGTGCTGCCCACACCCAGCGGGAGTCTTCTCTCTGTTGCACCTCTTTGGAAATATCTTGGAGGACAAGCCTCAGAGGTGTGTCTTCTAGGTGATTCTAAATCCTGTCAAGTTGACAATGAAGGTTAGCTATAGGGGGCAGCATTCAGATTTCACTGTGCTTCACTATCCTTAAAGAGGTAGGCTGTTGTGAGAATTTGACCCGACAGTCAATTGTATTGGAGTGGCTTGGCCCAATGGGCATTCTTTGGGGTGTACGTGACCTGAATAACCTGAATAAAAGGCCAGAGTGGGGTGAAGGATGCTCTCTTGGACTGTGGAGGGCTCGCTGACAGTTGCAGGGGTGACCTTTTCCAGAAATCTCCATCACATTTGGGAACGAAAGGTTCAGCAGCAGAAACAGCAGTAGCGTTGTGGTCTCGTTCTTTTGTGTGACTGTACTTTATATTCTGTACCTGTCTAGTAAACCTGACTTAATCACAGAGGTCCCTTCCTCGTTAGTAGACTCTCTCTCCTTGACTTCCCTATAAAGACAGATTAGAACCTTGAGGCAAAGGCTGTGAGGAGGGGCTGGCAGCATGAGGATGGGGAGAATAGCTTAAGGAAGATACCAGAGGTGAGTTAGGTGAGGTAGGTACCTCTCAGGGATTTCCACTGCTCTGTAGAAAGACAGACTAAGGCTGGGTACCGAGAGCCTCTGGGATTCACCCCAAGACTTTCTTCAGTTTTCAGATCAGAAGTTACAGAAAGTGAAAAGGACATTTTCTTTGGGTATCTGAGGGCAAACTCCCTCCCTCTCATGTGCTCTTTCGCATCAGTCTCTTTACTGTTCTGCCTCTGTTCTCACTCTTCTGCTCTCATTCCAATTCTTTCTACGTCTTCTTCTAGGTTCCTCTCCCTAAAATCTAAAAACTCTTTAGCCTAAAACCTCTTCTCTTTACAGGAGACTTGAAGTGGTAAAAAATTACAAGACTTACCTCTCATTGGTCAAAAGCACATTCCTAGGGTTAGCGATAAGGAACGAGCCATTGTCATGGCAACATAAGGTTCCAAGGTCATAGGAATAAGACCGTGACCAGAGGGGTCGGGGCACGGTGCCCAGTGATAAACTTTGAGAGATAGGTCTATTGCTAGCAGACTGGAAGATGAAGAATCGGCATGCTTTTCTTAGGGTGCTTTGTGCAGCGACCTGGTTAGACACCTGCAGTTCTGACCTTGTGCACAGCTGTAAGGTTTTAAACTTATGATCCAGTTTTGAAAAGCCTTTAGTCCAGTTTGAACTTGCTTTGAGGTGAAAGTGAACTAATCATGTGCAGTTAGTCTGAGCAAAACTGACCTGAGCAAAAGACCAAAGCAGGTATTTAAGTGTCTCCAGACCTCATAGGACAAATAGATCTAGCTATGACGTCTGTCCCAGCGCATATTCTATACACCAAAATTACATAAGTAAATGAAAAGTCATCTTCTTGACCACCCACAGATATATGTGCCCACAAGATTGAGATTACATCTACATATCACATGAGATTATACAATACAATGCAGGTATTAGGGAGACATCAATCTACTTTAGCAAAAGTGAGCAAGTTTCCAGAGTCAATGATCCTGCAGACCTTGCCTGGGGAGTATTAGCCTCCATCAGAGTCATGCCTCTGGTGGGTGATATCTGAATTATGTATTGCCATGTGCTGTATACCATGGCCTCTGACAGCCGAGGGCCAAGATCCTGTCCGGCTTCCCTGCAGCAGTCCAGAAGCAATGCAGAATTCTGAGTTCGAGTCCCAGCTCCCACGTCCCAGGAACCATAATGGCTGCTCTGGAGAAAACACTGCGCTGGCATCTGAAGTGGACAGGCCTGATCTCCTGAGATGCCATTTCTGGACTCACTGTGCTGAGCCATCTCTGGACCTGGATGTTTTCTAAAGGCATTGAGAGCTTCTCAGAGTTCCCCCGGGAGGACCACATAAGCAGATGTGATGTGGGTCTGAGAGCGGAGTGTGGCCACAAGCAGGACATGTCTAAAAGGCTGGAGCTATGAGCGACATGGAGCAGCATTGGGTTGCCCTTCAGTTTCCAGAAAAGGCTTGGGGTGGGGACTAGGGTTTAACTACTCCATCCCAGTACCTCAGGCTGGGTACCCGAAAGCAGACAGTCCAGGGTAAGACCATAGAATGGTGTGACGAAGCTCATAGGAAAGATTTGGGAAGTTGTATCAGGAGCTATTTTTAGAAAGGTCTTTTCCACATTCCTCATTTCACAGGAAAGGAGACCAACTGTGGCTGGTTCCCAGGCATGCGTCACTACACTCGGTCAGAATTGTCTTTCTTTATTATCCGTAAACTGTTTGGTTATAAGAGAGAATACGAAAGATGTTTGACAATACCAGACAAGTTATTTACTCTCACAACTCTTCAGTCTTCTCACCAGGATAGCACTGCTAACTTCAGGGAGTTAAAAGACAGGTGTCAGAATCTTTTAAAGTCAACTCTTTGATCTAGGAGGCCAATGCGTATGAACTTACTAGAAAGTCAGTGAGGCCCTCTTCTCTTATGCTTGATCTTTAAACTTTACAAATTGTGAGTATAGTAGCCGAAGTAAACAGACAGGAAGCCAATGAGGGAGAACTCTGAGGGAAAAGTAGCCTTTAATCCCAGCACTTGGGAGACAGAGGCAGGCAGATCTCTGTGAGTTCAAGCTTGGTCTACAGAGTTAGTTTAGGGACAGCTAGGGCTGTCTCAAAAAAAAAAAATTTACAACCCCCCTCCCCCAAATACCATTATGGCAGGGAAATTAATCTCACAGCTTTTTAGACTGGAAGTCTCAGATCAAAGGGGCAACATTTCCGGTTTCTTCAGAGATTCCCTATTCTTAGCTTGCAGGGCCTGCCTCTTGGTTGTCCTTGTGTATACAAGCGCCTCTTTATTGTCATAGGGGAACACTAGGCAGCAGTATCAATGTTTGTTCTTATCTTCACCTCTCCAGGTGCTGTCTCTGAATACCGCCACATCTTTAAGTACTGGAGTTAAGAGCTTCTGCTGAAGATTTTTAGGTGGACCCAATTCAGCCCAACACTGATGGTATGTATGCCTGAAATACATTGAGATAGTTAAAAAACACAAGGGAATTAACAGGCAAGGTAATCAGATATAAATAAGTTCATGAGTCGAGAAGTTTATTGCTCAGCAAGGAGCTATTGGAAGCATACAATGAAAAGAAGGCACCATCCCCACATCTGCAGGCATGCCCCACAGAGGCAGAGAGGGTGTCTTGTGACAGGGCTTCGTGTGAGTATCTGTTCATAGCATAAGCACAGCTTGAACCAGACTCCTGTGAGAGTTAGGAAATTATCCCACGTTTCATTCTTCTGAGTGAAATCTAGAACACAGCAGCCTTCTAGATGCAAATCTTTCCAAATTCAGATGCACAGTTTTTTTTTTTTGCACATGTGTTTATTTTTTTTTTTTTGGTTTTTCTTTTTTTATTATTAATTAATTAATTAATTTGATTATTAAAGATTTCTGCCTCTTCCCCGCCACCACCTCCCATTACCCCCCCTCCCCCAATCAAGTCTTCCTCCCTCCTCAGCCCAAAGAGCAAGCAGGTTTCCCTGCCCTGTGGGAGGTCCAAGGACCACCCACCTCCATCCAGATCTATTAAGGTGAGCATCCAAACTACCTAGGCTCCCACAAAGCCATTACGTGCAATAGGAACAAGAACCCATTGCCATTGTTCTTCAGTTCTCAGTAGTCCTCATTGTCCGTTATGTTCAGCGAGACCGGTTTTGTCCCATGCTTTTTCAGACCCCGGCCAGTTGGCCTTGGTGAGTTCCCGATAGAACATCCCCAATGCCTCAGTGTGTGGGTGCACCCCTCGCGGTCCTGAGTTCCTTGCTCGTGCTCTCTCTCCTTCTGCTCCTCCTTTGGATCGTGAAGACTTCAGTCCAGTGCTCCAATGTTGGTCTCTGTCTCTGTCTCTGTCTTCTTTTATCGCCTGATGAAGGTTAATATTCAGGAGGATGCTTATATGTTTTTCTTTGGGTTCACCTTCTTATTTAGCTTCTCTAGAATCACGAATTATAGTCTCAATGTCCTTTATTTATGGCTAGAAACCAAATACGAGTGAGTACATCCCATGTTCCTCTTTTTGGGTCTGGCTTACCTCACTCAGGATAGTGTTTTCAATTTCCGTCCATTTGTATGCAAAATTCAAGAAGTCATTGTTTTTTACTGCTAAGTAGTACTCTAATATGTATCAGATGCACAGTTTTTAACCTGCCCCTTGGACACCGTTGACTTGTTGCTTGCTCGTTGAATTCCATTAGTGGGAGGGTCTGCATTCTATCTTCCCAGACCTCTATTCCGAGACAAGCCCTTCCGTTAGACAAAGACAACCTATTTTGTTCTAATAACCATACATCTTCCTCTCTGCAGTGCTTACCCTTCAGTTCTGGCTTGATTTCCCCAGCTCGGCCTTACAGTCACACAGTGGCTATGTTTCACTTATGGTAGTCGGTTATGGCGGGGAATGCTTACATTCGTCCCACTAAGGAACCCAAACAATTGGTCCTTAGCTTCATGAAGCTTCCAATCAGTTAAGAGGCTCTCCACTGCCTTAGAGTATTATAGCTCTGTGCTGGAATAAAAGGGGATATGATTCATCCAATGGGGCCCAAAGGGGAGAGGTGCTTGTTTGGCACCCTTGTCTGTCAACAGTGCTCTACCAGCGGTAGGGCTACAGCGAGTCCAGTCGGTGTCCTCTTCCGCTCTACAGCACACTGGACCCGAGACCTGAGATTCTGAAGTTCTTTCCCACTACAATCTTTCTCCTTTGTTCTTCTGATTCTCCCATGGAAGCTAAATACACAATGTCTCTTGTCAGCAGCAGCTCCGCCTTTCACTTAGTGCCTTTTATTGAACAACTGTTAAATGTACTAAATACATAACAGCACACTAGCCTTCCCCAGGAGATCACGCAAGTTCAGGCTCTGTTCATCTTAAGGGTTAATAATCTCTCTCAATGTAAGTGCCAGAACACGGTGTAATGGCCGTTAACTCTGTTTATGGAATAATGAAGCTATAGATATGGTCTGTGTACAATCAACAAACCTGACTGATTTAGTGGGGAGGATGTTTTCTCAACCTGAGGGTTCCTATCATGTGTTTAGGGAAGCTGTACTCCATTAGGGCCATTGAGACAGAACCCTGTAATTTTCATACTCCTTTAATCCTTTGATTCAGAGAGGCAGAAATTTCGGGGGCTTGAAGAGATAGACCACCTTTGTTAAACTGTGGTGGACATTTAGTGCCTGTGAACCGTTGTCTTCTGTTCAACAGGGTTGAATGTAGTTTGTGCTGTATGGGGAGATGATGATGAGCCTCCTGAGGGGTGTCTGCCAACGCTGTAACTTTGAAAAGATACAAACTGAAAGACGAGAGACATTTCTGTTTTTCCAAGTCTTTGCCCACACCTGTCCCCCTCTTCTGGGTGCCTCTACCCACCTGCCCTTGCAACATAGGCCAGGCACTTTGCCAGCTTTTCTTAGATGAAACTGAGGCCAGCCCACCACTGTTCTCCCAGCCAGAGGACTCACCCTTCTCCCTTGTGAGACACAAAGGGTTTCTGTGACTCAATCAGACCCGGGTGCTCATCTCCTGGATGTATTGCTCAACATGGTGTGTAGTGGTTTCCATTCAGTCCCTGAGGCAACACTCTAGCTAGACCTACACACTTATTTCTCTCCATTTGTAGACCTGCGTGTGGAGATTTCAGGGTTCATCGGGTTCCTTTTGATGCTCTGGGTAGGTGTGAGTTGCTGACCCCACTGAACAGGTGACAACGCTCGCAGGAGCTGAGCAACTTCTAAGTGTTGAGCGGTTAGGAGAAGATCTGCCCAACTAGGCTGGTGCTGTCAGCAGGTTCAGAGGTCTCCAGCATCTAAGGCTGTTATGCTCTTGTCTAAACATGCCCATGGCCAAGGCAATTTATAGAAGAAAGCATTTAATGGGCATCCATTAACACAGGCATGCATGGTGCTGGAGGAGTAGCTTTAGCTGAGAGCTTCAGATCCTGATCTGCAGGTCGGGACTGGGAGAGTGACTGGGCCCTGTGGGCCTCACACCAAGCCCCAGTGACATACCTCCAACAAAGCCACACATTCTACAATAGTTGCCAGTTAAAGCTGATAAGGGCCATTCTCATTGGAACCACAGCACCTCACTGTAACATGAGGGTTGGGCTCATTGAGGTTTCTGTCCTGCCAGGTCCCCCAGTGCTTTGGGTGCCACCTCAGTCCCTGGCTTCCATGCCTGTCAAAACAATCACATACTATCACATTCCAAAATGAGGGAGAGGTGGGTGGAAACTGAACCAAAGCGAAACTAAGAAATGAAGCCACTGGGCGGTGGTGGCACATGCTTTTAATCCCAGCGCTTCGAGGCCTGTTTGGTCTCCAGTGTGAGTTCCAGGACAGGCCCCAAAGCCACACAGAAAATTTGAAAAGCAAAAACAAAGCACTTGATATAACAAAACACTTGATTCCCAACTAACATTTCTCTTGGGTTGGCCCCACAGTCTACAGCACTACTTGGCAGGTGTCCTTTTGGCATCTCCATCATACCCGTTCCAAAGTGACTAGACTAAGTGACTAAGTGCTATTAGCACAGGTACAAGATGTAGTCAGCTACCTTCGAACTGTCAAACTGAACTACTTGGTAGAGAAGTTATTATAGTCAAGGTCACAATCCCTGTGTGATGAGTAGATAGCCAGGTGTGGTAATCTTTAAGGTTCAGGGTTCAACTTGATTTGATTTTTGAAGAGGATTTCCCTCACACATGGCAACTATTTCCAGAGAAACTGGAGAGTCAACTAGACAGGGATCTCCAAACTCCTCCCTAGCTCTGACCATGGGGTTAGTTTCTAGACACGGGAATCAGTTCACCAGAACTACTCACAATCTGCAACTGGAGTAAGGAAATGGTTGTGTGTGTGTGTGTGTGTGTGTGTGTTTGAGAGAGAGAGAGAGAGAGAGAGAGAGAGAGATACTGTGCCAGGTGTCCTGAGTGCCCTCATGATCTTTGCCTTGGATCCAATGGGAACCTGGAGCTGATCTCTGCAAGGCAAGCAAGCCCATAGATAGGTACATAATATTGCATTCAGAATTAGGGCCAGATCACCAACTTTCTTCCCAAGGGGGTCTTTTCCAGGTTGTTCACCGCCCAGAGCAGTCTTCAAACAGCTGCTCCAGTGTTGACCCTTGCCTCTGTAGACACTCCCCCCCAGAGTCATCTGAAGGATGCTAGGAAACTCAGGGTACCTTGAGACCACTTAGAAGCCCTCTATCCCAGCCATCTCATAGGAAGGTCAAGGTGACCTAGAAAGGCCCTTTTTGTGGCCAAACCCCAATTTCACTTTCCAAAAGACTAAACATGATTTCAGAACATGGCGTTCCAGAGAAACTAGGAACAGTGAAACATCACCCAGGCGGTGTGAAGCTGTTCCAGTCCCAAGGCAAGAGGGAAAGGAGCACAGAAATGTCCTGAGCCTGTAGAATTTCTAGATGAAGCCCAGTGACTATATTCATATGTCCACATACCTGCCATGCCGAGTTGGGATGGGTTATAAGGTGGGTTTGAGGTACAGTTGAGTTGGGATGGGTTTTAAGGTGGGTTTGAGGTACAGTTGAGTTGGGATGGGTTTTAAGGTGGGTTTGAGGTACAGTTGAGTTGGGATGGGTTTTAAGGTGGGTTTGAGGTACAGTTGAGTTGGGATGGGTTTTAAGGTGGGTTTGAGGTACAGTTGAGTTGGGATGGGTTTTAAGGTGGGTTTGAGGTACAGTTGAGTTGGGATGGGTTTTAAGGTGGGTTTGAGGTATAGTTGAGTTGGGATGGAGTTAAGGTGGGCTTGGAGCATAAAGTCTTACTTCTACCTTTGATTTTATGCTGCAAGCCCATCTTAAGACTTAACACAGTGCGTTCCTTGCTACCCAGGTAAAGAAATCTTGAGTTGACCACATTCTTGGTAGGCAAAGTTGGAGCATACACCAAGGTGTAATTTGAGATGAACCAGAGGGTCATGTCTAATGGTCTTACCTCCAACCCTGTGTAAGCTCAGAAACCCAAATATTTTCCAACCAAAAGATCAAAGAAAATTTCAGTTTTCACAAGTTTTATTTGTTTTCAAAATGTTATTGAGATGTTGGGGAGAAACAGCCAACATACATTCCTTATTTCATCGCGACTGGCATTGTACCCACTCGATAGGATCTTTCTCTGGCTTTGGTCTAACTTCAGATCTCTTTGGCAGTCCCCCTCTGATGTCCTCAGTTGCTGTCTGGTGGTGTTGAAGTCCACCAGGGAAGAGCTCATTTTGCTGCATCACAAGTGGGAGCGGTAATTGCGACTTGCTGTGGGGAAGGACAGATTTACAACAGGAAGACCTGTTAAGACACAGCCATCAGCATCCTTGTCCCTAGGAACTCAGCCACGCAGCTCCAGCATCTCAGGCTGAGATTGCTGCTTCTGACTGAGGAGTGCCTTCATGAAGGCAGCTGGGAGAACATGTCCCTAAATATGTCTACCCACATTTCACTTACCATCATCGCCCCGTTTCCTGCTCTTCAGGCAGCCCTTCCGGTATTTTCTCTTGCCGCCTCCTCTCTTGACACCCTTGTGAGGGGATCGGTTTTTTCCTCTCCTCATGCCATGGCTCTTTAGCTTGCGGCTGGTCGACATTGTAATTTCTGCCGAAATGAGGGGCTTTGCAAGGCCGGCAGGGCCAGGAGTCCATGTATTTAAGGTCTTATCCATTGTGACTGCAAATGGGTGTGGCTTAGCAGCTGGGTGGGGCTCTCTTGTGATGTCACTAGCTTTTGCTACACCTTGTTCATACATATGAAATAAGGCAGCCTCTCCGGTGCAGCTCAAGTCTGGTCCTCAGTTTTGAGACCTCCCCTGGTTTTAAGTTAAAGGCTTTTCAACAGGTATTGAACCACTAAGTCCCACCCCTATACTAGGCCTGGGAAGTGTTTTGCCAATGCTTATTAAAATATGTCTCTTGCCGGCAGAGAACTTAAAATCACTTAGTGTAGATATTCGTGTGCAAGTGTGTGCCAAGTCTCACAGCTTCTGCAGGCAGCAAATGTATTTCCATGAACACTTGAGTCTAGGAGAGCTGATTCAGTGTGATCCAAATGTTTTCTTCCCAAGCACTTTTGACACCAGGGGCTGGGTAAGTCTTGGTGGCTTTGGGATCTTCGGTGCTACCCCTAGTTTCTCTACCTGCTTCAAACCAGTAGAACCAGAACCCTTGCAGATGTGACAGAGATCTCTTCGAAGGTTTCCACCTGTCTGACTAGCAGTTTGGGATGCAGAAACACCATCATTTTAGTCACAAAAATTTGCTTTTATTAGATATGTCTGTCACACACTTGGCACTAGGGAAATAGTAAAAAGACAGCCTAAAGACAAAGTCCTGTACACATGGAACCTTCCAGCCTAATGGCTGAAATCCGTCAAACCACTGATCAGGCGTCTACACAAGTCTGTGAATTCTGCTGAGGCTGTGGAGCGGGTGGTGAGTGAAGGGGAGAACTGAATGAAAGATAACTCTAGACTGTAGCAGTGGTTCAGGAGAAAGGGAAAAGTGGCTTAGCTGTGGTAGCTGAGATAGACAACGAGACAAGGACTGAGTCTTGGAGATGGACTGGATGTGGGAGGTGTCAGGGAGTGGCCTGTTCCTGGGTCATGTAGTGGCCTGACTGCTTGAGGTTAAGCGGGATCAGGCAGAGCTTGTGAGTGTGACTTTGAAGGGCCTTTGTGGCTTCTAAATAGATAAGCCATGCCATGATTATTGCGTAGGTGAGTCAGGAAGACTTATCCAACATTTTAGCCTTCCTTTATAACTCATATCAAGTTCAGCAGCACAAATTTCCACAGACACTGAAAGTTCTTTGTCTCTCCACCATGACTGTCCTCAGTCAAGAACTGGGCAAACATGTTGAGTAGGAGAGAGAAGCTAGCTGAACCCCCTGTCCCATACTGCTGATGTTTATAGGTAAGAAGATATGTTTGAATGCTAGATTCCTTGAGTGGCTTAGCTTCAAAGTCAATAGCCTGTTGAGTCTCATCACGGTATCCTGTTCACATTTTGGACATTTCCTGGTGTGCTTGAGGATAGTTTGGGAGCTGCTTGTCTTGCAACCTGCATCACATTGCAAAGAACTCCTTCTAACCAGCCAAAATGACCTCAAGAACTTGTTCACTGATTCCTTGGTGAGTGTTTTTTCCCCTTACAGAGAGTGTGGAGCTGTATAAAACAGTGTTCCACCTTGCCCTTTGTAGCTGAAGCTCCTCTGTCCATCCCAGTCCCTCTGCTTTGTTCTCTTACACACAAGCCCATGAGAACACAGGTCTCGGGCTGGAGAGATGGCTCAGAGGTTAAGAGCACTGACTGCTCTTCCAGAGGTCCTGAGTTCAATTCCCACAACCACATGGTGGCTCCCAACCATCTGTACTGAAATCTGGTGCCCTCCTCTGGCGAGTGGGAATGCATCGAGGCAGAATGTTGTATATATAATAAATAAATCTTTAAAAAAAAAAAGAGAGAGCGAACACAAGTCTCCAAAGGAGCTGGAAGGTGCAGTCTTGCTCACGACCACATACAGCTTGGCAATAAATGTTTCTACCACAGAATGGTGTCTCAATGAGCCTTTGGGGAAAACAGTTGGTAAAAGAATAGAATTTAATTTTCTTAAGTCATCCTAGTCTTCACATGCTGTTCTACAACTCTAAGGAGGATTTCACCCACTTTTCACATTCTCATTGCCCTCTGACCTTTACTCAAAGTCTACTACCCTGTAATACTGCCCTTCAAGTCAAGGCCGTGAATAATGTAAAGTCCATTTTGTGCCTGGATTGCCATGTAGTGTGTTAAGTTGGTCTCAACAGAAAGCAACTGTCTTGGTTCTGGTACTGGTTGGATTTCTCAGGACTTTGTCTCTCTTGTTTGCAAATAAGCATGTGGAGTTAGGTGACTAGGTGGTCACTGCAATGAGCTGGTGGCAGTGATGGTCCCTTTGGAGGTATCAACTTGTTTCTCTTGTACTCCCCACAGGAAACGGCTCCCCACGGTGGGCCTCTTTCCTCCACACCTTGCCTTATCCAATGGGACTCAGGTTTTATTTCTTTTTTGACTTTATTATTTCTGATTAACAAAAGGAAGTAGTTTCTAGTAGTAGTTGACAGGAGGTGTGGGTGTGGCCTTTTGTTGAAGTGGAACTGTGGGTACCTTGGAGTAGTTAGGTGAATAGACCTGGTACCTCTCTTTTGAGTTGGTCAGATGCACTGACCATATAACCTCTTATTTTCTATCAGGACAGCTAGAGTCACATGTGGTACTAGACACTTAAAAATATTATGAGATCAGAGAGCCTCATATGAGACAGACTTGCTGAGAACAGTTCGACACTCTGGTGCTCGGTGTTCACCTCTGTATTGATTTAAGAAACTTTTCTGGGGGTATGGTCCTGGAGACAAGATATTTCTCTCTCCAACTCCCACCTCCCTAAAACCTGCTCTGTCCAAGAGAAATTGAGGTCACAGGGGAAAAGCAACTGGATTTGAGAGCTGTTGAAGAAACAAACAAAAAGGTTCTGGTTTCAGTTCTACTTCAGATTACACATGGAGAAAACTGAGCTGCAGAGAACTGTACGTGGGGAAGCAAGTCATGGGCTAGGCAAGAGTTGGGCTGGAGATCCGAGGGTTGGCTCTTAAACCGTATCTTCTGGGGTGGACAGGGAAGGGTTGGACAACAGATACAATTGAGTTGCTTTTTCTGCCCCAGTGAAATACGAGCCAAAGGCAATTTAGGAGGGGAACAATGACCTCACCCCTGACCCTTTGCAGGTTTGGAGGAAGTCCCCACCTCATCGAGAACCATCTGCGAACTCAGTCTGCTCGTTGTCTCCTTATGCCAGCTTCTGATAAGTTTTTTTTTTTGGTGGGGAAAAAAACCAGAGCTATTGCCAAAGTTGCTTCAAATAAAGTAGTAGAGGACTAGCCTGGTAGACCTGGTTGTTCTACGCCTTGGCCTGCCCTACGGGACTCAGATTTCGTTCCTTTTATTTCTAGTTTATGGAAGAAAGTGGATAGCTTCTGACAGCTATTAGAGAGGGATGTAGGCAGGGAGGGAAATAGGGAAAGAGACAGTGAAAGGGAGAAAGAGAGAGGGGGAGAAAGAGAGATTGAGTTCACAGGTGGGTGGGCTGTATGGAGTAGTCCTTAACTCCACTGTAGTTAAAGACTTTGAGGCCAGGTCTCCCACTGACCCTGCTCTTAGGAAGGACAAGTTCAGAGCATGACTGTTGAGGCCATCACATGGCCATTGGGATCCCCTCTCACCTCTCTACACTCTGTTGATTTTCCTGAGCAGTCCAATAGATATCGTCACAGGGATGGATCTGCCCATCAAGTTATTAAGAGGGAGAATGTTAAAGTTTCAGACAGTCCTTACACATGCTGGTGACTAAGTCTGAGTCCCCCTCTGAAATTTAAGTCTTTCAGATGTTGATTTCAGCTCGGGAGTGGGGAACCTCCTACCCTGTTCACATGGACACCCTGTCTTGTGTACGGCTGCTGATGTTTTTGTTCAGACATGCCATGGGCATGGGGACAGTCTGAGGAGGGTGAAAACAGAGGAGAAACCTTACTAAGGGCCAGAGCCTTCCAAGCCAAGCATACATCTGATGTTTTGGTAGAGAACCAATATGAGAGACTCAGGACAAATAGTGCTTTTCTGAGAAAAGAGGAGGGACTTGAACCCAGCGCACTCCTACCGTCAAGTGCTGAGAACACCTTGGTTCTCTAGATGTTCTCCTTGTTCACAATTTTTTTTTCTTTCTGGCTCTTGTTTCATCTTTCCTACAGAATTCTCTGGGTTTTTCTAGAAACAATTGCTAAGTTTTTAGTAACATAGATAGTGAGCAGCTAGAAGTTAGGGACTCAGTATCTGTGAAAGACCCTTCTGAGGTCCTTATCATGTTCTTTTGGGGGTTCCTTGCCTAAAGGAATGTAAGTAGGTACTGGAAGAGACATTGTTGACCAACCCTTTGCTTATCTCAAACCTGAGGACTTCCCACTGCTCCACAGTGTCTTTTCCACTTGGCTTAAAAATATGTTCAGTCTTGACTCTTCACTACTGTGGCAGGATCATGGTGGGAGAAATGCAAAAGGAGGAGAGAGCTTGGAGAAATGCTGTATCTGCAAAGGCAAATTGTAAACCAGAGGTTTGAAAGTCCAGTTTATTTGGACTTGGGAAAAATTATTTTAATTTATTTTTCTTTCCCAGAAGTCATCACTAATAATAACCTGTATGGTGTGGTTATACACAAAGCAAATTCAAATTTCATGCTTCAGAAGGGTCCAGGTAACACTGACCACTTTCCTGTCCCTACTAACTTTAGCCCTAAAGAGTATACATGTTCTCAGAATAGCCTGACATTGTAGCTTTTTTCTGTTAGAGGCCAAAGTCATACCACATACTAGGGTGCTGGAAATCTGTATTTTCGATTTTGCATTTGAATTAAATTACCCGGTCACATTTGGTCTGTAGAAATGAGTGTGTTTGGATCTGTCTATCGACTGGAGTAGGAACATTTGAGTTGCAGGGTTTCTAGAGAACATAGGTAACCTAGACAAAGTCAGACACTATGCCCAGAATTCCTCATCCCCAGTCCAGGCTTCTTGACATAAACCAAGATGTGCAGCTGATATGACTTTTCCTTGTCTTTTCTTCTCTTGCCCTATACATTTTTCTTGCTTCTTTATCCTCTTTCCTTTGCTCCAAGAGCCATGTGTTGGGGTTCTTGCCTTACTGAAGGCATTCCACCATTTTTTTTTATTTGCCACTAAGAAGGTCAAGATTCAGAGGTTGCCACATGTTCAGGCCAGCACCCTCATAATTGATGATATAAAGCATTGTGACCACCGTGTTGGTGCCAGTGCATCAGGCAGAGGAGGTGCCAAATGGTCCCATGATACTTAGCAGTAGGGCTGTGCCTAAGAAGTATCCTTAAATGTATCTTTATCATGACTACTCCTTGATTGCTTTTACCATGAATGATATAACCATTCTGTCCAGGCTTGTTTTGTTCTTCTGACTTCCTTTACTGACTCTGTTCCCAGGGAGAACATCTGTTCGCTTGTGGCTGCAGAATGATAGAGCTGACTCTTTCTCTGCCTAGGTACTGAGAGAATTCCCATATGTGAAGCTCTCAAAGCTACAGGAAGAATGAGAACAAAGGAACTTGCCTATGGTCATGGAATTCTGCAGCTGTAAGCTCAGAGGTGTAGTGACATTTACCCCTACCTTCATGTCCCTGTGTTGGGAGAGCACATGTAACCTGCCTAGAAAAATCTTTAAAGATTAGGTTTTGAGGTGAGGACAAAACACATACCCAGTTGTTTGAATGCAGCAGCAGCTAGATTTTTATTGTCGATAAGCTATCTATACAGGTCAGCCTTATTCTCCTTGGAGGAAGTATGAAAGGTAACAGCATAACATGGCCTGAAATTCTGGTGGGAACTCTGGCAGAAACAGAAATGTCTGTTTCCGAGCTGGGCGGTGGTGGCACTTTAATCCCAGCACTCAGGAGGCAGAAGCAGGCGGATCTCTGGGAGTTCGAGGCCAGCCTGGTCTACAAGAGTTAGTTCCAGGACGGGCACCAAAGCTACAGAGAAACCCTGTCTCGAAAAACAAAAAAAAAACAAAAAAAAAAAAAAAAGAAAGAAAAAAAGAAAGAAAGAAATGTCTGTTTCCTCCATAGAATGCTCTTCTGCAATGGTGATAGGGACATTTTCTTCTTGCTGCAAGGAAGAAAAGACTAAAGCTGAGCTCCAGACAGTTTCTAGTTAAGGTAGGAGACTTGAAAAAAACCTTTCAGGTAAGCACACAGGTGTTCTTGCTCTATCTAAGGTAGGAGACTCTAAAAAGCCCTTTGGGGAAGTGCACAGGTGTTCCGGGTCTATGTGTCACCTCTTGCAAAGTCACTGCCTCCCCAAATCAGTTCTATTATTCATGGTGAAAGTGAAATCTACTGGCATCATGTTAAACAAATTTTAAAAAATTGGGCAGAAACAGCAGAGTATAAACCTAGGGTCTCTAAGTCCTTGGGTCTGGCTGATGACACCTGCCCCATCTCCCTTTCCACCCAAAGCACTTTGTAGACAGGCACATATGTAGTTGACTCTCTCTCTCTCTCTCTCTCTCTCTCTCCTCTCTCTTCTGTCTCTTGCCTTTCTTCCTTCTGCCCTTTTTGCTCTTCACCGAAGTTAAAACCTCAGGTTGGAAAGAATGAATGACAGAATGTAGATTTTCTGCTTTGGTCCTTCTTTGTGAAAGAATCCTGGGAACTTGGATTTAAAGGCTGGGAGATGACATTTCTTGGGACGTCATTGCCAACTTGATCCTACTGATGGGCAGCATCAAACTCCTATTTCACTGGGCTTGGTCTCTGGCGCGTTCTGGGACTCTGTTTTTTCCTTGTAGTTATTAAATCTGCATTTGTGTTGCCCACATTTATATGGAAATAAATGGTTGCCCACTTTGGAATTCCATGTAACTTTCAGATACATTGTTATAGAGGCTGCTAGTTTTTCTTTTCTTTCAGTGCTGCCCAGGGAAACTTCCTGCAAAGAAGGCTTAATTGTATATCACTCTTTGCTTGAAAAATTCAGGAAACCTTCCTAACAGATGTGGTTCCTCGTCTCCATGTTTCCATCTCTACCCCTCTCTTCCACCTCCGGTATTCCTCTCTAGTTAGGCTTTTTATTCTCTCTTTCAAGCACCCCCACTTCTGTTTAAGTATGTAGTATGTGAAGAGCGAGCAAGAATGGGTTCACAGAGAAAGCGGTCGTTCTTAACACATAATAAATTCCTCTTCTGTCCTCCAAATCCCAAAGATCCCACACTTCAAGGCTACATCATAACATGAACCCTTCAAAGACATCTTTTGGTCACATTTTATACATACTAGATTCTGTCCAGATCTACTTGCATACATGACTTCTCAGATATTGGACTTGAGGTTGAAGCTATATCTCTGTGGGGTTTTGAGGGGAAGGAGCAAGGGCAGTGTACGTCTTTAAATAAAGATGCTAGCTTAGAACTTTGACTACCGCATTGTCAGGTACTGGAGGAGGAGAGCAGAGGCATTATGGAGGTACCTAGGGGAGCTACCAGGAACAGTGAATGTGTTCTACCTTGATTTGTGGCAGTCTGGCCATTGGGTTTATATCAATGTAAAAACTTCTCAAATCTGTCCTGGAAATACTGTAACTTGTATGTCAATTACTCAAGAGAGTTATTTAAGAATTCTATATTTTTCAAGTCCCCGCTCAGATTTCTAGATATAAGGCAATGAAACTGATAACGCACGCTTATTGAAAATGTCAGACTTGTGCTTGAAAGGCACGGGGAGTTTTACTTGGTTTGCGTCATTCATATAGAGCTCTTAAGTGCTGCACCGATGACTATCTAGTCAATTTAAGGAGTTCTCAAAAGCATGTGCTGGACTTTCTCTGCTTATTCCAGTGCTCTCCCAATCCCCCAAGCCCTCATTGTGACAAAGCATCGCCAGTCATCAGGTCCCTGACTGAGAGAGTCTGTGTCACAGCCACTTACAAAGAGGGGATGGTCGGACTGCTGCGGACTGATGGACTTGGGGTGAGAAAGAGAGATGACAGGAAGAGCAGCCAGAGGCGATCTCAACCGGAACCTCACTGCTGACCAGAGTTGGGGACCGTGAGAAGATGGCAAAAGCCTGTAAATGTTGGTGTCCGACATGTTGCATGGAGGATTTTCCACAGAGACACAAAGCAAAGAAATCACCCCAGAAAAGGAACAAAAGTCAAAGGTACTGATGACACTTTCTGATGGCAAAGGGGTCTCTCAAAACAGTACCATCTTAGCCAACTTTCTAAAACAGCGCATTCTTATCTAAAGTTGGCATGCCCAAAGTATGCATCCCTTGATAGCTATAAGTGTACCCAAACACATTTGTTGACGACAATGTCATATCATAGCCTCAAAATGTCAGGCAGACATCCTTGAAAGTATAGAGCATAAAACATAGCTCATCATAGGCTCCAAAATTCTCCCTTAGAGCAATTTTTCCTACATGCCCTCCTCCTTCTCCAAACTACCCAACTTTCTATAGTTGTACACAAAGAACCAAATATCTGTCCGTGTTCACTGTTTGTGCTATATAGCCTCCCTCTGATCTTGTCCACTCTGTAGGAGACACTGATGTTATCACTTGACCTACCTCTTTGAAACCTGGCCTTTGATGGCATCTTCAGGTAGCAGAGTTGGGAAGGTTCCTATGTGAAGACCACAGAACCCTGCAGGGTTCCCTCGCCGCTTTTCCTTTTTCTCCTTAGTGAGACACACATGCTTTGGCTGAAGAAGCTGCTCGACTCCATGCAGTACCAAGTCACATTTGTCCCAGTGGGTGATGCAGATGACAGTGCCTCCAGCTGCAGGCCCAAGACCACCATAATCATCATCGAGCTCGCCTCTCCACCCCAGGGTCTCTAAATAAATCGCCGTCTTCTCTGAAAAAAAAAATGGTATTTTTTGAGTGTAATTATTGAGTTAAGGAGTATTCTGTGGTCCCCAGAGTACCCCAGCTTTTTATATATATATATATATAATAAGATAGTGGGGGTGTGGTAGGTTGAGAGAGAAGCAAGTGAGTCAGAGGAAATATGCCACTTTTGTCCTGTTTAAGAAACTGCTAATGAAATCCATGGTTGCGCTTTGGTTTGGGATAACTTGAGGTGCTTTCTGGCTCTGAGAAGGATTTAGTTTGATAACTTCCCTGAACTGGGCCAGACACCGGCTGGTCTGCTGCTGCGGCTGATGGTAGTGGTAAATAGATTTCCATGAGCTTCTACTTCGAGCTTCATCTGTTGGCAGCAATGGAGAAGTATATTTTTCTAAGAAGCCAGGCTATTCCAATGCTATCCCAGTATAAGTATGAGGTAGAGCAAAGGTTCGATGGGATCACAATGGTATATGCCTGTTTGGAACACAGGCAAGGGAGGTTGGCATTCCTAAGCCTCCACAGTGTGCGCCGGGTCTAATGCATGGGGGGGGGAGAATCAAATATCTGATAGATATTCAGTATGCTTTGCATAACTGAATATTTTCATAAAGGTACCAGGCCATGTTCTACCTCCAGTCATTACCAATAAGTTGCAAATGTTCTGCCAAGCAGAGAACCTTCTGGAGGTCATCAACGTGGTTCTGAAAAATGAGCAGGGCGGATTTGGGGAGAGAGTTCAGTAGGTAAAATACTTGTTATATAAGCACAAGGATGAGAGTTTGTATTCCTAGAACTCATGGAAAAGGATGAGCGGGTGTGGGGGCCCAGATGTAATTCAACACATGAGAGGCAGAGACAAAGGGATCCCCAGGCCAACCTGGCTAAGCCAAATAAAGAAATCTGACATCAACCTCGGGCTTCCACACCCCACATCTTGTGCCTCACCCTCCATGCATGTATACACATACAGGCAAACGTATTCAACCCTCTACCCCCACTGTCAAACCAGCAAAGGCAAAGCTAATCTGTAAGTGTGAGATCTCAGAACTGGCTGTCCTATTTCCCAGTCCACGAGAGGTACAGCAACTGGAAAAGACCGAGACAGAAGCTGTATACTAGCGTTCAGCTGACTAAGGTGAATCCCAGAGCCTTGACTCATGTTCTAATTGGTGTTGAATTCTCAGGCTTCCCTGATGAGCGCTTTTGCTCTTTGGTCCCCATATTTGGACCCAACACGAGGTAATCTGCAAAGAGTTGGAGAAGGGAAAGGAATATGACCAACGTATATTATGAAAGGAAAAAAAAACCAAAACAAACGATGAGAAGGGGGCTGGAGACATCCTTCAACCATGTCCCCACACTTGGAACTCTGGCTCCTGGGAGTCTGGATGCTTTGTCCTCCGTAATCTTAGGTCAAGAGGCCTATGAAGTGCTTCTGGTAATTTGTTCCTGTTTTCTTTGAAGATTTTCTTTTTGGATCTCTTTATACAGTGGGCTCCTGCTGCTTGTTCTAAAACGTGGGATGGTAGCTTTTAATGAACAGGGTCATCTGTGTGGGAGTAGAGATGGTTGGAGGGGAGTGGGGATGGAGCAGCCGAGCCGATGAAAGGCAGAAGACAGCCAATAGACTATTTACAGGGCGAGGCCTGGTGTGATGCAATACTGCCGAAGCATTACAGTCACATGACCTGTGGACCGCATCATGTCATATGATGCTCTTGGCCCCAAATTAAATACAAGGAGCTCATGAATTCGCGTCCCTCATGTCTATCTAGATTTCATTTCTTAAAATCTTTCTTTGCTTTTTTTTCTGCTTTTCAATATTTTATAATTGTGCAGTTCTGTGAACTGTCAATAACATCTTCAGTTACAACAGACAAGTTCATTGCTGTAACATTCCTGTCTAGTGGCTTAGTGGACAAAGGTCTTCTCTGGGTGCTATGCAGGCCAATACAGGGTAAGCAAAAAATCGTTTAATCTGGTTGCTCCCATGAAAAAGTTAGGTGTTTTTGCGTGAAATGTGCATGTTGCCCTCTTAGTGGCTGTACAAAAGTTGCAGCGTCCGTCAGCACTGGACTCCCACTTCTTGAAGCCCCTGTTTCCACACACCCCTGCCCGCAGCATTTATTTATACAGCCTTGCTGGCCTCTGAAGATTTAGTAACTTCTGTCCTAAATCCTGATGGTTGGCACCATCATCTCTGCTGGTCCAGCCTCGTGCTTGTCCACATCCAACAACTGGTTAGAGGTGAGTGTGAAGTTCCGGGTGGGAAAGCAGAGGGTGAGAACCTTGCCTCAGAGCATCCTTTCAGCCCACCACACCTTATGAGACCGCTTTATTGGAGGGGGGGCACAGTTTGAAAGCCATAAAGGAAATGTTAGGAGTCCTAACAAAGGAGAAGAGCCCCATCTGTGTGGGTGTGGCTTGACTTTATGACTCTGGTAATAAAGTCTAGTTCCTCCCATTCCTGGCATTCACAGTTACACTCTGGTGCATGTAATACTGTGGTCTCCAAAACATGAACTTGAACAGTGAGAAAATTGTGCAGGGCAGAGGAGATGCCTTAAATGGGCTCAGGCTTTGTGTGTGTGGGGTCTTTCTAGCATTGTGGGTTCCTGGAGGACAAGGACCGGGTCTGACCTCCATGGATGCCCAGTGTTTGGCAGCAGATGGTTCAACAGAATAACTCACTGAATCATTTTATATTCTTTCCCAGTTTATATTCATTCCCTCCTGTTCCAAGGAGAGAACCACATTTCCCTTTTGGGTTTTCTTGCTTGGATTGATGGATGGAATGGAGGTGTTTCTACTTAGCCTTCTGAGTGTGGGATGCTCAAGAGAATATTGTGTTATGACTTAATTTTATCTCACCTTCCAGGAGAGCTTAAGGCAAAGATGTGAGTTCAGGTTTCTTAACGGGAAGTGGATTGCAAGAAGGAGGGAAGGGGGAGGGTGTGTAGTACAGAAAAAGAGAACAAGAATAAGTTATCGAACTGGTGACTGCTGTGGTTGACTAGGGTTCAGTCCTGCGGGCTACCCAGTGAGGGGTTCTGCAAAATGTGCAGAGGTCAGAACTTTACTCATGATTCTACCTGTTCTGGAAGCTTCACCTGGGAGTGTTAATTGCCTCCTTCCTTCTTCTGCTCAGCACCTTTGGTAAGCCGGATGCTTTGGCTTTGCTATTACTGTCCTTTTTTCATTTCTTTATACCCTTAACCAAAACTGAGATAATCTCTCTCACCAAACAAAATCAGAACTCACTCCCTGTCTCCATGGCATCTTTTGGAGGTAGTAACAGAGCTCGAGAGCTGTTGCCTTTGAAACACTTTTTTCTGTTGTAGGCTCTACCCCACCAGTGTCCAGCCCAGAAGGCTCCGAGAAGGAGATCCATCGACACTTGTCCCAAGACCATTCATATGCTCAAAGATTGCTCATGCACATTTCACAAAATAAATCTCTCTTTGATTACTATATAATATCTTATGATTTGGATTTACATAATCTATTAACACTTGATATATAATGTGTTTCCAATGATTTGTTTTTTATCAACACATACACAAGGACGTCTACCTTAATCTACTATTGTTCTTTTAAAAACTAGTGTATTAGAACTAACTGTTCGAGTGGAATGACTAGGTCAAAAGTGACCCAGCCCCTCCCTCCGCATCTCTCAAGTAAATTGCTCCACATAAACTTTTTATTGACCTCAAGTCCCATGAACATTGTGAGAGACCATTAAAGGTGAACTCTGGGAATGACCTGAGAGGGAGTGACTAAGAAAGGTTGTCAAATTTATTGGTTAGAGTGGGTTTTTTTTTTTCACAGTAGAGCCAGATTAAGGCAGTGTTGTTCTTAACTAGGAGGGGACAGCTGACATTCATTTTTGATCTCCTGTCTTCTCTGAATTCTGCGAATAGCATATGACCACCAATACAGATGTGTATGCATACAAAACACACAGAAAACAGCTTCCACTTGCTACAGTTTTTGCTTTCCATGGTTTCATTATCTACAGTTCACCATGCCATGAAGCCATTAAGTGGAGGATTTTTAGAAATAAGCACTTCTTTAATATAAAATTGTGCACAGTTCTGAGTATTGAGCGGTCTATCTTTTTGTTCCCTCTTGAGTGAGACACAAATCACCCTTTATCCATCATATCTTCACTGTGCATGGCACCAGCTTCCCTGCCAGTCACTTCACTGGGCTACTGTATTGCATATTGATTGGCCGTGGCATTGCAGTGCTGTGTTCAAAGAATCCTCATGGTCAGGAAGTGCAGGAGTAAGGATGGTGACAATTTAGCTGTACCAAAGCGAATCCATGAGTGCAAAGGGGAAAGCTCTGTGTGTTACAGAGGTCTTGGCACTCTTGTGTGTGTTCAGGCACTCACTCAAGGTCTTGGAATTAACTTCCCACAAATAAGGACAAGTATTACAAGAGGTACTTTTCAAAGAGTCTCATTTGGGGGCTATTTAACTGGGATTTCAAAGGTTATAAATTGGCCTTTGTATCACTACACCTTTATCTTCTGTGTATTTGCATAATAATTGTGGTGTTAGGTATTTTGTATTCCAGGGCTCATGATCATATGTGTAAAGATGACTCAAATAAATGCAGGGCTCTTGGAATCTCAAGCTACTAAACGCTTCGGGGAAACTCTGACGACGAGAAAGCTTAAGCTAGTTATTGATAAATTGAGTTTGAAGCCTTGACTTTTTCTTTGTTCCTTCTTTCCTAGGAATTAAATAAGTGTTCAGAGAAAGAGATTAAATGTAGATCATGCAAAAGAAGGAAATATGAAGACTAGGAAAATCCAAATTTCAATTTAGGCTTTGAATTAGTGAGCATGAATTATGGTTTTCTTTTTTTCTGATCTATGTGTGTGTGACTGAGGGGGCACATATTTCGAGGTCAGAGGACAAACTTGAGCGTCCTTCCTTGCCTCCCATTTTATTTGAGACTGGGTCTTTCTGTTGTTCACTGTTACCAAACCTATGAGCATTCTGCGATCCTCCTATCTTTTCCTACTTTCTATCTTACTAGACCACACCTGTAAAGCGCTTAGGCATTGGGGATTTTTAAAACAAACTCAGCCATGCATGTTTCCCCTGAGGCTTCCCATGGGACGAGGCAGGTGGACCTCTGACCTCTGACCTAGCTGGTCCCCACACTGCCGAGGACAGGCCATCCCTCCTGAACATCAGCAGGAGCTGTTGGACTCTCAGTCCTGGCATCAGCACACTTCCGTGGGAGTGTACGGACAGAATTGCAGATTTCCACACCACTGAGTACTGGGTCATAGGATACAAGGATTGGCAGCAGAATTTTTAGAGTTGGGATGGACTTGTGGTTTCTAGAATCATGAAGAGTACGGGATTAAAAAGCGTGTCTATGGTACTTGTGTTCTGTCACCTCCCCAAACCGCCCTTAATGCAATGGCCAAAAATTAATTCAGAATCAAATATACAATGTATCTAAATAGGTTTTGGCAATGTTTATATTATTTTATTTATTTATTTATTAAAAATTTCCACCTCCTCCCCTCCTCCCACTCCCCTCCCCCTCCCTCTCCAGTCCTAAGAGCAGTTAGGGTGCCCTGCCCTGTGGGAAGTCCAAGCCCATCCCCCCAATCCAGGTCTAGGAAGGTGAGCATCCAAACAGACTAGGCTCCCAAAAAGCCAGTACATGCAGAAGAATCAAAATCCGGTGTCATTATCATTGGCTTCTCAGTCATCCCTCATTGTCAGCCATGTTCAGAGAGTCCGGTTTGATCACATGCTCGTTCAGTCCCAGTCCAGCTGGCCTTGGTGAGCTCCCATTAGATCAGCTCCACCGTCTCCGTGGGTGGACGCGCCCCTTATGGTCCTGACTTCCTTGCTCATGTTCTCCCTCCTTCTGCTCTTCATCTGGGCCTTGGGAGCTCAGTCCAGTGCTCCAATTTGAGTCTCTGTCTCTGTCTCCATCCATCGCCAGATGAAGGTTCCGTCTGGATGGTTGTCCTCAGCACAGGGACAGGGACTCCGCAATGTTCACATTATGTCACCTAACTTCAGTTCGGTCTGACTTGCTAACATGAAACACTCTGTACCACGTGTGCCATCCGGTCAGTGGCTCTACTGAGTGCTACCAGACACACATCAGCTCAGACCTGAGGCCACTGAATGGTATAAATTGCAGCGCTTTTCCTCTGCGCATTTAAACAATATTTCCTGCTATCATTTTCACACCAGCATGCATGAAATTAGTGTAACTTTGGGTTGGACTGGCTTAGGAGATTTTGTTTTAAAAGTTGCCGACTTGTTCCATAAAAATTTACGAAGTGAATTCTTTCTGGGGATTAAGACAGAATTTTCAACAAATTAGAAGATGACCCTAAACACAGTTCTGCCATTATGTATTTATGTGAAGTGACATTTTTAGTATTGATACTTATATAATCAAAGTATCAAATTTGATTACTAAAAAAATCAAATAATCATCATAGATTTAATTACTTATTTAAAACTAAGTGTATCTTTTTAGTAATCAGTTTGTTTTCTTCTTTAATAAGTGGTAAAATTGTAAGCACAACAAATATTTATAATAAATCATAAATACAATAAATTTATTTATGGCTTATTATAAGCAAATGTTTGTTTTATATACGTCCTTTTACTTATAATAATAATGATTATTTTGTATGTGCGTGTGAGTACATCTGTGTGCCTATATGGAAATCAGAGGACAACTTTGGGAAGCCAGTTCTCTCCTCTCACTGTGGGTCCTGGGGATTAAATCTAGACCATCGAGTCTGCTCAACAAACATCTTTACCTACTGAGCCATTTCTCTAGTCCCTGTATATGTATTTCATATGCATGTATATGTGGGGTTGTGCAGAAACTTCTTGGGTGAAAACAGTCAAGCAGAAAAAGTTCAAGAACACCTGTGCTGAAATAACTGGAATGATTTCCATTGCCCTGGGATAGGAAAACCAAGGCTCCCTAAATTGCCAGACATGCCAGGCCTTTGCTTATAGACACAGAAACTGGCTCAATTCTGCCAGAAGTAGCTTTCTAAACAAGAGTCGACCATATTGAACCTGTGGAAAGAAAAGCACACAAAAATAGCATTGGAAGAGCCCCCCCCCAAAGGAACATGGGACTTCTGCATAGAACCTTGGTGTTCTCTGCTATGTAGATACATGAAGGTCCGAATACAGGCCAAGAGGCTGCAGGACACAGGTGGTTGGTTCAGTCAGTAGATGTTTCATGAGCTCAGGGCAGGAAAGCATCAGTAAAACCAAGAAAGAGTCAGGAAGTTTCTCACAGGAAGAGCTGTGTGTATAGCTCTATGGTAGAACACTTTAGTAACTTGCTAAAAGCCCTAGCTTTGATCCATGTAATACACACACACACATACACACACACAGGAGGTAGAGCTCGACACATGGACAGGGATCTTAGACTAGAAAACTTGTCACAGGAAGGATAATGTCAAATTCACAAGACTGCTTTAAAGAGACGTACTTATAAAGCTGTCCTGTTTGGTTTTACTGTTGGCTTGGTGCAAGAATCACTGAGAAGTGGGAACCTCAGATTGGCCTGTGGGCCTTGCCTTGATTGCTGTGTTGGAGGGCCCAGGCTACTATGGGTGGCACAACGCTAGGCAGGTGGGCCTGTGCGGCATAGGAAAGCTATGTGTGAAAGTCAATAAGCAACTTCCCCCATGGTTTCGCCTCTGTTTCCATTTGACTTCCTGTTCTGACTTTCCTTGATGATGGGTTGTGACATACAAGTGTAGCATGAAAAAAAACCCTTTTCTCTTCAAGTCGCCTTTGGCCATGTTGTTTGTCACAGCAACAGAAAAACAAACCTGGATGGAAACCAAGGCACCATATATCGGGGATTTACTAGATTGACTTACAGGATGAGGTCTGAGTAGTTCATCAATGGCTGCCGTACACTGGACAGGCTGAGAATCCAGGAGCGGTTCAGTCTAGAAGGCTGAATGTCTCAGTCGTTCCAGTCTGGGGCTGGAGTCCTGGAGGAGTCCTGGAGAGGTGCTGGGCTCCAGTCCACATGGAAACCAGAAGAAGTTGTTCTAAGGTCAGCGAAGGATGCTGCGACACTAGGCTGGAGGAGCTGTCAGCAAGAGTGAAGACAAGCTATGTTCTTTCACCTAGGCCGCCACCAGAAGGGGCCACCCGGATTTAGGATGGATCTCCTGCTACAGATAATCTAAGGAAATCCCTCCCAGGAGTACCCAATAGCTTGGGGCTTTAGCTCATTCCAGATACAGTCAAGCTGAAAAACAAGATGGGCCATCACATTGTCTGGCTCAGGCAGTGTTTGTAATGCTGCAGTCTGAGGAAGACATCGCGAGACAGATATGTGTTCTTGTTAGGGGCTGATCTTGCCTTTACTAGCTTCAGGTGGCATCCCGTGTCTGGGATCTTCATAGAAGAGGGAATGACTTGGTTTATATTCTGGTAACTGTGCAGTTGGTGACAGGAAGCCAGAGAACAGTGACTGTGCTGTGACGGAGCTTCTGGAAGGATTGCTCGTATTTCTTTGCCCAGCTCCTTCCATCTCCCCCTCCCCCTTGCCATTTTGATTGCCACTTATGCAGCTGGATATATCCTACTTGAACCATTACTTCAAGTCTCTGCTAGACCCAGCCTGGGGCTGCGTAAGCAGTGTCTGTACGTAACTGATTTTCCAGGATGTTCTCAACTGTAAATTGTTGGTTTGGAGAGTGTGGTCACGGTGACCCTGCTTCACACCGTCAAAAAGCATTTGTCCTTCCTCAACCAGCCTGTGTGGTGGAGTGGCTGGAACCGTCTTGTCTCATTCTGTTACTTGGCGATTTCAAAGTCGATAGGTGCGGTTACCATCAAGGTATAGACAAACTGGGCCTCATCTTCCTGGCAAGGGAGCGAAGGAGGATGGAAACGGGTAAATGAAGTGTGTGACGTGGGCGGCAGTACTTGGAAAATATGAACCCTTCAGCTCCGTATGAGGGCTGGGTAGGGAGACTTTGGGGAAGAACGGGCATGGTCCTTTGTCAGGGAGAACTTGGAGACCTGGCAAGGCAGTGAGCTAGCCTGCTCCTACCAATACTCTCTCAAGTAATGAAGAACCCATTGTTACTCCTCCAAACCTTGTTTGCTCAGTATGGGTGGGTCCAGGTCTAGGCCTTATGTTTATTCTCCGAAGGGTTGGCTATTGAATGTGGACCAAGGAGAGGAAAGGAGGAAGAGACTTCCAAGAGTGGAAACAAAAGGGGTAAGGCACGCTAAAAGGGGCAAGAAAGGGGCTGAAGAGATGAGGGACTGTGGAGGAGGAAGACCAAGACAGCAGGAAACCCCAGGAAGTATCTCTTCCCTGCATCCTGGGACCAGGTGTGTATGACAGCGGTGTGGTGTGGGGGTTCCTGTACCTTACAGCTTTCCAGGAGCTGCCTGAGCCTTGAAACAGATCTTGGGGAGAAGCGGAGCTTTGCTGAAAGGTGGGGTGCTGCCTCCAAGGTACAGAAATATTGGGGTGCTGCTTCCGAGGTACAGAAATCTTGCCAGCTGAGGAGAAAGGTGCTCCGAGGCCTTCCTGCCTCCAGAAGCCTGGCCTACTTGCCCTACTTGACCTGAGAGCTAGGCTCATCTCCTTTACATGGTCTGCCTCGCTTGCTTCTCCCTCCCTGCCCTGCTCCCCCACCCGGACAGATTCTCAGAACTCACTCCCATTGGATTCCAGGAACTAGCTGGTGCAACTTGGTAACTAAATCCTCTGAATCCCTTTGTGTATCTTTCTGCTTCCCTGCCCCCTGGGTTGGTGTCCTTAAAGACTGGGTCTGGTTACTGAGTGGAGACCTGGCAAGCCAGGCTGCCCCCGTGGGTCCTTTGCTTTAGTTCTAGGCCTAGATCCTTATAAGGGCTGCCCCATGGGCAATCCTTCCCTCTCCCTGACCCAAGTCTTGGAGGAGCTCAGCAGGTCTGGGCTTTCCCTGCAGAGGCTCCTCCCCTGGCCTAGGCTTCTCCCATCCTGGCCTAGGCTTCTTCTCCTGCCCAGGTTTCTGAGGGATTCCAGCCTCTGGGAGTTGCATTTTCATTGTTCTCAGGGAAATTTTTGATTTCTAACCCCAGGCTGCAGGCTGTGGTTTACTGCATTGTATCTCCTTTGTCTAGATACTTCCTCTTCTCTGTGGGGGAATTCTTTTCACCACATCTCATTGTATTAGAGAAGGGAATGGATTATATCAGGGCCAGCAGAGTCTTTCTGGTGAAGGAGCCGTGCTTGCTCTGGTGGTACAGGCTTATAAGCGGAAAAGCGTGGACATGGTGGTTACTCGGGAGGCTGAGACAGGAGAACCACAAGTTTGAAGCCTGCCTGGGCAACTTAGTGAGACCCCGTGCCAAAATAAAAAGTAAAAAGAGGGGCGAGAAGGTACTCAGTCGATAAAATATTTGCTTCACAAACATAGGGACCTGATTTTTTTGTCCCCAGAATAATTCAGATCTGGTCATATGTGCTTATAATATTGGTGCTGGGGAGACAGAGACAGGAGGGTGCCCAGGGATCACTGCCAGCTGGTCTAGCCTAATTGCTGAGCTCCTGGCCAATGAGAGACCATGTCTCATAGGAGGTAGATGACATCCCAGAATATTACACCCAACATTGTCCTCTGATCTCCCCATACACATGTGTTTCTTCACACACACACACACACACACACACACACACACACACACGCCTGAACATCCGCAAACATGCACACACATGTACAAACACATGCATTAAAAAAATCCAGAAGTGTGTGGGAGACATAGCTCCCACTTGCTTAACATGTATTAAAATCTGATCAATCCCCTTAGGCCAGGTGACTAGGATTCTGCTCAGGTCTTACATCCAAGGAAGGGCACAGAGAAGTAGAAAGTAGGGCAAAGTTGACTTTGTGTGAGGGCTTTGTCCAGGTACTTAGGGCTTCTGATATGAATGGGTTAAAGGTACGAGACTTCCTTACAGTACAACTGAGGAACATGGAGTGCCAGGAGGTCTCATCTCAGAGCTGTTCCGCCCTAGACTGTGGGGAGAGGGATGGCCGCCACGCCCATGCTAGAGTCTGTTTTCCAAGTGAAGGTAGGGTTGGAGAGGACCTGAGGAACAGCGAAGGGGCCAGCTGTGTTCAGATGGGCATTGACAGCAGGTGTCGGTGTGCCTGGGCCAACAGCACACATATCACAGAGACACCTGGCCACCTTGCAGATCTTCCTCTCGCTCTGATGTGAAGATAAAGCTCATTAGGGTCCACCTGGAGCTGAGGAGCACAGCCTAAGTTTGTGGGTGAAGCACATTGGAAGCCCAGAGCCCCATCATGACTAAAACCACTTGGAACTTACAAAGAGGCTTTTTTTTTTTTTCAAATAGTTTCTATTGAGCTATGCATTTTCTCCCCTCCCCTCCCTTCCTCTCCTCTCCCCTCCTACCCTCTCCCATGACCACCACACTCCCAATTTACTCAGGAGATCTTGTCTTCTTCACCTGTGTATGTAGGTCCATATGTGTCTCTCTTAGGGCCCTACAAAGAGGCCCTTGAGAGAACTCGATTGCCCCCACCCCATAACAAACATCAGTGTTTCTTACGTCCCCTTTACCAGTCACAGCCCGGTCAGAGCGCTTTGGGGCTGCAGTCTTATCTGCTGCTCTCAGATAAAGAGTGAATGGACCCTAATCAGCCTGACTGGACAGCCTGGCTCCAGGGAAGTTTGCTGATGGTGCCATGGCTAGAAATGGAGCTGCCTGTCGAGCTGGGCCCTTTCTGTACCCGTGGGGCCCCAACCACTACCACATCTCTTCTCCAGAAACTACTGGTACTTGGTTGGGCTCACTCCTTTCTAATCATCTAAGAGCAACTGTATTCCAAAGAAAGATAAGGGGTGGCCTTGTAGGGCTTCTGCGAAAATCACCATAGCAAGGTCATCTGTCAGCGTCCTGCTGTGTCATGGGCAGCTGTTAAAGGAGGAAAGAGTGGACCAAGACAAGCCAGGAATGTGGTCCATCAAAACAATGCTTTTGCCCCTCTCAGTGGCACTGAGAGCTAACTGACATGTCGCATTATGGCAGGTTGTCTGCCACAGTTGAGGATTCTTCCTGTCTTTTGGGCACTGCCTACTTGTTATTATAAGTCATGCACTGATGACTTATAAACTTATAAACTGATAGGACACGGTCCCTCCTGGAAATGGGAGCATTTTGAGAGTACTCTGGGCGCTTGTTGATTTTCCTCCTGGCCTTTGCTTAAGTCCTTGGCATGGGCTGGGACCCACAGCTCTGCCCTGGTATTGTGGCAGGAACCAGGGCTCATGCCCAGGAATGTTGTCTACCAGGGAGGTCGACTTATGTCCCTCCCAGGCTCAGCCTGTGTGGCATGAAGGATCAGTCAAAGAGATTTGTAAGCCTGGGGAAAATGGTCATCATTCAGGGCTGGATCAAAATTAGTCAAGTCTGCCGTGAAGGAAACCAAGGAGGCGAGCCAAAAAGCAGAGAGAGGCGTCCTGCTTGCATCCTGCTTGCGTTTCTGGGGCTGTGATTAAACACTCTGACCAAACGCAACTCAGGAGAAGGATTTTGCCTTGCGGTTCCTACTTACAACCCACCCCCATCCCAACAGTTTGCAGTCCCAGGAAGAGCAGTGAGAAAGAATGACACATGCGTATTACTCAGTTACCCTTTTCCTTTTTATCCAGTCCAGGGACTCCAAGCCCAGGAAAGGGAGCCAGGAAGAGTAGGTGGATCTTCCTACCTCAGTCAACACAATCAAGATAATCCCTCACAGACTCGAGACTGTGATTCTAGATTGTGTCAAACTGACAAATAAAGCTAGCCCCCTTAGGGAGTGCCATCAGCTCATGAGCTTTGGGGCAGTAGCCCTGGGGTTAGAGGGGGTTGGGCTGGGATAGGGGATGACAGGATTGTCCCAAGGCTCATCTAGAGGAGGCTGACACAAGGCTTGTCTGGATGCCTCTGCTCGGCTCCTGTCCCGACTAGAGCTCCTTTTCTCTGTCTCTGGGACTTCTCTTCCATCTGCCTGCCCGCCCACTCCACAACTCAGGGAGGAGAGCATCCCCAACTCCAGCGTCACAGAGAAGACTGCCACTGAGGTTTAGTATTGGTTAAAGTGAAGGGTTATGTGTCTTCCTTGTAAAGTATTGGGTGAATCTCCATCTACAAATCTTCAGTGTAGAGCAGAGGCACAGGAAGAGGACAAAAGTCTCCTTTGGGGACCCAAGAGCCACCAGTAGACAAACAGCATAGAATCATTTGAGAAACTATCATTTCTATAAGTGTTAAATGATCGTGGCAGGTGTATCACACTATGAGCTCCCAGGAGGCTCCAGTGCTTCCCTAGGTGTCTGCAAAGAATAAGTGACTGAGGGCGAGCATATTTGGTAAGCCACTCATGGCCCCTCAGCCTGGGGATCATTTCTGTTCTTAGAAAGACTGCGGCAGCTAGCAGGGCTCTCTCTGTGTCTCTCTGTCTCTGTCTCTCTTCCTCTGTGTGTGTGCTGGAGTGAGCAAGTCTCTGGCTGCAGGGGGATTTGGGAAGAGTGAAAAAAACATCAGCTCAGTCCACAAGAGGAGCTATTTTCTGGTTAACCCCCTTTCTTCTAATATTCTTTATTTGGGTCTTCATGATGGAGACTTTGAAGGAGTGTTTACACAGCTGGCTGCATAGAACATCAGGCCCTCTGGGTCTTCACCTGGGACCCCCCACTCACTCCCCCACCCCTTCTAGCAAACATGTTTAGCAAGTACTGCAACCCTGTTAGTGAGTCCCACCCAAAAGCATATCCAGGGTCCCAAGAGAGTGTTGCGTGAAAAGCTGCTTCATCGCTTAGCCTGCCTCGCCTGGCTTTGTCAGTCACTTGTTAGCATCCCTAGGGATTAAGAGCTTTCTTCCTTTGAAATAAAGTCTCTACTAGAAAGGACACTTTGTTTGCTGTTTATCGAATCTCTTCCTTTGCCATACTTTTAATACTGTCCATAAGCATAGGGACTTTCTTTAACTTAGAATACTGCTTGACATAAGGGGACAGTAAAAAACTGCTGTGCAAAAGTACCCATCTATGTGTGGTCTGAATGCCAGAGCAGGCAGCCTTCTGTCTTGCTTTTGCCCATGTTCCTGCCAGGAAGGCCCTTCCTGACCTCTACCCTCCCTACTCGGTGGCTACTTCTTTCCTCCAGTCTCTAATTCGCTTTGCCGTGGAGTGTTTTTGGCCATCCATGGCTTGTCACCATCCATCCTTGGACAAGCTCCCTCTGGACACCTGTTCCTACTTGATCGGATCCTGCTTGCTTGGCTATCTTCTCAGGCTGAATTAAAGAGAGAAGGCTCCATCCAGGGAGCAGAGGGATGGCTGACTGGCCAGGCTGTGATGGCGCCAACGTTGTGGATAGACAAGCACAGGCCTTGAGGGTTCTCTGCTCATTTGGGGGTGCAGGGCAGGGGGCAGCTCATTCGAATATTAGAGTCACCCTCTGTTCTGTTGCAGAGGTTCCATCTGACTTGTACTTGCTAAAATGTCAGGGATTTTGAAGACAAGGCTATTTGTAAAATAGCCCCTGGTCAAATCATGGGTGAAACACAACCCAAGATGCTCTACTGATACACATTTGGCAAAAAAATCACAAACCGTGTGAGAAGCAGTTGGTTCGTGGAGGCTACAGTGAAGACGGCCATCAATCTTATGTCATTTATATTTTATGACTTATAATAAATGCATTCTGCCACATACATCCTTGTATCAACAAAGTTATCTTGTGTATACTATTTTCTTCTTTCTTTCTGGAGAGCTGGTTATTATCCGCTACTCTCTTGTCTCACGCCCTGGTCTTGAGCATTCTGAGTTCAAGTGCTTTCTTTGAAGAGAACCAAGCATCATATGTTCAAAGGGAGAATGTTTTCTAGTCTGGATGGGATTTAAAAAATCATCCCAATTGGTGATTCAGGCTTCAGAAATGAAACTAGAGGGCAATACTGGGAGGTTCGAAGACCCACTCATAACCATAGAGATAACGATGGCTCGTGAGAACTAGACCTGGGTCCCCAGAAACCACATCAGGATACCCGCATCCTCTGTGCTCTTCCTGCTTTTGGATTTCCCAGGTCTCTATTCTGATCCTCTTGGCTTCCTCCCAAGCCTTTCTGAAGAGAGACGGGGAAGAAAGAGCAGAAAGGGCTTGGATGGACAATATGAGAGCTGCCCAGCTGGGCTCCTTTAGTCATGCTGTCTCTGATACAGGCATCTAAACAAATCATTTTGCAGGCAGAAAAGGGCTTGGATGATTCCAAGTCCAGCGTAACCAGATCTGGTTTGGAGGGACAGAGAGAAGCTATTTCAGAGAGAGCAGGAAGGGCAGGCCCTAGTGCAGACTGCTAGTGCTCTAAAAGAAGCCCCAGAGGCGTGTCCCCATGGTGATCATCCACGCTTCCTTCAAGGGCCCTCCCATCTGTTCCTCTCCCAACTATCCTTTGGAGCCATTGATTCCGAGGGGTTGAATGTATCTAAACATTATCTATCTAGTTCTTGGTAGGTTCTTAGACCTGTAGAGACAAGCAGTGATATAACTAGCACTGAGGTCAGATTGAAGACTTGCAGTGACCAGCAATGATATGACCAGCACTGAGGTCAGATTGAAGACCTGTAGAGACCAGCAGTGATACAATCATCACTGAGGTCAGATTGAAGACCTGTAGTGGCTAGCAGTGATGTAACAATGACTGAGGTCAGATTGAAGACTTGTAGAGACCAGCAGTGATACAACCATCACTAAGGTCAGATCGATGTGCTAGGACACAGACACATGGGACTGAGATAGGATTACCTGTCACTGGTTGGAGGACTGCAAGGTGCATTCATTTTCTATATCTAAAGTTAGGAAGATGGCTCAGTGGGTGCTTGCTTCACAAACTTGGGGACCAGACTTTGGACCTCCAGTACCCACATAGAAACTGAGTATGGTGGTATGCATTTATATCCACAGTCTAGGAGACAGACACAGGCGGATGGATCCCAGAGCTGGTGAGCAACAGGTTTGGAGAGACCGTGTCTCATAATAATAATAAGGTAGATGATCACTTGAGGAAGACATCCCAGTGCCCAGTGTTAGCCTCTAGCTCCCAGATTTGCTATGTACACACACACACACACACACACACACACACACACACACACTGTTGTAGTGAGAGTAGCGGGCTGCGTCCCACCACCCAGCTAGCTTTACCCGAAATAATTATGCGGAAACTGTATTCTTTTAAACACTGGTTGGCCTATTATCTCTAGCCCCTTACTGGCTAGCTCTCACATCTAGATTAACCCATTTCTAATAATCTGTGTAACACCACAAGGTGGCTTACCAAGAAAGATCTTAACTTGAGTCTGTCTGGAGTGGGAGAATCATGGCGACTGTCTGACTCGGCTTTTTTCTCCCAGCATTCTGTTCTGTTTACACCATCCACCTAAAGGTTGGCCTATCAAATGGGCCAAGACAATTTCTTTATTAATTAACCAATAAAAACAACAGATTAAAAAAATCACTCCCACATCAACTCACAGAAGGGAGACAGAGAGGGTAGAGATAAAGGGGAGGGAGGAAGGAGGGAGGGAGGGAGGCTTATGAGGCTGCTCTTGTGAAGGTCTGCCTTTCCAAGCATCCTTCAGCTGTGTTCTGAGTACTCTCATGGTGTCACAGAGTCACAAATGTTCTATTTTCTCAGAAGCTCTCCTTAAGACGGAAGAGTTAGTTAGCAACAAGTCTAAGCTCTCAGCCGCACATTTATAATTAATCATAAGTCTCTGTGTGGTTATTTGGGAGTCAGTGGTCCCAAAGAAAACTGTCTGCAAACCTATCCCACTGCCTTCAACCCATGTCCCCCGCTGTGAAGACAGAGTGAAAATTCACAGTCCCCACCCCTTTCATTATGATTACAGCACATCCCTGTCACAAACCAGAGAGACAGAGCCTGGGACTGCTGGTGGCGATGGGGTGGCGTCTGTGGTGGTTGGAACAGCTCCGCAGAGCGTCTCAGAGCAGGCAGTACAGCAGCCATTCTCACCCTTCCTAGCACTGTGACCCTGCACTACAGTTCCTCACATTGTGGGGACCCCAACCACAAAAGTATTTTTGTTGTTACTTCATAACTGTGATTTTGCTACTGTTATGAATCATAAATATCTGTGTTTTCCAATGGTCACGAGAGACCCCTGTGAAAGGGTTAGTTGACCCCCAAAGGGCTCACAGCCCATAGTTGGGAACCACTGTAGAGCCTAGATCCAGAGTCTGAAGACAAAAGAAGTGACCAGAGTCACCCTGAAAGGCCGGGTTGGGCACCAGGTGTCTATCATCCCCTGACCATGTATGGAATCCAGGGCGCCACTCTCCAGGCAGGAGCCACAGGAAGCAAATCTTTCCTGTGACTCTCATTCTCGGCAGCCTGCTGGGCGTGGATCATGGCCAAAGAGAGGCCAGGAGCCAGCAGGTGAATGGTGCCCCTGATGGATACTTACCTCACCCAGCTGGCATCGGCGCTGACTCACAGGACAGGGTCTCGTATGACCCCCTTGGCAGTCTCCCTTCTGAGTATAGACGGGGCCAAGCTCAGCTGCGCTTACGTAATGAAACATGGTTGCGCCTAGTGTGTAGAGGATGGCAAAGTCCAAAAATAAACACTATTGACCGATAACATGGGAACCAGAGGTTGTGTGGAAGATGAGAAGGTGTGATGATGGCAGATACTGCTCCTGCCATTGAGTGACAAAGAAGAGGCAGAGGTCACTTGGGGCCTTTTCTTCCTTCAACCATTATCTTGTCCATAGGAGAGAGCTGCCATCTCTTTCTGTACTCGAGAGTAATGGCGCCGGATGAGCATCTTACCCTGTGGGGTTTTCAAACCGTGTTCCCGCTGAGCACTGTACTAGGGAGAGGGACTGGGAGAGCTTGGGAGGGGACTGCCAACTTTCCTGAGCATGTTCAGACACCGAGATCTAGAGGCTTAGCCTTGTTTATCTTGCAAGAGGAAGAGCTAGTTTCAGAACTTTGTCTTGTGATATCAAAACAAGCGCTATTTTGTCGTGTCTTATATACCTGGGCCTCACCATGCGGGCATCCATTGCTTAGGTTAACACGGTATAGGCCTTAGAAGTCAAACTGTGATAGTTTCCCTAGTAACAGGGACTGCCAATGGGCAGAAAGGATTCACTTTTGAGTGGGTGGTATGGTAGTCTTAACAAGTAAAAGTATGGATGTTGAGTTAAATTTAAATTTCAAAACCAGCAGTGAATTGTTTCATAGTATGTCATCTCAAATACAGAATAAGCTTACATAAATAGATCTTCAGTTCAAGCGGAATCGAATGTTCCGTGTTTTGTCTGGTGGTGCTGTTTTGATGGCCCTCACAATCCTCCCACGTGGCCATTATTTTAATTGCTTGCAAAGCTATCCCTATTAGTATATTAGATTCACCAGCCGAGGAGTTTGATCTAGAAATCAAGGTTGAGAGGCGATTTTCAGGGTGGATTTGAATTTAATTGTAACTAGGGAGTCAGTGGGGCTGGTTGGCTCCGTGGATCTTTCCAGCTTGCTCCATAGCTCTCGGATGCTTTGCTGTGCTTTAGCTTCGTTTTGTGTAGTTTCCCGCCTTTATCTGTGTGTTTCACCCCTTTTGATTTCCCATCAGCCCCTCCTCTTCAGGTTCACTGAGCTTTTCCTCAGCTGTGCTGAGTTCTATGGATGAGTCTGCCTCTGGTCTTCAGCGACAAAGACTGAATTCCCAGAAATGTAAAAGAACTTGTCACATGGGGAGGGACCAGTCACAAGGTTTTCCTGTCGTATGATGGGTCTTCTTCAGACAGAAGGTGTCAGGACAGTGATCACCAGGTGTAGCTTAAAGAAAGGTCTGGAGGGGAGGACGGCAACGAGCTAAGTGGACCAGGCCTTTTATAGTCAATGAATTTCTCTTCCTGTGATCCTGGTGGGTAGGGCTTTACCTGCCCTCACTCCAGTGCTTTGAGTTCCATCAAAGACAAACAGGGAGTGAGAGACTTGGGAAAGAGAAAGCCTTAGGCAGGAATTTTTACCATGCTGGCCAAGTCCTCTCAACACATTATCCTGTCAAGATTCCAGTGTGGGTTCAAGAAGAGACTGTGTGAGGTTGGTACTGTATGGTAAAGACCACAAACACCAGGTCCTTACTGAGTGTCTACCAGACCTAAGGCTCAAAGGCTACAAGGCTGGTGGCTACCATGTTAAACAGGATGCAGTTCCTGAATTATAGACATTTTAGGCAAGAAACGTGGGTAGTGCTTCTCCCGGATTTTTGTGTTAATTAATACATTGTCCCCTGTTACTCAGGTTTGAGGTGAGCTGAAATGTTTTGCTTTGTTCTTTTTTTTTTCCTTCCTTCCTTCCTTCCTTCCTTCCTTCCTTCCTTCCTTCCTTCCTTCCTTCCTTCCTTCCTTCCTTCCTTCCTTCCTTTCTTTCTTTTCTGTGACTAGCCTTCTTTTTGTTTGTGTAAGTCCCAGCAAGAATCTGGAGTCAACTCTTTCCCTTCCATGCTATATGGCTCTTGCCTGGGAAAGACTGACATTGGGTAAAGTTTATGTGGCAGAGGAATGAAGAAAAGGGAAGTTCACTGGCAATCCTTTAGCTACCGCAGAATAAACCTGTGACCTAAAGAGAACTCTCGAATTCTTTCCAAACCTTCTGCTTTTTGTTCCATTTCTTGATCATCAGTCTTGGAAGTATTTTTCAAATATAAGAGGCAGAGTGGCCTCAGGCCATCCGTCTCCTGAGCACCACGTCTGTGATGCTCCTTTTACAGTACCCAGGGCAGCAGAGCTAAGCCTGCTTTCCTGGCTGATTGATTAATGAAGCTGTGAGCCCAGCAAGGCTGTGGTCCAGGGGCACATTCCTCTGTGATCAGCACTTCCCTCTCTACTCCAGTTGCCTGAGGCAGAAGAGTGCTGTATTCCTGGAAACCCTGAAGGACAAAGAACAGGGATTGGGAAAATGATGGCTACGCGGGTGTATATTTACATGATGGGAAAAGTGGTGACTTTACATCTAAGTAAATTAAATCACACAGCATTGTATTCTGAAGCCTAGCGTTTTCAGACAGCAAGTGTAATTTTAGACACCCAAGCAAATCATAAAACCCAGCAGTGGCTCTCAGTTCTGTTCAGTCTCTCTGGAGTGCTTTCTGAAGTCGCTGGAACCGCCTTTTGCAGCTCTTAGGTCAAAGGTTTGGGGCTCCAGGTGCTGGGTTCACCACAAAGCTTGACCCTAGGCCTTGTAAACTAAACAGACTTGCCTTTGTCCTGGGAGAGAGAGATGGAGGGGGAGGGAGAGAGGGAGGGATAGGAGGGGAAAAGGGTGGAGGGAGAAGGACAGCGATATGGGAAGTGGGACAGAGGGTCCTAGAGAAAGGAAAAGAAGGAAGAAGAGGAGGAGGAAGAGGAGAAGGAGGAGGAGGAGGAAGGGGGACAAGAACCGATTGAGCAGTTGTTTAAATCAGCTATGTATTCTTCCACGATCATTTACCTCTAACTAAAGGCTCGATACATTACTGTGTCTTGCTGTGGCGGGACAAATGGGATACAGATTCCGAGGCTATAGGGTGGAGCCTTAATAGCACAAAGGGTACAGATACTGGAGCTGGTTTAGGAGGAGATGAGGGGTGAAGGGTGAAATGACATATGCTGGTTTTTTTTTTTTAAATATTTATTTTTATTATGTATACAATGTTCTGTCTGTATGCCTGCAGGCCAGAAGAGGGCACCAAACCTCATTGCAGATGGTTGTGAGCCACCATATGGTTGCTGGGAATTGAACTCAGGACCTTTGGAAGAGCAGGCAATGCTCTTAACCGCTGAGCCATCTCTCCAGCCCCCGACATATGCTGGTTTAAAAATACCAAGTGACACCAAGCACGAGGCATCCAGCAGTCAGTGTGCCAACTGTGAATGAGTGTGCCAACTCTGTCTTCAGAGCCCCAGCCCCACAAACCGGCTTAGTGAGAATTTCTCTAGGACACATCTTATTTTCCTGTGTGTGTGTGTGTGTGTGTGTGTGTGTGTCTGTGTCTGTGTGTGTCTGTGTGTTCATGTGTTCACATCTGTATGCAGGTGCTCTAGAGGATGACCTAGAGAATCACCCTCAGGAACACCATCTTCTTTGAGATGACGTCACTCATCGGCCTGGAGCTCACCAGTTAGGCTGGCTGACTCACAAGCCCCAGAGCTCTTCTTGTCTCTGCCCCCCTAGCTCTGGGATTACAAGCATGTGTCACCGTGCCTTTTTCTTTTATATGTGAGTTCTGGGGACCAAATCTAGGCCATGCTTATGAGGTAAGCGCTCTCACCAACAAAACTATCTCCTCAGCTCTCATTTTGACATTTTAAATTCAGTGTGTCCCAGAGCACTCCTTGTGAATCGCTTCCACTCTCTGGGCATGGCACCACCCTGTGCCCAAACTCAGAGCCCAGGGAACTCCAGATCCCTCCCTCCATCTTTCTGTCCATTTCCCATCCATCCCTTTCAAGTCCTTTGATTTCACCTCAAATGTTTCTTGAATCTTTACCTTCTTGCTTCTGTTCTTAACTCCTAGCTCACACTGCTATCATGTCCCCTCTGGTCCCCTGCAACAGGCCCTCTTCTTCCCAGTGGCTTCCCTTGCCCTCAAGGAAGAGGGCTGAATTTTTAACAATCTCCCAGGGCCTACCTGCTTCCCTAGCTTTTTGTCCTCGTCTCTCCCCATTTGCTCGGTTTGAGACATGTGGATGTTTTTCTGTCCATCCTATTTGCTGTTTTCCTCCATCTGCGAATCCTGCCTATTTTAAGAAAAGGGTTATCTGGAAAATCCAGGTAGTGTATTAGCTTCCTGTAGGGACTATGGAAAGGGTAGCCAAGGAGGCAGACTCTTCTGAGCTCTGTGAATAGGCTGGGAGTGTCATCTTCATTTTTTTTTTCTTGCTGATTTTTTTATTAATTAATTAATTTAATTATTAAAGATTTCTGCCTCTTCCCCGCCACCACCTCCCATTCCCTCCCCCTCCCCCAATCAAGTCTTCCTTCCTCCTCAGCCCAAAGAGCCAGCAGGTTTCTCTGCCCTGTGGGAGGTCCAAGGACCACCCACCTCCATCCAGGTCTATTAAGGTGAGCATCCAAACTACCTGGGCTCCCACAAAGCCATTACATGCAATAGGATCAAGAACCCATTGCCATTGTTCTTCAGTTCTCAGTAGTCCTCATTGTCCATTATGTTCAGCGAGACCGGTTTTGTCCCATGCTTTTTCAGTCCCCGGCCAGCTGGCCTTGGTGAGTTCCCGATAGAACATCCCCATTGCCTCAGTGTGTGGGTGCACCCCTCGCCGTCCTGAGTTCCTTGCTCGTGCTCACTCTCCTTCTGCTCCTCCTTTGGATCGTGAGACTTCAGTCCAGTGCTCCAATGTTGGTCTCTGTCTCTGTCTTCTTTCATCGCCTGATGAAGGTTAATATTCAGGGGGATGCTTATATGTTTTTCTTTGGGTTCACCTTCTTATTTAGCTTCTCTAGAGTCACGATTTATAGTCTCAATGTCCTTTATTTATGGCTAGAAACCAAATATGAGTGAGTACATCCCATGTTCCTCTTTTTGGGTCTGGCTTACCTCACTCAGGATAGTGTTTTCTATTTCCGTCCATTTGTATGCAAAATTCAAGAAGTCATTGTTTTTTACTGCTGAGTAGTACTCTAATATGTATATATTCCATACTTTCTTCATCCATTCTTCCATTGAAGGACATCTAGGTTGTTTCCAGGTTCTGGCTATTACAAACAATGCTGCTATGAACATAGTTGAGCATATACTTTTGTTGTATGTTTGGGCATCTCTTGGGTATATTCCCAATAGTGGTATTGCTGGGTCGAGAGGTAGGTTGAACCCGACTTTCCTGAGAAACCGCCACACTGCTTTCCAAAGTGGTTGCACAAGTTTGCATTCCCACCAGCAATGGATGAGAGTGCCCCTTTCTCCACAACCTCTCCAGCAGAGGCTATCATTGGTGTTTTTGATTTTAGCCATTCTGACCGGTGTAAGATGGTATCTTAAAACCTGATAGAAGAGAAAGTGGGAAGTACTCTACAACACATGGGCACAGGAGAACACTTCCTACGTACAACCCCAGCAGCACAAACACTAAGGACATCATTGAATAAATGGGACCTCCTGAGACTGAGAAGCTTCTGTAAAGCAAAGGACACTGTCACTAAGACAGAAAGGCAACCCACTGACTGGGAGAAGATCTTCACCAACCCCGCAACTGACAAAGGTCTGATATCCAAAATATACAGAGAACTCAAGAAATTAGACCGTAAAAGATTAATCAATCCAATTATAAAATGGGGCACTGAGCTGAACAGAGACTTTTCAACAGAAGAAGTTCAAATGTCATCTTCATTATAGAGATGGATGTAGAGAGGGACAATAAACTCCCACCATACTTCAGCCTCTGGGCTCCCTAGGTACTGCTGGGCATTCAGGGTGGCAGGGCAAAGATCAGTCTTTGAGGACTGCGAGACTGCCTTCATCGCTGAATCACTCCTTGTGATACTAAGACCTGCCAGTCCTGCCTCAATTGAAGAAATCTGACAGAAGAGAGTGGAAGTGGGAGACAAGATAATCCTGCCCTCCTCTTTACAAGCTGTCCTGAGGAGGGAGTGAAGCAAGCCACAAAGGGGCCCAGAGAAGCAGCAGGTGGGGAATATTCCTGTATTGCTGTGATTGGTATAATAAAAAGCGGAACAGCCAATAGCTAAGCAGGAAGTATAGGTGGGACTTCAGGGCAGAGTGAGAACTCTGGGAAGAAGGAAGGCGGAGTCACCAGCCTGACACAGAGGAAGCTACCTGAGGAATGTGAAGAGATGAGGAAACAAACCATGTGCTAGAGCATAGGTTAAAAAATATGGGTTAATTTAAGTTATAAGAACTAGTTGGGAACAAGCCTAAGTTAAGGCCAAGCATTTGTAATTAACAATAAGTCTCCATGTCGTTATTTATGAGCTGACAGTCTCAATGAGAAAATTTGTCTACAGGTAGCTGGGAAAGGTAAATTGAAGTTCCCCAGGTAGTGAGGAAGAAAGAGTCCAGAAACAGGGTTGATCTATGCTCTGGAGCCAATGTAATACTGTATGTAGGTTTAGGCTCCCAAGAGAGGTTTATTGACAAGCTGCTCTCCCAAGGGATTCTTCTCCTGCACCGCATTTATTAGTATGCGAAGGAAGCCAACAGGAAGTCAATAACAGGAACTGTTCTTATCCTCAATTACACTCTTGTGTCTTACCTTCCCTTTTGGGAAACAGTTACATAGAGTTTGTTAATGCAGTTGCCTGGTCTTGAAAATTGGTACATTGTTGGGAGTGCTGATGTACATAAGCTATAGAATTGGAGACCAGAAAATCTGGGCGATCAAGGCCCCAGTGAGAGGGGGTGTGTCTCAGAAAGTAGGACTAGCAATGGGCACTGCCAAAGGACTTTGATGTTTTAAGGGTTTGGAAGGAGGCCAGGCTGATGAAATGAGCTAAACCAAAGTTAGAACTTCAAAAGGTCCATTTCACAGATGGGAAGGCAGCCAAGCAGAGAGTGATTTGCTTAATGCTAAGCATCAGAGTCTGTCTCAGAGTTGTCACCAGGATTCCATGGTTTGCCCCAGCCTTTGCCACTGCACTGCCATGTCTGATGCACTCTAAAGCTCTATGAACCAACTGGACAAACAGACAGGGGGAGTTTTGAACAAT
Source organism: Chionomys nivalis (assembly GCF_950005125.1). NCBI lineage: Eukaryota > Metazoa > Chordata > Mammalia > Rodentia > Cricetidae > Chionomys > Chionomys nivalis. The sequence continues at coordinate 123,305,180 of NC_080087.1, read as the reverse complement.
TTTAGTGTTTTGTTTTTTCGCTTTCTTTTCTTTCTTCTTTTTTTCTTTTTGTTTGATTTTATTGATTTATACATGTTTCTCTACTCCCCTTCCATCCTCTCCCCTCCACTTCAACCCTCTCCCATGGTCCCCATTTACTCAGGAGATCTTGTCTTTTTCTAGTTTCCACTTCCTATGTAGATTATATCCATGTATGTCTCTCTTAGGGTCCTCCTTGTTGTCTAGGTTCTCTGGGATTGTGATTTGTAGGCTGGTTTTCTTTGTTTTATGTCTAAAAACCACTAATGAGTGAGTACATATGATAATTGTCCCTCTGGGTCTGGGTTACCTCACTCAATATGATGATTTCTAGTTCCATCCATTTTCCTGCAAAATTTAAGATGTTATTATTTTTTTCTGCTGTGTAGTACTCCATTGTGTAAATGTACCACATTTTTCTTATCCATTTTTGGTAAAGGAGCATTTAGGTTGTTTTCAGGTTCTGGTTATGACAAACAAAGCTGCTATGAACATAGTTGAGCACATGTCCTTGTGGCACAATTGAGCATCCTTTGGATATGTACCCAAAATATGTATTACTGGGTCTTGAGGAAGGTTGTTTCCTAATTTTCTGAGAAATCACCACACTGATATCCAAAGGGGTTGTACCAGCTTGCATTCCCATCAACAATGCAGGAGTGTTGCCTTTTCCCCACAACCTCTCCAGCATAAGTTGTCATCAGTGTTTTTGATTTTGGCCATTCTCAGGGTGTAAGATAAAATCTCAGAGTTGTTTTGATTTGTATTTCTCTGATGGATAAGAAAGTTGAACATTTCCTTAAGTGTCTTTCAGCCATTTTAGATTCCTCTGTTGAGTTTTCTGTTTAGGTCTGTATTCCATTTTTTATTGGATTGTTCTTTCTTTTGATGACCAATTTCTTGAGTTCTTTGTATACTTTGGAGATCAGATCTCTGTCTGACTTGGGGTTAGTGAAGATCTTTTCCCATTCTGTCTCATTGACCATGTCCTTTGCTTTACAGAAGCTTTTCTGTTTCAGGAGGTCCCATTTATTAATATTTTTTCTTTCAGTGTCTGTGCTACTGGGGTTATATTTAGGAAGTGGTCTCCTGTGCCAATGCATTCAAATGTACTTCCCGCTTTCTCTTCTTTGAGGTTCAGTGTGGCTGGCTTCATATTGAGGTCTTTGAACCATTTGAACTAGAGTTTGGTGCATGGTGATAGATATGGGTCTATTTTCATTCTTCTACGTGTTGATACCCAGTTATGCCAGCACTACTTGTTAAATATGCTTTCTTTTACCCATTTTATATTTTTTGCTTCCTTGTCAAAATCATCAGGTGTTCAAAGGTTTGTGGATTAATATCTGGGTCTTCGATTAGGTTCCGTTGTCTAACCTCTCTGTTTTTATGCCAATACCAGGCTGTTTTCAGTACTGTAGCTCTGTAGTAGAGTTTGAAGTCAGAGATTGTGATGCCTCCAGAAATTCTTTTATTGTACAATTGTACAGGATTGTTTTGGCTATCCTGTTTTTTTGTTTTTTGTTTTTTTGTTTGTTTGTTTTGCTTTTACATATGAGGTTGAGTATTGTTCTTTCGAGGTCTGTGAAGAATGTTGCTGTGATTTTGATGGGCATTGCATTGAATCTATAGATTACTTTTGGTAAGACTGCCATTTTTACTATGTTAATTATATCTACACAAGAGCATTGATGATCTTTCCAATTTTTGGTGTCTTCTTCAATTTCTTTCTTCAAAGATTTAAAGTTCTTGTCATACAGATCTTCCACTTGTTTGGTTAGAGTTACTTTGAGATATTTATGCTATTTGTGATTATTGTGAAGGGTGACATTTCTCTGATTTCTTTTCCAGCCCATTTATCATCTGTGTAAAGGAGGGCTACTTATTTTTTGGAGTTAATCTTGTATCCTGCTGTATTACTGAAAGTGTTTATGAGTTGTAGAAGTTCCTTGGTAGAATTTTTTGGGCTGCTTACATATACTATCATCTCATCAGCAAATAGTGAGAGTTTTACTTCTTCTTTTCTGATTTGTATCACCTTGATCTCCTTTTGTTGTATTATTGCTCTAGCGAGGACCTCAAGAACTATATTGAATAGATATGGAGAGAGTGGACAACCTTGTCTTGTTCCTGATTTCAGTGGGATCGCTGGGAGTTTCTCTCCATTTAATTTGATGTTGGCTTGCTTTATATTGCCTTTATTATGTTTAGGTATGTTCCTTGTATCCCTGTTCTCTCCAAGATCTTTATCATGAAGGGATGTTGTATTTTGTCAGCTTTTTCAACATCTAATGAGATGATCATGTGATTTTTATTTTTCAGTTTGTTTATATGGTGGATTATGTTGACAGATTTTCTTATGTTGAACCATCCCTGCATCTCTGAGATGAAGCTGACTTGATCATGATAGATGATGGTTCTGATGTTTTCTTAGTTCTATTTGCCAGTATTTTATTTAGTATTTTTGCATCAATGATCATTAGTGAGATTGGTCTGTAATTCTCTTTCTTAGTAATGTTTTTATATGGTTTGGGTATTAGGGTAATTTTAGCCTCATAAAAAGTGTTTGGCAATGTTCCTTCTGTTTCTATTATGTGGAAAAATTTGAGGAGTATTGGTATTAGTTCTTCTTTGAAAATCATGTAGAATTCTGAGCTGAAACCATCTGGTCTTGGGATTTTTTTGGTTTGGGGACTTTTGATGACTGTTTTTATTTTGTCAGCAGTTAATAGGTCTATTAAATTTGCTTATCTGGTCTTGATTTAATTTTTTGGTAAGTGATATTATCCAGAAAGTTACCCATTTTCTTTAAGTTTTCTAATTTTGTAGAGTACAGGTTTTTGAAATATGACCTGATGATTCTCTGTATTTCATCTGTGTCTGTTGTTATGTTCCCCTTTTCATTTCTGATTTTGTTAATTTGGATATTCTCTCTCTGCCTTTTGGTTAGTTTGAATAAAGGTTTGTCTATTTTGTTGATTTTCTCAAAGAACCAACTCTTTGTCTTATTGATGTTTTGTAATTTTTTTCTTATTTTGTTGATTTCAGCTCTCAATTTATTTCCTGCCATCTAATTCTCTTGGGTGATTTTACTTCTTTTTGTTCTAAAGTTTTCACATGTTCTGTTAATTCACTAGTGTGGGATTTTTCCAACTTCTTTATGTAGGCATTTAGTGTTATGAACTTTCTTCTTAACACTGCTTCATTGTGTCCCATTAATTTGGGTATGTTGTGTGGTCATTTTCATTGAATTTTAGGAAGTCTTTAATTTCTCCCTTTATTTCTTCCTTGACCTATTGATGATTCAGGTGAGCATTGTTTAATTTCCATGTGTTTGTGGGCTTTCTGGAATTAGTTTTGCTGTTGAATTCTTATTTTAAGCCCTGGTGACCCAATAAGATACATAGGGTTATTACATCTTTTTGTATCTGTTGAGGTTTGTTTTGTTACTGAGTATGTGGTTAGCTTTTGAGAAGGTTCCACGAGGTGCTGAGAAAGAAGGTATATACTTTTATGTTTGGATGAAATATTCTATAAATGTCTATTAAGTCCATTTGAGTTATAACATCTGTTAATTCTCTTATTTCTGTTAATTTTTTGTCTGACTGACCTGTTCAGTGGTGAGAGTTGAATGTTGAAGTCTCCCATTATTAGTGTGTGGGGTTTAATATATGATTTAAGCTTTAGAAGTGTTTCTTTTACATACGAGGGTGCCCTTTTATTTGGGGCATAGATGTTCAGTATTGAGATTTCCTCTTGATGGATTTTTTTCTGTGGCTAATATTAAATGTCCTTCTTTGTCTTTTTTGATTTATTTTAGTTTGAGGTCTATTTGGTTAGATATTAGAATAGCTATACCAGCTTGTTTCTTAGGCCCATTTGTTTGGAAATTTTTTTCCCAAGCCTCTACTCCGAGGCAATGTCTGTCTTTGAGGTTGAGGTGTTTCTTGTATGTAGCTGAAGGATAGATTCTGTTTTCATATCCAATCTGTTAGCCTGTGACTTTTTATAGGTGAGTTGAATCCATTTATATTAAGGGATATTAATGACCAGTGATTGCTATGTCCTGTTAATTAATTTTTTTGTTGGTGGTGATGTTATTTTGTGTGTTTTCCCCTTCTTTTGGATTTGCTGCTGTGAGATCATCAATTGTCTGTGTTTTTGTTGATGTAACCAAGTTCCTTAGGTTTGGGTTTTCCTTCTAGTACTTTGTGTAGGGTTGGGTTTATGGCTAGGTATTGGTTAAATTTATTTGTCACGGAATATCTTGTTTTGTCCTAAAAAAAAGTTTTGCTGGTTATAGTAGTCTGAGCTGGCATCCATGGTCTCTTAATGTCTGCATAATGTTTGACCAGGACCTTCTGGCTTTCATGGTTTCCATTGAGAGGTGAGGTGTAATTCTGATAGGTTTGCCTTTATAAGTCACTTAGCCCTTTTCCTTTGCAGCTCTTAATATTTTTTCTTTATTTGGTATGTTTAGTGCTTTGATTATTATGTGGCAAGGGGACTTTTTATTTGACCCAGTCTATTTGCTGTTCTGTAAGGTTCTTGTATGTGCATAGGCATATCTTTCTTTAGGTTGGGAAAGTTTTCATCTATGATTTTGTTAAACATATTTTCTGTGTTTTGAATTGAACTTCTTCTTCTATACCTATTATTCTTAGGTTTGGTCTTTTCATGGTGTCCCATATTTCCTGGATATTTTGTGTTAAGCTTTTGTTAGATTTAATGTTTTCTTTGACTGATGAGTCGATTTCCTCTACTGTATCTTCAGTGCTTGAGATTCTCTCTTCTATCTCTTGTATTCTGCTGTTTATGCTTGCATTTGTGGTTCCTGATCGTTTTCTTTTGATTTCTGCTTCTATAATTCCCTTGGCTTGTGTTTTCTTTATTGTTTCTATTTCCATTTACAAGTCTTGAATAGTTTCTTTCATATGTTTGATTGCTTTTTCTCGGTTTTCTCTAAGAGATTTGTTGATGTCTTCCAATTTTTTTGTTTTTCTTTTCCTCCATTTCTTTGAGGGATTTTTTTTTTTAATTTCCTCTTTAAGGGCTTCAAACATTCTACTAAAGTTATTTTTTAGGTCATTTTCTTCTGCTTCATTTATATTTGGTTCAAGTCTTGCTGTTGTGGGATCACTAGTTTTTACTGGTATCATGTTGCTCTTTGTGGTGCAGCATGTGTTCTTACCTTGTCTACCCATCTTTTCCTCTGATTGGTGTACTTGGGGCTCTCTGTGACTCTGGTGATCAATCTCCCAGGTGCCAGTGGATTCAAATCTCAGATGGGTGCTCTTTGTGGTTCAGTCAGTGCTACGGTTCCAGTCACCTCATTGGTCACTCCATGTTTCTGGAGGTCGCTTGTTGCTCCTGTGGAGTTCACTGTCTCAGGCCTGCTCAGGCATAGGTTGCTGACTCAGTCCTGTTTCTGTAAATGTCCCTGGTCTGGATCCACTCCTGTGGAGGTCCCTGGCTTGGGGTTGGTCATGTAAAGGTCTCTGGCTCTAGCTCTACTCCCTCAGAGGTCCCAGACTCATGCCAGGACTAACAGAGGCCCTGGCTCAGGCATACCCCTTTCGAGGTCTTAATCTCATGCCTGGATCTATAGAGGTCTCTGGTTCTGTCCTACTCCCTTGGAGGTCCCAGACTCACACTTAGACCCGCAGAATTCCAGGCTGCCCTTTGAAAGACTGAGTAAAGAAGAAATAGAGAGAGACTAAAGGGCCAACAGTAAAGTGGGGGAAACTCAGAGTTTGTAGAGTATGCACCCCTTGAGGACTTTATACTTATTTGCATTAATTTATTATTGTTTTAATGAGATTAGAGTCAAATGTTGTCAAAAAGTATGTTGGAAACACTGAGACATGTTCCTTGTATTTTGAAATTAAGGGGTCACAGGAGATTGTAGAACATTTGGTAGAAAGACAATGGAGGTACAAAGAGAGCGGAAACCATCTGGCAGTATATTGAGTAATATACTTTCCTTCTGGTATAATAATGTATTTTCCATGGCACTTGTCTTGAAGGGTCCTTTGCTTTTGTCACCTGACCGACAGAGCATCCAGGCCTGTGCAGCATTCTTTCTTTCCTCCCTGCTTGATCTTGAGTCCCTGTCCGTTTAGGATGGGCTCAAGTTGTTCCCAAAATACCTGCTCTCCTCACCCCCCCCCCACCAAGGAATTACAGAGTCTGGGTACTGTTTGGTCCTCTGCCACATCTCCATCAGAGGTCTTTTCACAAAAGTCCTTTCAGTAGCCATAAAACTGAACAGTAAGAAGACCAGCAGGATTGCTCTCCAGACCAGTGTTGGGAAATACTCCGTGTGGTGTCAGCTTAAGTTTAATGTGTTTTGGATGAGTCATGAGAGTGTGATCTTGCTCTTTTATCTCTAGGAGTTTCAAGTTTTAGATAAGTTTGTTTGATGTATGATCCAGATTAGAGTAATGTTTTCCTGTCTTAGTCTATTTTGAGCCACTGTGGCAGAGACCCAGTATTTTATAAAAGGCGAGACTGTATTGGCTCATAGTTATAGAGGATGGAGATCTGATGGCCAGGTATTCACATCTAGAGAGGGTCCTTGAGGACATGATCTGACAGGGGCTTTATGTGTTGGTCCACAACGTAGCAACTCCTAAAGTGCTGCAATAAACATTGATGCACAACCATGATGCATTGAGTTGGCACAGCTGGATCACATGGAAGATCTATAGTTAGATTTTTGGGAAATGTTCATACTTGCTTCCCTAGTAGCTGTGCTATTTTAAATGCCCATAGACACTGTGTAAGGGTTCTTTTCTGCCCACATCTTTAGCAGCATTTGTTGTTGAAATGGATAAAGAAAGTATGGTTATACACACAATGGGATTCCTATTTAGCCATATAGAAGAACAAAGTCATGCTATTTGCAGGAAAATGTGGATGCAACTGGAAGCAATTATATTAAGAGAAATGTAGCATGATTAATAAAAAGCCAGAGACATATACTGGGGTTCAGTCTGAAGGTCAGAAAAGCAAAACAGTCAGCCTTTGGCTCTTACTTCTACCTCAGTCTGAAATGGTGAACCTGCCTCCAGGAATCTCATAATGAGACTGTGTCTGAGAGCTGTCTCCTCCCATTTTATATTCCTCTCTAGGGCTGGGATTAAAGATGCTTACCACTGCCAGCCATGCAGCATTATCTCCTGGTTTCTGTGGCAAACTAGTGCGCCTACTGGGATTAAAGGTGTGTGCCTTTGTAAGGCTGTCCAGTGGGGCTGTTTTACTCTCTGATCTTCAGGCAAACTTTATTTATTAAAATGCAAATGAAATATCACTACATTTCCCCCTTTTGTCTAAAATAAAAATGAAGGCTACAACTAATATAAGAAAACTATATACAATAAGTACAATGGTTATATACAATATACACAGACAATAAATACAATAAATAAATAAATGTCTAGCCCATTTGCATTTGATAAATTCAGAGAAAATATTTCATATCTATCTTATCTTGGTGAGTCCAAATTCTTGTATCTATTTTACTTTCTACCATAGCTTGCTTTCTGTGTCAGATTGACAAGGAAAATTATAACTATCTAGTCTTCAACTACTAGCAATCAAGGCAAGGGCATTTTCTTGCTCAGTGGTTTACTTTTGCCACAGTGAAATAAGTTGATCTCAGAGAGATAAAGATGGTTCCCAGTTTGTATAGAGATGCACAACATCATATACATGTATGCCATGGAAGTGGAAGTAAAATTTTTAGGGAACAACGGGGAGTTGACAGAAGGCGGGAGAAGCAAGGAAAGAGAAAGTAAGGTGCATGAAGGGAATAAACATAAGAAAAAATGGATACAGGTGAAAAACTTGAGAAAGAAGCTTAGAAGTCAACCTATCCCCCAACGTCATTATGTGACGGCTGAGCAAAAGGGTACAGGGGAAAAGAGAGCCAGAGGGGACAGATCTATTCTCAACACAGGGGACTTACTCCCTTCACAGTGGCATCAGTTCAAACATGAGAGAGGAGCCCCCATCATCTGAAAGGCTCTTAAAGGTTCCACATCCCAATATAGACACCATGGCAATTAAATTAAAAGTCCATTTTGTCAGTTGCAAAACCACAGACCCTCTTTTCTCCAATTCTAATTTCTTTCCTTCTTTTCTCTTTTGCTTCTTCACTTTTTGTTTTTAGCAAACAGGATCTCACTACTCAGCCCTGGCTGTCCTGGAACTTGCTGTGTAGACCAGATTAGCCTGAAACTCACAGAGATCACCTACCTCTGCCTCCTCAGCGCTGGGGTTAAAGGTGTGTGCTACCATGCCTGGATTTCCTTCATTTTATTTTTCCTGTCTAGAGAGATTTTTTATTTCTTTCATTTTACCTACAAAAATTTGAGGACATCCCCTGGTAACATGGAATGCATTTTTTTTTAAACAGAACTGCACTAAAGTTTTGGGGGCACTCAAGGTTGTACACATTTCCTTCTTTCTGAGAAGCGTTCAACACTTATCCTAAGGCAAGTTGACTGGTGACAAATACTCTAAAATTGTCGTTGTTGAAGACAGTTTTGTCTTTATTTCTTTTCCCCTTTGAAGGAAGTTCTGTTATCTAAGGAATTCTAAGTGGGTGTTTTTCTTTTAGAGTTGTATACACTTAACTCTCATCTGTATTTTTCTTGCTTTCATGGTTTCTTGAGAGAAGTCTAATCTAATCTTATTCTTACTCTCCTGCTGGAAGAGTGTCCTCCCAAATCACTTTTTTTTTTTTGAGTTCTTTGTCTTTGCTATTCCTCAGTTCAAATATGATAAACTTAGGCACACAGATTTTGGTAAATATAGTAGTTACTTTCCTCATCACCATCTCTAAATACCCAACTAGAAGTAACTGATGTTACTCTACTGTCTCCTCCTCCTCCTCCTCCTCCTCCTCCTCCTCCTCCTCCTCCTCTTCTTCTTCTTCTTCTTCTTCTTTTCTAAAAGTTTGAAGGTTTTCTTTCTGTCATCTTATAGACTGTCTTTCATAAACCCCAGGGTCCAGCACCTCACACCCTGGAGATCAATGTTTTATACCAGATATTCTCAACTGGAGCAGGGACTCGGGAGTCAAAACCAAAGGCAAAGACAGAAACGCACAGATGAGACGCCCAAGTCCCACCTGTATCAATTAAACCAGGATCTCAGAAAAGCATTTTTACATTGCATAATGTCCCTAGGTAATTTAACGTGCTTCTAGAGTAGAGTACTCTCTTCTTCCAGATCTAGATTCTCAACTAGTCCCTTCTGGCCAATGCCAGAGGTAGACTAGCATCTCTGATAGGTTACCCACAGTTCTATAGGAAACCGACAAGACAGAATAGATCCATCACTCCCACTCCTGGTCTAGAGTCACAGCTCAGGGAAGGTACTGTATAGGCAGAACAATAAGGCAGCTTCACGATTCTGGCCTAGTGTTCACACCCTCTGGGTACTCTCCCCTTTAGTAAGGGGTGGTCCCAGAGCTGTTTCTAGGAAACAATATGGCAGAAACATTGCAATCTGGATCAGCTGATTTTGTGAGACATAGAGATGTGTGCATGTGTTCAATGCGGGAAGCCCTCATGGGCTCAGAGTTGTTATTCTCTCCCTCCCTCCCTCCCTCCCTCCCTCCCTCCCTCCCTCCCTCCCTCCCTCCCTCCCTCCCTCCCTCCCTCCCTCCCTCCCTCCCTCCCTCCTTTCCTTCCTTTCTTTTGTTTTAATTTTCCAAGACAGTGTTTCTCTGTGCTGCCCAGGCTGTCCTGGAACTTGTTCTGTAGACCAGGCTGGCCTCAAACTCAGAGAGATTCACTGTCCTCCTGAGTGCAGGGATTAAAGGCATGCACCACCTCCTCCTGGTTGAGTTGCTTTTCTTATGATGATACAGTGATTATTCTATGATGCTATAGTGATTACAGTGGTGGTGTCTGAGGGTGCTCTTAGCCTTCCCAAGAAATGATGCAACTTCTTTCTCCCAACCTCAGGAAGAGAATACCATACAGGGAAAACTCTGCTGAGGGATTGGTATTATATTCCTTTTTTTTTTTTTTCCAGGAATGCCCTCTAAAAGGGCAGGTTTGTGAAGATCAATTTGAATTGATTTTCTCCTGCTTGCCCAGGAGCCTCGTCAATTCATGTTCCCTCCTTTTCAGATTCACAACTGACACAGACTTAGAGTCTTAAATATTAGAACAATAGCTGCAAAGCAATTTATAGCACACAGGTTGTCTCTATGAACATCCTCCAGTTTGTTCCTCACCACAGGCTGTGAAATAGGCCCCTTTTCCTCAAGTTTATGAGCAAAGAAATGGAAGCTCACAGAATATAGATAGCTTATCCAAAGTTCCAAAGCTGTGGAGGGGCAAAACGTGCATTTATTCTCAGGCCCACGGCACCAGTCTGCTGTGCTTTCTCTCTACCATGTGCCTGGTTTTCTGATTCTTTTCTTCCCCAAGACAACCAGCCCACTTGGTTCATTGCCTCTGAGGGGCTTGGCCCCTGTGTCTTGTCAAACCGGAGAGCCAGTGAAAACTATTACCAGCTCATAAAAGCAGCCGCCTGGTCACCATGTTGCCTAGATCACGTCTTAGTTTGGATTGTGGGTACATGTGAGCCACGTGCACAAAGCTTTCCAGTCCCTTGAGCATCCGGGCTTGTTACTGAGCACTGACACCCCCAGACTTTCTCAGTACATGCATGCATGTGTGTGTGTATGCGCGCATGCGTGCGTGCGTGCGTGTGCTTGTTCTCCTTAAAATAAAGGCTTAATGCCTTCTGAACAAAGAAACAAACATACAAAAACAGAATAATAAAACTTAATAATTTATTATCAACAAAGTTAAGAACTTGAAAACACGGGAGTATAAGGAGTGACTCATCAGAGGGCACCAGAAATGCCAATATAATGAGTAATTATATTTGCTAAAAAAAATTACAGTGTTCTTAGGATTGGCTCTTTGACTCCCATTTCGTTCTCTCATTTGTTGGAACTTCTGAGGATTTCTCTTGCCCACTGTTTTCATGACAGACTTGACAGCCATTCTGCTCTGTGACCTGTAATGAACACAGTACAGGTGAGTTCCACACATCTGCTCTCTACACACATGGCCCAAGTGACTGATTTTAGAACTAGGAAACTGGTTCAGCCCCTGAAAGTCAGATGTTGGTGGGATGCTTCAGTGAGCTCTCGCTGCACTGGCTTGGAAGGCCCTGAAGGCCTTTGTCAAGTCCTGGGAAAGTCTTGCCTTCCACCCCTATGTGCTGGGCTCCTTTCTTCTCAGTGTTTATTGTTGGAAGGCTGGGGCTGGGGAGGAGAAAGGCTTTGTCCCCTTCCTCTCTTCTATGACGTCACTGCAAATCTCTCAATTTTCTTCCAAGAGTTCTAGCCTCTTTTAGTCTTGTTTTGTTTTCTTTTCTCATTTAGCTCAGCTGAGGAACTCACCATTTGTGAACAGCGAAATTCAACTCCGGAATAAGGAAGGCACAGGTAACAGAAAGATCCAAGTGCGTCCACTCAAGTGAGCTGGAGTGTTGGGGGTAGTGTGTCCTGGCTGGGTACTGTTCTTCACTGTATATAAGTATTTTGGAGCTGGGGGTATAGTTCAGTAGGTAGAGTGATTGCTTAGAATGGATGAAGCCCTCCCTGGGGTCAATCCACAATACCACTTAAAACAGCCTGGCGGTACAGGCACGTCAAAAGTTCAAGGTCACCCAGACACTATCAAGGCTACAGAACAAAATAAAATCTTACAGACTTCTAGACTTGAGTTATCAGAAGCTGAGTTTTTATTGGAATGGTACCAAATTATAAAATTCAGTATTGTTATTTGTGAGATGGGCTCTGTCTGCTGGCTGGCATGGGATGGTGGGGCCTTGGAGAATCTCTGAGTGCCAGGTTACTCTTGGGAAGAATGAGAACTAGGCACTCCAGTGCCTACAAATCTATGACTCTAAGATCTAGTTTTTTTTTTTGTTTTGTTTTGTTTTGTTTGTTTTTTTAATTTAAGAAGGTGAGGGAAACTTGATACTAGGGTCCATAGCTTTTACTTCTTCCTCTTCACTCTGATAGCCTCAGCTAGGAGGAGCTGGCTGGGCTGAAAGAGGCCAGTTTGTGTCTCGTTCATCTCCCCTCACCTGCCGCCTCGGGTCCTGTGCTTCTTCCTCCGTCTAGTCTTGGGACCAGCCTCCTTCACGTAAGCAGCCTGTTGGCTAGGGGCCGCTGGAGCAGCTGCTACCTCGGCAGCTCTGCTCATGCCCTAAGCTGACACATGACAACTTGTATTAGGCTGAGGCTCTCTGCGGGAAGCCGGTGGGCGCTATCTGCCATCTCCCTTCTGTCTCACCATCTGCTGGCTCCCGGGGAGGTGGTGGCAGAGCACGGGTTAAAGAGGGTACCCGGAGTGAGGACATGGCGGAGGCCTAGAGCGCTAACCTTCTCCCTCCTTGTCAAAGGCTGCCTGGCAGGAGTGGCACTGTCCCTAAGAGATCGTGAGGTAGATCAGGGTAGGCTGGCCCACGCCGAGAGCATCCAGTTTGTGTCCCATCATCTATGCCAGGAGTCACCATGTAGAAGTCACATTTTGGCTTGGTTTAAACTTGATCTAGGTGCTTTACAGAGACTCTGTCAAGGGATTCTTGGTGTGTTCTTTGCACTTGTTTGAATGTTGTGGCTTTTAATATCTATCACGATTTTTAGGTGTGCATGCCTGTGTGTGTGTGTGTGTGTGTGTGTGTGTGTGTGTTACAGGTCCCTTCCATGCTCTTTCAGGATGTTCTCATATACCAGCCTAAAGCAGCAATCACATGTGATGAGGTGGAGCTGGGTAGCCTGGCTAAGGGTGGGGCTTGGGCCAAGGAGGGGCCGGGCCATGTGTTCTGCGGGTTAATGCAATGGGCTGGCACAGTGGGAGGCTGCTGTGTTGGGGCCCTCTCTCTCAGCCAGTGGTCCCACAGATTCCAAGACGTTACAGCTTGAAGGGAGGGGCGGGAGTATTGGTGAAATGATCATTGCTCCTTCTTTTTCTGAAGCTGAAAATGAGGATTAGGATAGGCAGTGGCCTATGAAAGAAAGGTACACCTACTCGGTAGGGGAAGAGGGTCTAACGTGTGTGTGTGTGTGTGTGTGTGTTCCTGTCTGTTTATATACTGCCTGGCCATATGTGCTACAGTGGGCATAGTGCAGAAATCTAGAAGTTTCTGCTAACTGGATGAATGAAGATAGCCATTTCTGCCTCCAAGTTAGTCCTATGATTCTTCCTCCTCCACCAAGAAGGATCTGAAGTGGCTCATGATTAAGGTGACCATGAGCTGCAGATGTGGCAAGTGGTAGAACATTTGCCTAACTTGAGTTTGATCCCAAGTGATGAAAAGAAAGACCGTATATTTCCATTTCTCTGCTTCTCCTCATATTCCCCGATCCCCAGTCATGTCGCCAGTGTAAACATACATCACTTGTTACCCAGAATGTCTCATCATCTGAACATGCCTCTTTTCGGGGGGGGGGGTGCTGGTGGGCTCTTTTCCAGGGTATTGCGACAACTGGGCTACATCTTCACTCTCAAAGGCCTTTTTGTTGATCCTAAAATATTTCTGCTTGCCCAGGTTGCCTCTGGGACACCCACCTCACACTTTCCCAGAAGGCTTTGATGAGTCCTTGCACACAGGTGTTGGGAAGACTCATGGACAGGTGCACGAAGTAGTTCGGCCAGGACTGCCTGTGGCCTAATAATGAACTTCAAAAGTAATTACATGGAACTCGTTTTCTTTGTCCATAAAACAGCACAGTTCCCTAGGACCCTGAATGTCTTTGAACATCTGCTTTCACAAATTACTTTCAGCGGGTAGCCTGTTCTGTGCCCTGTTGGCCTCTTCTTCATTAACTTCTGTGGTGCTGTGATTAGGGCCACATCTGGACTGTACCACAGTGGTTGGACAGACCAGATGTTCCACTGGGGGAGATAGTGACTTACATTCAGGACTGCAGATGTCTTCCTCTGTAGTTTCCTTGGTTACCACTCTGCAGTCCCAGCAATGGGTTTAAGGATTGCTCAAGGACACAACAGGGCTGGACTCTAGTGTCTGGTGATAGGGGACTCTCTGTTTTGTCCCTCTTGTTACCCTACCTGGTAAGCAAGGCTTGGGAGTCCAGAAAGGCACAATGTAGTGGAAGATTCCTGACTTTCAGTACAAGGCTGAAATAGAATGGCTTTATCTCAGATAGTGGGATAGTAAAAAGGTCTCCTTAGGAGGGTCGGACAGATGGGATGCCTGATCTGGGGAAAACACAGTCTCCCTCATCTTAGGGAGAACTTGCTTTTAAAAATGTCTCATATGGAAACCAAAGTTTTATCTTCCCCAGAGGGAGAAACCATCCCTGACTAAATTTATTCAGAGCTGTGATTCAAGTTCTAGTTCACTTCTTTGTCTTGTGTGACCTTATGTAGGCTTCTTGGTCTCCCTCATAGGATTATCTGGAGGATCACACGATAGAATTTTCAGCATTATCAGAATATTGTGCCACAGTGGTGGGTGCTTGTAATCATAACCCACTTTGGGTACCGAGAGTCCTTAGGCACACTGCAGAATTTGATAGATGGAGCGCAAACTCATTCTGTGCTCTCAAGAAGACAGTGTTTGAGCAGCAGGTCAGTGGACCAGGAAGACAAAGAATTCTTCAGTCACTCTGCTGATCTCACCAGTGAATCATCTGATGATGGATGTTGGGAGAGTCCCTTCTAAAGAGAAGTTTGATGTCTCCGCCTCAAGCAAACAGCCTTAGTAGACATTTCTTGAATTGTCCCAGTGACAAAGAAAACACTGTGTATGTGTGTGTGTGTGTGTGTGTGTGTGGAGGGGGGACATCAGGCTCCTGTCCTGACATCTTTATGGTGGTGAGTAAAGTTCATGGGTCACCCGTGAGTTCTGTCTCCCGGTCTCTTACTGCTGGACCTCTCAGCTAGACTGTGGATGGTCTAGAAGTCAACATGAGTCCAAGTGTCTTCTTGCAGACCCAGGAGGCCCCCAGAGGAGGGCAGATGAGACCAGAAAGGTGAAGCTGGCGGGCTCCCTCTCTTAGCTTTACGAACGCTCACCACATGGTCTGTATCCATTGTTACACAGGACATGGTCATGGGGAAGAAACACTAGGATTAGGGTCGATCAACTTTCTGAATGAAGCCTGGAGTCTAAAAGAGTGGTTTTCAACCTGTGGGTCGTGACCCCTTTGGGGTCACATATCAGATATTTTTCATATCAGATATTTACATTACAATTCATATTAGTGGCAAAATTATAGCTATCAAGTAGCGATGAAAATAATTTTATGGTTGGAGGTCACCACAACATGAGGAAGTGTATTAAAGAGTCGCAGCATTAGGAAGGTTGGGAACAGCTGTTTTAAAAGTTTTCTTGCTTCTGACCTTGCCCTGATGATATTCAGTTGTAATAAAGGACTTTTAAAAGAGCAACCTTATCCTCAGAGGGAACTGGGAAGATAACTGTCTACAGGTTGGGGTAAAGCAAGTCACCTTGGGTGGCCTTTGTTCAGTCAACCCTCCTAGAATTCTTACAATATTTTCTTTTATTGTTTTATTTTACTCAAAACTCAAAGGCAAGGCTTACGAGTGGTTCTAAGATTAATATAATAAAGATGTGGGTTCAGTCTTAACTTTTGTATAGACTAGCTGGGTACGAAACCTGAGTCTCCTTCTCTAGACTGTGAGGACCTGTGACGTTAATGAAGTTCTGTTGGGCTAAACAGTGTCAAGCTCCTCGTCCTCTTTCTGCTCTTCCTCCTCCTCCTCTTCTTCCTCATCTCCCATTCACTCCTATGTCATTTTCTGCTTTTTAAAGCATTTTTTTGAATTGGTGGTCCTTGTCAAAAAAGGAGCCATTGGATAGGACAATATAAGAATAAGTGCTGGAGGAAATGGGTAACCAAACAACACCTCCCGTGTCTAAATTCAGCACTAACAATCTGGTTTGTTAATGGGAAGTTATCTGTCACCCAGGTCTCTAGGGAGCAAAGCTCCTTGTTCAAGTTGTATAAAAGTTATTAGATAGATAATTCTGGGGGGGGGGGGAAGGCTGCTATCTCGTGCCAGAGAGGCCAAGCATAGCTAAAGAGGGCCAAAGAACGTGGAGATAGATGGGAGGTAAGACTCCAGGAGGCAGAGGCTGAAGGACAGATGGACATGCCCGGAAGCAGTGTCCTCCCCAGGGGTGCTCTTCCAGCAGCAGCTTTCTGGGTACCGACTCTCCGAGAAGGCTGTCTATGAGATGAGAAGGATGTTTGACTCTCCAAAGGTTAGGCACTAGGATTTGTCACTCCTACTCCAGTGGTTTTGGTCATGGCTCTTATAAACTGAGAAAGCACCTTACGTCATCAGCAGGTAGAATGGAAATCCTAGAAGCGTGGCAGGGTGACAGCACTTGTTCTCGACCTTAGTGACCAGAATGCACATAAGTATGTTCATGTGTGCACAGCGCTTGTGGGTATGAGGGTGCATGAGTGTGTATGGAGGGGAGAGGATAACCTTGAATGTTGTTCCTTGGGTGCCAGCGAGCTCCCAGGGATCTGCTTGCCCCGACCTCCCTGGCACAGGAATTACAAGCTTGTACCACTACTCCCAGCCTATAGCTTTCTATGGCTTTTGGAAATTGCATTCAGATCCTCATGACTGTCAGGCAAGTGCTTTACTGACTGAACAACCTCCCTAGCTCATCAGTGAAATGTTGAAGGTAGCCTCCAAAATGGCCACTCCGCAATACCGAGCCTGGTAGTCACAATTTCAAAAGAGACCTCGTTTTGAGCATGGATTTAACTTAACAACTTGCTCCCACAGAATTGAATAGAGCAGAAGCAAGCAGATGTCACTTGGACGTTAATTGCAAATGTACTTAGTCTTCTGCCTTAGCTTGTGTCTCTCTCCCTCTTACCCAGACATCTAATAAAGACATGTCAATGGACACAAACTTGTTTTACCCATTAGCTGGCACTTTGATATGAGAAGGAAGACTATACAAGACTAGATTCCCATCTCTGCCTGGAGACAGCCCAACTTGGACACTTGCTAAAAACTATCCAGACTCGCTGTGCTTGGGGTCCTATGACATCAGCATCTCCTTCTACATAGATGACCTCATTTTCTTCACCCTCACGTCAAGTACCAGAAATCAACTCAGCGTCCATACTGCAGCATTCAAGTTGGGTGCCTTCACATCTTGCTCCGGAGCCAGAATAATCAAAGCGGCCCTGTCTCTGGTTTGGCTGAATGAGCGAGAACTGGGAGGGAGGGGGGTTAGGTTCACCAGCTGCGAGAGCCCATGGTTACCCTTTTGGCTTTGTCTTCACCCCGAGTGACAAAGCACCAGCATCTGTGCACTGCCCCAGAGGGCACTCAAGGCATCTGACCTTTTCATCCCCGGGAGTCTGTGGTCTTAGGAGAAGAATGGTATAATGGCCCTCTGTGCTTAGTGGACTTTGCTGAGCTAAGCTGGCCTAACAGGAGCATCATAAAAGCCCCAGGGTGAGCAAGGGTTTTCTGAAGGTCATCCTGGCCATTCTTCTGCATCTGGGAAGGGCAGCTAATTAACGATTTGGGAGGCTAGAGATGCACTGAGAAGGTGATTCTTTCATTTAGGATTGCAAGGGGCTACTGCAGGATTCCTCCATTAATAACGCAGGGCTCTTTTCTCCTGATGGTCCGTTCTTTCCATCTCTCTTTTCCTCCAGTGATCTCTCAATTTCTCCTTTCTGTTTGAGGCCAGCTCATCCTGCAGATGCAACCATTAATTATGCTTGCCCCCTTCCACGCTCAGGGTCCTCCAGACTTCTCCTCATCTGGAAAAGTTTCATTAAGAAAGGAATTTGGGGCTGGGGGTGGCTCAGTGGGTAAGGTACCTGCTACATGGGTGTAAGGACCAGAGTTCAGATCTCTAGAACCCACATAAAGCCGGATATGGCAATTGACACCTGCAATTCAAGCTCTTCTGTGGCAAGATTGGAAGTGACCTAGGAGAAACCCCCCAAGGGTCAGCTAGAGTGGCATGCACAGTGGTGAACGAGGTAGTTTGTTTCAAACAAGGTGGAAGGCCAGCCCCGACACCCAAAGGTACTCCCTGACCTCGACATGTGTGCGCTGTCATATATACACTCCTATCTTATACACACACATACCTAAACACATGTATGCACACATACATATGCAACACACATTCATGCATGCACACACGCGTGCACACACACACACACACACAGAGAGAGAGAGAGAGAGAGAGAGAGAGAGAGAGAGAGACTGCTTATTGAAGCCAGGCGAGGGACAGCAGGTGAGAAGGTGGCAGCAAACTCAGAGCTACAGGGACTTTGATGATGCAATTGTCCTCCGTCTTTAGAACCCTTCTGTGTCACCCGAGGAGTGGCTCCCTGAACGGACAAGCTCCAAGAGCATAGCCAATCTGGAGAAGATTTCACTGGCCAAGACAGGCTGACTGAAGCACAGGACCCAGACTTTCGTCTTTCCTGTCTCATGGTCTTTTCCAAAGATTTGTTTCATGGCCTGAGTCACTATACAGGATATGACTGCTGGCTTTGGTGAGGAGAGAAAATTAATCCTGCCCCTTTCTCAAGAAGTAAACGTACAAAGCTCTCCAGGCTCATTAGCCAGGCTGTTGTAAGGCATCTTGGGCTTCCAGGGGCTCTTACCAAATAACATTTTGATGAGTTAAGTGTTAATGAATCAGAAACATATGGATAAAATTTCCCTGAAAACACAGGCTTTCTGAACCAAGCAGAGTCACCCCTTTCCCCTGGGGGTTCCAGGCCTGGGTGTTAGAGACCCATCTCCCCTCTGAGGTTCACTGGAGGACTACTCACCCTTCGGCCACCCAGCTTGCTCTGGGTTTCTCCTGGAATTCTTCCTCATCTCCTGTGGTTTAGTGGCCAAGTGGCTGGGGTGGGCCTAGAGCAGAAAGGTCACCTATTGAGAGAGATGAATGAGAAAAGGAAGGGATGCTGGGAGAGAGGCAAGCCAAATGCTTGGAGACAGGCCACATGCTGGCTGGGAAATGGACAGTTTGTAGAGGCATGTGGACTTCAAGTTTGCTTCTGGCTTCCGTGGAAAGCAGTTTGTGACGCTTTCTCTCCTCTCAGCAACTTGAGAGTCTCTTGATTTGTGTACGTGGTCGCATGTTTTCCAGGCTACCAGGATTTTTCTGGAGATTCTTATCAAGTATTTACCAAGGTTTGGGCAGGCAATTCTGAATTCTCTCAAATGAGGCACCTATGGAAAAAAAATCAAGCCTTCTGAGGGTCCCTGTTAAAGGCCAAAGCGGTGAGTCTGCCTGACCTCAAACTTCTGGCTTCTAAAACCTGGAACTAGATAAAACCCGTCATCCCCCTGCCACAGTGCTCATTGTTTTTGAAGCATACATTTATTTGTTTGTGTGTTGGGGGGCAGTGGAGAGAAAACTCTACCATGTGGTATTCAGAGGCTAACTTGCGGAAGTCAGTTCTTTCTATCTCGTGGGTCCCAGGGATCAAACTCAGGCCGCTAGGCTTGGCAACAAGGACCTTTACCAACTAAGCCATCTTGCCAGCCCATTGCCCAATCTCTGTATCATCACAGTAGGTAAGAGCAGTGACTCTAGTTACAAAGCGTTTATCACGAGGGGACCCCAGGAAGCACTGCGGGGAGCACTATCTATTTCTGTAGGCTTCCCTTCGCTCTTGAGTCTCAGACTTGAGCTGGAAACAAGTCCACATCAAGGGGCAAAATATAAACTGGTGCTTGTGTGGTCTTCCATGATGTCTCTTCCAGCGGCCATTGATCTCTAAGGTCCATTGTGAAATGGACCATGGGCCTGAGTTCCTACTAATCTGCTTTCCACATGGCATGGCATCCTGAAGCCTTGGGATAGTGTGGTGTGGGGTTGGGGGTGGGATGACCAATGAGTGTTACAGTTAATGAGCACATTTCTTGCATGATCACCGGGGTTTGGCGCTGATGGAGACCCATTCAGAGGCTCCTTTGACGATGGGAATGTTGTCACTTTTTTCTGGGTGCTCCGGGAGCACAGGCTCTCAGTTACCTACAAACTGCTCCATGTGTGCTAAACCACATTCCTGCTGTCAGAGAGCCGCCCCAGGGAGGAGATGCCTGTGGGAGCAGGCGGTCAGGGGTGCTGGTGTCTGTGAGAAGGGTTGAGCGCAGGGTCATCAGGGCACAGTCACCCTCTCCTCCTGGTGCCTATGTATGTCCTGCCCTCTTCTCATCACTCCCTAATGCTTATCCAACAAGGCTCAGGTCTTCACACAAGAAGAAGGAAGGTATCGAGATAAACTAGATGTCCAGAAATGCATCCATTTATGGAGACCTGGAGCTATAAATTTGAATTTATATTGCCTGCATCTTCTATCTAGCTCTGATGGTCTTTTTGTGTCTTTCTTGTCCTATAAGGAGAACATGTCTACCATGCAATATTTAAGTCCTGCTTAGATAGGGCCTTCACGCTGACCCATTTCTTTTCCTAGTAGCTCTTTGAGAATGACATACAATGTATTTGATCATATTCACCCTTCCACCAGCTCCTCCCAGGTTCACCCTCTTCTCTATTTACCCAACTTTGTGTCTTTCCCCCCCTTCATCAATCAAGTTCAGTTCGTATTAGCTATATACTCTTAAATGGGTGGCCCTTCATTGAGGATGGCCTACTTATCAGGGCTACATTCTTTTTTTTTTATTTTATCCTTTTTTAATTAAAATTTCCGCCTCCTCCCCGTTTCCCATTTCCCTCCCCCTCTTCCCCAGGGCTACATTCTTTTTTTTTTTTTCAGAACCAAATTTCATAGTTAATTTATTGTTATCTATCCCTGCCTATCCCTGATGCTTTATACTTTTTTTTAATTCTTTTTTAATTAAAATTTCCAACTGCTCCCCATTTCCCATTTCCCTCCCCCTCCTCCCACATATTGCCACCCCCCCCGCTCCCCTCCCCCTATCCCCACTCCACTTCTCCTCCCCCTAGTCCACTCCCCCTCCCTCTCGATACTGAAGAGCAGTCCAAATTCCCCAGGTCTACATTCTTAAAGAAAACCAATGGTTCCTTTTTTAGGAGCTATCAATAGGTCCTGAGCTGGGGATGGGACTTCATCCCTACTCTCCCTCTCCATGCTTGGATTTAGTCTGTCTTGAGATTGCATAGGGCTTTTTCATGCTATGACAGCAAAGGTACATCTGCCCTGGTGTGCCTTGTTTCCTTGTGTTCAATTAGCTGGCTCTGACAATCTTCCTGCCCCTTCTTCTGCAATCATCCCTGAGCCATGGGAATAGGGGCTGTGATAGAGATGTCTCACTTAGAGCTGAGATTCTACACTCTTCTATTCTCTACACTTTGGCCGCTCTCTGGTCTTTAAACTACAGCATGCTCCCTGGCCTCGACTTTCACTGAGCTGGGTGGTCAGTGGATCTAAGGACGACTGCCACCAGATGAGGGTCGAGAGCAGCCAGAGAACAAGAGGAGGGGAGGAGATATCCAGGATGGGAGGGAGAAGGGAGTCATGCTTTGCTCATCTCCCTCAATCTCTTGCCCACAGGATTCACACAGTCATGACTTCCTGTTGGATCCCTGGGCTCCCGGCCCATCTCGAAGCCTTTCCTGCTGTGCTTGGCTGGAAGCAGATGTAGAGGGCCAGATATCTCCTTCAGGAACTGGGACTTCACACCCGTCCCAGGGCAGTCTCTTCCGTCCAGGACCTTGAAAGAAAAGCAGTCCACGCTCTCACAAATGTCAGGCATGATCCTTGTGGTCTCAAGCCAAGCCCAACACAGGGCTTTTTAGTTCTCTGACCTTCCTCCTCCGTTACCCTTTATGTTTGTGCTGGTCTTCTTGCTCCATCCTTGTCCACTCCCTTGACCATCCGTGGGTGGCTACCACAGGTTTTCACAGATTTTCCCATGACTTAGGCACTCTTCCTTCCTCTTACTGTGTCAGAGGGGTGGCACATCCTTTTAGGAGACTTCTCCTTTCCTCCCCCACACCTCATCCTTCCCTTTCACACCCTGATCTCTGCCCCAGCACACGCTGCCTCTGATATTCGCAATCCCTTCCCTTTGTGCAAACACACTGCAAACTGTGTGTTCTTCAGAGGCAAGAGGAATCATGTGGTCCATTTTACAGAAAGGAAACTAGGGTTTCAAGAGACTCCCCACACTGTGGTGGTCTGGTCAAGAGTTCTTACACTCGGCCTATGATAAGTGATCCCAGGACTAGGTAAAGCAGTGATTCTCGGGACTGCCCAGGGACCCTGATTCTGCCCATCTGCAGACTCCAGGCTTGAAACACATATGCAGAGGGGTTTGAATGCAGGGAAGGAAGCCTGTTCAAAGCCTCTCATCCTGGAGTGTATGTCTTCCTATTTACAAATCCTACCAAGGGCATCTCACTCCCATTTTCCATCTGTAAATCCATTTTGTCTTTCCAAAGGATGCAACTTGGGACTGCGAGATGATGGTGACGAGGTTATTAGCAGTGGGACCTCAGATTGAACTCTCTAGGGGATGAAGCGAGATTTCTTAGTGCAAGTGGGCAGTGCCTTAGTTAGTCTTCTATTGCTGTAGAGACAGTATGGCCATGGCAACTCTTACAAAGTTAAGCCCCATTTGATTGGGGCTGGCTTACAGTGTACATGGCGAGAAGCATGGTGCCACATGGACGGACATAGTGCTAATTAAAGAGCTGAGAGTTCTATGGATCCTCAGGCAACAGGAAGAGAGACTTTCAGGCATCCTGAGGGCTTTGGGAGAATTTCCAGTTTCTTCTAAGATCACCTGAGCCACTGGTTTTCAATGAGTAACATGCCTCCTCTCCTTCACCATATGACATCAGCCAGGCAACCACTGGCCTTTGGTAGTTGGAGGGGTTGGGGGCATGGAGGGTTTCAGGATGGAGCCACCTTGAAACGTCTGAGAACCCTCAACATTTTCACATTTTCATTGCTGGGCAAGTAATATAATCCAACTTCTTTTCTTTTCTTTTCTTTTCTTTTTTCTTTCTTTCCTCTCTTGTTTTCTTTTCTTTTTGAGATTTAGTTTCACTTTGTAGACCTGGCTAGTCTTGAACTCAGTATGGAGCTGAGGCTGGCTTCCAAGTCTCAGCAATCCCCTTGCCTCAGCTTGCCAAGCACTGGGGCAACAGGTGTGAGCATGGGTAGTGTGTTTCCTAACCCATTTATTTATTGAGTCCTGATGGCTTCCTGTCTTTAAGCCTAGAAAGGAAACCTTTAGAGTCAGGGGCCACTGCTTCTGAGCCCTTAGCTGGGCTTTACTTCTCTGGCCAGTTTCTAACTTTTCTAAACAGCAGGAGGCAAATCTTCGAGGAAGAACAGGAGAGCAACCCATGGACTGGGAGTCAGGAGAGAAGATTGAGGTTCTCCCAGGCAGGTCCTTCTTGTCTGTGGACATTCTGAGTCATGTGCTCTTCAGGCCCCCTTGAGGGAAGACTTGTTAGTCACTGTGCAGACTTTTTCCAGCTGTCATGGCCTCAGGATCGACCCCAGCTACAAAACTACCTTGCCCACGGTTGTGTCTTTCTCAGGAAGGCTCACTTCCAGTGGCAGAGTGTTTTGAGCTGCACAGTTTTAGATGATTTTCGCCTGACTCAGGAGGAGGCTGACCAGTATCACTACCTTTGGGCTCATTACCAATGTAGACAAGCGCTTGCCAGGCCACACCCTGTCATAGCCAATACCCTTTGGCACAGCCCTGCTTCTATTAGCTTTCTGACCAATATGGATCCTTCAGAAACTTCATGTACCTCAACTCCAACTTAGGGTCTGCTCGCAGGGAACCCAGCAGGGTCACTCTACTTTTCTCCATGGCTCTCCGCAAGGGAGAGGCAGTGATGCTTCAGTCTAATCCAAAAGAAGGCTGATGAAGCAGACACAGCCTTCCACAACACGCGCTGGTCAAAGCAAGCCACCAACTGCCTAGTGCACTGACCAATGGGGAGATGTCAGAGAAGGACTTCAGCACCCAACAGCCTAGAGAAATCCCACCAACCTGGTCTGATGTCAACTTTGGTACTTGCTGTTTCTTTGCGGGAGTGCTGGATTTTGGACTCACACTAGTGTCTAAGGCAAATTATCCTTGCCCGCTGACCACAGAGGCTCTTCTTCACAGTCCTCAGTCCTTCCAAGGTGCCCTTTCCAGTGTAATGAAAAGCAAAGATAACCATGGACACTTCATTTTCCAGTACCCACCATTCCTCATAAGGATGTGAACGCCAGAGCAGCTTCCTTTCGCTTCCACTTCCAAGGAGCTGCAGGAGTGGTAAGCAAGAAAATGGGCGCAAGAGTAGAAAGCGCAATGCATTTGGGTGGAAACAGCAGAACCCAGTGAGAACTGAATAGCGTTTTATTTTCCAGATACTAACTATGCTTCTTTTTTTTTTTTTATTATTAGATTATGGTAAGCAGAGCTGGCTTTTACTACAATCTAGGGGTTGGCTAGATTTTTTTTTCTGCAAAGAACCACTGGTAAGTAATTTGGGCTGGGTGGGTGCGTCGTAAGACCACTATTGTGATTATTTAACTCTGCCTCAGTCACTGAGGCAACAATGGATAATATTATAGAGCTGTTAAACACACACACACACACACACACACACACACACAAAACCAGGTGGCTGTATCAGGCTCACAGGTGGATGTTGGTGTAACATAAAATTTTCCATAAAATAAATTTACTGAAGTAGAAAAGGAAGTCTTTTTTTTTTTTTTAAATAAAGCCATTAACTAACTAGCTTTACACAAACCATATGCAAATCCCTCAAGTCAGAAAGAATTTATTTCTAGTTTCGCTTGCAAAATCTGTGACCACAGCTGTGGAAAGGCTGGGGGCAGGGAGAGTCCTCCTCACGTTAATGTGGCTGCACAGGGTTGGCAGCTCACAGGTCCATGAGCCCCAGAGCTGTGCAGGACGTGCAGGACAGCAATTCTGCTTTGGTTCCCTTCTCTGCTAGTCTGTGCTGTGTTCTTTCACTCCATCTCTGCCGCTAGAGCCAGGGCTGTCTTCAATGCAGGAAGGATCCTGGGTAGATTGTTCCAGCATAGCTTTAAGTACCCTTAACTGTGCACATGACCTGGTCCTGGTAAGGCAGAGGTGACCACAGTGACAAAGTCGTCTGAAATTCCTAAACCTTCAGGAACGAATGGGTCAGATCCACTGAGCAGTGTGCATCACACCGGTGCCACATAGACACGTGTCACCAGCTGAGTCAGTCCTCACCGACATCTCAGAAAATTACCAACAGTCATCTTCTCAGGGCTGGGGAGATGGCTCAGTGGATAAAGCCCTTGTTATACAAGTGTGACTAGAGTTAAGATCCCCAACCCCCATGTAAAAGCCAGGTGGGCATGGTGGCCTGGCCCTTGAAAAGGGGATGAGGTCCTCACCGATAAACATTGGAGAAACCCCAAGAGTTAATCAAGCATGGGTGTCTCTTCCATAAGGAAAATAAAGTCCCTGCCTTCCACCCAGAAAGATGGGAGTGGGTGTTATTAATGACCTGGTGACCTTTGCTGTCTGTAGGGCCAGACCTCACCCAAATTTCCCAGAAGGGTTATCCCAGAGATAACAAATCCCCCGGGAGTTGTTAATTTTGAGGGGGCAGGATCCAACTCAGGACACATACATTCTCGCTTCTCTAGCTGGCTTGAGACAGGAGATAGAGGCTGCCTCTCTGTCACCAGGAGAGGGTGAAACCCCTCGAATAGACTCTTGCTGGGGCAATGGGTCATTAGGGCAGAGAGAGGGCAATGTGAGTTCCCGAGCTTGTCCTGGCAGTGCAGATTCTCTGAAGCACGTAACGCTGGAGGAAGGGTGTGGGCTAACTTTGCTGTGTTTGCAAACGCCCTTTGACTTCTTCTCCTGCTTTTAGAATTTTATGCATTAACCTTCTCATGAGATAAAATATCTTTGCAGGAGATGCCATGAAATGTTCTGATATAAATCACATAGCTTGGGGAGAGATTATATAGGCAGATTCCCACGTAGCCAGCATACAGATAAAGAGCTTATGCCATGCGGTACCCCAACAGGTGCCCTAGTGTCCGGGTTCCTCTCCTCATGGCACTTCGTCAGTGCTGGGAAGAGTCCTGGGTTTGCTTTCTTCCTCTGTAGCTATTGTCTTATGTTATCTAAACAAGGGGACCTGCATTTTTATTTCAGCCTGTCCACACCCTCAAATACTTCAAGGACTTCAAGAAGTCCTTCTTCTTCCAGGAATCTTTCTTTGACCCTACCTGCTTTGAGGGCAATCTGCACCTCAGCTCCTGTAGGAATAACAATGGCCATCCAAGAGCTTAGTCTCATCGTTTGCACCTGGCCATGCTTGTCTCTTGATTCTCTTGCATGGAAGCTGTCAGGTTACAAACTCACCAGCCTTTTACTGGAAAAAGCCAAGCCGTACAGCTCTATGTGCTTATGAGAGACGTTGCAATGGTTTGCACGCAGTCTTCATCTTTTCTTCTAACCTGTGTGTTCCCTCACTTATCTTGACGTCCCAAGACAATACACAAAACTCAGGGTCAACGAGCAGTTTGACAGGCCATGGCTGGCCTTTTCGTCGCTGTATCTGTCTGTGACCAGGTGGCTCTGGTCAATTAGAGAGGGCTCTGAGAGCTCATTTGGTCTTTGAGTGATGGAGAGTTAGAGAGTTCTAGGGTTTTCCTCAAGGTCACAAGAGTGGAGGGCTCAGCAGGAAGGGAGTACAGGACCTTCAGTATGAAGCTACTCCCTCCCCATTCCTCTGTGCAGGTGCAGCTCCTTCCTTTAAGTGCTGGGGAGGCTGCTCTTTCCCTGTCTGGAGCAGCTGAATGGATTCTCCTGGAGAACACTGGTGCATTAGGCTCACTTCTTCCGGCTTCCTCTGTGGAATGGCTCCCTGGGGCCCCCACTGAGAAGCTCCAGGAACTAGCTGCCTGTCAGCCACCTTGTTAAACTGCTTTCCAGATGTCTCCACCTCAGACTGAGGAGTCAGGAAGAGGGTGAGGGCTGGGAGTTTTGTCCCTTAAATGAAGATGGTTAGATTGGTAATAAATAATATTTAGTGCTGACGGAACAGGTGGTCAGGGGACATGGGGTAGCCACACTGTATCCTTCATGAGACCGTGTGTGAGCCTGAGATGCAGAACGGGCAGAGCAGAGCGTCTGGGGAAGAGGCAAAGGGGGTATGGAAAGGTACAGCTAAGCAGGGCTAGGAAAGACTGCAGCGTTATGACTGCGAGGAGAGTGAGCAAAGGATGCTGGGAAGAGCGCCCTTTCTTGCCTCTCTGAGCATTCGGTGGCTTTGACAACCCGTGACAAGCTCTGGCATGTGGCATTTCCACCTCTGCTTTTGTCCTTACAGGGATTCCTTTCTTATTCTTCCTCTCTCTCTGCTCCTTATCAAATCTCTCTCCCCTTTCTCTGATAATGGCATTGCTTATTGGATCTAGGGCCCCGTAGGTCCTGGGTGTGCTCCGTTATAGCCTTGGGCTACTATGTAAAAAGAGTTTGTGGGAGTCTCCAAAGAGATTTTTGGAGACTTGACTCGCAAAGTGCCTTGGTTTTACTTTTGTTACATTCTGTGGGCCAAGCAAAAGGCCAGAATAGAGTCTAGGGGGTGGGAAGCAGGTTGGAACTAGATTCTCCTCAACTGTGCCCAGCTGTTGTAGACCATAGATTTTTTTTCCAGCCATGTGGCTTTTCATTTCTTTCTATTCTTTTTCTTTCTTGTTTTTTATTGCTAGGCTCTTTTAAATTGTATTGTTTGTTTGTTTGTTTTGATGTCCTGGGATGGAGCTCGGAACCTTATGCATGCTGGGCAAATCTTCTACCACTGAGCTAGTGTCTCAGTTGATGGCTCTTTCATACCGGGACTGTGGATCTGGAGGCCTTCCCTTCTCTGGGAAGAGGTCAAGGGTACCGGGCTCCACTGCACTGTCTAGTGCCAGGGTTTCTGGCCACTTTGCTTCCCATGTCATAACCCCTCCCTTGATCTACACCTTGATCTACAGAGACAGGATTCTAGATTCTGGAGAGTGAGACACAGGATAGAACAATAAGGGGGGGGGGCTACTGGGGTACCAGACAGAAGGGACCCATATCTGGAAGTGCATTATGTTAGAGCTAGCTGCAAACTGGGCAGTATTGCATGTACACTGGGTTTTAGCCTAAAAGCTTTGTGCATACCTACTCATTAAATCATTTAGCAATTCTGTGATAAAAGTACTATAATTATACCCATTGTATAAGAAAGAAGACTGAGGTATGAAAAAGCTAAGTAATTTGCCTGGTCCGTGTGTCTGGTAAGGACCAGGTAAAGACTCTGGGGAGATCCCACAGTAGATAAAGTTCTTTCCATGCATGTATGATGGCCTGAGTTTGGATCCTCTGAACCCGTGGGTCTTAGCTAGGATTTCTCTTGCTTTGAAGAGATGCCATGACTGCGGCAACTCTTATAAGGAAACATTTAATTTGGGGCAGGCTTCCAGCTCAGAAGTTTAGTTCATTATTGCCATGTGGGAAGCGTGGCAGCACACATGCAGACACAGTGCTGGAGAAGGAGCTGAGAATCCTACATCTGGATCTGCAGGCAGCAGGAAGAGAGTGTGAGCCCCTAGGCCTGGCTTGAGCTTCTGAACCTCAAAGTCCATCCCCCTCCCCGGGACACCCTTCCTCCCATAAGCCACACCCACTCCAGCAAGGCCACACCTCCTAATAGTGCCACTCCCTATGGGCCTATGGGAGCCATTTTTAAAGTTCAAGCCACCACAGCATGTAAAAATACATGTGTATATCGACACTCCCCAAACTGGAGAATCTGGGACGGGAAGAGCTCTAGTCAAACTGGTGAGTTCCAGATTGATGAGAAAACTGGCTGCTCAGAGATAAGATAGAGAGGTGATTGAGGAAGATAGCCAACCTTAGCGCCTCTGGCCTCCAGATGTATACACATATGCATGCACACTCACACTCATGTGCACACACACATGAACCGAGTAAAGTGTGAAACTAGTAGTGATCTCCAATACTGTGAGCCCTGTGGTCTGTTGTCGGGGGAGAAGGGCTCAGAAGCCTACTGCTGCCGTTACTGTCTACGACTGTAGTTAGTAGGCTGAGTTACTATTTTAGGAAACTAAATGTTTCCTTGGTGAGTTTGTAGATTTCCATGTTGAGCTAGCCGTCAGCTATCTCTCTGAGTCATGGGGACTCTTCTTCATGTCCCATGGTGCTCTAGAACTCACAGGAAAATGAAACAAAATGTAAGTTTTGGCTGCATTCAAACTCTGGGATTCTAATCCTGAGTTATTGATGTTCAGACAAAGGACTGTGCCATGGAGCCAGGAAGTGTGGAAGTCTTTAATATGGAAATCTGATCTCTGAATTTTCTTTTCCAAGTCAGCAGGGACTGGAAGCCAAACAACAGGCAGAGTTTCCAAGGGTGGGAGTGGGGTGGTGTCTGTGGATTCTCTTGATGACCTTTCCACCACTCAGTCATCCTGACCCCTTACTCCCAGCTCTGTGCATTTTGTATTTATCCTTTTAAACTGAGAAGAGACAGAAAGCCCCCTGGGAAGAGATACTGAAATTTCCCAGTCATTTTTTTTTCTAAGATGGGATAGTTGAGACTGCTCAACAGAGGTGAGTATCAGAGGCCTGGCATCATGTAGGATCTGTTTATGGTCCTCTGGCCATCTCCTCCTCCTCCTAGAATGGCAGATGGTCTGTGTTTTTAATAATTAAGAAAAAGAAGTGGGAGGGAAATCAGGCACAGTAGGAGGAATTTGGAACCATCCGGGCGGCACAATTGAGTTGTGATTTTGTTTGGACAGTGTGAATGGCGGCTTCCCAGTAAGCATGCCACAGCCTCAGCCATTTCATGGAAGTCTGAATGGTCCTGTGTGATGGTTTTCATCAGCAAGTCTTTCCCAGGGGATGGCGAGTAAGTGAAAGCTATCGGTAGACCCTGAGACTTCATGTTCATAGGACTGTCTATTCCATGACATTGGTAAAAATGTTACCTTGCAGCCTCAATCTCAAAGATTCCAAAGAATGATGAAAATCAGTCTAAATAGTCACTTTGGAGGGGATTTAGAGGAAATAAAGTTCTGTCCAGTTTTATCAGCAAAGACACAGGCTCTCAGAAGAGATGGAAGAAGGCTGGAGCCCTGTTGGATTCTGTTGTGGAGCAGGGGGCTCTGTGCTGATTTCATCTGGTGCTCATTTAGGAGAGCTCATGGATGAGAGGATTTGCTGCTGTGTTGAGAAGGGAGACTCTTAATTCCTTGGCCAGAAACCAGTGAGTCAAATGACCTTTGCCTGTACATCTGAATCCCCAGCTGCTAAGGTTTGGAGCAGTTAATCGTTTCCGAGACATACCTGTTGTCTGCTGAGTTATGGAAAGACCTTGATATCAGAGGAGGCTGCAAGACACTGGCGATGTAGAAATACCTCTAACACATAAGCAAAGGCATCGCCATGGTAGGATGGTGTGTGTGGGCTCCAATAGGTGGGACTCAGGGCCCATCTTTTCATCTTAAATAGACTCCTGATTCTATATTTTCTTCTGTTCCCAACAACATACCTTTCTGTACTTACTGGATGCTGAGCCAAGATTTGGGTGGAAACAGCTCTGACTGTGGTCAAAGCCTGTTCCTCTGCTCTGAGGGACACTACTTCTCAGTCCCTCAGCTCCTGGTTGAAAGGAATGTCAGCAAACGAGCACTCAAGGGCTTTGGAGGAAAGCAAGCTAACCTACCCTGTCCTTTCTCATCTATACCCTCGGAGCCACTCTCCCCAAGCGTCTTGCCTGGTGTCTGCTGGATCCCATTGACCAGCTGACACCAAGAAGAGTTGGCCCAGCAGATGGTGGGAGACTGGACTTGGAGGGGGGCAGGCAACCAGCTGCAACAGACACGTCACCCACTGCAACTTGGTACACTCTGTTCCGAGGCTTTGCTTCTCTCTCTCTTTTTCTCTCTCTCTCTCTCTCTCTCTCTCTCTCTCTCTCTCTCTCTCTCCTCACTCATGGAGCATCTTAGTTCTTTCATCCCTTCTCCCTCGCCCTGCATCCCTGCTTCTTTTCCTCCCAATTCTTCTTTCTCTTTAACTGCCTCCTACTCCCTTTCCCTTATTCTTTCTTAGCCACTATGCTTGGCAATGAAAGCATCCTTCTGGCTACCCACAGAGGGGGGAGGGGTCAAGTCATGGGGAGGAGTCTTCTCCCAGTTGCAGTGTCAACACAGGAGGGGCACAACCATCAACTTCCTGGCATCGTCCTTCAGGATAGAGAGTCACAGGCTGAAGGAACACTCTTTCTGCTGATGGAGTAGATCCCAGTTTAACAATTGACCTTGGTGTGCTGAGAAAAGGGCTGTGAACTTGAAGTTTGGGGCCAAAGTCAGACAGGTCTCAGGTAGATCATCTGCCCAGAAAAGGTCCAGGTTGAAGATCCAGTGTTCTTGGGACACTTAAAAGGTCAATGAACCTCCCCTGTACACTGAAACCCTCACGATTCCTGGGGAATGAGAACGCACCAATGTCCCTTTTGTCCAGGCTTCTCTTCTTGCTGGACACTCTTGTATCAGGATCCTGCATGGAGGAATGGTGGACTTACTAGGTGATTCATCGTCTTTCCTGTGGGGCCCTGGTTCTCAAGAGGTCTGGCCAGCAGGCAGCACTCAGATGTCCTTGCCTCCTGCTGTAGTGGAAGAAGTTTCCAGGTTTTTTAAATCAGGCGTTTACTATTTCTATTCCACACCCAGAGCCCAGAGACATCTCTGCAGGGGAGAAGAAGAAAGAGGAATGTTCAGAGCCCAAAGAGCAGCGGCTTCACCTTTACTCGGGTTCCTCTGACCTCCAAGTTCCTCAAGACCCCCAAGCCGTTGTCTCCTGCATGCTCTGGTGGCCATGGCACAGATCGGGAATGTCCTAGGCGGTCATCTCAGGTAGCCACTGTGTCCTGGAAATATGACAAGCGCCACCAAAGATCCAAGTTGTTCATTTTATAGGGTTCTAGTAACTTGAATTTAAATGGCTATTGGCAGCCAATTAGACAACTGAGAAACATTTAAGGAACCTAGGAATGGGGAGATATCTCAAGCGGTGGTAACATTTTACCAAGTGCCCTTGCCTTCACCTCTTCATTCAGCTGTCTTAGCAGACATATCAGCACCTGGCGCAGCGACATACGCCATAGATGGATTCTTCCATTTAGTCCAATTCTCTGCTCAAGGCCACTGAGCTAATTGGTCCTGGCAGGGGATTTGCCCGACAGCAGAGCTGTGCTTTATTGAGCATACCAAATTTTATCTGGAAGGCTAAGACCTGTGCTATCCATGGATTTAGTTTTGAAACAGGGTCACGTGTGGCTGGGGCTAAGCTCACACTCACTGTGTAGCCAAGAATGACCTCGAACTTCTGACCTTCCTGCCTCCACCTCCCAGGTGCTGGGATTAGAGATGCACCCCACAGCACCCGGGCTAAAATCTGATTTTTTATTCTTCCTCCACCCCTGGTCAGCTCTGCAACTATGGGTGAGTTTTCCTTTGGCTTCGGTTGGTTCATGGTTGAAAAGAGGAAGTGGAAGAGATGCCTCGCAGTCCCTCCTGGGTTCTAGAAGTTTCTGTTGTATTTCCCAAGATCCACAGGGGCTATGTGGGCATTGTGAGCTTGGGGCCTTCTAAGAGTATAATCTAAGGCAAAGAAGGATTGCTTTTGGCTAGAGGGGGGAAGGAGGGCATCTGGGGAGGTAGCACAAAAGTGTGTCTAGAGGAGAGGGGAGGGGTTGGGGGGAGATAAGATAAAGGGAAAGCAGGGAGAGAATATGCTCTGATAGGGAAAGGACATTGGGGCTCTTCTGAAACCTCTTTCAGAAACCCACTTAACTGCTCCAGGAAGAACACAGGCTGGCAGGAAACCCAGAAGTAATCTAGAGGGTGGCGAGCAGGATTGCTGGTGTTCGCTCTATCCTTTTTCTCTTTGGAGCTGGCTTCTGCAATGGCTCTAGTTCTCACCAGCCTGGGTCTTAGTCCTTGGGGCCTGAGAGACCATTAGGCACTGTCGACTGTGTAGCTTTAACTGAATCCTAAGGCACAGCCTAGTCACTCTGCTCCTTTTCCAGGTATGCCAAGCCATCATCTGAAATTGTCCAGGAAGCATTCCTGGCCCCGACACCCTCACCCAGGGCTCTTGCTCTGGGGCCAAGGTTGAGTTATTCCCTCAAGTCTGTCTCCAGTCTTTTCTGGCTGGCAGCTGGATGCTGACTCCGCCTACCACAATAGAAGTCACATTGACACTTCAGCTACATCCTGCTGAAGCCTGTACTTTACCCACTTAAAAACGGGAACGTTGAGGGTACCAGACATCATCATGCAGAGTTTTGCTGAATAGGCAAGGTATCCCTTCCAGGGGCTTGGGGGTTCAGGACTGTGTAGGGCAAGCTTCCATAGACATAAAGTAGGCAATAGAACTGGGAGAATCCGCAGAGTTAAATGTTGCCCTGTCTGCCTAGTTCCTGCTTAGTTACTACTGTGCAAAAATGTGGGCCGAGTGTGACTGATGTAAAGTTGAAGTTGGCTTTCTTTCTTTTTTTTTGGCAGAGAAGTTGGAAACTGGATTTCAATTTGAAGTTTTTTAATCTTTAAAAATGGCATGCTGATCAAATCGGACTTCTTTCTGAGCAGAACTCATTCCTTTATCTTACACGCTGGCAGATTCCTCAGAACGAGGTTGTTGAGTGGTTAAAGAAAGGCAGGAAGAAGCTGGCTGGATCTTTGGATGTTGTTAATCTATGTTCCAGCACAGGTTGGCACTGGCTTCCTGCTACGTTGTAGAGGGAGGTCTCATTTGCACATTAACCACACAACTGTCCTCTTGGACATAAAGACGATGGGCACAAAGTCATGGCCACACGTATAGTTCCTGCCCAGGGGTTTACGATAGGCTTTGTACCTTCTGCCTCCTCTCTCTTCTTCCCTGAGGGTCAGGAAAGGGCTCTGACAAGTAACTTCCTGTGTTACCAAGCCTGAAGTTTCTGGATGACAAGCCTGGAATCCTCCTGCTGCCCTCTTTCTTATGAATGTGTGTGAAGGCTATTTCTCAGGGTCATTGTGCTTTTCCTTCCTCCTGGGATGAGCTATGCTCTTGATCAGTGTATCAGTCTGGGTTTCCTTGAGAAACGTACCCAGTGTGTGTGTATGCGTGTGTATGTTGGTGGGGAGAACAGGAGGGAAGAAAAGAGACATTTAGTTTATTCTCACCTCCTTAATTACCCCAAGCTTCAATGGCTTTCTTGGTTTTTGCCCACCATCCTTAAAACTCAGATCTGTACGGAGAAAGGTGCAGCCTCTTTTTCTTATATCTTATCTCCTTGTCTTTTCTTAGTGATCTTGACTGCAGTTCAACTGCCTCTTGGTGTCATGTGATTGGCCCCAGTACTATAATTTATACCAGAACCACATAGGGCTTGTTGCTTACCTCTTTGTACCACAGATACTCTTTTGGTACTAACCAGGGGGTTACTGAGAAGATTATATCTAATAGTGCTTAACAATGTTCCCTGACAGGGGCAGGTCCAGTGTCTACCTGTTACTCAGTGCATGGTAACTGTTAGGGAGAAGGGGCTAAGCCCAGCCTGGCCAGGTAGCAGGCCTCCCATAAATAACTGCTCAATTAACGAATGAATCACTGGACTCCCAGAATCGCCTCCCATGTCTGTTAAATGTCCCTGGGTGAACTTTTCAGATCCAGGGCTTGGCTCTGTCTCCTGGATCTTTTGCCTCCTTCATTGCTGCCTATTTTTCTTTTGGGAGCACCTCTACCGACAGAGAGCTTTAGGGGTCACTAAGTCCATTCCCCTACTTTCTGCAATTTCTGACTTTTCATTTATTCTCTGCTCCAACTTGGAAACTGGGCCTGGGGAAGACATCCAACACAAAGATTTTTAAAAATTCCAGAAACAAGAATTCTGTCCCCATTTAGGAAAGTCCCAAGGCTGCAGACATGAGGGCACTAGTTTGTCTTCCATGATGCCATTTCCTGCTCACTGGGGAAAGGGAGTGGTTGGGGTGAGAGGAGATGG
The DNA here is from genome assembly GCF_950005125.1 of Chionomys nivalis. Classification (NCBI taxonomy): domain Eukaryota; kingdom Metazoa; phylum Chordata; class Mammalia; order Rodentia; family Cricetidae; genus Chionomys; species Chionomys nivalis. The sequence continues at coordinate 123,270,050 of NC_080087.1, read as the reverse complement.
TGTCACTGGCTCCCTCCGTCAGGGATTTTTCAGTACATCTTTCTGCCATATTGCCTGGAATTATGTAAACCTAAAGACTGCCTTCTCTCCTGAGTTTGTCATGCCCATGGCTGCTTCCCCTTGCACCCACCCCTCTCCTGGAGCAGAGGTGACCTTTACCCATCTGGACCTCCTCAAATACCAAACCCTATTGCATCATGGTGTATCAGCTAACATCTTTTTCAAGTGAGAATCCAAGGAACCGAGGCTACTTCTTAAATTCCCCAGAGGTTCCTGTTCAGACACATATTTGTCACTGTGCGGTGTCATTGTGGCCATCAAGATTCAGAAAAATAAAGACTTCCATCACCCCACATACCTCTGATGTCGGTTCCCATGCCATCCCCTGGTAATGCCAAAGAGTGTGTATGGATCTAATGTACATCAACTTCCTTGAGACCATCTCCCTTCCCCAGTCTCCACCTTTTCCAGTTCTTCCTACAAGCTCTGAGGGTCAGTTATCTCCAGAGAATGAACTGGAGGAAGCCATGCTTGCTCATGTGAGTCAGAGGTTGGGTAGTGGGGCTTAAGTGACACTCGCTGTGCCTTCCTTAGCCAGAGGAGGATGTCTGGCTTAGGCTGCCCACTCGGAGCATGCTTTTCAAATCTAAGAATTCTAACTTTAGCCGGAAATAGCCAGATATTAGGATGATCTTATCTTTGGAAAATCCTGTTTCCTTCCTCCTTTCCCCCCTTTCCTGTTCCTTTACTCTCTCTTCCCTGCCATCCCTCTTTCTTTTCCTTCTCTTATCTCCCTCCTTCTCTCCCTTTACTCTTTCTCCCCTTTTCCCCTCTTTATTCACTGTTTAGCTCTCTTGTCAGATGCCAAAGAAACAAAACCAAATATTCAAAATTGTTCTCAAATCTTATTCTTTAGAACATACACCAGACTCAGAAAGCACATTTATAGGCAAATAATGATGACATAGATGTTTATTATCAATGGATATGAAGAGTACAACATTTGAAGTAGCCACAGTGTGCTCTAGGAGCCTAGAAAGGGTTCTGAGCCCTGTTGCACAAAGAGCAATTTAGTTCAAAACTCGACCCCTAGATTTGGAGTCGCCAATGCTAAGCACTTCTTATCTCCTCCTCAAAACTGGAAAAAAAGACAAGTCTGCACAAGGAGGCTGTGCACGAGGACCCGCATTCCTGCACAACACTGTCTGTGCGCTGGGATTTGCCAATGTTCTTCTTTCCTACCCCAACAGGACAGTTTCAGATGGGTGCTCTTGAACTTAAATATGTAAGTTCAGATCCCTGGGCTCTACCCTCCGAATTCTGACTGATGAACATTTCTGCAAGCTGATGCTGCTTCATAAACTACACTTTGAAAACCCTGAATTAGACAAATCTTTTTTTACTTTTAATTAAGGGTATAAAATAAATTTTACAAACTTGTTCTCTGTTATGAATCCAAAGAAATCAAGCAAAAATATTTTCCTAAAATTATTTGAAACTAAATAATCTCAGATTGATGTGCTCAATACTTCTTGGCTCAACAAATATGAACTACATTTCGTGTGTGTGGTATTGTTGATCCAGGTTTTGAGGTACAAAAAGTGAAATGGAGCCATATCTTTTCTTTTCTTTCATTTTTGAGATCATAATTTATATCATTTCTCCCTTCTCTTCCCTCCCTCAAAACTTTCTCATATACCCCCTTGCTCACTTTCAAATTCATGGCCTCTTTTTTTCACTAATTGTTGTTGCATGGATAAATGTATATGTATATAATGCATGTTCCTAACTATAAGAACTATAATTAGGAATATAGACCTGCTGGACCTGTATAATGTTACTGTGGGTCTGCAAACTTCATAATTTCATTTTCCTTTATAGCTGGTTAATTCCATTGCACATAGGTGCCACGTTTTCATTATCTATTCACTAGCTGATGGACCTCTGGGCTGTTGGCATGTGCCAACTACTGGGAGCAGAGCAGAATTAAACGTGGATGCGTACATCTCTGTGGCTCTTTGGGGTATATCTCCAGAAGTGGTACAGCTAGGTCATATATGTTTCACCGATTCCTTTCTTTTTTTTCCCGAGGAACCACACACACACACAGTGGCTACACCAGCTTGCATCCCCACCAACAATGCACAAAGGTCATCTGCTCCCCCACATCCTAGCTAACATGTGTTGTCTTCTGATTTCTTAATCCTAGCCATTCTGATTAGGATAATATGGAATTTCAAACTGGTTTTAATTTGCATCGCCCTGATGGGCAAGGATGGCAAACATTTTGCAAGTGTCTCTTTAGTCATTTGTACTCTTCCTTCTGAGAACTACTGTCCAGTTCCACAGCTCTCTGCTTAATGGTGTTACTGATTTTTTGCTTGTTTGTTTTGTTTTGTTCTTTGAAACAAGAGTCTTTGTGTAGCTCTGGCTGCTCTTGAACTCATTCTGTAGACCAGGTTGGCTTCGAACTCAGAGATCTGCCTCACTCTAACTTCCAAGTGCTGGGATTCAGATACGTGCCACCACTGCCCAGCTTCTGTCTGTTTTCTTGATGTTTAGTCTAGTTTTTTTTTTCTTGAGCTCATCTATTTTAGGCACGAGTCCTCTGTCATATGCATAGATGGCAAAGATAGTTTCCTGTCCCCTAGGCTGCCTCTTCCGTGGATTAATGGCTTCCTTTGCAGTAAAGAAACGTTTTAATCCACTAAGTCCTACTGGTTGCGTGTTGATCTTATTACCTCAGCGATCAGCATCCCCTTCAGAAGGTCTTTACCTGTGTCTATACCCTGAAGCGCACGCCCTACTTTTTCCTCTGTAAGTTCAGTGTTTCAGGTCTGACCTTGAAATCATTGATTCCTTTGGAATTGGTTTGTGTTCAAGATGAGGGAGAAGGATCGGCTTTCATTTTTCTGTGTGAGACAACCAGCTTTCCCAACACCACTTTTTAAACATGCTGTCTTTCCTACAATGAATGCAGCATTTTTATATAAAAAAAACATGGTGGCAATAAATATGTGGATTTATATCTGGGTCTTTAATTCTATTTGTCAAAAACCAGGTGGCTATAGGTACATGGACTTACATCTGGGTCCTTGATTCTGTTCCACCGATTAGTGTGTCAGTTCATCTGAGATTGACTCCCTAGCACCCATTTAAAGAGCTGGACATGGTCACCCACAATCCTTACATCATGTATGTGGGTGGAAGCAGAAACAGGAGGAAGCTGGTGCTTGCTAGTTGCTAGCATAGCTCTAGGTTCAGCGAGAGACCATGTCTTAAGGGTATGTGACAGAGAATTATGGAGCAGGGGGCTTATGTCTGGCATCCACCCAAGCCTGCATACTGCCTACACATGTGTGCATATGCCACACACCGACATACAGCACATATAGAATCACCATACACATATAACACACATGCTTGCACAAATAAAATGAACAGACATTTTACTAAACAGAATAAGTGAATTGTCTGTAAATGTCTAAAATAATACACAGTATTGATTAGAGAAATGCAAATCAAAATCAAAAACATGGGCCACGTCCATTTGAGGACTATCAGAAATTAACCAACCCGATAATAAGGGCAGGCAAGAATGTGGGGCTTGGGATTTCTCACACAGATGATGGGGTGGAAAGGAAGAAAGCTCACCACGGGAATTTCTTTGACATTATTTTGCATAGTTGACCATGGGCAAAATTTATACCACAGCTTCTATGTATACAGAGTAAAGAATCCACACTACACAGTGAGTGGGAAATACATTTGAAACCCACCAAAGCCAAAGGAACAAGCCCAAATCCACACCCGAAAGAATGAATAAACATGTCTCAGGATGGTCAGACACCATCTCTCTATCCACCACTGGAGAGAATACACTTGCATCCGCGTGTCAGTGTGGCTCGACCTCAAATGTATAACGTGGAGCAAATGCAGCAACTCATACACTAAATACAGCATGACTCCGTTTATGTAAACATCAAAAGAATCAAAACAAAGCTGGATCGTTTGCAGATACATTCATGTGTGGTCAAATTACAAAGGAAAGCAAACAAAACGAAGAAGATGAAAACAAAATTGGCCATAGTGGTTACTTTGATATGGGTAAGAACCCAATGAGGCAGGAACTTGCAAGCGTTCAAAGTGATGGGTGCCATTGTATTTCCCAAGCCAAGTGGGAGGCACAGGTGTTTTTAATAGAATTATTTAAGCTCTCCGTGTCCACACTCTTTTCACGTCGGCTGCCCTTTATCATGTAAAGGAAATGGATTGGAGTGTGCACTGGGTAGAAGGGCTTTGGGCTGTTGGGTTTTACTTATTCAGAACCTATTATTTGGGGGTGACTAGGTTCCGAGTGGTAGTTCTCATTGGAAGACCCTTAAATGCCAGTGTCTATAGATCTCTTCTCCCGATCATGTTGGTTTTCCAGAGAATTTGTCAACCTCTTCTCTGCAAGGTTGAACCCTTGGCTTTCCGCAGCACTCTGTGCTGGGGAAAGGGACTAGCGAGAGACAGACAGGATACAATCTCTGCGGGATTCCACGCAGTGCAGTCTGGACACTTTTGCCTTAGCTTCCTGGGAGGGGGAGGCAGGCGGCCTCCTTGCTGTGAGAAGTAAAGGAAGGGACCCGGGTTCCCTGGCTTCTAGGGAATTGTAAGCAATTGTCTTGAGCTGACATTTCACCCTTGCCTTTTATGTACTATGTGCTATACATCTCAGAGCCTATGAAGTCCTAGTGGCCAAGTGGGTTTATCCCTCATCCTGCTCTATATGTGTGTCATGACTAGCATCTTAGCTAGTGTCTCTATACATGTGTCATGAGTACATCTTAGTTAGTGTCTCTATACACGTGTCATGACCAGCACCTTAGCTTTCTTTCGTTATTGGCTTTCTGTCTGTGAGCATGCCCTTGATGCCTTCCATCTTCCGCAGCTGCTTTTTCCTTCTTTCCCTCTTTCCTGCTAGTGGAGGAAGCATGCATAGCTGGCTCACCAAATTTATTTCAATCTAATGTTTCTCATGACTCTTTAGAAACAGGATGTGCTAAAGAGAAAGATCACCACAAATGTTCTCTTCGCAAGACTGTAATTTATGATCCTGGACTCCCATAGTAATCCAGCCCCAAAGTGGTTCAGAATGCCTCCTACCGTAACATGTTCATAGCCAGAGCAAAGGACTCTTCATACAGAAAAAAGAAGTGAGCTGTAGAGACCGCCCAGTGGCTTACAGCTAGCATCTCTCTTGAATAGCTGCTTGGGGTTGCCTGAGACCAAGGGGAGTGGGTACAGTCTCGTTACATATCAAGTTCGATTATAATTTACCAGCTACAGATAAACAGAACCTGATACACAATGATTCAGTCACAATCTGTGCCATTAGATGGGAGAAAAACTGGCCCGGAGACTCCATGAATGATTTCACAGACAACAGGGTGTTTGCTGCACTTAGGGACAGCAGGTGCTCATGGTGACCCTTAGCCTGGGTCACGCTGGGGAGCACTTGGAAGGAGATTTTATCTGGCAGTGGTGGGGAAGGGAAAGAGAGGAGAGCCACGTGGGGATGCCACTTCATTTTCTCTTTCATTTTGGAAATCACAAGTTTCCTATGCTTCTTGGAAGCAAAGCAGTGTTTGGACCAAACGGAAGATCTCCAGGGAACAAAGGCTGAGGGGGACATTTTTCCAAAGCATCCTCTCTTGTACCCCATCAATGCCTCTTCTCCCTCTTCCTTCAGAACACTGGCCCTTACCTCGACCTCAGTCTGATATGGTGACCCTGCCTCCAGGAGTCTCAGAAGGAGACTGTGTCTGAGAGCTGTCTCCTCCTGTCTTATGTTCCTCTCTAGGGCTGGGATTAAAGGAGTGCACCACTGGGATTAAAGGCGTGCACTGCCCAGTTTCTACTGCTACGGGAGTGACTACTGGCATTAAAAGTGAGTGTCACCACTGCCTGGACTGCAAGGCTAACCAGTGTGGCTGCTTTTCTCTCTGATCTTCAGGCAAGCTTTATTTATTAAAATACAAATGAAATGCCTCTACACGGTGGGCTCTATGAAACATTCAAGGTTGTTGCTCAGGACTAAGCTTTGGGGGAAGCACAAGTGTCCAGAAAGGTTATCAGAGCCTTGATACTCATTCTATGGCCTGCTCCAAAGGTTCCTCTGAGGCATTGTTGTATGGACCATCAACCCAGCTTCAAATTCACATCTTTCGTTTTTCCTAATCAGAGAAAACTTCATAGAAAGAAGTATGCGTATTTGCTACTACCATAGACACAGGGGCACCCAGGGTGACTAGCATGGCACAGGTGCACATTGGCTTTCGCCCTGAGCCTCCACAAGAAACTCCAGAGTGAGATCTACTGTCCAGTGTCTCTGTTGGTCAGTGAAAGCTCAGACTCCAGAAAGCACATTTTCATCTCTGCTGTTTGAAAGTGATGGCTTCTTCCTGGTGTTTACCTAACTGTTGGTCAGGTGCTTATCTCATATTGTGAGACGCTTTAAAACAATCTGTCTCAGTGCTTGGGAGGCTGAGGAAGGATGGTTTTCTGCAAGTGTTGAAAAGTTTGCAGCCAGCCTGAGCTATATGAGGCACTGCTTCAACAAACAAATGAATACCCAATCAACAATTTGAAGTGTTTATGCCAGTTACTATAAAGCACATTTCCTTCCCATCTCTTTTTATTCTTGTGTTTGGATGCCTCGTTTTAAGAAAACTAGTAAGGCTGCAAGTTTCTGCATTTACTATGTGTTTGTTAATCGCCTTTGCTGTCCTAATAAATCACTACCAATTTAAGGGTTTAAAATAACATGAAATTGTTTTCTTACAGTTATGGGGTTCAGATGTTCTATAGTAAAGGTATTCCAAGGGTTATCTGTTCTTCAACATGCTCTAGAATGAAACCTGTCACTTGCCTTGCTATTAGAAGATATTTGTGTTTCTTGGTTTATGACTTTATTAAGCTCAAGTCCCCCCTTCTCTTCTCTTTTCTCTGACTTTCTCTGTCTCTCTCTCTTTTTCTCTTCCTCCTCCACCCCCTCTCCCACTCCCTCTAGATCCCGATGTTTCCCCATCCCTACATCTCTCTGACCCTGTGCTTCCTATCACAATACTCTCTGATTCCATAAGGACCTTTGTGGTGATAATGGGTTCTTCTGGATCATCCTTGGTCATCTCCTGGTCTTGGGCTCTGAAATCATCCCATTGGAAGCCCTTACCCACAGTCCCCTTTACAATGCATGGAGATACAGTCATAGCTGCTGTGGTCAGGGTGTGGCCTTTTTGTAGAACTACTCTTCAGTTTTCTGTAATCACTGCAGCTGTGAACTTAATTGTGCTGTGGTTACATATTAACCATTGCTCATCAAAAAGGATTTTCTGCATCATCTCTTTGATACCGCAGAGCAAACTTGGGTAGATTCTAACTCACCTTCCCCTGGGACTTCTGATATTTGATAAAGAATCACCAAGGAGGTATAAATGATGCCTCTCCCTAACATTTCCACAGCATCAACACAATCCCACCCATAGCATTTTTAATTAGTTGACACTTCGTTGGTGAATTAAAATCATTATTATTTTTACTGAAGAGTGAATGATCTTGGATAGATTATTTATTTATTTGCAAAGGAACCCAATCAGAAAGTTCTCCCTGGTGAACGCTGACAGCTGCGGGTGTTCCACTCCCACACACCACTCACTACGGTGACACTTCACACTGCTCTCATGGACACTCCCGTGGACACTGATACTGCTTTGCCGGGATTCCTTCTATTTTGGAGGTAGAAAGAGTGAAGCTCTAGGAAGTTTTCTAACAATGCCACTTGCGTTCATAGAGCCCAGCTGGCCGCGGAACGTAAGGGTGAGTCCTCACCGAAGTGTCTAGTTTATGTCTGTCTGCTCGTCCCTGTGAGGCTAATTGCACTAGGTGTTTCTGGCTTTATTTTAGTCATTACCTTTATGTAGAAGTGGGAGCAACCCTGCCACCCACTCCAATGTTTCCCTAGTCTTGGAGTCAGGATTAAGGCCTAACCCTTGTTTCCTTACATGGACAGCTGGATCCTAGAAGTGTGAGCTCCCCAAAGCTAGAGCTGAGTGCCCTGTCAAGGGGATTTGGCTTTATTTATCTTTCAAATTCCCCCTGACAAAGCTCCTACACCTGGGCTTTTAAAAGCTCCAAGAGTGGAATAATGGATGGAATTTGCACGGGGGTGGACTAGGGGAGGCTTCAAGAGTTGCCTTGTCAGCAGCTGCTGCCAGCTTTGACAGTGTCCTTTCTTGGCGGATGGGAATCTGAGGAACTCACCCTGATGGGCAGAGAAGAGCCCAGAACAGTCAGCAGGATTTAGTGGGCTGAAGACAGGGAGTGGTGTTGGGCTCACCAAGGAGGTTAGAGTGCTGGGACTTCCGGGAGAAGGCAAGAATGTGGGCTTCACGGAGGCGGGAGGCCATCACTCTGAAGCCGTGTGTGCATTAACAGTTCAGTCTCACTGTTACCGTTATTGTTGTAATAAGTAGATCGAGGATAAAGAGCTCATATTTTCTAGGGTCGTGTGCACAGTGCATTAATAAAATTCACATATGTTTGTTCCTGCTTTAGTACCTGGGTACCAAACCGAGTGCCTTCTGCATGCCTGCTCAACCTCTGAGCTACACCTGCAGGTCCAATTCATATTTATATGTATTAAAAAAATGTAAACATCCATGTAATAGTATATTTCCCAGGTGAGTGCATAGCATATGTGAACTATTGTGACTAATACTGTTATAGAGAATTTCATATTGCAGTTTCAGTGCTGCGAATGGGTTAGACTCAGGGCTTCCTGCGTGCTAGGCAGGTGCTGGACCACTGAGCTGTGCCCCAGGCCTTGTGAAGACCTCTTTATAAGAGAATGGAGTTGAAAGAGCATGCCTTTAGTGGAAGGGGCTGCAGGGCTCCCAGATTTAGCTAAAATGCAAACAAGTCTGTTCCCATTCCACATAGTTTGAGTTAAATTTGAATTTTTGATAAGCAACAAATCTATCTTCTATCTATCTATCTATCTATCTATCTATCTATCTATCTATCTATCTATCTATCAATCATTTCTCTTTCTACCTACCATACCTCATGCATTATTTTTGTTATTACCAACAGTACAACCAATGAAGGCTTTGATCTGGCTACTCTGTGGGGGGTAGAGGAGAGGAGGAGATGGAAAACGAAATTTGTATTTATAGCTAGAAGAAACGGGTCAGCACGTTCATAGTATTCCATATAACCTCGCCTGTGTTGGATTTCCAGACAGTGGAAGGCCAGCTAGGGTGGCCTCTCTCGGCAGCCTGTCTGTCTCCAATAGCTGAGATCAGACAGTCATCTCCCTGCTTTGTTCCAGCCCATGAAACTGGAGACTGTGTTTGCTGGTTCTGAAGTTACCCTGTCTCCTGCCCCCTCCTTTCACCAAACACGCAGGCTCACCAACACAAAGGCAGGGGGTTGAGGGTTAATGGCAGAGGAGCAGGGAAAGGATTAGAGTTTTATCAAAATAGCATCTGCAAAGATCCGTCTAGGATAGACATCATTTGGAGCATGTCTATGGCTGGGGGCCAGGCCTGGGGCGGGGGTGGGAAACACCAGCTGTCCAGGGAAGGAGTGGCCCCTAGGGAGGGGGCTTTGCCAGGTGCATGTGGCCAGGGGTGGGTAGGCTTTCCTTCCTCCTGCCCTACGCTTTTTTTTTTTTTTTAAATAGTCCTTTTGGACAAACAGTTGCTTTTCGATCACTCAGAAACAAGAGCTTTCCTAACCAGGATATTAAACTGTTGAGTCTTGTACTTACCTGTGTCTGAGAGAGAGACGGTGGCCCCTCCTGGGGTGGGGGTGGGGGGGCAGGAAAGCTTTTGGGTCCAGGTCCAGACTGTGGCTTTGACAAATTCCATCTCTTGGGAACCTTCTCTTACTGTGCTTTAGGGCTGCTTGAAACCAAATCAGACTTGACCATAGGAAAAGATATTTTATTTCTCAGGTAACAGTTACGCCCGGCTTTTGACGCTGAGAGTAGAGGAGTTCTCCTTGCTTGCCCCATCCGGCCATTTGAAATTTCTGTGTTTTCTCTTGTTGGTTTCTGAACTCACAGAAACGTTACGAGCCTTTCTTCATCTCATCCTCCTTATTAGTAAAGGGCAAAGGTCAGGGCAGCTCATCTAAAAATAGATCATTTTGAGTCAAAGGACTTTTTATATAAGACATCAAGGGAAGAAATAAGAAATCTGCAAAGAAAATATTAACAGATCTGTTTCCAAAACATCAAAGGTTTCTATGTCTTAAAATATCATACTAAAGGCACACAGAATATTTATTACCTATATTATTCATATAAAGAGCTTTTGCAACTAACAAGGAAGAAAGCAGACATAACCAACAAGGAAATTCAATTGACAAATAAATACATATAATAATATGTGTATATATACAGAAAAAAATGTCTGAAAAGTAAAAAAAAATTCAGGGTTGAATTAACAAGAGTATTTTTAAAAATCCGCATATGTGTGTGTGTTCAGTTCTGTGGACGCATGTACAAGTATGTATGCACATGTGTGGAGGTCAGAGGATGAGTTCCAGTGTTGTTTCTCATGAGTATCCACCTTGTTTTTTGAGACAGGGTCTCTTATAGGCCTGGAGTTCCATTATTAAGCTGGGCTACCTGGTCAATGAGCCCCAATAATCTGTCTGTCTCTGTCTCCTCAGCACTAGAATTATAGATGTGTGTTACCATGTACAGCTATCTGTCTGTCTATCTATCTATTTATCTATCTATCCATCTATTAATCTATCATCTACTTATTAATCATTTACCTATCATCTATTAACCAGCAATTATCTATCTATCTATCATCTATCTATCTCTATCTATCTATCTATCTATCTATCTATCTATCTATCTATCTATCTATCTATCTTTCTATTTATCTTATCTATCAATCGATCATCTACCCATATGTCTGTCTGTCTGTCTGTCTGTCTATCTATCTATCTATCTATCTATCTATCTATCTATCCATCCATCTATCATCTATCTATCCATCCATCTATACATCTATTAATCTATCATTTACTGATTAATCATTTACCTATCATCTATCAATTATGTTGGGAGCATATAAGATAGTTTCAGTCAAGACTAGTTTCAATTGTAAAGTTCTTCCTCAAGAACTAAAACAACATACACATATTCTTTGAATTGAAATTACAAGATGGATTATTTATTCAGGCGTGGTGTCGTTTGCCTTATAACTGAAACTGGAGGATTGTCGCAAGTTAAAGTCCAACCTGGCATATAGTGAATTCTAGGCCAACAAGAGCTTACTTTAAAAAAAATGTTAGTTTTAAAAAGTTAAACTTTTTTGTTGCCAGTCAAATTTCCTTCTTTATATTAATGGTTAGGTCCTCAGACCGGTGCTGTTGACTTTGGTCAGAGAAGATTTTTCTGTTTTATGAGTGGCAGTTACTCAGACACTCCTAATGACTGGTAAATCCTCATCAATTAGGCATCTGCGCTGCCCGTTCTAAGGTTGAGTGAGCATTACAAAAAAGGGGTGCAGGAAAAATGTAAGAGCCAGAGGAAAGGGTGGAGTCTGCAGAACTCTGTGTTCTAGACACAACAGGACCATTGCATCCACTCTCTCAATGTCCTTGTGATTCTCTGTTTATGGTCTGCACAACTTAAACCCATCAGTATTCCCTTGTGGATGGGGAGGGGCTCATGAATCCCCACCCTTCCTTTAGGATGATAGACAGCACCAGAGGTTGTTGGGGAGGGGAAAGAGAAGAGGTGTGTGTGTGTGTATGTGTGTGTGTGTGTGAGAGAGAGAGAGAGATTTTACTTTATACAGTGATGTAACTGTTGTTAAGTTGGCTATGTTTTATAAATAATTTATGTTCCTGTAAGCAGTCCAAATTAAACTCACTTACTGAATCACAAAACATGAAAATAAAGGGTAGACATGATCAAAATGCATTATATATATGTATGAAAATGCCATAATGAAGTACACTATTATGTATAATTAACATATACTAATAAGAAGATATACATTCATAATAATAATTATTCTTTACATATAACCATGTGCTTTTATTTATCATTGTGTCACTAGTTTAATGAAGAATATTTTACAAGGTTGTTTAAGTATTTTAATTTTAAAATAACATTTTCTTTAATTTTCTTCAAAGTTGTATTTTATGTTTAATATATTTGATGCTGACACCTCCAACTGATTGTCTTATGTGCATCATGTTTTTACTAGTTATGAAAATACTTTCTGGAGTGCCCGTTGAAATGTATATTTCAAATTGTTATTGTCTTATATAAAATTTCAGCCCCAAATTTTATGTTGTTAGTTATCTTTTTAAATTCCCAGTTGGATGCCCTATTTTCAAGAAGTATTTTTCCTAGAATTTATTTTTAAATTGAAACAGAATTACACCCCCCTACGTTTTATCCCTCAAGCCTCTCCCAGATACCCTCCTTCATGCAACTCTTGGGTCCCTCCCACTCTCAAGTTGATAACCATTTTCTTTATTATCGTTGCATACATTTCTATATGTGTATATATATATATATATTGTTATGGATATATGCGTATAAATACAATTTCTGAGGTTTTTTTGGTTTGTGTGTTTATGGTTTTAGGGCTGACCACTCTGCACTGGGCAACCGGGAAGGGTGTTCATCTCTGGAAAATGCTATGTCTACTCCCAGAAGTCATTAGTTGCCTCTAGTCCTTGACTAGGGTTGAAAACACAAACAACATCTTCAAAGGTATAGGTGTAGGAAGGACTTTCTGAGCAGACCTCCATTTGCCACGGCATCAAGGCCAACAATTGACAGCAGGGACACTGGGAAACTAGGAAGCTTCTGTGTGGCTAAAGAGATGATCAAGTGAGTGAAGATGAAAACCATCTTTGCTAACTTACATATGATAGAGGATTAATATCCCAAATATACAAAGAATTCAAAAAACAAAGAGTCAAGGGAACAACCCAATTAAAGAAAAATGAACTGGGCATCTAAGTAGAGAGTTCTCAATAGAAGAAATAAAACTGGCTAATAAATAGCTCAGTAAGTGTTCATCATCTCTAGCAACTAGGGAAATTGAAATTAAAAGAACAATGAGATACCATCTGGCCCCAGTCAGGATGGCTAAGATCAACAAAATAGCTGAGTGTATATTGACTAGATTGCAGAGGAAGAGGGGCTTCACTGCCGCTGGGAAAGCACGCTGGAAATCAGTATGGAGAATCCTCAAAAATGTATTCCAAGTCAATCTTCCCCGTGACTCAGCTACACCACTTCTTGGCATATACCCAAAGGACTTGAGATTCCACTGCAGAGATACTTGCTCGGTCATATTTACTTATTGATTCCCTAGTCAGAATAACCAGGAAATGGAAACAACCTAAATGCCTTCAACTGATAAGTGAATAGTGAAAATGCATACATAGACAGACAGTGGATGGCTAATCAGATGTAAAGAAAAATGAAATCATGAAATTTGCAGGTAGATGGATGAAGTTAGAATAAATTATATTGAACAAAGTAACCCAGGTCCAGAAAGACAAACATCATATGCACTGTTCCAGCTCCTGTTCCTAGCTCCAAATCCTCAGAGGTGAGGATACACCATGGAGTAACCACAGAAACCAGGATAATATAAAAGAAAAAATAGGTTGAGTTGGGACAAAATACAGGTGATACAAAATGGAGAGTGGGTTCCAACTGGGTAGGAGGGAGGAGGGTCAATACAGTAGGAGAAGATGGGGGTGGGCAGGAGACAAGAGACAAATCACATCAAAGTTGTCTGATAAAGTCTCAAGGAATCATATGATTTAGATTTAGCTAAAATTATAGCTACCCCACACCCATGTGTATCTTAAAGAAGGTTAAAACACTTGGCTGATAATACTCCCCAAAAGGATCATAGGCTAACAAAAGTTTTGAATGGTTGGTCAGGGTAGTCCAAGTTACTCCTATAATATAAATGATCACTTTAGTCCTTCATTGCCTCTCAGGGGTTGAGGGCACATCCCTATTGATGAAGACACTGCACACCTAGGGCACAAGACGCAGCTGGTTCAGCTGATCTAACCTGAAAGCCTCGTTTCCTGCCGCCTAGCTCCCATGGTTCCAGAAAAAGCCTTGTTAACTGTGAAGGGAGGTAAGCAATTGAACAGTTCTGTACACCTGCAATAACAATGACAATGACCAGTATGGCAAGGCATCTGTGAAGTTTCAATAAGCGCCATTCATACATGGGTGGCAACCAACAGCTGACTAATTGAATTTAAGGCCTGCTGAATAGGAGGAAAATCATGGTACTGGAAACCGAGGTGGCTTCCTGAGACTAGTGACTTCATGGACCATAGAAAAGAACCTGTCAGCATCACTTTGCTAGACCAGCATAATCCCTCACTACATTCGAAATCTTATCCTTTTGCCCACAGGCAGGTATAGCAAGAAAGATTTTCATAAGGAAAACATGTCAAGAATTGTGTTGAAGTAGTCATGTGAATGCTTAGACAAATTTAGTTCCTGTGAAATGACAGCCCTTTGCTGTTCCACCTCTGTGTAGACTGTTCATTTAGTCACTGGAAAATGAAAACTCCATGTGAAAATTCTTTCTATGAGTTAAGACACTGCAACCTCAGTCTGGAAAGATGAGTTCAATTCCTAGCACCCACTAGGTGTCTCACGACTACCTATAACTTCAATTCCAGGTGATCTGACTCACTCTTCTGGTCTCCAAGGGTACCAGAAAGCCATGTAGAACACAGACATTCATCAGGCAAAACACCCAGAAACATAAAATAATAAAACAAAGATATTTAAAACTTAAATACAGATTTTTCAGAATTAAAAATTAACACTCTTTTAGCATCCATTATCTAGTTTTTTGTTTCCTCTGGCTTTTTTTTCAAGCTTTGATTACATCATTAAAATTGATAGAAAGACTCAAAAGTTGAAGATTTGAGAGAATGCTATTTACTGAATATTAAAGAGCTCAAGTTATTTTAAAGGGTATATGATTAAAATTTGGAAAGCTTATTTGTAAAACATTTTCTATACTTTTAGGACATCTCTAATGTAGTTTTTCATTTCTTTTTTAATTTAATTTAATTTTAATTTTGTGTTTGTATATGTGTGCACATGGGCTTGTATGTATGCACATGTGTATACATGCCACAGAGAACATGTGTAGGTTAGAGGACAATTTGTAGAAGTTAGTTCTCACATCCACTAAGTGGGTGTCAGGTCATCAGGCTTGGGGGCAAGCCCGTTTACCCACTGAATGATCTAAACTGTTTTTCATTGTTTCAAAATTTCTATAATTGATATCACAAAACTAGAGAGAGAGCATACTTACTGCTATGTGAAAGCATTTTAATAAAAATATTTTATTTAATTTAAAACCTAGCATCACCTCTGACACAAAATTTTATAGATGTTGATATGAATAAACAGAAATGCTCATAAGTTTTGACAACTGTAGTCTCTACTTGAAATGTTGAATTCTTGGATGAATAAGAGTCTCAAGTCTGTACTTCACCCAGTTATAAGCACATTATTGTTCATTGATTTTTTTCCCATTTACTAAGAATATTGCTTTGAAGAGCCATGTTTTCATTCTTTACCAAAATTTATGTTCATGTCACTACTGCCTGAATAAATAATTTTTCTTCAATATTAAAATTTTCAACTGAGTTTAAAGTTTTCCTGATTTATACCATGTTAAAAAATTTTGTCTTAGATCTCCTGAGTAAACTGGGAGCATGGGGACCTTGGGAGAAGGTTGAAGTAGGGAGGGGAGAGGCAGGAAGGGGAACAGAGAAAAATGTAGAACTCAATAAAAATCAATTTAAAAGAACCACTTTTGTCTTTTTCCATGAACTGAATTTAAAATCGAGGCTTGGTTCTGAAACACACATAGCCAGTTTTGTATTCCAGTCACCGGAAAACATGGACATAAAACTGGCTTTATTTGCTTGTCCTGTGTCTTCTCTAACTGTTGAAACCAACAAGCTGGCTGGCACCCTTTTGTGTTTTTAACTGCTTTCATTTAGAAACTCATTCGATACAAATGAAAGGTCAGAGTTCATTGCTATGGAGATCTGCATATGTAAAATTATTGTTAGGGGTCCTGGTCTTTCACAATTGCTCTCTGATGAATGAACGCTGCTGCTCTCTTCCCAGCATTTGCCTATTTCTGTACATTTTATTCCCTGTGCTGGGTGGTAAACACTGGCAAAAATTGTGTACCAATTACATATTCATCAGGTTTCTAGAGAAACAAAAATTTAGTAAATTTTCATTAAACATGCACTTACGTTTCTTTTTCTTTTCGTTTTTAGAATCATTGCTAATGGACTATTGGAAGAATTTATTAGAAAATCAACTTTTACAAAAGAACAATAACAAGAATGAATTGCAGCTTATTTTACAAAACAGAAGAGCAAGTGACAAAATGCCACTATGGCATGTTTCACTGTATGGCTTCAATGCGCATCTCCTGTATATGTTTTAAGCATGTCTAACCCATAATTCCCCATCCTCCAAGGCATTGCTTCTATCCTGATAGCTACGAGCATTTCTTAGTTTTGGCACATCCCACTGCCCACTGGCTATAGACACAAGTGGTTATCAACGACAATGGAACCAAAAAGAGATGGTCCTGAACTTAATGATGACTTCACTTCTAAGGTTTTCATGTTTGTTTTTGTTTCATTTTTTAATATGGTGAAACTACAGGGAATTTAGTAGAAATGGTATTTTAGGTTTTAAAGTTTGATGTTTTCCTGGGTTAGTGCTATATACTCTAAAACTGTCTTCTGAAACTTAGCAGAAAGTAGCTACTGGTCCTCAGGGCTTCAGGCAACTGTATGGGCAAAGAGTGAATGCTCTCCAATGTGCCAATGTGCTGTGCTATTTGGTGGGTTGAGTGTGTTAAATGAATTGTTAACTTACGTCTTTTCAATTTACAAAGGGTCTTAAAGAGTTAATGCTGATTGCTAACTTGACAGCATCTGAAGTCACCTAGGAGACAATCTCTGGGCCTGTCTGTGAGGGAGTTCGAGACTGGATTAACTGAGGTGAGAAGACCCATCCTAAATGTGGTGGTGGTTCCATTCTGTAGGCTGGGGTCTTAGGTTAGGTTAAAGAGAGAAAGTGACTGTGCTGGCTGGTTTTATGTCAGCTTGACACAAGTTAGAGTCACCTGAGAGGAGGGAACCTCAGCTGAGGAAATGTCTCCATTACCATCTGACTGTGGGCAAGCCTGCATGGCATTTTCTTAATTAGTGATTTGATTGGGGAGAACCCAGGCCATTCTGAATTGGGCCACCTGGCTTCTATATGAAAGCAGGCTGAGCAAGTCATGAGGAACAAGCCAGGAGGCAGCACTCCTCCATGGCCTCTGCATCAGCTCCTGCCTCCAGGTTCCTGCCCTGCCCGAGTTCCTGCCCTCACTGCTTTTGATGATGAACCGGTAGATAGAACTGTGAGTGAAATAAACTCTTTCCTCCCCAGGTTGTTTTTGGTCATGGTGTCTCATCACAGCCAACCCTGACTAAGACAGTAAGCAAAGCGCGGCGTCCATCTATCTCCGCTTCCTGACTGTGGGCACAATGTCCCCAGCTGTCTCATGCATGCTCTTATTGCCATGCCCTCCCCGCCACGATGGGCTGTGCTTTCAAACCGTGAACCACAATCAACCCTTACTCCCTAAGTTTGCTTTTACTTTCCCATGGGCTTAAGGCACAACCATCACATACACTTTGAAATGATCCCATGGTAGCTGCTAGGAGTGTAATTTTCCAAACCAATGCCACTGATTGTAATGCAAGAATTCACGTAAATCTTTATTTAAAATGGAGATACTGGAACTATCTCACTGGATATGATATCGAGGCAGTGGATATGGCTTAGGATGATCTCAGACAAAGTGGGTTGCAGGTCACTCTATGTCCCACACATACTTTAGTAAACAGTCCCTTCTGAATAAACCCCTCTGGACTCATCCTATTTTGAGTGTACCATCTGTTTCCTGTTTGGTCCTTGACGGATGGAGGAGAAACGTCTTTTCCCAATATATTTTGTATATGACAGAAGCAGATTCCAGAGTATAAAAGACATATGATTTGAATTAAGCACGCATTTATATTAAGGATGCACTATATTTTTATAACAGCAAAGAAAGACTTCCTGGAGGTGGATACATCCAAATGTCTTTTGCTTCTAGATGGTAGGGTTACAAGTGGTATTTTTTTTCCTTTCCTTTTGTAGATTTTAAAAATTATCTGCAGCAAGTGGGGACTGCAGTTATAGTAAGCAAATAGATGGGTTATTTTCACACTCCTTTGCCTGAGGGAATGGGTTTTGAGAAGCACGTAGGGCCTCTCCACCATGTTTCTCAGCAACTGCCATTGTTTTCTCAGCTAGACTGTTTGCGGTTCCCTTGCATGGTAAGTGACACTTCAAGGAGTTCTTCTCCCCATTGGCCTTCAGTTGCTGTGACAAATAGCCGAGAAAAGCAACTTCAAAAAAAAAAGAAAAGATTTATTCGGGTTCACGGTTGCAGAGCTTTCAGTCTGTGGTCACGTGGCCGCATGGCATTGCTCCTATGACAAGACAGAGAGCAACGTGCCAAGGCAGTCAGAGTCAGCGAATATGTTCAGCATAAGGTATCTGGGTAGTAAACGAGAAAGGGGTCAGGTCCCAATATCGCATCCGAGGACATTCTCCCAGTGAAGTCCCTTCTTCCCAGTAAGACCTACCTCCTAAAGGTGGCACCACCTTCCCAGAGCACAGCAGCACAAAGACTGTGAGGGGCGCATTTCCCATCTAACCCACAATCCTCCCACACGATTTTCACTGGGTACCTGTGGGTGATTTTCCTGCGATATTACCCAGGAGTCTGACTGCCGGGCACAGAGTGTATTTAAATGTACTCCCGATTTGATTGAGAATTTTCAGGCTCTTTTACTCAATCACCAAATTCTGTCGCCATCCTGACTTTGTGAGCATATCCTCACAAACACCTTGTCTCTTCCAGTTTTCTCACGACACCTCTCGATTCCATAGGTATAAAATGGTATCTTCTTATTTCACATGTAGATCTCAGTTATATATATTAAAAAATTGGTTTCTTGGGTAGCTTGGTCTGTCTGTGGGATCCCTAGCCGTGGGACCAGGGTCTGTCCCCGGTGCATGAGCTGGCTTTTTGGAACTTATCGCCTCTGGTGGGAGGCCTCATTCAGTCTTGCTGCAGGGAGAAGGAGCTTGGTCCTGCCTCAACTTAATATACCATGCTTGTTGACTCCCATTGGCAGCCTGACCCTTTCTGAGGAGTGGATGGTAGCAGGGATAGAAAGGAGATGGGGGAGAGGGAATGGGAGGAGAGGAGGTAGGAAAAACTGTGTTTGGTATGTAAAATAAATAAAAAATTAATAAAAAATTGGATATTTTCTGTCCTTTCCTCTTTGATTTCAAAAAGTTCCTTGTATAGCCCTTTTGTCTTTTGGATATTTGATTGTCTCTCAACGGCTCCACGTTAAAGGCTTGGTTACTAGGATGACACCACTGGGCCGTGGCGGAACCCTGAGATGTGAGGCCTAGCAGGAGATTCTTAGATCATTGGGGACATGCTCTGAGAGAGGATTCTCGGGCCTACCACAGAGCATTCCTCTCTCACTTTCCTACTCTACTCCAAGTGACAGTGCTCTGTCATAGATTCCTGCCAATGTGTGCCGGCCCACCCAAAGCAACGGGAACTGCTAATAATGGGCTAGAATCTGCAGAACTTTCCAGCTAAAGGAGCTCTTCTTTCCTTTGTAATTTATCTCAGTGGCTTTGCTATTGTGACAGGAAGCTGAATAAACACAGTCCGCACAGTGTACAAAGCAGCCTACAAGGGCATGAATATTTTTCACTGAACACTGTCAGCCCTCATTTGTCCCGAGTAGGTGAGGGAAATAAAAGTTTGACAGAAACTCCAAATTTATTGTACTTGGTTGGGAATGTAGCAGAGGCACAGATCCACCCGCAAAAGCCGAGTCCGACAGTACCATCTGCAGCCCCACTTTGGGAGTGGATCCTCTGCAAGCAGATCGTTTTTCCCACAGGCAACGGAAAGCAGACTCCAGTTGCCAATGGCACTGCCTCTTACAGCCACAACCAACCTGGGTATTATGAAAAAAATATTTTCAGTTCGACCTACTAGAAATTGTTTGAGAAGCAAAGATGCATGCTAACTACATGACGGTAATGACCATCAGTTGTGTCTCATCATGTGACAGTCATTACATGTATTTTCCACTCGTTATTATCTGATCTCATAGGTGTTACCACTGTTATTTATTTTGCATGTGTGACATCTAGGTTTGAGGAATTTCAGTGTTTCCCTAGGGCACTATTTAGCGAGATCTAAAAATTAAAAACATGGAGGTGAAAAGAAGTACATTTTCAAAAGAAAGAGCTCCATCACAGTTCTTTTTCAGAGTCAGACTGATAAATTCTCTCTAATAATATAATAAATGAGATGTAGTATAGCAATAACTGAAAAATCAAATTTCTGAGACTGTGGACTTCAACCACAGGAATTTGTGAAGGCAGAGAATGAAGACAAAGTAGGGCGGGTGTTGATGTTTTTCCTACAATACTATGATGACAAAATTTTAAGGAGTTGAGAGTAGAACCTGTGCTTCCTGCCACTGGATTCAGATGACTTCCTTTTAATCAGGAAGGAAAAGTGTGTGGCCTTCTGCACCCCCAGCAGGCCAGCCATTAGGCAGGAGTAAGTGCGATGGTATGGTATGTTCTTTCAAAACTCCATTTGTAACTTTGGCTATTTGAGATGAGGTGTGAGCAGGGGTGACTTTTTGTGATCTTTGAAGGAATTTTTTTGTGAGAAAAATTTCTATATTTCCATCATAGGATTGACTATTATAGTATAAGGAGTGAGCAGGAAGGGAAGGGAGGAATATATGTATACATGTAGATAAACATATGTACGTAGATATTTATGTACATGGATTTTCAGATGTGAGTGTGGGCTGTGTGTATATGTGTGTGATACATATAGATACGCATATGTACGTGGATATTTATGTATATACATTTGCAGTTGTCAATGTGGACTTTTAAGTATTTTTAAAAGCAAAGAGAAAACCAACAGAAGTGATATTTTTGAATAGAAACTTCTTTGCATTTCCCTAACAGGAAGTCAGCAGGAAAGACGATTTTCAAGATCCTTAAAACACTAGGTGTGGGTAGGATGGGGCACAGCCCTGTAGAAGAAAATGTGGTAGGAGAAGGGAGCCCAAGTGAGCAGAGGGACCATGATATAAGACCTGAGCAGGGTTGGAAGGCACAGTTCTACAAGCCTGGCAACATGGGGGACCAACGCAGAAAGATCACAAATTCCATGTCTGGTTGGCCTCCAGAACAAGTTTAAGGTCAGGTTGGGAAGCTCAGTAGAGTTTTATTTCACAATTAAAAAAAAAAATAGAAATCATCCTGGAAGCTTAGTGGTCGGGCACCTTGCTCAGCACAAGAGCCTTGGTAATGGGATGGATGAGCAAATATATGAAATGAAAGCACTGACATTCCTTCCTAGCTTAAGAAGAAGCATTCATCCCAGGATAAAAAGTCACTGAAGACAGAAAGAAGCCAGAAAGAAGTGAGTAGTGGCTATCTCCATGGAATGTTCTGGTGCCACATACTATGTAAAGACATGCGTTGCATGTAAGAGGGTAAGAGTGTGCTGTCTACGTCTGGACAGTGGGGGAAAGCAGGGAATGGAAAAACCAGGAAAAAGAAGGGAGTTGGAGGGGGACATGAAAATGAGATTCACCTGGAAGAGATAGATGCTCTCTTCTAAGTCCCGTGTTGGACCACTGCAGAAAAAACTCAAGAATGTCTTTTAGGGATATGAAATGGTCATAAAGACTTTATGTCCCTGGAAGTTCTGTATTTCTATGCCACAGTGAGGAAGATAGTGAGGGGGAGTCCATCAGAGAACGTGGCTGCTGACAATAACTCTCCACCTGCTGTAGGAGGATTTCAACGATGCTCATCAGAGGCCAGAGAAATGCAAGACAGGCTGATGAGGCAAGCTGCCTGGTCTAAGAGAGGCCAATGGAAAGAATCCAGAAATAGAACCAGCGGATCCAGTTCCAGCAGGAGGAGCATGAGGGAGACAGATGAAGTGGGAGCAACAACCCCTTGGGGAGGTGGGTTGAACTTAGGCCAGCCGGGTGGTGGAAAATAGCTGTTGGTGCCAGGAGGAGAATGAATTGAGTGAGAGGCCATGGGAGGGTGGGGGAGGAGGGCACAGGGCAGGCCCCACAGGAATTGGAGACATGGCGTGAGAGATGATGACTATCCCAGCTGTCCAAAATTCATTCTTTTGATTTTGTACTGGCAGGATGAGTCAGGATGGGAGCTTCGAGTGACTATTGGGGAGGGCAGAGGGCGCTGGGGAGGGGGAGTGTCAGGATGCTGGCTGTGATGGGTCAGCATGAGCGACAGATAGCAATGTCTCTCCTCCATGGATGTCTCAAGTGTAAGCTTATCTCTTGTGTTTGCTGTCTGCAGAGAATGGATCCAACATCAGACTGCACTCTGGGAAAGGGTAAGACGCCCTCAAAGAGCATCCAGCAGGGACCTCCGAATACCCTCCTGAAGGAGTGGTCCATCTGTGTCGTGGCCCTGGGAAGTGCCAGGTGGATGGGGTAGGGGCAGATCTCTGGCAAGGGTTGGCTAGTGACCAGAGCTTTCTGGGTTCATGGAACTCCCCCAACTCATGGTCCTGTTCTTTTTCAGCTATTTCTCGTGACAGCTATGCCCAGGAAGGACTCAGAGAAAGATCTCTACAGAGCCCAAGAGAAACAGGGCCAAGTGTGAGCTGTGTTCCAACCACCCCCTTTCCTTGTCCCCCAGCACATCCAGGAAATGAAAGAGGAAATAAAGAAGGGAGAGTGAGCACCTTCCAGGCAGACATGAATATATATATATATATATATATATATATATATATATATATATATATATATAAAATGTTTCATCTCTAACTCTGAACATGCAATTGTAGGAGCTACAGTCTTTCTCTGACTATTAAGGGCCTATTTCAGTGGTTTGTTATAGATGATAATCCACCTTAACATCCCAGACTCTAACCTCTAATTGTCTAAGCGAAGTTTGTAGTTCATTTGGCAATGTTTGTTCATTCTTTCTCCTGTTCTCTGGTCAAGGTTTGATGGAGGAATTACTTTCATTTAATAAAGAAACCGCCTTGGCCCATTTATAGGCCAGCCCTTAGGTGGGTGGAGTAAACAGACAGAATTCTGGGAGAAAGAAGCCGAGTCAGGAGTCGCCATGATTCTCCCACTCCAGACAGATGCAGGTTAAGATCCTCCTTGGTAAGCCAGCTCGTGGGGCTACACAGAATATTAGAAATGGGTTAGATCAATATGTAAGAGCTAGTCAATAAGAGGCTAGAGCTAATGGGCCAGGCAGTGATTAAAAGAATACAGTTTCCGTGTAATTATTTCGGGGCATAAGCTAGCCATGCGGGCGGCTGGGTGCCGGGGACACAGCCCTGCCGCTCCTATTACAACAAAGGTTGAAGTTCTTTATGGAAAGAATTCAATATCCACCATGTTCACATATTAGAGACTGGAGTCACTGATGTAGGGTCCTTGGAGGCTTATGGCTGACAGGCTCATGGATAACAAACAAGATGACCCAAGATAGAGGAATTCAGAGGAGAATTTGAGATTCCCAGCTTCCCATCTGTCCTTAGTCCCCTCCCTCTTTCCCTTTCCTTCCATACCTTCATTAAGTTGTTTGCATAGCATATAATCCTCCCATTTAAATAATACAGTTTGATGGGTTTTAGTACATTTGCAGATTTGTGTAATGTTTCAGTTTAGGGTGTTTTCATTGTCTTCATAATAACCCACCATAGCTCTTAACTATTGCCTTAGTTAGGTTTCTATTGCTGCAACAAAACACCATGACCAAAAGGCAAGTTGGGGAGAAAAGGGTTTATTTGTCTTACACTTCTGCATTGCTGTTCATCTCTGAAGGGAATCAAGACAGGAACTAAAGCAGGACAGGATCCCAGGGACAGGAGCTGATGCGGAGACCATGGAGGATGTTGCTTACTGGCTTACATGACTTACTTGGTCCACCTTCTTGATCCAGCACCAGCAGTGCAGTGATGGCAGCAGCCACCATGGGCTGGGCCCTCCTCTATTGATCACTAATGGAGAAAATGCCTTACAACTGGATCTTATCAAGGCATTCCCTCAAGTGAGGATCCTTCCTCTGACGACTCTAACTTGTGACAAGTTGATAGACAAACCCAGCCAGGACAGCTACCATTCTTGTGGTGAGTAGGAATGGCCCCCATAGGCTCAAATATTTTGGATGCTTGGTCATTACGGAGTAACACTACTTGACAGAGATTAGGGAGTGTGTCCTTGTTGGAGCAGGCATGACCATGTAGAAGAAGTGTGTCACTGGGGGTGGGCTTTGGAGTTTCAAATGCGCAAGCCAGGCCCTTTGTCTCTCCCTTTCTCTGCCTGTTGCCTGTGGATCCAGATGTAGGACTCTCAGCAACTCTCCAGCACCATGTCTGCCTGCATGCCACCATGCTTCCCACCGTGGTGACAATGGACACTGTAAACAAGCCCCAGTTAACTGCTTTACTGTGTAAGAGTTGCCATGGTCATGGTGTCTCTTCACAGCAATAGAACATTGACTAGAACAACTCTTTACTCTTTCACACTCCTGCATAGTCTAGAGAACAAAAATATCCTTGCGTCCAAGGTTGAATATAGGCTGCTATTTACTTGTAGTATGCATTAGAGTTTATGATGTTCTTTCCTATGTTCTTTCAATTCTGATATTTTCCAAACCCATCCAAATAAGCAGGATAGCTGAACTTGTCCTGCTTTCTTTTTCCTATCAATAAACTTTATGGAGGCGATGAAGTTGTTTAGGCCTTCTTATTTATAAAAGGAAGATAAAGAGGTGATTGCAAGTAACATTTCCTTTGATATGATTCGTAATTTAGGCAAATAAATAAATAAAGTATGACAAAAAAGCAATAACCGAAACTATATTTGTTGACATTGTGGCAAAACATCTACTAGAATGCTCTAATTAAAACTTATGAATGGTAGAATATATTGCCGGGGTTAGCTGCAAGACCATCTTCTAGGGTTGAGGAGGAGGGATAAGTGGTCCAGATAGCACAAAGAAGAGTTCTATGGCTGGATTTAGTCAAAGGGACAGTTACATTATGAGGCAGGGGCATGGATGAAGCTGTTGTTCAGTGTCTCCCAAGATGAGAACTTATGAATTTAAATGACAGAAGCCTGTCACCCATGCTTTTAGGATGGTTTTCTCCAAGGAGGAGACTTACTTTTACTTATTTATTTATTTATTGATTGATTGATTTCTTAAAGATTTCTGCCTCCTCCCCGCCACCACCTCCCATTTCCCTCCCCCTCCCCCAATCAAGTCCCCCTCTCTCATCAGCCCTAAGAGCAATCAGGGTTCCCTGCTCTGTGGGAAGTCCAAGGACCACCCACCTCCATCCAGGTCTAGTAAGGTGAGCACCCAAACTGCCTAGGCTCCCACAAAGCCAGTACGTGCAGTAGGATCAAAAACCCATTGCCATTGTTCTTGAGTTCTCAGTAGTCCTCATTGTCCGCTATGTTCAGCGAGACCGGTTTTATTCCATGCTTTTTCAGACCCAGGCCACCTGGCCTTGGTGAGAGACTTACTTTTTGATGGTCTTGTTTGAAGTGAGAAGCTTCAAAACTCAGCCAGAGGCATAGCCTTCTAGAAATTGAAGAGGCCAATGTACAATTCTTTCCCTTCAGTTCAACTTTTATTTCCCTCCAGAGTGTGCGGGTTACGTGATGCCATGTGTGACTTGCCTTTAAACACAGTGGCTTGAACCACTGTATGACACTGAGGTTCCCAGTTTTCTGTGTTGATAGAGTTCAGCTATGTGGTTCTTGCTTGAGCTTTCTCGTGATGTTGCAGTCAGATCCTGGCTTGGGCCACAGTCTCCTGAAGGATCAAATGAGTTGATCATCAATACATTGCTGGTATGTGGCTACTCTTGATGCAGGTTATTGCCTGGAGCTCATCTTGGACTGTCATCTGGTTTGTCCATGTAGCATTATGACTGTCGTCTGCTCTGTCTATTACCCTCCTGGGGACAGTGAGAAGTTTGAGTTCTCCTAGAGTTCCCTGTCTTCCTGTGTAGTCCTAACACGTTTCTTCAGTACTGGGCTCAGGATGTTTGTGCAGGATTCCGAGAGGCCATGGTGCAAGCTCTCAGAAGACTAGTCCCTTTGTGTGTCAAAGTTGAACTGTTCGGATTCAAGGAGAAAGAATATAGATGTCATCTGCATTTTTCTCAGGTTTTTATCATTTCTTCAGTCGAGCACCTGACCCAAAGCATCATAAGGTAGGAAAAGATTATTTTGGTTCATGGTTTGAGAGCGCAGTCCATCATGGTGAGGAAGGCGGGATGGCAAGGGCATGGAGTGACTCTGCAGTGGGCACGGAGAAAGAAATGAACGCTTGTGCTCTCCTCGTTGCTCCTCTTTTCATTCAATCCTGGGTACCAGCCTTGGGATGGTGACACCCACATTCAGAGCGGGTCTTCTTTCCTTAGTTAAATCTCTCTGAAAGCAGCCCTCACAGGCACATCCAGAGGTGTGTCTTCCCAAGTAGTTCTAAATGCAGACAAATTGACAGTGAAGATTGAACATTGTACCAGCTTTTCGTGGGAATAGCAATGAAAATGTAGTGACCTCATTCATCGTCTAATCTGTCATTCAGTGGAGTGATTTAAAGAGCCACCAAAGACTACATAAAAATAACACTGCAAAGATATGGTGTTGGCATGTGTCTCCAGTTTCAACCTGTATCAAACAAAAAATAAATAAGAAGAAATGCTTATCATTAATAATAAAAATAGATGAAAGTTATGGGACATGGTGGCCAAGTTAAATATGTTTCTTTGGAGGGAGTCTTTCTGGTGGGCATATGTACCTTTATAACACATTAGTTGGAAGCAATGAGGTATGTTCAAGACCTCCGAGTTCAGCTGAAATTGCCTAGAGGCCTTGAGAAAACAGTGTCTATAGTTTGTGTTTCTGGACTAGCATTTTTTGACAAGTCAAAAAGGACTCCCAGTGGGACATGAAGCTGCCGAGTTAAAGCAATTGCTTGGTTATTGCTTAGAGAGCCTACAGTAGGTCTATCCTAAAGGAAAGCCACGCCTCTGAGAAGAAACAGGGAGATAGCCCACAACAGCAGTGCAAGTTGGAAACATGGCTGGGAAACCATGTCAGAGGCAAAAGAAATAGAGAAGGGAGGCGGTTTAGAGAGGACTGTGCTAAGTTGAGATTACATAGAGCCAACTATCAGGGCTGATGTAATTGGAAGGGAAATAAAAAAATGTCTAGGAATCTTGGCTAATTTGTCTTTCTTAAAAACTGATGACTGAAGCTAATCAGTAATACCGCTCTGAAATTGTGCTCTCTCTCTCTAAGATTACACCCATGAAAGCTCAGCATCACGACTGCCTAAGAAATAGAAATACAACAGTTGACATGCCAATGGGAATCTGGGAAATCCCACGAGGCCCCACAACTCTGGGAAGAGCTACAAGCCATCAACCACTTTACGGAGTTATCAGCCTTCCCCAGGGAGGTCTCTGATTGGTTATCGAATACCAAGTGGGTAGTCCTAGAATCATATACAAGTAGGCAGCACTGAGCTGATGAAACAGATTGGATGTATATGTTTATTCATCTGTACGCATTGGTAATAAAGTGGCTAGGAGGATGAGGCACTTGATTTGGGAGGAGGAGTGACACCTGGAAGAGCAGAAGGGAGGAGTAGGAGGCAGGAATGATGTAATTTTATTTTAATTAAATAAAAAATATAAAAATAAACGATTACCAATTAAACAAAAACCTTGAGGACTGAGAATACAGCTCAGTGGTAGAGTGCTTGACTAGCAATATGAGACTCTAAGTTCAGTTCCTAGAACTGCAAGGAACCCTGGGAGTCGGGGGTGTGGCTGTGGTTCTGTTGGTACAGGGCTTGTCTAGTAACCATGACGCTCCTGGCTCAGTCCTTAGTACCACGTAATTCATGTGGTGGCACATGCCTGAGCTCCCAGAACTTAAGAGGTGGAGGCATGAAGACCAAGGTCAGCTTCAGCTGGAGAGTGAGTTCAAGGCCAGTCTGGGTCACATAAGATCCTGTCTCAAAGGAAATGAGACAAAACACATGACAAAAGGCAAGATGGACAAGTTGAGCTGGCCAGTTTTAATGCGAAGCATCAGCCATTGTAACACAGTGAATGCACAGAACACTTAGAAAGAAGGAGAAGATGGCCTTTGGTCAGGTGGTAGAAAGGTAAGGCCAGTGTCTTAGGTGCTGCTTCCCTCAACTTGCAATGGGAATCAGGCTAGAGCCAGGCTGGAACCTTCTGGGCAAACACACCAGTGGAGCAAGCAAGAGGGAGGAATGTGATAAATCCTGCTCCCTTGACCAACTCGCACTTCACCCCCTCAGCTCACCTCCCTGAAACATCCCTTTCCGAGCAGAGCATTTCTCTAGTTCCCATCCTCCTGCCTCAGAACCCTGTCACAACCTGAAATACACTGTCTCCTTTTCCTCTGTCAAAAGGCCTCTGACAAAGCCTACCAGCACGGTGAAGTTTCCTGACCCATCCCAAACGTGCTCCTTTCTTTTCTCGTTCCTGTGCTCATTCATTTATGGGCTGAATTAATAGTCAGATCTTCTGATTACACTTTCAAGTATCTAGCATTTCCCAAGCACCAGGCACAAGGATTTAAGACATATTTGGACTCTCAAGGCGTTCAGTTATGATTCTCACAGGACCCATTGTGCAGCAGACTTTACTACCTGATGGTTACATCCTCGTGTGGTCTTCGTAATGTTTTGTGGAATCTATAAAACGCTGTAATGACGGATGCTACCCCCGCCCCTTTCTCTTAGTATCACATGAAGAGAGCATTACTCATCACCCTTGTTGAAGTCACAAATGTCAAGGGAGCCCCTGACCCCAGTGTGTGCCAGCAGCAGCAGCACTGTGATGGAGGGTGAGTGGACAGTTCCACAGATGACAAGCTCTGATCTTGAAGCACATTTCTCCATGTGACCTCTGGAGGCCCAGATGGGAGCAAGACCCACTTCGGATCAGTGTGCAAGGTCTCTCAGGAGTCCACTGTGGAGGACGGTGTCCTCAGAAGACACCGAGGGAAAGGCAAGTTAGCATGTGACGTGAGCATCCAGCCAGGAGCAGAGGGTTCCAACGCTGCTTCTGCTCCCACAGGCGTCCTCGGCAGGCAGTGAACTTCAGTCTGGCCCTGATCTGGTACTGTGATTACTGCTGGAGGGTGAGACTCCATCTTGCCCGGCCCTCTCCTGGTTCTGTCTGGTTACATAAGGTCACTCAGAGAACGGGCTCTGGAGCACACATGGTCCCATCTTAAACACAGTGGACTTGGACTCAGAGAGGGGGTTGTAGCCTTGGCGCCGGCCCTAATGACTTGTGTGGCTTGGGGATAACCACTTTTCTTCTGAGTCTTGGCTTTCCCAACTGAAATAGCTTGGCCATTTTGTTCAGCACATGTGCGTGCGTGTATTTGTATGTGCGTGTATGCTTGTGTGTGTGTGTGGTGTGTGCGTGTGTATGTTTGTAACCCTCTTATCACAAGTGCATGTATGTGTGCATGCATTCATGTGTGTGTGTGTGTGTGTGTGTGTGTATGTGTGTGTAACCCTAAAATGCCTAGGTTCAGAGATTAGAGATGAAGAAACAGGATTGAGTTGCCTGATTAGGCCCAGAGGGAGATAAATAGACTCTCCACTTGCTCAAGCCCCCCTATTCCACACCCTCTCTTACATACTTTAAAAACCTCCAGATGAGAATGGTGGGCTGAACTTTTTCTCATTAGGAAACAAACTGTTAATTTCTAAGAGACCCACATCCAAATATATACACAGTGACAATTTATATAGATTTATTGCTGTCTCTCTATGTCTTAACTAGTAATAAAATTCTTTTTAATATTTTTTGAGAACAAAACAAACACAGCTAGAAGGTTAAGTGTTTTCTTCCCACACCCCAGTAGATTGTCTTACTCAATGTCTGCATTGCACACACCCTAATTCAGAGAACACTGGCCCCAGGGGTCCTCAGGTTCTTTCCAGTCACGTTGTTCTAGGTGTCTGGACCTAGAACAGAGAAAATGGTGTCAGTATTTCCCTGTCCTGATCACTGCTCACAGAAGCAGCAGTATGTAGTTTGGGAAAATGAAAATATCAAGGTCACTTCTGGGGAAGAAATATTCCGCTGTCAGCTCAAGGCCATGTTTTCCTTCTTGGTGGGCCGGCACGTTCCGCTGCTCAGCAGTCCCCTGCACCTCCCAAGCTCACACTTGGATGGCCTTCTGGTAAGGATTCTGTAACTTTATTCTAGCCACAAACCAGTAGCCCTGGACCAGGCTATGCTGAGGGCTCTCTCTCTCTCTCTCTCTCTCTCTCTCTTTTCTTTTTTTTTTTTTTCGGAAAAATTTATTGTAAACAAACAATTTGTAGAGTCCTATAACCATTTAAGAAGTGTTTTCTGATGACTGGGGATCTTAGAGATATATCACAGCCGGATCTTCTCCTCAAGCCTTGGGTAAGTAACTGTTTTTGTTCAAGAAAGGTCTCTTTCTCTGGGAGGACCGCAGGGCTCAAGGGAGCGGCGGCTGAAACCCAGTCCCCAGTCCCCATCCACTCATAACTCATTTGAGAGATATGCAAAGTTGTCAGTACTGCCAAAGGCCTGCTTGCCAAGGCAGGCTTCTGTCCAATGCACTTCTATATTTATGAGAAACCGAAATAAAACATGGTACTAAAAGGCAACAGACTCACAGTCAGGCAATCCCCGAGAACACGCCTACCCAAAGGTGAGAGTGTGGGGACAGGCCATCAGGAGGTCACCCACAACACAAGGGTTGCTTTGTGGCTCCAGGGGCCCTGGTCCTGGCCCATCCAGGAAGCTATCTTCAGACAACCTCTAGGAAAGTCTTATTACCCCATGTCAGCGTGGCCAAAAGAGAAGGCTCGTCACCAACATAGGTCCCTAGGGTTGCTGTAACACAAAAATCACAAGCCATATGGCTCACATCAACTGTATAGCTTTTCTCGTGGCTCTGAGGGCCCAAAGGCTGAGGTCAAGAGTCACCAGGGCAATGGTGCTCCTTCCCAAGGGTGAAGTCAAGGCTCCTCCTTGTTCCTCCAGGCCTTTTAATGGTTGTCCTCCTTGGTGTTCCCAGGCTTTCAGCTGTCTGCCATGGGCTTTCCTCTTGTGCATCTGCTTATATTGTCGAAATTTCCCCTTCTCCTTCCTTCTTTTCTTTCTTTTTTTGAGGGATGGGGTGTGTGTGGGGGTCTTATGTAGCCCAGGCTATCTCTAATTTGCTATGTAGACAAGGATAACCTTGAATTTCTGATTCTCCTTCCTCGACCTCCCAAGTGCTGGAATTGCAGGCTATTCCACCAGTAATTCCTGGTTTCTGAGTGCTGGGGACTGCACATAAGCTCTCTGCTTACTCAGAGAGATTTCCAAATCCCTTTACATTACCTTTTCCTTTTTCTTTTTTTAAATATGGATATCAGTTATGTTGACCTTAGGTCCCAACCAAAACCAGTATGACAGAATCATAACTTAGTCACATCTACAAAGATCCGGTTTATTAATAAGAAAGTCACATTCATGAATTCTAAGTGGACATAAATTTTGGAGCAGGGAGTGTATTTAACCCAATGTAGTCCCTAAATATACCTTTCCCCAGTGAAAAAAATAGGGCCAAAGAGAAAAAGTGTGTTTTGCTTTTTAATTTTGAATTGTGAGTTATTATTATTATTGTATGTGTATGTATGCACAAACACACACATGCCTTGGTGCACATGCGCAGGCCAGAGGGCAACTCCATTGGACTCAGTTCTCTCTTTCCACCCTGTGTCCCAGAGTGGACTGAACTCAGTTCATCGGACTTTGGGGCAGACACCTTTGACCCATCTTGCTGGCCCGAAGACTTTTTCTTAACCTCATAATACTGCTGCCATTCTGAGGTTCCTGAGGAGCTAAGGCAAAGGAGAAGATAGAAGGCCTTAAAGTCCCTCTTTAGTCCTTCCATTGGCTGATCACCCAGAAATCCCAAGGCCAGAGGCCCTTCTCTGTAGAACCCAGGTGGAGAGAGATCTCGTCCCTTTCCAAAGGATGCCAAGGATCTACAACTCACATCCATGGTGGGCAGGAGAAAGTTCAAATTTCAAATGTCATTGATCACATCAAAGCCTGAACTGGGCAGAGCCAATTGGGTGGAATGGGACATCTGGTCTGAACTGAGCATCGGAAGACAGACTTCGAGGTTTGGACCAGTGGCTACTCTACTTTGTTTACTTTTTAAGAGAGAAACTTGACTTCCTCCATCTACACCTTCATAAATCTTCCTTCATCTTTTGTCTGCTTGTCCTCTCCTTTCCCTGTTAGTTTTCTCTTTCCTGTCACTTTTCCTAATGTTTCGTTTCTAACAATTAGAAAACTCAGTCCTTTCTTTCTGTCATTCCTCCTGCCCAGACTCAGTTGCCAGTAGGGAGGGACTGAGCTTTCCCCATGGTTGCTGACTCACACCCACACTCTAGCTGAAGCTTTGCAGCCTCAATTGCTCACACTGGCAGACAAGGAAGCGAGAAAACGGTCGAGGGCACGCAGGGAAAAACACCGAAAAATGTCAGGAAGTGATGACCCCAGCCAAGACCAACAGATGAAAACCTGGGGGTGAAACTGGGAAGGTCCATGGAAAACCCAGCAGGCAGCTGAGGGCTGTTTGGAAGAAAAGTGCAGTGAACTCCATCCAGAACAATTTGGAGGTCCTGGGAGCAAAGAAATCCATGGCACACAGGGACCAGGCGAAGGGGACAGGGAGGAAGGAACAGGGTGCTGGGGAGAGTGGCTGGATTATCACAATTTGGAGCTAAGTTCTTTGGTTTGAAATTGACACTATTAACTTTCCGGTTTAGCGTTGAATACCTGAACGTGTCCTACTGAGAAAGTCCTAGAACACTCCCACAGCCTGATCTACCAAGGGAAAAATGATTCATTCTATCTTCTGAATTTTTCAAAGAGTTAGGTCAAAGGTCTTTTTCTTGTTTCTCTGTGTGTAACCCTCAGAAAAGAACTGTGTTGGATGAGTTAGCAGTGTTAAGAACAAGACTTTGAAAGTCAGGTTCATAGGCTGCAATGTTCTCTTGTCAGCACTCCATTCCTTTAGTCCCAAGACCCATAGTCCCACAGACCAGTCTTTTGTATTACTCCAAAACTTGGGGCCTCTCTTTCCTCTGGTCACACTAAGTAGAAACCCTTTGGTAGCGGATATCCACCCTCCTGGGGCTTGGCCTCCATTGTGTCTTTCTCTAGGAGGTTGACACATAAAGGAACTCACTTTGGATCTCCTGTATAATCTGTTTTCACCAAATAAGTGCATCTGTAGTGGTTAGGGGATATAGCTAGCCAAGGGACAGGTGGTGACAGAGAGCAATGTAGGCTGAGCCGCTCTAGCCTGAAATGTGTCATCAGCATTATTCTTGAGGATTCCTTAGAAAGATGAATATTTTGCAGGCCAGTTACTTTAAGTGTTTTGCCTAAAGAAATAGCATTTGGTTCCAAGTTTAGAGACAAGCTGGTCCTCTGAGCTTATTGAAGTATGTTCTGTCAGTCTGAGTTTGGGATCCCGTGGAGTCAAACAATAACATGGCCAGATCTGATGTTAAAGCCAGTGGATCTGAGCCAGACTGACAGAGTGCAGAACCCCACTCCACTTCTCAGTCGGCAGTGCGGTCACTTTGCCGGCAGGCCACGTACTGACACGGATGTAAGTTAGACACAAGTTCAAGGCTCTCATCAGTCTGCGTGAACTCCTTGTCAAGTACACAGCAGGAAGGAAGGGCTAGGATCATCTCCTACACACTCCCTGCAAAACCAGGGCTGACTGAGAATCTGCTGCATCCACCTCTGCCCCAAGCTATGTTCTGTCATGGAGGCACATGAGGCAGACACGGTGAGACTGTCAGAAAATTGCACTGCGTTAGTCTTTAGCTGTCAAACTGAATTTCTCTCCACCTTGGGTTTCCCCAAGGCAGCACTGCTGTCTCCTATAGACCCTGGTCAGTGGACAGTGCCCCCTCCTCAACAGAGAAACCTGAGAGGGGGCAACAATGGGTGCCATAGAAGGGAAGGTGAGAGGCAGCTGGGCAAACAGAGCCTGCATTGTTCTCCACCATCAGGGCCTCGGCCTGGGACAGTGCCTTCCCCAGAGCCTATCTGACAAGCACATCGTGCCTCTCGCTCTGTTTACACAGGTGCCTTTGCTCCCTAGGGGAGCCTGGGCTCTGCAAACACGTGACCACATGCTGCCTGCCAGAAGATGGATGCTCACATCTGCAGGCCGACTGGGGGGAGAAACTGAGGCCCAGAGCAGAGCAGTAAAAGAAGGCTTTCAGACCGAACAAACCGATGATGGAACAGGTGCCGTTCTGTTCCCCACTGGCCTGTGGCTACCAGGCTGCCTTTGTCCTTCTCGTCAGCCTTGCCCTTCATAGAGATAAAGCCACTGGGCTCTCACTTCAGGCCATCCCAGCTCTTCTCCCATCTACGGCTGCAGGTGAAAGCCCAGTTTCCCCGTCTCCCGGAGAAAGAGGATGTGGCTGGCTCCTCTACCCCCTCAGTCCACCTGTTAGTACAGCCCTGAGACCCTGTCAGCAGAGCCGCAGGGAGGAGAGCCCCGGAACATGGAGAGCTTTGTGCCCCTAGGCCCCGCTAATAACTAGTCAGCTCTGTTCATAGACGACCCCTATGACTCTGGAGAAACAAAGCAAAGAAGTCAGAGCACAAAAACTATCTGTGTACATATTTATCTTTCTTTCTCTTTTCCAATTTCTTCGTGTCAAAGCCTCAGTTCAAATGCCCCAGATCTCCAGCTGATAAACTTGAAAGCAGGAGGGGGAAAAAAAAGCCTGGAAAGACACACTGAGGTTTTCAAAAGTGGGCAGAAAGGTTCAAAAAAGCTCATGCTGTCAAGCTAAGAGATCAGCCTCCAGAGAGAGGGGGAGAAGTGGAGACAGGGATGGCATCAGCCAGAGTCTCCCTCATTGCCCCCGAACTGACTGTGATCCAGTGTGTTTTACAACAACCTAGTAAACTGGGTATTTATTTTGTGTGTTTTCTCAAACTGGTTTTATTTTAAATTACTTATATTTAATTTTTATGACAAAATTGTTTTCCAGAGGTTGGACATCTGGATCTCTTAGGACGCAGATCCTCCACGGGCCACTTTCCTGATGATGAACCATGTTCAAGTTTGTCAGCTGTGACTAAAGTTCTCAAAAGAAAGACTGATAGGGAGGGATGACTGGAGATGATGGTCTCAGATGGTTTGGTCGGTGGCACTCTGGTTCCAGGGGCTTCAGTAGACCATCATGGTGGCAGAAGTATTTGGAAGAGGTGCTTATTCACTTTGTGACAGAGAGGAAGCTGAGAGACAGACAGGAGCGGCCAGGAACAGGGTACCCCAAGGATCACCCTCAGTAAGTTACTGCCTCCAGCTAAGTTCTACATCTTAAAGTTCCTAGAACATCAGAAAACAGCACCACCAGCTGGGAACCTACTGTGACGTAGGAACCTCTGGTGAGCCCTTTATATATATCTAGACCACATGGTTTCCAGAAGCATGACCCCAAACCCAAAGGCAAGTGGCATGGAAGAGCTAAGGGGAGCATGGCTCGCCTTTCATTGTTGGGAGCAGGAAAATTATCTCAGTGGCTATTGCTGGGCTTTGCATGAAGAGAATAAAACCTTAAGAACTTTGGGGGGGACAGTTGTAATTGATCCAAAAGCCTTGCCTGGGGAGTTCATGGCATTCTCCACCAGAGCAAGGTTGTCCCTGTCTTTGTGAGTCTCTAGATGCTGTAACCTTACCTGCCTGTCATTAAGGAGAGATGGGAGCCAGCGGCAGTCACAGGTACTGCCTGAGATATGACTCTGACTAATCTGAATTCTAGGAACTGCCTCTTCCAAGTAATGATATGCTGGTCCTCGCAAGTTCATCAGAGATCCTCAAATATTGTTCCACTGTCTCCAAGCGCCTGCGGACCACTGTGTGTGTGGCTGTTTAGAGTCAGGCAGCCAGTTGCTAGGCAATGCATCTCCAACCAGGGGAGTGTGAAAAAAAATAAATAAACAGATGATGGGGATGTGATCCAAAGCCTGTTATGACAAGAGCATTTGGGCGCAGTCCACTCTAGCTTGATGGGAGAGTCACGGGGGTGTCAGAGCTTGCTCAGCTCCCTTATGAGTTTCTGGCCTTTCAGCTCCTCACCCTCTGTCTTATGTGGTGGGGAAAGCAGAGATGAAATATGGCTCTCTGGAGGGCCATGCCTTTGTGAAAGGCTATTAGAGCTGTAGCAAAACTTTTGTAATCTGTAACCATATCCCATTACATCTCCAGGCTCCTTGGGTCTCTTCCCAGCCGTAAGGAAAACACAGCACACCCTTCTTCTTTCTTTCCTTCCTGCGTTCTTCTTGGTGCCCTTGCTCGTTTCCACTCTTTAAAAGGTCATCACAGCTGTTCTTTTCACACAGATTTTTCTTCTTAGCCTTTGCTGGGAACTGGCCCGAGATCTCCAGAAAGGCTAGGTGGTCTCTGTGTCAGTACCTGACAGATGGAGGAAGCAGGGACCGACCACAGGATGAGCTAACTTCAGTGGGTCAGAGGCTGCTTGATGCCTTTTCTGACAGAGAGAGCTCGTCTTTCTTGAGCTTAGATTATTGCCACCATCACTCATTGTCTTCTTTCATGTTTTGGGGGTGAAGGGACAAACTAAAACCAGACTTAGGGTACTGTCTTAACTGCCCTCATTGTTAGCTATAGACCCTAAGGAAACAGCGTTCAGTCTTTCCTCTTCCTCATGTGCAGAATGAGGTTACTGATAACTGTCTTGTAATTTGAGGGCTGTGGGATGGTCCATGCCACATGCTGTGGAGAGTACACAGAACATGGTGAGCATCTCACAATTGCTGATTTGGGCTTGTTCTGGACGCTTTGATGAAATGAGAGGCTGCTTGGGGATATCGTCTCCATTATGACCTGCTCATGTGGCATGTTAGAGAAAGAGCAGAAGTAGCCACACAGTAGTGGCAGTGGTAGCCAAGCCATACTTGTTTGGTAACTTGATGATACAAGGTTGTCTATCAGCAGTAGTGAGGATTAGGATGGGGAGGTAACTGTGGTGCATGGCTAATTTAAAACTTTTCCTTTGGGGTTTGAATCGAAATTTCCCTCTGTACAATCTATATATTTACCTTACTTTCCATTTTAAATGACAAGACCAATACAATTTTGTTTTCTTGAGAGTTGAGGGGGCTCTAAGGCAGATGGAAAATTAGAAAGCCCTACCAAGGCCATTTCCCCATTTTCCCCTTTGCAGAAAGTTGGGTAGATGTGAGGCTAGACCATGCACCTCTAGGGAAGATATTAATTTGTATTCAAATCAAATGATACTTTTATGGAAAATCAGCAGGCAAAATAGTTTGTAATTTATAACACAGCAGAGGCATTGACTCCCTCGGCTCTGTGGGTAAACTTTTCCATCTTATCACATATCCATTTAAGCACCTCCAGACACAAATGTGGGTGTAACCAGGGGAGGCTCTTCTTTCTACTTACATTTTTTTTGCCTCTCTGGTGGCATTGACATCTCCAATCTCCCCTCGCTTTTCTTCCCTTCCTTCCTCTCCTTCTGCTTGGCAAATCTGTTACTGACTGAGGTGTAGGAAATTGGGGGCTAGAATGTGTGCACTTGTGAAATATTCCCCACATGCTTTTGACTGATCCTGTGGTGAAAGTGAATCCTTTTGACCCACATAATAACACACTTCCGGAACTGCCCAGCAGCCCGAGATGTTCCTTCTTAATGATTCCTATGATAATATTCCTCTAATGTTTCCCCCAGTTGCATGGTTTATATGTAGGGGAAAGTCTGTTGCCTCAATTTGTATTAGAGCTGCTTTTAGATTTGATTGTACTGGTCCCTCCTAGGGTACAGCTGGTGTACTGTACTTTCTGGGTTTTGGTACTAGAAATTGTGGATCTGGAAGCACTTGCTTTGGTTCTTAGTCTCAAGTAGACGGTAAGAAGCCATAGTGTCAGTGCATCTGCTGCCCATTGCCTACCTACTGTCTTTCTGGTGCTCCTCTCCGCAGCCCTTATATTCTGCACCTTGGCTGTCCCCACTTCCTATCTGTCTCAGTTCTGAGGGCTTCCCCCTGCCTCACCCTCTGCCTATGATTGCCCATCATCTCCCGGCTCCCAGTGTCTGCATCTAAGCATTCTAGAAATTGGTACCTGTCTTTTCTGCATCTTCATGAAAATGCCCCATGCAACAGTGTTTCCAGGTTGAACTCCTCTGGCCTTTACGAGCTTCACAGTTCTTAAGGGCTCCATTTTGTTTTGGATTCAAGCCAGTCTGGCTTCATAGTAGGAGCTCAGGAGTATCTCATGGTACTGCCAACAACTCTCTGAGGAGTGGGCTATTTTGTCGTCACGGCGAGAACAATAACAGTGATTATGGTAGTAAGAAAGATATGAATACATGAAGTTCAGCTATGCATCCCACATGTATCCTTCACAGTTCCCTTGGGGACAGGTGCTCCCAAAGGAAAAGACTAATTGGCATTAACTGGGTGACCTGGGGTTGCTAAGACGGTTGCTGGGCTGCACTGAGCATATGCAGTCTTGCTCACTGCATGTCCTTCATCAGGATGGAGGAATTTCCTACAGGCAACTGTCATAACTAGTAAGATGGTTAGTGTCTATCACCAGTTTGGCAGAATCTGAGGTCACCAGAGAGATGGCTCTCAGGGCAAGCCTTGTTCAGGTTTAGTTTGATGCTGTTAAGTAAGGTGGGACAGTGTGGCCACTGCGGGTAGCATTGTTTCTTAACTGGAATCTTGGTTTGAACCAATAGAGAAGGGGCACTAAGCTCCAAGTTTGCTTTCATGGCTCCCTCTTCCCGACTGTGGATGTAATGTGTTCCCAGCTCCTGCTTGTTTGACCTCCCTGCCGTGGTGGACTGTAAGCTGTGAGCAGAATAAAGCCCCTTCCCCTTGAGTTGGTTTCGTCAGGGTATTATAGCAATCATAGCAACAGGAAAAGAAATGTAAACCCCTAGACGGAGACTGGCCAGCCAGGTAATGTGACGAAGACAGGTGACTAGTCCAACAGAAAGTGCTCAGTCATCATTTGTCATCTCTTTAAGTAAAACTTCAGGAGACACAGGCTTCAGATAGGGAGGCGCCATAGGCTACCAGCCAGATGACCTAACTGGACAGTTTGGATCATTTTCTCTCCTGGGTCACTTGGCTTCCACTTGGCCCTGGTATTTGTGACTCTCCACAGCACAAATGTCGCCATCAGCAACACCTCAGACCATGGTTTATTTGGCTGCCCTCTGGAAGCAAGAGCCTGCGCAAGAAGCAAGGAATGTTTCCGCTTACGGCATCTGGGGAGCAAGTGGAGAGAGTCTTTCTTTGGAACACATTTGACCTGCACAGCAAGAAAGGAAGCTTTCATTGGGCTCAGCTGGCTTTTAGATGGGGCAGAGGGGACATAGTCAGAGCCTCAGACCCTGTGTGTGGTCATTTAGCGTTGCTGTGTTCCATGACCACAGCCCTGCTTTAAGTCTCAGCCAGACATCTTGTAATGCACATGGTATGTCCTTACAGTCCTTGTGGGATGGGGAGTAAGGTGTGGACAAATCAGCTCAGCTCCGAGTCCTCGACCAGAAGATCAGTTCAAGACACACATCTGGAGCACGGTGGGAACCCATATGAGGTCGAGTACAAGGATCTAAGATATGGCAGTTTGGGGAGCTTTCCTTGAAGGATGTCATCACGTTTTCAGGAACTTCTAAGGATGGATGGCTGTCTACTACAAAGAAAGTGAAATAAGGTTCAAGCATATTAGAAGGCTAAGATATCTGATAAATACTAGGACATTTTGGCATTTGGAACCCCATCCTTTTCAGAACAAATTCGCAAATGATCTCTCTTCTTGTAAAATACTTTTATTTTGAACTGTGTGTGTGTGTTCATGCACACATGTGTGCGTGCGCGCGCACACACACACACACACACACAAACACACACAAGTGCAGTTGTCCAAGGAGGCCAGAAGAAGGTGCTGGGTTTCTTGGATCGGGATATGGGTGTTGGGATTGGAGCCATTTTAAATATGAAACTTAGAATCAACTTAACAGTCGGGTTTTTATTGGGATTGTACTAAACATGCAAGCTGGTCAGGAGCTAGCTCATTTATCTGGATTTTTCACTGTTCTGTATAAAATGTACTTAAAGTGTTTTGGAAATGAGCTTCAAGAAATCTCAACCGAGAGTGGGAGGGGAGAGAGATATTTAGAATAAAAGCGGTTTTTTTTTTTTTTGACAATTCAAAGGTAATGAATATAACGAATAAGTATGAACCTTGAACACAAATCACCTGGAGGCAGAAATCGCAGGATCTGACTGATAATCAGATTATTTACACAAGGAAAAACTTCCACTTCTGTCAACTCAGTGAATGTGGTCTCTACCCAGAAAGTAGAAGCTACATTTGTAAAGTAGTTACTTTCTGACAGAAATCCATGAGTTGCCATTCTCCACCCTGCCCTGCGAAAGCAGAAACGAAGGTGTGAAGAGGTTGGCCATTGAACACAGTAGTTAGTGGGAAGGTTGTCACCGAAGCCCAGCCTTGTCTACCACGGCCTTTAGAACTCTCTTCGCCTGCATGGTTTCAGGGTACCAGGAAAGGACATAGCTGCTGTTCTGCCAGTTTGCAAACGACATAACTCTGCTGTCTGCTGGACCATCCTCCTGAGCAAATTGACAGAGTTGGTTTTTTTAATTTTTTTTTTTTAAAAACTATCTTTTCTCATTTTACGTGCCAAATCCAGTTCCTACTCCCTCCTCTCCTCCCGCTCCCTCCATCTTCCCCTGCATCCCACCCCCCATCCACTCCTCATAGAG
This sequence comes from Chionomys nivalis, assembly GCF_950005125.1. Taxonomy (NCBI): domain Eukaryota; kingdom Metazoa; phylum Chordata; class Mammalia; order Rodentia; family Cricetidae; genus Chionomys; species Chionomys nivalis. The sequence goes on along the minus strand of NC_080087.1, from coordinate 123,228,819 downwards.
GGTCAGGCTTCCCATGGGGAGTCAATGAAGTCTAGCACACTTCTTTGAGGCAGGACCAAGGCCCTCCCCACTATATCTAGGCTGAGCAAGGTATCCCTCCAGAGAGAATGGGCTCCAAAAAGCCAGAACATGAAGTGGGAATAAATCCTGGTCTCACTACCAGTGGCCCCACAGTCTGCCCCAGATATTTAGTGGGCCTGGTTTGGTCCTATGCTGGTTCCCTCGCTGTCAGCCCGGAGTTGGTGGGCTCCCCTTAGCTCAGGTAAACTTTTTCAGTGGGTGTCCCCATCATGGTCTTGACCTTGTATTCTCACTCCTACCTCTCTTTGACTGGACTTTGGGAACTCAGCCCAGTGCTTTGCTGTGGATCTCTGCATCTGCTTCCGTCAATTGCTGGATGAACGTTCTATAATGGCTTTTAAGACAGTCACCAGTCTGACAACAGGGCAAGGCCAGTTTAGGCACCCTCTCCACTACTGCTTAGGGTCTTAACTGGGGTCATCCTTGTGGATTCCTGGGAATTTCTCTAGTGCCAGTTTCTTGTTAGCCCCCAAATGACTCCCTCAATCAAGATATCTTTTTCCTGGCTCTCTGTCTGTCTCTCCCCCAGGTTGACCATCCCATTTCCTCAAGTTCTCCTCCCCTATGCCCTAGTTTTAAGCCTGTTCAAAACTGCCCAGGATTTACATTAGGACCATAATTTTGCTTTTCTTTAGGATTTCCGATTCCTTTGAGGCTACAGAGACTACAGTCTGAATTGGGACACTGTGGGTCCCCTTGTGCTCAACAAACTTGTTGAATTTCAGCCCAGGTTGATGGGGAGTGTTTTAGGTGGCTTTTTCACCCCATAAAAGCTCAGTTCTCACCCTGGCCAGGTCCAGGGTGTACCTCCTGAGCTCCAGTGAACTCCTGTGTCTTGCAGGCAGCACCTCCTGGTCCCCTCCTTTCCCTTTTCCTCATCAGCCTCACCCTTGGCAGCCTCTCTGTGAAATTCTGTCTCCTTCATCTTCTCTCTCCCTCAGAAGCTGGAACGCTTTTAGGCTGAATTTCTGATTTTCTTGTCTTTGCCAAAACCCAAAGGCCCACATCTGCCATGGGCCAGGAAAGGAGAGGTTGTTTGGAAGAACGCAGACGTGACCTTGAACCTTTGTTCAACACTTCAGTGACAGGTTCTCCCCTTCCTGGCCACACCCCAGCACACATGCCTCTTGTGGGATCAGGGGATGTTTTGTGGCCCTTTTCCCTCTCGACCACCCTTTCCATGAACACTTCCCAGTTGTTTCCTCCCTGTTGCTTCTCTTCTGGAATATTAATCAGAGAACTGAAATCCCAGGACAGCAAGGGGCTTAGGGAGGACACTTAACCCACACTCCAGCTTCCTGGCAATAGACAGACCTGCCTGAGTAAAGGACTCTTTTTCATCTTTAGCCTTCCGTAAATACAATTATTAAGGGATTCTGAGTTCTTCTCTTTGGTGTCTTGCTTCAAAATATCATTTAATAAGTGTTCTCTTTCTTAGTGTGTCAGAGAAATACCTGCCCTCCGACATTAATTGTAGCACAATTCACAATAACAGAGATTTGCAACCCACCCTAGGTATTCGAAAGCAGAGGAATAGGTGAACGAAGTGTGGTATGGATATACAATGCAATGCCATGGAACCTTAACACAGAATGGCCTTCTGTCATTGGAAACAGCATGGATGAGCAGGAGGACATTAGATGGGATAAGTCAGGCATCAAAGATACACACTGCGTGTTCTCATTTGTCTGTAGAAGTCAATAGCAGTGCAGTGGTTACGAAAGGCAGGGAAGAAGTTAGGGGAGGAGAAGACAGAGAGAGTTACGCAGTCGAATGGAGGAAGAACCCTGATGGTCTATGGCACAGAGTAACTATGCATGAACAGTAGCTGATACATTTAAAACGAGTGAAATTCTGGATGCTTTCAGCACTAATGAATGATAAATGTTGATGATATCAGCAGTGACCTTAATTTGATCATTTACCTTAATTTGACAATAATATATATATATATATATATATATATAGTACATGATCAAATTATATCTCTCTCTATATCACTATGTCTCCATAAATGTACATTCCAATTGTAAATTTAAAATGTTTCATCACGGGGTCATTGAGATGGCCCAGTGGCTAGAAGTCCTTGTTGACCAATGTGATGACCAAATTCAATCCCCTATGTGGTGGAAAGTCTCTCATGACTCTTTCAAATTGTCCTTTGGCCATCACATCAATGCCATGGGATGTGCTTGCTGACATCCCCCATGTAAACAAACACATAAGTGTAAATAATTAGATTCTTCTGCTCATGGAATGCCCTTCCCCAAGTGAACAAACAAGCAAATGTAAGTCATTTAATTTTTCTGATAGTGGCTGCACAACACATGCAAGCACATCTGTTGATAGATGCTCTCTCTCATGGCTAGATGGAACGATGGCACTGTGGCATTCTCTTCTGGCGGTACTCACCAACAAACGCTTTCTCTGGGTCAGGTCGAATTCTTGGGGCATCAGACAGGATGAGGGGAATCTAGAAGTAAAGTTTGCAGCAGCCGGAGCTGGTTCAGCTGCGGAACCTGTGACTGAGCTATAGCCAGATGCCGAGGATGGAGGTGACAGAGGGGCTGCTGTAAGTCCACCGAGAGGTCCTCTGAGCTGCAGATGGACTCCACGCTTGTTAGCGACACCCTAGTGTCTCAGCACTAAATCCAACTGCTGTAGGATGAAATAGTTCAGACTGAGTGGCTGATGATCGATTGATTTTGACTTATTGAGTACTGGTTGATCCTACAGAGAGTAGCCCAGCTCACTCTTCTGAGGGCAGAGCATAGATTTTTGAAATTCCTTTTCCTGCTTCCAGGGACATAAAAGATACACACAGCATATTCTTCTGTTCTAAGGGGATGGAGGGGTAGCTTTCTTTCTTTGACCTTGGAGTCTAAGAAGAAAAAAATGCCAAGCTTTCTGTCTTCCTTGATGGGGCGCAGTCTTGAAAGCCTACTCTTCCCTTGTATTTATAGTTTGCCTCTTACCCCTCTAATTTCTTCCGTCTCTTTAGAGACTCAGACATGTGCCTTTCTTAGCATCTACACTTTCAGCATTTCGAGTTTTACTGCTTCTAAAGATTGATTTTTATTGTGTATGTGTGTGTGTGAATGTATACATGTCTCTGTGTGTCCACATGCATGTACCACACTTGTGGGTGCTGGAAGATGCTGAAAGAAGCTAACAGGGCCCCTAGATCTAGAATTACAGGCAGTTGTGAGCTGCCTGTTATGGGGGAAAGAAAGGAATGGTGGTGAAAAAATTTCTCTTTGGCAAGTAGTTGTCAGCTAAAGAATGTCAGTGATAGATAAACATCTCTCATGGTTGATCTTTCCCTGTGGCTGACAGAGCTGGAAAAGACAAGAATATAGGAAAACATATGGTTTTTGTTTTGGAAATGCAGATTACTGAAGCTTCAGAAATGATCACCATTTAACCAAAATGGAGGAACTTTACAAAATATCATGGTCCTGGCAACTATTCTTGACTTTTGTTTTTATTAGATAGGCAAAAAGTGGGCAAAGTTAATGTTCTCATAGGCTTTTTTTTTTCTGTTGGGCACAGGTGGTGTCTTCATCAGGGGTGGAGTCTTGAGGTGGTCACTGATGCTGAAAAATTTGAAGCAGAAGCCTGCTGTGAGGAGGAGCCGTTCTTCAATGTGAGACTTCAGGAATGCTCTATTCATCAACTGTTTCGATGTCTATATTTTTCTGAAGATGTGATAACAATTTGATAAATAAAAATGGCCAATTTTTATTTCTCTTTAGTCTTTCCAAGGCCACAAGACTCTCACTACTTTTTTTGTAGTCACCATGTCACCCCAAGAAAACTCATTTGTAGCATATTGATGGTTATATCTCCTGTTCTGATGGCCTCTCTCCAATCACCAGTCTCTCTACAGTGTAATACTCTCTTGTTTTGTCTGATGAGTCACGCATGCTCCTAAGGGTAGATAGAAGCGGGTGGCCAAATACTCTGAGCAGTGCTGTTCAAAATGGTAGTTACATGTGGTTATTGGGCACTGGAAATATGAGCCACGCAACTGAGAACTGAACTTTTAATTCAGTCAGAAAACTGACACACACGCACTCCAGTTTCTGGCAAACTTTTGAATGCATATGAAATGACACTATGGTGCTTCAAGTGTAAGCGTTATGAGCTCGGAAATCAAGCATTGCTAAAGATTTCAGCATTTAAACTGAGCTGTGCTCAGGCCATAAAATACACACCAGGCTTACAGGGGTAGTAAGAATAATGGAAACTATTTCATTAATTTTAAAATATTGGTTACATGCTGTAATAATATCTCATTTTCAGTGCATGAAATAAAATGTATTGTTAAAATTAATTTCAATTGTTTCTCCTACATTTTTGTGGCTACTGGAGCACAGAGAGCCGAGAATGGGTTCTCCTTATGTTCTGTTGAGCAAGGCTGATCTGAAGTATGCCATTTCCCTGTTTCATGACTATACTTCGGTGTAGCCAGATATATACCTTCCTTTAGCAGGATATGGGTCACTACAGAAATTAGCCTTCATTATCATTCACAACGTTTGCTTCCAAATCCACATGTGTGCAACAATTGTCTTGAGACCTGGAAACTGTCTTGCGTGCCTCTCTGTTCTTTGAATTCACACCTATGGTTTCTGTGGTTTTGTGTTTTTGAAACAGTCTCTCTTGGTTGCTCAAGAAGGACTCAAGAAACTTTCCTGTCTCCGCCTCCATAGTAGCTGAGTATTCAAGCACGCACCAGTGCATCTGATGTGTTTATGTGTTAACACAGGAAAATAGTGGGGGAGAAAATGAATTTGAAGGGTTCATGAGGAATATGCAGAACTATTACTATACACTTCTTACTTCCTACAGCTAAAACCATAATCTTTAGGGTAGGGAGAAGATTTGTTCAGGTATACACTACTCTGCAGTGGCGCCCCCACCCTTTCAGAGCCGAGCTGGCCAGTGTTCTTCCTGTTATGTTTCACTCAAAGTGACTGGGGCCACTGACAGCCACGGGCATTAGGAGAGACCATTACAAAGCATCAGACTAGCAAGCTATTAATGAAAGCCAGATGAGAGACCACAAAACACGTCATTCAGAAGGTTGACTAGTTGGAATGGAACACTCGGCTAAAAGATGGCAGGAGCTAGGGGAAGAAGGTAAGGCTTGAAGCCCTGACTCTGTGCTGATTGGGTTATGTCATGGGGTAGGTCATCCCTCACACTCCACCCCTCTGATCATCTATCAAAGGAGAAGGTCAGAGCAAAAGGTCTCTAGGGTTCCTCCCTGCTCCCCACAAGCCAAGTTTCAATCAGTCTAATACTGACCTCCAGCTGCAAAAACACCAGACCAGCCCCCTGAGTTTCAAATGCTAATATTACAGGCTAGCAATCAAGTCTTGCAGGGTGTGAGGTGCAGTACTTGGAGATCCAGCTTAACCTCACTTCTGGCCAGGGACTTTCTCATTACTTGTAGTGTGTTCCATCACACATAGCTTGCCTGGGTCAAGTGAACTTACATTTTATTGAAACATTTTTCCAATGAGCATTCTATTAGTGTATATAAGGGTACCCTTACAGCCATGCAAGAGAAGGCCTACTTATGCACAGAGAGCAACCATTCACGTTTAACTTTTCCCTATGCATATTGGCAACTCTCATTTCATCTCTTATGATTTGATGGTGCTTTTATCTCTACAGTTTTTGTCTTAATGATTTAGAAGAGTTTTTTATGTTTAAATTGTTAACTCTTTATTACCATGTATTTATAGTGTGTGTGTGTGTGTGTGTGTGTGTGTGTGCATGTAGAGGCAGGAGGTCAACCTCAAAGGCTGTTGTTCTTCAGGATCAGTCTGCTGTGCTAGTTGAGGCAGGATGGCCCACTAGCATGGCACTTTGCTGAACAGTCTGGACTGCTTAGCCAGCAAGCACCAGGGATCTGCCTGTCTGCTTCATCAGCCCTGGGGTTGTGCTATTAAATCATTATTTTATATGGGTACCGGAGCCGGAACTTGGGGCCTTGTACTTGCAAGGCCAGTGCTTTACCAACTGGACTATCTCTCCAGCATCAAGCAAATTTCCCCCATTATGACTCACTTCATATTTGTGTGCATAACTTAGCATTTTATTTTATAATGATTTATTCTTGTTTTTCCTTTTTATTTAGTTTTAAACTTGCATGCTAGACAAAGACTCATATCTCCAGCCACACAGGATTTTATTTTATTTTTATTATGCGTGACCACATAGGTCATTGTCATGAGCTTAAATAATGTACTTCAAACATGTTCTCCTCTATACATTAACATTGATCTTGTTTGTCATTCTATTTGTTGTTTAAAAAAACTGGACACTTAGATACTGTTAAAGTCCCTTTTTCACTCCCTACCAAATAATTTCATGTGTAAATAGCTGTATGTTTTTCTCTTTATGGACTATTGTATGAAATAAGAAAATAGACCATGTTTTCTGGGGGATAGTTATTGATCTCCTATAGCACTTGTTAAACAAATTTCCCCATCATTTTCTCCCCCGCTCATTTTATCTGGCCTATCATTGACATCATAGGAGAAAGTTAAGGCAGTCTGAATGGCTCAATCATACTTTAAGTTATATGGCTGCTGCAATGAGAGGAAAGCATGAAGAAAAGGCATAAAAGTAGACAAGTTACAACTCTATGCCCACTGTGAGTTTAGATATCACTTAAGGAATTTGATCAAATGATGAGTTATTTCACAAATTTAATTTTTGCTTGATTGAGGACAGCTAGGTACATGTAGTAAGCAAATATGAAATCCTTTCTGGAATCAAGAAGAGTTTCAAGGTTGACCAGATATCTTTCATTGTGTAGACAAATGGCCTGAGGAATGTGAGGTTTGGATTATTTCTTCCTGATGCAGATGGGCTGGCTTTACTAGGATTAATCCAGGGGGTTGAGCATACAAGGTAAGTAATCTACCACTGAGTTACACCCACAGACCAACATCATTTAAAAATATTATTATTATTATCATCATTATTATTACTATTTATTACTATTTCTATTACTAAAGGTGTAGAAGGTCATTTTCATTCCTGTAGTTTTATGTCTAAGTAGTTTCAATGGGGACACAGAGTCCTGAAAGAGGGAGCAGTCACTCTGTTGGTTTCATAGGTTAGTTACCCTCTTTACAAGGAAGAATGCCAGCTGCTGCTCTCATCAAGCCAAAGTACTTATAAACTACAAACAAATTATGGCTCCACTGATGCTCCAGACTCATCCAGTTCAGGGATGTAGGGCTCATAGAACATCTGGGCTACAGAAAAATTCCCCAATCCCCCAAGCTCATTACATCTGAGCCACAGAGTCAGTACCCTGTGTTCTTTCAAGGGTAGAATTCACTTTAATTGAGGGGATCAAGCACAATGTACTCTAGTCACCCAGCACATCTTCCAAGGGGTTCCAAGCTGCCTTCAGCGCTGTCAGAACAGTAAGCAGAGACTTCTGGAATGATGTGGTCAGTGTCAGCTGGCCTCCCTCGCTCTTTCTCTTGGCATATACTAGCTCCCTCTTGGAGGTGGCTAATTTTGTTCTTAGTATACTTAGTGTGCTCTTGTCTATCCTGGCTTCAGGTTGCACAGTGTTTCTTCTATGCCCAGAGATATAGGAAACGTGGAATTGCTAAGACTTGAGTTTTGTAAAGGAAAATTCCCTAGATGACAGAGTCTTTGGTTAAGAAAATGCGCCACACATTATTTAGCATGTTCTCTGTGTACACCTTCCAACTTTCCCTGACCCTCATCTATCACAGTCTCCTTTGCCATGCAAAACTCTTACCAAGTTAGCATCAAGAGAATGTTCCATCTGTTCTTGTTTGCTTGTTGGGTCCTTGTGCACATGCTATTCCTGACTCAACATTGTATGTGAAAATCTAATGAATTTGTACTTACTTTTCATAGTATCTTACATTTATGATTTTTCTCTGCACAATCTCCTTGGCTACAGAGTTAGTAGTAATCACTATAGTAATCACTATATTGAAACACACATCATATTCCTTGTTCCAAGCACCATAGAAAAACAGTAAACAGCCTCATCTGTTTGAAATGTTTAGTTAGCAATGCGTGGAGACGCTGATGAGTGATTCAGAAGACATTGGTATGTCCTGATAATGATGGGATAACGAATGTTCTAGAGTACTGGGTGAAGAGCAGTAGAGGTAATGAGGCTATCCTGAGGAAGACTTTATCTCTGACTTAGATCCCTCGAGATCTAATAATAGAAAGATGCAACCATGAAGATTCCTAGGAACCAAACTTAGTGTAAGCCAAGTAGGACATTTAGTGGCCCTTGACTTTGATGTCTGGTGACTCCAGCAGTGCCGCTGGTAGTGGCCTCAGATGACTAGGTTTCAGCTTTCTGTGTTGACTCCATTCTCAGGAAGAATCAACATGCAGGGGCTACACCACCAAAGAAAGTGGTTCTCCCCTCCCCTCACAACCATTAGTTAGCAATATCTCCTCAGGGAGGGGTTGGGTCACACCGACTGTGAATCCATGGTTGCAATGGCCAGGCTTTGTCTAGAATATAAAATATGGAATATAGAAGATAGTTTAAGACACTCTTTCCATCTTTTGGCTCTTACTGTTTTTTTTTTCCTCTTACCGTTTTTCCTCTGCTCCTTCTGAGATGTACTTAAAGAGGGTGATACAATGCCCTGTTCAGGTATTCGGCATTCAAAATTTTCACTGTTCTCAGCATTTTGACCAATTAGGAATCTCTCCAGTACCCCTCATCTGTTATAATCAGGCGCTTTCTTAAGGACGCCAAGCGCTTAGCTTCTGTCTTCACTATTGTAACAGTTCCACGTGTGCACGTTCAGGCTTGTCAACATGTGGGTGAGATGAGCCACCCCAGCTCCACTCCAGAGATTACAATAACACAGCAGTTGTCAATTTTCTCAAACTGATAACTACTTCCTTAGTGCTGCTTAGGACTCCTTCCTAACAGCGGGTCAAATCTGGGACTCATATTTAGCAAGGAGCTTAAAAAGTTCTGAGTTGTTTTACAGAAATCATTGAAAACTGATTTTAGAACTCAAGTTAGGACCCTAGAGTCCTCTGTATTACCTGATCAATGTCACCTTCAAGCAGAGAATGAGAAAAATCTCTACTCTAGGCATTTGATGTCAGTCACATGGACCACATTTTATTTATTTGTATTTTAGAAAAGAATTGAGCGTGAGCAGAGAGGCCCTGAGCATTGGCATTGAGCTGAGCCAGGATGTGAAGCTGGGATCCGACTGTATGTGTTGACGTGCAGGATTTAGGACTCCTTAACCACCAGCAGCTAGATTTTCATCTGATGGCACTGGGGAGGCAATTATTTTAACTCAATAGTTTCCAAAACTTTAAAGTATCTATAAGATTTTCTGTTATCTTTTCTTTGTTATTACTTTAGTGAGAAATGGGGAAAAAAATCTCCAAATTATTAATCTAAGTAAAATATCTTCAAATAAAAACTCTTTGGCACACTTTTGGGATTGAGAAGAAGGTTAGAGATTGTTCAATGATAGCTTTAATTTCTCACTAAAGTAATAACACAGAAACATATGTGCATATACACACATATATGAAAAATACAAAATACTCTTTGGTCCCTGAGTATTCCTTGGAAGCCCATATGTCAAATACCTTCTCCCCAAGGCAGTGTTGTTGGAAGGCGCTTTAAGTGGGAAGTTGTTAAGTCAATGGGAGTTTGCCCTTAAAGATGATTTTGGGGTCCTAGCACCTGTTCTTTCTTTTTCCTTAGTTTCCTAGTTGTGTGGTGAATGATTTGCTTGGCCATTCACTTCTGCCATGATATCCCAGTCTTGCCCCAGGTTCCAAGTGACAAGCTGATCAGTTGTGACTTGAAGCCTCTAAAACTCTGAACCAAATTAAACACTTTATATGTTATGTGTTTAGGTATTTGCTATCATGGAAGAGAATGGATTCATGGATGTCTGTGAGTATGTAGTGTATGCGTATACTTATACAAAGCAAAATAATTTACCTTAAATTGTGATAGCATCACCTTATTTCATGTTGATGAAATCCTTGCAGTCAACATGTAAGTTACTAAGAAAACAGACATTGGTATGATTTAAATTTTCTCAGTGAGGATCTTTAGATCATTTATCACTAAAACTAATCAATCACAAGTTTACTGTCCAGAAAATAAGTTCCAAAGCATTAGTTATTATTGTTAAGCTAAATCATTTCCATTTCTGAAACTGAGTTAAAATTGAAGGAATTGGTGCACTAATTTTCATTCTTTGGGCATTCTGCAAAAATTCAACAATCCTTAGCTTGTGTCCAAAGTCATTCTCTTGGGTCTCCTCTCCTTTCTCTTCAGTTAATGCTGACAATTCTGAGCCCAGAGTTTCCTTAAAACTAGGTCTCTTTCTGTCCTGAGGTCACTCGGTTCACAGGAGTACTACTCTCTGCACTTAGACCACTCCTCCACCCAGTCTGTAGACAGCCTCCCCCCACACCAGCCACTCCCTCCTCATGCCTTTGGGTCCTTGGCTCTTTCCTGGTCAGTTTTGGTGTGGGTCTCATCACCGCTGCCTGCCTGGAGGTCTGTTGCCCCACACTGCCTTGCTTCTCTTCTTTTCTCTTGCACTGTCGCTAGTACTAAAGGAGGTACAGAGGCAAATCATCTCACCTGACTGACCACATGTCCTCAATCTCTTCTTCCATTTCCCCCTAAACATAGCCATGCACACTGCACCGCTCCCTGAGCACACATGGGCCAGGGAGCAGTGATTCTTCATGGCTAACGCACAGGCTCTTAAACCCAGACCCGAAAGGGAGCAGTGGTTTTCTTCAAATCATTTATTTAGTAACATTGAAAGGCAACCATAAATGCTCCAAACTTAGAAATATCTATGAACCTATTTTCCTGTTTTCCCTTTTGATCTTTGCTAAAATGACTAGCTGATAGTCTCAGTGAGAGTTTGTCAAATGGAAAGTAGAAGCAACACAAAGAAAACAAAATCCAAGGTAGATTCAAATGAATGGGTTAAAAAAATTACTGCATCAGGAATTCTCTAAGCCCACTCCAAAGTTTTCAATTTGTTGGAGACGCAGAGAGGTGGGTGAGGCCCTTCAGTATCTTTCTTAGGCATTCGATTTGGGAAGGTGATGGCTTGTTGGAAGAAATGATGCAGAAGGGGCTGAGGGATAGTTACAATAAATAAAGGAAGAGAAAGAAGAAAGAAAATTGTAAGAGTATGGCAAATAAAGATATGACAAAGAAATTAAGTAGTTATTACTTCCATTCTGAGAATATACAAGCAAAAAATTACAATCTAATGATAGGGTGGAGAGAATTTTTCTCATGATTTTTGACTCATGATCTGAAATCTGTTATTGTCCAAGGTAGATTGTCCACAACTGCCAAGTCATTTTGTTTTGCCAGAACATCCTTCCTGAATGTCACGGAAAGAAATGTATTGACTCTTTTATTCCTTAATGGGTGGATTGAAGTATCAGTCAACCATGTATACACATTCGACTCAGCCAGGGAAGAAAAGGAATATAAGCAAAATGTTTCTTAGACAGCTGAAGAGGATTTTTTAAAAAGCTCGGATTTAAAAAAGAGGAACAATGGGAAAAGACAGGTAGGGCTTTAGATCATGTGTTTCCTAAGTACCTAGGAAACGCACATAGAAATAAGAGGGCTCTCACCATGTACAGGGCCAGCTATCGCGGGACTTCCAGCCCACGAGGACTTCAAAGGGGGAGAAGCAGAAACACTCAGATCAAGGGTCTGCCACTTGCATTGGTCCTGTTATTTTACTGCACGAGGCTCAGCTTTCCGCTGGCATGTGCAATGACATCTCAAATGTGTGCTCTGTAATGCATTTTCCAACTGTGTTGTTCTTACTAATTCTCTTGGCAGTTCTGTCAAGTGTGAAGTGTTGTACAAAGTGAATTCTTCTTGTTATATGCTGGAACCATGTCAGAGAATGTTCTTCCTTGGGGCTTTCTTGTCTTCTGGCCAAGGGAGCTGTTTCCATCAGGCTGCAGGGAAGGCTTCCTAGAAGTCCAAATACTTCTGGAGTCTCCTGGTATCTTGCTCCACTTTGGTTCTTCCCTGAGTTTCCCAGATGTACAGATGTACAGCCAGAAGGATGAGCTAAGAGGGATCCAGGCCTAAGCAGGTCAGCTGGCCCAGGATATTGGAAGAATTCTCATCCCACAGCCAGTCTTTGACATGCGTTTCCTTGTGCTTGCTTGCTTTCACATTGGGGTGGAGAATACGTAACTTGAAAAGTCGAAGGTCTAGGTCCTACTCACAAAGCCAGGGAGTGAACATGGAAGACATAAACAAGAGAAAATACATGGTTTTGCCATGGAAAGAAGAGCAAGTGACTGTGGCCCATGTGAGCCACTTTCCTATTCCCTCTTTCCCACCCATTTGCTGTTGCTTCTGACACCAACAATAAGTTCCAAATCCAACCTTGTCTGTCGATACTGGTTCATCTCACAAAGGTGGAAAAGCAAAGTGATTTCCCTCTGTCCTAGCTCTGGGTTCCATGGAGGTCAAGCCTTATGACAACTGCACTGTCATGGCTTCCAGGGTGGGACTCTAGAGAGGCCTGCGTACACATCATTCCCCCTCCATCAATCCCGTATGAGGTGAGTTGAGCCAGTCTCGCTGTCTTACTGTCAACCTACTCCACCCTCCCCTTACTTTTCTCCCTAACACTGTCGACTCCTTCACTACTCAAAGCATGGCGCTGTCGTTACAGCATCAGTGTTCCTTGGGAATGTGGTGGAAATGCAGCCGCAGCTCCAGACTGTACTTCTGCTGAGCCAAATCTATCTTTTGCAAGATTTCCCAGCACGAAGGTCCGAGAAAGATCCACATAGGTGCTCTGCAGCATTTTGAACTCTGCCGCATCATTTTCCTTTCCTTTCCCCAGAATTTACAGTGATTTCAGAGGCATTTCCCATGTAGCAGAGGACACTTAGAAATTATTTTGTATTAAGAATTTTGTGGTAGTATTACATATGTCAAATAATTTAGATTTTTCAAAAATCGTTCAGATAACATCTTGGTAACTCCATGAAATATACAAGGTAGACACATGAGCCTCATTTCCCACATGAGAATCAGAGGTACAATTCAGTAATCTCACTCTTGTGTCAGACAGAATGGACCCGAGCCTAAAATCTAGGCTCTGCAGCTCATTTGCGGCAGGTGGGAAGAATGCACTACCACATTTCCCCTCCAGTGTTTCCCATGTATGTATTCCTCGGCGCTTGGTTTATATCCAGGGTCTAACAGATCACCCATGATGAAGGAAACTCCTTAAGTAAGTAAATTACTGGGCTCCATCCAAAGCCATAATGGATCGCTCATGGTCCTTAAAACTTGACAATCCCTTCTTTCCTTTAACCTCACTTTAAGCAGTAGGGTTTAACGTGAGCTGGAAGGGCGCCTTTGGGATTGATTCATGTCAATGAGACTTAAGCTCACAGGAAGGCTGGACGTAGACCGGGAACAGCATTTTCTCCTAACTGCCCAGCAGCTGAAAAACTACCAAGAGGGTTTGATGGAGAACAACAGTGTTGGTCATGACAGTAAAGCATTGATACTGCCCTGGGTGTGGTGGTAAAACAGAAAGCCACCAACTGTGGAAAGCGAAGTGGGGGTGACATTCGCCAGCTAGGAGAGGGAGGGATTGGAGAGAGCTGTTGTCTCCTGGGAAAGCAGAATGGGAGGTAACATAAGAAGCAGAAGTGGGAAAAGAAAGGACAAACTAGGGTGAAAATGGGGAGATGAGAGGGTGAGAGGAGGAGGTGGGGGTTAGCAGATGAAAAGTGAGGGGGAAAACCAAGGGGGAATGGGTAAGTCACAAATGGGGCTCAGAGGCTTTCTTTGGGGGTCTCTTTGGCCCAAAGGTCTGGTCACTATATCCTGCCACTGTGTCATAATCTTCAGACAATAGAGTGGGCAGGGAGTGGATCTGTCAGGCTCTAACTCCTTGGACACTCTTGGAATCACAGACACATCTGAATCCAGACAAGAGGTTAAGTGAGTGGAGAACTATAATGCTTTCATAAAAAAAAAAGGCAAGAAAAAATTAACATTAGGATAAAAAGCAATAACCTTAGGGTAAAAACGACACAAAATGTAAGACAAATTAATTAAGATCAGAAAAACCCCTCTTGAAAAATAATGGGAAAATAAAAATAGGCCACAGACTGGGAGAAAATATTTATATGCTGAGACACCTTTCCTTGAGTTTAAACTCTTAACGAGATCAGAAAACCCGAGTGAATCGTTTATGAAGCAGACTGAAGATGGAAAGCAAGCAGGTGAGAAGACACCACATTTGTCTTCAAGGAAATGTAAAATTTAAGTACTAATATACCACTACTTAAGATAACTGAAGCCTAGAAAACTGACATCACCAATGAGGACACTGTTACAGCACAGATTCTCACTCACCAACTATAGGAATATGAATTGCTAAGGTTTCTTCAGAATGAAGTTTGTACATTTATATGCAGTAGTGGAATACAATCCATTTGGCTGTGTGGTACATGCCTCTAATCCCAGAACTCTGAGGCAGAGGCAGGCAGAATTCTGTGAATTTGAGGCCCAGAGGAAGTTCTAGACCAGACATTTTCAATGTCTGTTAAGTGGGCTAAGACCATCTATATGATGGAAGAATATCTATTTGCCAAAAGAGTTAGTTGTGATTCCCAGTTAACCTATGAATCTAAAAATGCATATGGCTAAGTAAAAAAAATGTCACAGCTACATGGTTGCCTCATGTGATTCCATTTATATGACATTCTGGAAAGATAAAACCATAGAGATAAAAAGTGGATCCGTGGTTGCCAAGGGTTGGGTATTGGTTTTGTAGATGAGGCAAAGAGAGCTGTTTTGTAGGGCAGTAAAGCCATTCTTTGAGATACGTCACTTGTGGACACAGGACACTGTGTATTTACCAAACCACATGGAATTTTAGAGCCCAGAGAGGGAATCTTAATGCATGTAAATTAAAGAAATTCAATTAGGAGACCGAGAGATTCCAGGACGACATGCAAGCAGGAAGAATAGGAATCCAAATGTATGACGTAACCTCACTGAAGGGAGCAAGAAGAAGGAGCTGACACAGGCAACTTTGGTAGCAGATGGAGATCATCAGACAAGGAGCCATACATGAACACCACGGTCTGTAAGGTATTGAAGCCACTGTGCTTGTTATCATTAGTGGCCATGCATTCTGAGGACCACACAGCTAGAGAGGCACGTTATACGGAACAAGAGGGAGGGCAGAGTAGAATGAGCCATGCGGGTCTTGATTAGAGTTGGTACCACCAGTACACATGCATGCTTGCTTGGTTAGCCAGAGAGGTGGGTGGACAAACCAGGGTATCACACCATCCACACATGCATTCTCTAGCTCAGTCTGCTGAGAGGGTCTACAAGTCACAGCACCCCAAATATCAATGAGCACAGTTGCTCCCCAGATCTGTTTGAGTTCAGTTTCTAAAGAGAACGGAAGGAACTGCTTGATGAAAAGGTTAATTCTCAGACTCGCTCAGGTAATATGCAAATGGAGCTAGGAGCATTTCCTGCTGCTGGAAAATAAGGAAGTGCTCAGTTAACAAAAGTGTTCGAGGTCTATTATAGGGATGTGGGGGACAGCTGAAAGATTACCTGGCCGAACTGGGGACAACTTGAGTGATAAAATCTATGCAGTAGTAGTATTACTAAAGTATAAGAGGTCGGCCTAGGTCTTTCCCTTGACCTAAATAAAAGCTTAAATGAATAAATTAGTGAGCAGACTTCATGTTTATGAGGTCCAAATAATATATACAGTCACTTTTCTCTAGTTGAAAAGGATGAGCTGTGTACTGTGAGTTACTCTAGAGTTCGGAAATGGGAAACAACGGATGAAATTTCTAGTGAGGAATCTGAAGAATGAGTGGTTTTTATCTTTGCTTTTGTTTGTTCTTGTCAGGAACTCTCTCCACCTATCTGAGTCTCATTCCACTATGCGTCTTCCCTTAACTACTCCATAGGGTGCTCTTTCCATTGCTCTAAAATGGTAAGGTCACGGTACCCAAAGAAAGTAGTTGATACAATTTCATTTTTTCATAAATATTCATCTATCATGGGCCTGGTACTCTTGATACTTAAGAACCCCATGAAGGCAAAGAGCTACAGTCTAGAAAGAGGGAATACAATGATTAATTAATTAATGCACCATAGAAACTATGGACATAGCTATAAGACAGACTTCAGAGTAGCATGCAACCCTCTCTGCCTCCTAGTACATCTGTACCTTTGTATGCTATACTAGGCTTTAAGGAAAAGAGCCTGGGTACTTTAGAAGACAAAATAGTAGAATTAGCAACATGGGACGAGGTCTATAGTATATTTATAAATGAGAAATTAGGATGGTAGGCAATGACACTGGGTGGTAAATGTGAGATCATAGGACATAGGACCATACCAGAGAGCTGAAGAAGAGATGATATAGAATAATGCATATGAAAGAAGTGTTTAGTATGGGCTATAGGGGACATAGTCAAGCAATAGCAGCCATTACAATAACATTATTGTCTTTATTTAACATTTTTGTAGGAGGATACAGGATCTGATGTAGCCCTGGCTAACCTGAAGGCTATGTAGCCAAGGATGAGCAAGAATAGGATCTCCTTCCTGAAAATAGAATTGAAGACATGTGCCACCACATCCAGTGCTGGAGATATTGAACCAGGACCTTATGCAAGCCATGAAAACAGTCCATGGTGAGCTACGTCTCTAGCTATGTAACTCTTCTGAGGTCTATTTTAGCTCACGTATGGGGGCTGAAGCATGCTCTTCACTGGAAGAAAGAACAAAGGTGTTGGCCGTGCTTCTTAAAGAAATACACAGCCTTCCCCATATATACACTAGATGGAGCGAGAGAAACCCTTCTGGCTTTTAGTCAGCCCGGTAGAGGGGATGTATGTGGAGATCCTACAGAGAGCAAGAGCCACATGTGGCCTTGAGTGACAGCTCCAGGAAGGCTCTGTCAGTCCCAGGTCCTGCATCTGCCTGCAGGGGCCTCCCACAACTTCTCACTTCCCGGTGTCTCCCTGTGTTTCACTTCCAACAGTCTCACAGGACAGACAAGACCCTGAGTGAGGCAGGGAAGAGAGTTCTCATCCATTTCTCCTTCTTCCTATGATGCTCATCTGCCTCTCCTCCCTCTTCTTCCATAGGTGACAGGAATGTGAAGGCCATTAACTCTAGCAGGGGCTGTCAGGTTCTTTGGGGGTGTCTGATGGAAAGTTGACGACACCTCATTTATATTGTTCAAGCAAGCAGGAAGAAGCTGCCAGAAGTGGTCCTTGTAGACATGAGTGGTTAGAGGAAGTAGGTGGTTTTCTCATTAACCACTGACCGTCTACTAGTTTTACAGATGTTGTCTGTTGACCACAGCTGCACTCTATCCCAGACCTCCCCAGGCCCCAGAAGCTGCAGGGACTCCTCAGCAGCTGGGCCTTCGATTTCTGCAGCAGGCACGTGTTACAAGCCCCAAACCTTCTACAAGAGGAAGACAAATGAAGTCTAGTTGCACCTGGAAGAAAGAGCAGGGAATCCAGGGAGGCCACTTTGCAGACACGGCCCACAGGTACATGGAGAGGACGCTGTGAGTTCTGAGGCCTATATGAGAAGATGAAAGTATATTCCTATTAGCGGGTGTTCCCACCCCTGTAATTGCTGTGGTCAGGGAAGCAGAGTAGCACGGATGACCTAGAGTTAATTGTCATAATTGTCCTGGTAGACTGACCAATGGCAGTCTGTCTCCCATAATCCTGTCACCTCTGCCTTGCTCTGCTTCCCTGCTTTTGGCCTCTGTCCTGGTTACTTTCTTATTGCTGTGCTAAAAACTCTAACAAAAGAAAGTCAGAGAGAAGAGAGTTTGGCTTACGGCTCCGGAGGGACAGAGTCCACGGTTGCAGGGCAGACATGGCAGCAGGCAGAATGCATGGTGGTAGGAGCAAGAGGTGGTCTAGCCATGCTGCATCCACCTCAGGAAGGTGGGAAAGCATAGAAAGTGGGGCTAGCTATAAAGACTCGAGGCCCACCCCTAGTAACCCGCTTCCTCAAGCAAAGCTCTGTCCCACAACCTCCTGCTAACAGTTCTATGGCCAGGAGACCAAATGTTTAACCACGTGAGCCTATGGAGTACATTTCACATTCAAACTATAACAGCTTCCTACAAGGAAGGCTGGCCTCTCACAGACCAGTAGCTTAGGAGGTGAAGTACAGTTTTTGACCACTTGAATGGCTCAGACACTTGCCAAACTATGAGAATCTCTTAGTTTCTCTAGGATCCTGTAAGGGAGGAGCCTTTATCCTCAGAGTCTCAAGAAACACGACTGTTAGTTCAGGCTGGATTTTGATGCCATGGATGTTAACACTGAGGCGTGGGTTCTTTCTGCCATATTTTATGTTTTTAAATTATAACTTCATTGCAGAAAAACACTGCTGGGGTGATGTGGAGAGTTAGGCAAAAAATAAAGAGAAAGAGGTAACAGGTAAATGCTTGGCTTTTTTTCCCCTTGGGGAATCATAATGCAGGATCAATTTGAGCCATAGACTTTCCGGTAGTACTACTGGACATCATCAGTACTTAGGTAGAATATTGGTTCTCTCTGAAGCTCCTTGTCTTCAGTAAACTGTCTTCCAGTCACTCTTTGTTCTGCTCTTCTTTCTTCTTTCTGCCTCCCAGCTCATTTAGAATGACGTCTACTCCCTCTGGATTTCCTTTACAACCCAAGACGGAGGTGCCAATGCAAGAATCAAATGGATTTGGACTTTAATACAATGCCATGTCCTTGATATATGAAGTTTGGCAGGTTATTACTGAGTTTCTGGGGCTTGAATTATTTCACATCATACTCAACACTATTATGGTATGTTACATTATATGGTGTTATGGTCTGATATTATTCATGACGCTATAATAAAGGTGGATGAGACAATGCTTATAAGATTGCTAACAGATTTCCCAGCATATTGCAGACACCAATAAGTTACACATGCATTGTCCTTGTAATATTACACAATTCAGAGGTTTATGTTCATAGCTGTCTCTTTTTCAGATGTTACTTATGCCCCTCCTTGCCCAGACTTCTTTTCTAGAGAAATCTAGTCCATTTGACAAATAATCAATGATTTTCAGTCACTCATATTCCTCTTTGGCAATCTTATGATTGTATAATTTATGTCCGTCTGTCCCCACCACCTACCACCTCTAGTCTGAAGAAGGTATGAAGCCAGTAATGAGAATGTAGCTCCTATTTCCTTTTAGGTTCATTGTTATGGGCAAACTGAATTCACTGTTTTTTAACCTATATTATCTTCAGTTATAAAAGAGAAATAATATTTCCCCCACACACTTCGTAGGTCTATCATGAAAGTTCAGCAATATACACTGTGTAAATTATGTAGACAACCTCAGAATGCTCTATGAATCTAAGGCATTGTTATTCTTAGGAGCTTGAAGTTTGAGCTCTGTGATCATTTAGCTTTTGATGTGGAACAAGCAACCAACCAACCACACATGCTCAGCATCATATAACAATAAACATTTATTTCCCACACATCTGTAGAGCCGAGCTGATCCAAGCTGCCCTTGCTTGCACATGTGAATGGTTCTGCAGTTTGGCTGAACACTCTGGGCTTGGCTGAATCAGTGTAGCTCCACATGTTTCCCAGCCTCCTCCCAGGACCAGACCAAGCAGGTCTTCAGAACAATGGTGGAAGTCTAAGCAAGCCATCTTTAGTATGTTTGGCTCTTTAAATCTAGTCTAAGTATGGTATACCTTCTTTCCATTGGTTAGTTAAGCCACATGACATGGCTGGAGTTGCTAATAGGGATTCTGTACCATCTGTGGCACTAGATTTTTCTGTCTAATCTGATCATGAATTCAGGGAGTCATGGTATCATTTGAGCCGTTAATACAATCTTCCAAACTGTGGCTCTTGTCTACCCTACTCTAGAGACTTATCAAGGATCAGTTTCTTTAGAAGGAAGGATGCTAGACTCAGAGAAAGAAGTGCACTGATTGGTTCTGGGACCTAATGACACTAAATGTTTCAGGAGTGAAGGCGATAAAAAGAGAAACATCAATTTAGCCTGTGTTTTTAGTTGTAGGTCTTGTACTTTAACACAAAATTAAAATAAAACAAAACAAGGTGAAGACCTCTAGCAGGCCCAAGCATGGCAAACGCAGGCCTGAGCATGGCAAATGTAGGCACTTAGTCCCAAAATAATCACACAGAAACTGTATTAATTAAGTCACTGATTGGCCCATTAACTCTAGCTTTTTATTGGCTAACTCTTACATATTAATTTAATCCATTTCTATTAATCTGTGTATGGTCATGTGCTGTAGCTTACCAGATAAAGTTCCAGCATCTGTCTCCGGCAGGACTACATGGTGTCTCTCTGACTCTGCCCTTCTTTCTCTGAGCATTCAGTTTAGGTTTCCCCACCTACCCCTAGCCTCTATTCTACCCTATCAGGCCAAGCCAGTCTTCTTTATTCATTAATTTATTCACAGCATACAGAGGGAAATCCTACATCATCTCTCTTTCCCAAGGCTATTGATTTCACAATAGGAGAAAACTACTCCCTGCATTCCTGTATATTCCTGTGAGTTACTGAGGAACAGGAAGAGAAATGCATCTATCATAGAACTATGAGATTCTTGTCTTCATCTTTAAGTCACACTCACCCCATGCCCTGCAAAAAAAGAACCTTGCTGTCTTTAGGGCCAATTATGTTCCCTAGGGTACCAGCTCTCCCAAAACAGGGGAGCCCAGCCACCATACATCACAGCAATGAAATTTTTCCTGGAAGGTTTACTTGAAAATTACCTCAATAAATCAAGTAAACTATCTCAATAAAGAAATTCTGGGTTAGATGTTTTCAAATAACATCGTCTTCAAAGGAAGAAGAACAGGAAAGAAGGAGGAGAAAGGGGAGTAGAAGAGAAGGTTGAAGAGGAGAAAAGATGGAAGGAAAGAAGGGGGAGAGGGATTAATTGACTGATGGGCAAACATTCAAGGCAAAGGTCATCTTTCAAAAGGAGTCGACCAAATCATCTGAGTCAAAGTCACACAGTTAGTGAGAAAGAGTAATGTCTGCATTGTTTTTAATAAATTGGACATTTATTAAAAGCATTTGTTAAGGATCCTTGAAGGATTATGTTGACATTGTCCAGTGCTTTTCTTTGTATTCCCAGAAATTAAACCCTTGGTCTAGAGTAATTCCATGTAGCTTATTTTCTGGTTTGACTTTGTGTGTATGTAGGAAGGGCATGTATGTATGTATGTGTGTATGTGTGTGTGTGTATTTGTGTACAGTGTACATGTTGGTACATCTGCCTCTGTGTGTCTGTGGAGACCAGAAGATAATGTTGGGTGTCTTTCTTGATCACTTTCTTTCTTATTTTTTAAGATAGGGTCTGTCAGTGAGCCTGGAACTCAATTGACTTGCCAGTGAGCCTCTGGTTTCTACATTCCAGTACAGAGGTTACAGGACTATGCCACCATACTAAGCATTTATGAGGGTGTTGGGGACCCAAACTCAGTCACACTTGCACACAGAGCCATTACTATAAGCCTCTTGCTTGATTATTACATTCCTTTCCAGGGACAATGGAAGAGAAAAATACCACAAAATAATTACTAACTTGCTCTGCAATTAAAATTTTCCAAGAAGAATCTCCTCTGTGCTATTGACTAGGAATCTGGAAACTTGTTGCAAGCTTGCTAGGCATGAGAAAATGAATGTGCGTTAGGGTACATCTAAATGTCTAAATGACTCCAACCTTAGAACTAAATCTTGCCTTTTCTTGCAGTTTCAATGACAGCAGAGGCAACTTTGCTAATTCCACTCTTTACTTGAGAACATCTATTCCACTTCTAGAGTAGTTGGTGGTTGAACACTTTCCCTTTCTCCCAGCATCCTTTAGTCATTCAATTAGTACTTGGCACATATTCTCCTGCCTAGGTACCGTGCTAAGTGCCGGGAATTGGTGGTTAGAGGTGAACAACATAGACACAGGCTTTGTCTTCTTGGAATTTATAGTTCAATGAAGGGGCACAAGCAGTCAGTTAAAATGAACCTGACAGGAGGGTGTTTTGGAAAAGGAGAATTTTTGGAAAGAAGAAAGCAAATGCTACAAGATAGAGGTCAGGGAATGCTTTTCCAAGATGACATTTAGAACACATATGGAGAGACTGTCTCTCTGAAATTCAGCATTTGTGAAGATTTACAATTATTTTTCTGAAGCAGAGGATTTTGACCTGCTGTAAGAAAAGTTTAGTGGAAATAAGTATTTTGATTAGACATGCCCATCAGTGGGCATACTTATCATGCTGTAACACCGCACCCTAGAAAGTACCCCTGACAACTTCTGGTACTGATGGTAGGATCAGCTAAATGAGCCTAGACATATGGACACAGTTTTCTACTACCCGCTAGAAACACAAGTGGGTTTAAATTAACATGAAGAAATGGTCAAGTTACACAATAGAAAAATTTCCACACCATGCATATCAGGGGTCACTTCTCTTTGTTGATAAAGGTGAATTTAAATAAAATAACTGGGAATGGATACAGATGAAGATGAATGGGTCATAAAATCGATTTGTTATAAAATGTAGCAAATAAAATCCAGTACCACATGAAAAGCAAACTATAACTAGTTCAGATTTATTTGTCGTGAATAAATTTCGTTATGATGCTGCATTAATTTGGCTGAGGAGAAATCTCAGAATCATTTCCGCAGACAACATGATGCCAAGTTATAGAAAAGACAATATTTATTCATTTCAAGTACATAGTAGCAATCAAGTTTCTTAAAATGAAATATGTACAGCTTGGTTTTAGAACAGCCATATCAAGAAAAAATATTAGAGGTATATCTACTAAGAATAAGAACAAAACACACACGTATGTCATTTTTAATTTATTATTGTGCTAGAGATACAATCCAATGTGATTAGACAAGATAAATCAGTTATGGCATTAAGAATTGGAAATTAAGGATTAAATTATCTGTTTGCAGATATGACAGTTGACATGAAAAACCGATAAAAAATAATAAATTAAAAGTGAAATAAGTGAGAAATAATTTAAATGTTATAGGAAAGGTAGCAGGATTTTAAAATAACCTTTTGAAATGAGCCTCTTTCATAAATAACAATAACCATTTATGGATAGAATAGGAAAGATGCATTTAAAATAGAAACATAATATTTAAAAGTGAGTTAAATAAGAACATGCAAAATCTTGCTGGGAGGTGATGGCACACACCTCTAATCCAAGCACATGGGAGGCAGAGGCAGGCAGATCTTTGTGAGTTCAAGGCCAACCTAATCTACAAGAGCTAGTTCCAGGAGAGACACCAATGCTATACAGAGAAACTCTGCCTTAAAAACAAAACAAAGCAAAACAAAATAAAACAAACAAAAAAAAAATAGCATGCAAAATCTAAAGAACAAGAATATTCCATTTCTTTTTCTCAGGGCTGGATATTGAACCCAAGTCCTTTGTCCATGGTGGGCAAGCCCCACCCAGCTCTGAACCTTCCTCAAACACATAGTAGCATATCAGGGTTTGGTAGTGCGCGCTTGTTATTTTAATGCTCAGGAAGCTGAGGCAGAAGCATCACTGTGAGTTTGAGATCAGTGTAGGCTTTATAGTGAGTTAAAGAGTAACTTGGGTTCTGGGGTGAGAGCTTGTTTCAGAGGAAGGAGGAAGGAGAAGAAGAAGTGAAGAAAGGCAAGGGAGAGGGTGAAGAGGGATGGGGAGGAAGAAGAACAGAACACACATAAAGACAGTGACAAATTTGCTTTTGCTTAGGGTGCTTTCAAATTCTAATGATGCCATTTGCCTCTTAATTGACCCATAAATCAAAAACAATATGATCTTTATAAAATAATTTCACTTTAAAATTTTATAAGGAAACGATTGATAGTGCAACTTGTGTGGAAATCAGAAGATAACTAGGAAAGCAGCAGGAAGTATGAATGAGCCACAGTGACAGATCAGCCCAATATGTATTCAGAGCACACCCTGAGATCTCTGTAATTACACCAGTGCAGATACTGTATACAAGCAGACAGATCAACAATGACATTAAATACAGTCCCCGGTCAGACCCCAGCTCATATGAGAATTTATTATGCAATAAAGTACCAATGCCATTGCTTGGTAGCTATTTAAAATATGATAAGATCTGTGATTTAAACTGTGGTTAAGACTAAACCTTGACAGTATCAGAAGTAAGTATAAAAGTAAAGCCTTGTAAGTTTAAGATTCTAGCTAAAAGAAAATATGAATGAATGAATTTATTATATGTAGTTGGCCTGAATCTATATAGGGCTTACAATATATAGTAATAGTAATAAAAAACTACATAAAACTTAAAAAACAAACTTCAGTAATTAAAACACTATAAGGAATTGATAGGCCAAGTGAAAAGCTGGGGGAAGATATTTTTATGAACATCATGTGTAGAAAGCTAATGTCCCAAAGAACACAGAACTTTTTCAATTGAAGGAAAAAGAAAAACTGAAAATCAATAGAAAAATGGACAGAGACTATAACTTTATTATTTGAAGAAAAAAACCTTTAAATACATAAAAATATGTTCAGTTTTCAAATATCCCCCAATACACAAACGAATGTTCATGTATACATCCCATAACTAAAATGAAACATTCTCTCTTACTTTTCAGAACGAGGAGAATGTTTTCAAATGTTTGACACACTGACAAAACTGACAACAAAAAGCCAGGATTGCTCCAGGAATTGAGAGACATTGACATGACAGTTTGGAGGCCAAAAATGAACACATCTTTATCTTCTGCCCTTTAGTAACTCACTCAGCAGGCACAACCCCAAAAACACAGGGATGTGCAGAGCTTCTCACACTGGCCTTGTCTGCCTCTGCAAACTACTGGGAGCGCATTGGGTTTCCACGTGCAGCAGATGAAGTCAGCGCCGAGATGTTCACATATTCTGGGATAACCATACAAATGAGAAAGATCTGTGTGTCTGGAAGGTAGGGATTTTCAGAATATTTTATCAAATGGAAAAAGTCAAGAGTAAATGGAATGTGAACGTAATGTGTAATGGCTAGTTTTAATCATATTAATCGATTTAACACAACCTAGAACCCCCTTGCAAAAGACTCTTGATGAGGGCTTGTCCAGATCAGTTTGACCAACTGATTCGTCTGTAGGAAATTGTCTTGACTACAATAACCGAGGTGGGAAAGTTTGTCCATTGTGGGTGGCATCACTACCTTGGGCTTGAGTCCTAGGTTGTGTGCATGCAGATGAGGTCAAGCACAAGTAAGCATACAAGCATTCATTGTCTTTCTGCCCCTGACTGGGAATGTGGCTGAGTGCTTTAAGTCCATGCTTTGGCTTCTCCACAGTGGTAAACTATAACCTGGAATTGTCAGCTTGAAACAAATCCCTTCTCCCATAAGCCACTTGACTTCCTTAAGGATATTTTTGCACAGCAACAAAAATGAAACCAGGGCACAGTATACACTGCATTACCTTTTGTGCAACAAGGGGTCCATGCATTTATGCCAGGCTACCCTTTGTATGAGGAGAAGACAGATGAGAACATATCTACAGTATCTGTTTAAGTTTTGGGAGAGAACAATGAGACTAAGTTAGAAGCAAATATTGTGTGTTTCCTGTAGAGAAGACAGGGAGGCAGGAGGGTGGATGATGGAGTGGACAGGACACGTCATAGGGGATGGAGGACGAAGCATCTCTGAATATCTTTTGTGTGTCTTTTACTCCATGAGAACATGTTGATATTTCATGTATTTTTTCCAAGGCTTACTCTATTCTAAATGCACAACACAACTAAGATGAACTAGGGGAAGGTTTAAAACTTAACACAAGTAAGAGTTGCATTCAATTCGTTGACAACCATCAGCATTAAGGCAAAACTAAAAACATGTATCAAACTCTAGTCAGGTGTCTTTTTCTACAGAGAAATGTGCAAGGACTTCAGGAACGCCTGTCATGAGAAAGTAATCACAGCACATGAATAATTATACTAAGATGTAATTCCAGAACATGCCTATGGTGTTGGTCACCATTATAAGTATTAGTTAAAAACTACAAATCTATTAAATACGTGTTAACATTTAGAGAAACATATATGGATATATCTGTATCTGTATCTCTCTCTCTCTCTCTCTCTGTGTGTGTGTGTGTGTATACCTTCATGACAAAGTTTTGTTCACAGAAAAGACTAGAAACAATAATACTCCAGTAAATATGAGCACATCAAGTCTAAGACCTTGGTTTCTAAGTACCATTTCTCCAGAAAAGGAACCATACTGGTGGCAAAGGAATACACACTCTATGAGATGAGTCAAATTAAAGAAGGAAGTGGTGAAAGACAGTGTTGAGAGGCCAAAAAGAGAAAAAAGACTCAGGACTAGTATGGGCAGCTGCTCAAGCTTTGGAACTTTAAGCATCAAACATAGTGTCCATTGTATTTTTTTTAAAACCAATTTACTCATTCTTTCCAGAAAGCATAAGATGAAGTGCAGTGTACAGAAACAACATAAAGGTCTGATGTCAGTAGTACTGAAGTCTCTCAAGGTAGCCCGGTTTTCACACAGCGCTCCTTAGTGACCAGGACCATAAATTCACTGGACCACAAGTCCCAAGGACCATGCAGACCTTTATTGTTTATCTCTAATGGCTAGCTATTGCATGGCACCCAGCTGCTATTGCATGGCACAGAGCTGCTATTGCATGTCACGCAGCTGCTATTGCTTGGCACACAGCTGCTACTGCATGGCACACAGCTGCTACTGCATGACACACAGCTGCTATTGCATGTCATGCAGCTGCTATTGCATGGCACACAGCTGCTACTGCATGGCACATAGCTGCTATTGCATGTCATGCAGCTGCTATTGCATGGCACACAGCTGCTACTGCCTGGCACACAGCTGCTACTGCATGGCACACACCTGCTACCTGTTGTGGTTTGAATGTGAAATGTCCTCCATGTATTTGAACATGTGTTCTCCTGCTGGAGGACTGTAGAAGCTTGAGGAGCTGGAGCTTGGCTACAAGAACTGGGTCACTGAGGATGGGCTTCCGTGTTTTGCAACCCAACCCAAATTCCTGTCTGCTCTCTGCTCGGTGCTGTGCCCAATTTGAGAAGGTGAGGTTTCTCAGCCGAACATGTCTGCCACCCTGGAGCCATCTGCTGCCAAGATTTCCCCTCCTTGATGGACAGGACTCCCAAACTGTGAGAAAAACTGTGAACCCTTTTGCCTCAAGTTGTTTGGGTTAGGTATTTTATCACTGCAATGGGGAAAATAAAAGACATGTCAGTCAATGACAGTTGGTTAGGGATGAGTGAATCAGAATGACGCTCTAAACAAGCTTTGTGCTGCTCTGGTCCAATTAGTCTCCTGATGATTAAAGAGACCACATCTCGCAGCCCGACACAGATTTGTAAAATGCTTCCCTAGATGCAAGGACTGGAGTTCATGAAAGTAAAGCTTGGAGCTGGAGAGACAGTTCAGTTCCAGCTTCCACATAGTGGCTCAGAACTGTCCGCAACCCCGGGTTCCAGATGATCCATCACCTCCTTCGTCCTCCACAGACAGTAAGCACACATGTGAAACACATACACATATGTAGGCAAACACTTATACATACAACATAAAAATAAATAACTCAAAAATGTTTCAGATAGAATAGATTTGGATCATTGCTTTAAAAGGGGGTAATCCACATGGGGACTGGGTACATAAACAGCTATCATAACAGAAAGAAGATAAAAAGAGAAATGAAATAGCCTCACAAAGTGATTATTCTACTCTCGTTCCCAATGTTTCAATAATAAAACACTATCAATTACTAACAAAAAGCCAGTATGGATCTAGTGCTCACTGTATGCTAAATTCATTTCATCATGCTATTTATATTTAGATGTGTGCCACTATCAAGTCCACTTTGCAACAAGAGAACTGAAATTCAGAGAGGTCAAGTAACTTATTCAAGGTCACAGAGCTAGTAAATTGCAGAACAGACTCCTACATTTTGACCCAGTCCATATGGAAGTAGATTTATTGCTAGAAGGATCTTTGTGATATACTAAACTTTATGCCTCTATACTTTCCACTTTAGAGTATATTCTACTTTCACAACACCACAAGGACAAAATCTCTTCATATTTGAAAAACCAATGGCTAAGTTTAATTTCATGCAGTTAACTAAGCAGTCAGTAACACCCCCACTCCTTACAGCTGTCTGTAGGCTGTCAGCATTTGGTCACAATTATGGGTCGGCACTAGACAGCTCCTCTAGTCCACTGCCCTTTCTTCCTTGGCATATGTCTTAGTTAGGATTTCTATTACTGTGAACAGACACCGTGATCACAACAACTCTTATAGGAAAATATTTAATTTGGACTGGCTTACCATGTAGAGATTCAGTCCATTATCATCATGGCAGAAAGCATGGAGGCATGCAGGCAGTCAGGATGCAGAGAGGTAGCTGAGAGTTCTCTATCTGGATTCACAGGCAGCAGGAGCAGAGGGTGACATTGGGCCTGGCTTGAGCTTATGAGACCATAAAGCCCACCCAGATGACAAGATGTTCCTTCTATGAGTCTATGAGGACCATTTTCATTTAAACAAGCACAGCATAGAAATGCCACGTTAAGTACTTAAGATGTATGACCTGTTGATTTTTATGTTTTCTGACTCATTTATCCCCAAGCCATAGTGCATCCAATACCTTCAGTTTTGTGGCCCTATCCTCTTTGATATCTGTCTCTCTGGCCATCTATTTTCTTAACAAATATCTGTTTCAAGTTGCAAACCTATTGTGTAGCAAACTAGCCATGAGTAGCCAAAAGATCTTATTGAATGCTACACACTCACCATCTTAAAATCAAATTGTGTCCACAAAGTTATCAAGGGATAAGAGTCACAAAATAGCATCCCTTACATCTGGCACATGTGGGCTTCCCAGAGGAGGTCACACTTATAGTGAGGATGTTTTAAAGACAGTGGAGGTAGAACTTTCACAGGAGACAAACTTCATCTTCACTCATGATGCTCTGAGGTGTTAGGCACAAAAGAATATAGCAGGCTGAAGCAGAAATGAGTCAGGTATGGAAGAAACATGAGGTACTAGTGAGAACCTGGGTTGCATACAGGGACCCAGTTCAATAGGGGTCTGACAGTTGGGTTGATATTGCATTCTATTCCAGAGGGCCTGAAGAATGGTGGTGGGCTTGAGCAGCCTATAAGTACTAGCTTTATGTTCCAAAAGTTCACTTGTGGGGAGCAGAATAAAGAAGGGATAGAGAGGACATAGGACCAATGTAGAGATTATCTTCTCCATAAGAAGACATGAATTTTGTCGAATGCTTTTTCAGCATCTAATGAAATGATCATATGGTTTTTTTCTTTCAGTTTATTTATATGATGGATTACATTGATAGATTTTCATATGTTGCACCAGCCCTGCATCGCTGGGATGAAGCCTACTTGATCATAATGGATAATTTTTTTGATGTGTTCTTGGATTCGGTTTACCGGTATTTTATTGAGAATTTTTGCATCGATGTTCATGAGTGAGATTGGTCTGTAATTCTCTTTCTTGGTTGAGTCTTTGTGTGGTTTTGGTATCAGGGTAACTGTAGCTTCATAAAAGGAGTTTGGCAATGACTCTTCTGTTTCTATTTTGTGAAACACATTAAGGAATATATGGATGCAGACCTTTTTAGACGTGGATGGAGCGGGGAGGGCCTTGGACTTCCCACAGGGCAGGGCACCCTAACTTCTCTTAGGACTGGAGAGGGAGACGGAGGGGGAGGAGAGAGTGGGAGAGAAATGGAAGGAGGTGGAAATTTTAATAAATAAATAAATTATAAAAAAGAAACAAACAAAAAAAGAAGACATGAATTTCTGAAGTGCGCAGAGAAATAGGAATGGTGGCCCAGACCCTGACATCAGAGCTGTCCTGTGACTGAAGTAGAAGGCTTAAAAGTTGAAGGCCAACTGGGATGCCTTAGTGAGATCTTGTCTCAAGGTTTGAGTAGGTGTAGCAGGGGCTTCTTGATTGCTTAACAGAACACAGTGGATGGGAGTGAAACTGCTCTTGGATGGAATCAGATGAAGGTGCTCCCACTGAGGGTGCTCCCACGGAGGGTGCTCCCACTGAGGGTACACTGGCGAGGGACAGCTGGATCTGCCCAAGGCCCCCCATCTCAGTGCACACAAGAGCGCAGTCTGGGCTCTGCCCCAGTTTCCACTTGGCCAGTCCACTGGAAACAGCTGTTCACTGGGCCGCCGAGTTCTTTCCGAAGAACAATGAAGAACAGTGGTTTGGGGTAGGTGGAGCCAGTGACGGATTGGGCAAGAAAATGAGACACAAATTTAGGCCTTATGGCCCAATAGTTCTAAAAAACCCAAGAAGCCCTGTCTGGTAGCCTGGACACCCATACTAAATAAGGGAAGAAGAAACAGGAAATTAAAAAACACAACTATGACATAAGCCAGGCATTCCATACATAATTGCCCCTTGGATAAACAGATTGCCTTCGCCAGGACAAGGCAGAGCTAATCCCATACTACCCTGGTTTCTGACAAACATGGCAGGAAGACCTGTCCAAACCAGGACTGTTTGCCGTGGGCCTTTCACTGCAGCTTTTTCTGCAGGGGTTTAATTGCAGTGGAATCTCGAGAAGTCCACCCTCTGCGCCCTCCTCTCAAAAGTCTCTTTAGCAGTTATTTGTGTTCTGGTAACCAGTGGAGACTGAGTCCCAGTAGGGCATGTGACAGCATCCGTCGGCAAACTTGGCCCCGTCCCTGTGATGTTGGAGACCTTGGATCCATACAGAAACTTTTCGCTTTTCTACAAGATGCCTGTGGGATCCAGAAACACAACGCTGTTTTACGTTTACCGGTTGAAAACGACCTTGGAAACATAATGAACATTTGCCTCTATTTCCAGAGTATATGGAATAGTGGTGGTCAGTGAGATTCACAACCCTGGAGAACAGCTTACTTTATCTAATATTTATCTTTCCATTCACTCTGCCAAGTAAGCAATATGTTAAGCCATATTATATGGGAGGTAGCACGAAAGACACAAATGTACTTAAGGTAAACTGCCCTCAAGCGGTTTGCAGGAAGGCATATAAGAACGGTGTTTACACACTCATAAAGAAGGCAGGGTGGAGCATGTGCACATCCTGTGCATGTTTCACAGTGTGGTGTCTGTCCACATTAGGTCTCTTTTACCTTATCAGTGGAAGAGGCACAATTTTAACATAAGCGAAGCAGGAATTATTTATTGAAAGTAATCAGAGAATTAATTATTGCTTCTAACAACTGTCAAACTCAATGACTTTGTATATGTCATATAGATGATCTATATATATATCTTACGTATATGATATATATGTGAAATATATATGGAGAAACTTATTCTATCAGGATGGGAGCTAGAAGACAAAGGAACTCTAGAAGCCAGGCACTTAGCCCATAGCCTCTTTCTCCAGCACCACCTAGCAGTACTGTCTTCAAGAAGACACTGACTGCTCTGTCATAGCATCATCACCAAATACAGGGCGGTCCTCTCCCTTTGGAGATGGAATGTCATTATTTGTCTCACTGGGGCAGGTGCCTACCATGTGAATGGAGTCTGGGAAAGGTGAGGTCCCATTAGAAAGGGAGGCTGGTCCAGTCGATTCTCATGATATTTATCACAAACTAGATTTGTTTGGATGGTTACTAGTGAATAGGTAGAGGAGAGGAGATGGGATGAATTATAAGGAGGTCTCTATGGAAAGAAAGGTAGACCACAGGGGCATGGGATTTGCCCAACACTGTGTTAGTCCCAGAACTATGTCTTCGTTTGTAGAGAGGAGCAGAGATACACTGCATGGCAAGGAAAGCTGGGGAGCTCTAGGTTCCAGCTGGCATCTATTCTCTGAGAGTGTATGTGGAACAATTAAAATTATTTATGAACCAAATATAATTAAATTATTTATGAACTAAAGCCTGAAAAGTAAGCCTGGCTTTAGGTTGTTGAGCAGACAGCTGGCTGCAGTGAGAAGAAGGAACATGGAGGTATCTACCCCGGTAGTCCAGATTCAGGGAGATGGCAGAGGGGCTGAGCTAGGAGGTGACGTAGGACTAGGAAGGAGGGGACGCGCTGTGAGCTCATGCAATCTTCTTAAACACAGAGTCCAAAGGACAAGGAGTTAAAAGATGCTGAGCTTTCCTGCGTTAGAGGCCCAGTAGTGCAGCAGGGAGCAGCGTGACTGTAGCCCCACTCTGGTTATGTCTGGGGAAAGTGTCTATCAAAAGGTATTTCCACTCAAAGTCACTGTGTTCATTAACTTTCCATTATGTAACAAGTTACCTGAGAGAATCAACTTGTAAGGACGGAAGGTTTGCCTCAGTTAACAGTTTCGGTTCTGTTGCTTTGGACCTGGGACAGCACAGTTCAGAATGAGTAGCACGCGAGTCTTGTTCATTTCCCGGAGACAACAGGACTTGAAGACCCAGCCTTCAACATTCAAGATCCAAACCATAGCAGTTTTATAGAACAAGTTTATTGCTAAGTACCGTGTTTTTGTTTTTTTGATATTTTTTTTTTCCTGCTTGAGTTCTTGGTTGATGGAGAGAAAGAACATCATTGCTCCTGAACAGATAGGTAGCTAGAATGCGGAGTGTTGCATATAAATACATTTTTATGTTTATTGTTCTGTCTGCTCTGGAACAGAGGTAAACTCCAGGTTGCTTCTAGCTCTCCCAGCTACATGAAAAACATTGATGATCTGAGCCTAGTTCTTGATAAAAAAAATTCCATTTACACCTGAGAAAGGTAGGGCCTTGGTAACTGACTCTATGAACGTCAAAGGGACCTATAAAAATGTCTGTCAGTCAACAACTAGGATTTAAAAGAATGAATTTGAGCCTTCAACCTGCAGCTATGTATCAGCATTGGATGTTCAATTTCCGTCTCCCATGGGATCCAGGATCTTAAAAGAAATCTCACGCACTGACTCCTGACGGCAGCATGAGGTGTTTGCTGGTGACAGGCATGCAACTTTTCACAATCCGGTGGCCACAATTTCTGCTACAGGGGGAAGAGACACCGCATGGAGGCTAAGAAAGGGCTCTGTGTCTCCAGGAGTGAGGCAAGGCTTAGTTTAAGATTGGGAATGTGCTGAGGGTTGGGGAGGAAGTCGGAAGGAGGCATAGTAAGAGGTTGGGCTGGTGGGGCTGGCTTGGGAGGAGAGGTGGAAAGGCTGATGAGCGAAACTCTTCGCTGACAACACCTAAGGATGTGGCAGGGTCTGGCCCCTAGAGGCAGAGATAGTTTGTTGTTGTTTTCCACAAGGGCAAGATCAGAGAAGAGCTAAGGAAAACATAAAGAAACTACCTAATGGCTAAACCAATCAGAAAGCAGGAGTGTCCAATATGGAATGGGCAGGACTAGGGAGGTGCTAGAGCCGGACATAGATGAAATCAACTCCACACAGGGCCCTGTGTAATCCAGAAACCCTGGCATGAGGGGAAGTGTCTGGAAAGGGTGTTCATATTCATTACCTAATCTAAAAGGTTTTCCGAACCCCCCTCATGCACTGCTTTCCCAGTAGGCGAGGATGACACCAAATCCACAGAGTATGTGGGCGCATAGATCAAAATGAACTATCTTCCCACTGCCGTCTTTGAAATTAAGATACCTAATGCCACCTAGACTATACTTTCCTTGCTCCTAGTTCCTTGTCTAGTCACACATTTCAAGGCCTCTTGCAGTCACCTTGGTGATTAGACTCTATCTAGAACCCAGGGTCAGGACATTACACTCACTTCCAGGTAATCTAGACTGAATACCAATGTCAGGAATGTTCCTGGTTTCTGATGAGGTTATAGCGAAGAAGTCAAAGCCAGGGAGGAGGGCTATAATACCTCAGTTTCGCGAGGACAGTACCAGATCTTTTGTGTAATCACCACCATCACATTTGAAACTAAGATTAATTTTATTTTGTATTGTTATTATTTTCCAGATGTCTGTTTGTCTTCTAATGAAAAAGAAAAAGAAGAGGTGTGGATTTAGATGGAAGGGTAATGTAGATAAAAGGAGAGGTGGGGAGGATCTGGAAAAAATTGGGGGAAAGGAAGGTCTAATCAGAATATACTGTATAATAAACAATCTATTTAAATTGTAAATAAGAGAGTGGGGACAACTTGTTCATGAATATACAGCAAGTTAATGGATTTGAAGCCACCACGGTCTGACCCCAAACTCATGCTCTTGAGAAGAGACAGAAACTGAAGTGTACCTAACAGTTAAGTCTAACAAATGGCAAAGAAGCCATATTGTCTAGGCCTGTGTGACTGAGATTTTTAGCCTCACGGTGGATAGAGACTACTTCTGGCTAGCCCCCACCTCCCCGATTTCTTTAGAATTCCTTCCAAAAGTGCCCAAATGCTACTCACTCTAAACCAGGAGAGCACACTCATATCGCTGCCTGGATTACACCCAGAATGTTGCACATTCAAATGGAGGTTTTGGAGTTTCAACATCATTAATACCCTTGCCCTTTCTGAAGACCCGGGTTCTGACACTACAGTCCCCACTCCTCTCCTTGTCTCCCACATCCACTGCCATCCTTTTGCTCTGAAGGGCTGGGATAGAGATTGGGATGCGAGCTGTGTGTATCTGTGCCCACACATATCTGTGTCCTGTGTTGTTGACTTAGGAATGAGCAGGATTGAGAGGCTTAGAGAAAGAGGTGGCCTGCGCAGTCTGGTAATAAATTTGAAAGCCTGCACTGACCCTGAGGAAGAGGAGCTGGGCAAGGCTTGGTAGACAGATGGATGAGCCACTAGGGTCTCAGGGTTATGATGGCAAGGCTGTGAAGAAACTTGTCCAGAATAGATGCGGCTTCCGTGCGCGGCCTCCCTACTGCCTCTGTATCACACTGGGGCAGAGTCCTTGATGCCAGGAGAGAGTGTCAGAGCCCATGGAGCTGGAGTTACGGGTGGTTGTGAGCCCCATGATGTGGGTCCTGGGAACTGAACCCAGGTGCTCCTTTAGAGCAGCAAAACCTCTGTATCCCTCTCCAGTCCCTAGTTGCGTTAGTTTTAAAATAAATGCTACATTCAAATAGTTTTTCCACTTGATTACAGAGTTTTCCAGTGAGCTCAATGAGCTCATTTTCCCCTAGATCCTGCACTTCCGGCTTCGTCTCTTATAATCATATCTCTTAATTTCCCCAACTTAGGCTTCTCATCAGCAAAATGGGCGAAGACGGAGGCGCCTACCGCACAGGTGCTAAGACGGCCATGTGTTCCTCATCCTGGCGAGTGCCCAGTGAATAGCAGGCATCACCCTTGGCATTGCTGCTGCTGCTTGTGCTATTAACCATTTCTCTGCCTGGATAGAGAGCGTCCCAATGGGACACTCTCTTCAGAGGGGACCAGAAGATGAAACGTACTCGGTACAACTGTGAATCAGATTAGGAGCCTGGGGTTGTCAGGGCTCCGAAGCCGGGGCAGGGGTTCTGAGAGGCTTCTACAGAGGCTCGGGGGCTACATGTGTGGGGCAGAAACAGCCTTGCCAAGCCCTTGCAGAGGATGTTTCTGGCGCGGCTCCTCTCTGGAGAGGCCACATATTGCCTCCACAGCTTTTGCTTTCGGGACTTGTTTAACATTTCAAACACAAATAAAATAAATAACTGTAGTGTTTATGGAAACCTAAGCCTGAAATGAAGACGACTTAGGAGAAAGCTCAGTGGAAGGAGGCCAGGGGGGCCTTTAGAGGACACCCCATCCTTGACGTCAGTGGTTCTGTGCTTCATTTGTCAGCTCTTCTTACTGTGCCACTGCACCCCTAGAAGGCCCTTGCTAGCGTGCATGCAAACATATATGTATAGGATGGACACACACATACACACACACCTGCACACACACACACACGCCAATGAGAAATACACTCTTTAGACACTGGCTCTTGTGTATCTCTTTCCAGACGTGCTTCAACTGGCTTCTTCTACATTCTTAGCTATTTTCCTTTAAAAAAATAATCTCATTAACTTATTTATAAAAGATGGGTTAGTTACACCACTTCGAATTCCTTCACTCTTTTAAAGTTTCTGCCTTTGACCTTTGCAGTGGCAAATCTATTTGTTCCTATTTGGTGAGTAATTCCCTAGTCAAGTTCCTAGGGGTGAGCGAGATGAAGGGATCCGGTCCCAAAGGGGTAGATTGTTTGCGTAATATTCTGCCTAGATCTGCTGACCGCTATGTTAAAGATACGCGGGCCACTTTACTATCCCACACTTAAGAAACTTCTTTGCGCATCTGTCTCATCTGCCAGACTCCACAAGGAGAGTGGCTTTGCCAGGAACACAGATGCTGTGAAGGAGCAAGGTATGAGTGTGAGGGTTTCTTCGGAGCAGCTGTGGGTAGCGTCTGTCCCTCTTCAGCAGGCACAGCTCCCAAAGTCTCATGCTTTGCTCCTGATGTAGCCAGGGTATTTTCAAGAGTCTTGATCTCTATATACTCAGGGCATCTCAGCGGCTGCTGGTCTAGATGTTAGTGTTAGTGCACACCTTGGAGTCCAAAGTGACATCTACCTATTCCGTGTCTCACACTGGCTGGCCACCAACAACCACGCCTACGGCGGGAAAAGCTCCAGTCTGCAGGAACACAGAGGGCCATCATGGGGACCATCAGGGAAATAGCAAAGAATCACACTACAGACTTTTGAGAACAGGGACCTCCTCTGCAGAAGACTGAGAGCCAGATCTTAATGGGCCATGCACCTGCCATGACTTAGCTGCTCACACGTGATCTTAAGAAGCCACCTTTCTTATTTTTAAAGGGTATATTGCTATATATCCACTATACATCATAACGTTATATGTTTATAATGTTTTTATACGTGTCTAAAATGTATCGTGGTTGTATTCACTTCCCCTTACCTCCTCTTGTTCCCATTCCACTCTTTCCCTCATCAACCTTTTATGCATCTCAATTTCTTCACTTCTAAGATGTGAACTCTTTATCGCAGGCTTCTGAGTATTACATTTAAATGAGATGTTGTTTTGTACAGGAAGACCAGCTGTGTAGAAGATACTTCAGCTACCTGCATCTCTCCCTCTTTCCTTGCTGTCTCCCTCTCTGAACAGCTGATGAAGTGGCTCTCTGAAGAAGAAAGTAGGAGATCAAGACCACCAAAGGCTGCTAGAGATGTTCTGTGATGAACACTCAGCTATGAATACTCAGTGAGAAAAGAAATTCACACTGTTCAATAAACAAAACACGCACTTTGAGGTCTCTAGAACTTAGATCCACTCCTGTGTTCCTAGCCTTCGTATTCCCCCATCTCTCCAGTCACCAAGCAAACAGTGGAAGGTATTACTAAATTCTGCTATAAATGCATCACGAGTCCATTTTGTGCTGGTTTGAATCAACTACATTCCTGTCTCTTAACTACATGGATAGACTTTCTAAGGGGCCTTGAGGTCAGGACGTGACCTCTACTCCCCATGACCCACTCTTGTCAGACACATGGCAAAGAGCTCTATCCTGTGCCAAACACAGGCTCAGACCATGGTCTGGTTGTTGTGATACCCAGAGTCAAACACACGTGCTGGAATAGTATTGTACTAATGAGCTGTGTTCACCTAGAACACACAGACATCCATCAGCATCCACCTGCCAGCCGGGGAGGACTGACTTACAACACAGAGGGTATACTTACATTTGTTCAGTACCTGGTATGAAGACCAGCAGTGCGTATTGAAGGGCAACATGCTAACGGAGGTGCGGATAGATAAGTCTAAAGAGGCAGAAGGCTGAGGAAGCAGCTGCCGGCAGAAGCAGTGTACTGTGCTGGCCCAACTAACTCTTCAGGCTCATATACCACATCTTGGGAAGCAAGGTCATAGTGCCCCTCAAGCCTGCCGTCCTCCATTTTTCCGTCTGACTTTGTGTCTATTGATGGGCTCCCTCCAAGGAGAATGATTGTAGGGGATGTCTACCCCAAGTCCCTCCTTGTCAGGCTGCAGGCTCTGTGGCTGCTTTGACATTCAGGTGCTGTCGCCATCCTTCCCTGACCCTCTGAGCCAAGATTTGCAATGACTCCTATGAGTGTCCTGAGAACAGGAGACGCGGTCAATCTTGATTCCCATCTCACATTATCAAGAACCCCGTCTTTGTGCCTGAGCAGTGTCCCAGCTTATCGTCTCATTGTTCCCAGACCGTGGCTCCTGCAGATGTCTCAGATCCATAGGATGAAGGCCACTAGGTGATGGGCCAAGAGGCAGCCTATGGGGAGTCCCTTCTCACAGCTCCTGGCTGTCGTCTTGGCACACTACATGTCTGGTACTCTCAGTACATAGCAAGTGACCAAGCTACAGAGAACTGAAAGCTCTAGCTTGACTTTGAAAAGAATCCTTTGGAACCCTCCTCCTGGGGAATAATCTAGGCCAGAGAGGCCGGGGCAGAAGAAGTGCGAGCTGCGCTGACAAAGCAGTGCCCAGCCCAGTGTGGCGCAGTGGGTGTGGTCATTCCAAGCCCTGTAATTCTGTCCTCTAACAGGGCTGCTTTGACTCAGCCCTGCTGGGGAGCCACAGCACATTCCTCATTAGCATTTATGGGTTCATTACCAGCTTCCCAGAAAAACACTAACCGAGGGGCTAAGTCCCTTCAGAGCAGACTTCTAGATTTTTCTTTTGTAAAAACTCTTAGGCTTCAAGTAGAAGTTCAATGTTCAGAATTCAGACACGGCCAAGCAGCCCTCGATTTTCCTATTTCAACTCCTTTCGGAATGACTTAGGGGATGAACTAAAAGTCACGGGGCGTGAAAATTCCATCCCTCTCCTACATCTTTCCTGATGCAGTCTCTGTGCTGGTTACTGAGTGGAAGAACCCAAGGCTGCTAAGGTTAGTGGAAGAAGCCAGAACACTGCACATGAAGTGCTCATGTTCACTCGCTTTGACATCTGGTGCTCATTTCTCAATCACTAGAAGATTTGGTTCCCCTGTCTCAGACGTGAGGAGCATGCGACATTCACTGTCTTATTCCAATGGATGCATGGGTAGTTGTTGAACCAGAAAATTAAAAAGGAGAAGTGGAGGTGGTGAAAACCAAGGATTTCCATGGAGGAATTGAAGTTTCTTCATCACACAAGGTGATCTCCCTGTGGGATGCATGCTGAAGTGTTTGTGTCTGTAGTGTGTCTTGGCACTAAAAAGGCCAAGGTATGACAACTTAACCCACAAGTAAAGGAGAAACACCCAGCACACAGTTCGCTCTTTTTACCAGCTCACCTCCTGTACACAGAATGGGGAGAACTGGTGTTCTTTCCATTCCCTGGCATTTCTTCCTGGCATTTCCTTCCTTCCACTGGTGCCAGTTACAAGAGTCTTCCTAATAAAACCAGTTCCAGAAATGAGTGTCCTAGCTGAAAGCCAAAACTTTCACCTGGTCCTCTCATCATTCTCCAGTAACTTAGAAATTAGATGTCATGACCCTCTTGTGAAAAGGAAGAAACTTAATATCATGTCAAAGAATCAAATCAAGTTACCATTTGACCAAGTCGTAAGTACTTGATTTCTCATTGTACTATTGTTTCTTTAAGCCATCCTAAGATGTGAGTAGCCTCTTTGACTGAGTCAGTTTGGCTCATAATATACCACCCCCAAGAAACTTAGATCATACCATAAAACTCCAAATCTATTCTTTTAGCCATAGCCTGGCTAAAAGTTAAGCCATTAATAGCAAATAGATGTTTAGCTTTGAGTCGGTGTTTTCCATGTGCTAGGCATTCATTCCAGCATATGGCATGGATTATTTTACTTAAATAACACACAACACATCTGTGAAGTAGGTTCTGTCACTCCCCAAAGCATGGTAGCATTAGGCACGTCACCCAATTCCTGCTGCAAGCCAAGTGAACATCCCTGAAACACAGCTTCACGTCTCTTGTTCTGACGTGATATTCAGTCACTTGAGTAGAACGGATTCCCCAAGGGTTCACTCATGCAGCAGAATGTGCTCCCCAGGTCCATGAACCCCAGAGTCTATTTACATGACTATTATTCTTTATCTTTTCCTTGTCTGAAAAACTGTGGTTTATGGTTGAATCTCAAATTACATGATATTTTATCCATAGTTATTCTTTATTTTCCAAGGTAAATGATTACTTAAAAATGAAATAACAATTTTGACTATGCAGTGAACTCCATTCTGATTTACTCATAAAAAATAGGCACTGGTTGTTTCGCACATTTAAGCTAGGATATTAGTTACCAATATTAACCAACAGCTTATTTTGCTGACCCATCTTTCAGAAATTTCTTTATTATCTGTGTGTCTGTGTTAGGTAGCTAAGGGCCCAGTGTTGTTATGTGTTTCTTGGAATGGTGCCTCTGGACTGGGCCAGAAGATACTGGATGATGGTCTTTGAGCAAGGTTGATGTGAGAACCTACTGAAGAGGGGAGCCCTTATGGTCTCAAGGTACAATTCAAGAGGAAGGGGACTTTGGATACATATTAGTCTCTATTTGTTGTGACAAAAATACAAGGCAAATGGAACTTAAGAAAGGAAGGGTTTGTCTGGGCTCATGGTTTGAGGATGTGATTCACCATGATGGAGAAATTACGACACAAACATGAGGTAGGTCATTACCAGGTGCTTGCAAACCAGAAGCAGAGAAACGAACGTTGGTGCTCAGCCCACTTTTCCCTTTTCTCTTTTTGTTCTGCATGAGACCCCAGCCCATGGGATGATGCCATCTACACTCAGTATGCTTCCTCAGTTCTTCTTCTATGGAAAGACTCCGGCAGACATGCCCAACAGTTTGCCTCACTAATGTCTTAAAGATTAAATTCAGTCATGCTGACAATTGAGATTAGTCATTTAACTCCACCATTTTTGCCCTAAATTATATCTTCTTCTCTCCAAACAACAACTCCAACACGGTCCTCAAAGCCAAGCATTGTGTTATAGCACAAGCCTAATGATAATGCTTTCCTGCTTGCTTGTTTAATGCATCTTAAACACTAGTTGCTAATGGAGGCCATCCTTGG
Organism: Chionomys nivalis; assembly: GCF_950005125.1. NCBI lineage: Eukaryota > Metazoa > Chordata > Mammalia > Rodentia > Cricetidae > Chionomys > Chionomys nivalis. The sequence goes on along the minus strand of NC_080087.1, from coordinate 123,187,559 downwards.
AATTTAGAGGTTATTTACCCAAGAGTTACAAGCTCATAGTTTTGAGATTTGGTAAGGAAGTGAGACATTATTTTGTTCTAATTGTTTACTTGATTATGGGATCCCTCTTCTTCTCCTCTTCTTACTTCTCCCCTTCCCTTTATTCTTTTCTATTTGTGCCTAGGGTAAAATACAGAAGTAGGAATTAGCATAGAAACTATAGTAGTTCCTATTACCAGGCTCATATTGCTATGCGAATCACACATCTTCGTTCTTTCTTTTATGCTACCTTTTCTCTCTCCCTGACTTCCATCCCCATTTCTCTTTAGTCCTCTTTTTTATCACAGTATTTTCTCATTAATTAGAAAATAATTTAGCTTACAGGCTAAATAATTACAGGCATCAGCCTATAACAGCTTACTAAAGTTAGCTTACAGATGTGCTCCTTGGGTGGTGGGAAAGGTACAGAATCATGGCAGGAATATTTGGGCACGTGCTCCATCCAATGCACCTAGACTTGATTGGACTTGATCTTCAGAGAACATCCTAGCATGTGCGCGGACATCACAGCCTTCTGATTTCTTGAATAGCGACCAACGCTTACTTCAAGTTGGGCTAACATTTAGGCTTATGCTGTAAGCTCCTCCTTGATATGACCTCTTTAAAGGGGTTATGGCTAAGAGGTAAAGGAATTGGCATCTAATCTGAAAGCACGCATCCTTAGAGGCAGTGAGGAAACTTAAGACTTACTCTCGGAGGACATGAAAATATCTTCTCAACTCCACAGTGTCCCTTCCCGACCCCACTGGCAAGAAATTAAGCTTGGGTGGGCACTCCCTCATTACATCTTCAGTACCAATGGAACCACTCTTTAAATTGACAACAACCAGCACGTGGGTGGCCATGCTGATCCAACCTGACCTAGGAATTTTAAATGAGCCCTCTTTGTCCCACCCTCTGTCTTCTTTCTGTCCGCAATCAGCAATAATAGTAGGGAGAAACTGCATTTCAGCATCAATCCCTCTCTGCCTTCGTGGTCTGTGAGAGTCTGGAACAGGGCTGGGCTGTGTGGATATAGTCACAATGGTTCCCCTATAACTTTATGTGGTCTTTTCAGTCACTTGCAAAGACTTTTTTTTTTTTTAAATTTCTTTCTGGTCTAAAATGCAGTAATCCTAAAGAGATGGAGGCCTAGCATGAACATAGCTATCATCTTGAATCTAGATCTCGAGACTGAGTTGAAGCACCCAAAGCCCCACTGGTCTTGACACTGAAGTGTCTCTTGTGAGCTACACAATGCCTATAGTTTTAATTGCACAGTCTTTGGAAGACAGAGAAATTTCTCTTGCTCTCCCTCCCTCTGCGGGTGCCTAGTTTAATCATATTCTTGGAGGCATCGTGGACTTTTTCTAAGCAACTTGGAATCACAACAGAATGATTCCTTCTTAATGCCAACCTAAACAAACACCATCAGCTTGCATCTCAAAGGGTATTGAAAACAGAAGAGTCCCTCTGGGATTCAGACTGGCTTTGTGTCTTCCTTGGGGCAAATATTGGTCTCAGGCTTGTGTTTCCTAGTCATCCAAACCGTGGGTGGTCCGTGTCCCACCATAACCACGACTGTGAGCTCAGAAGATTCAGTTAACACTCCTCAGACAGTGCTGAGTCAATGCGATGTGATGTGAACAGTCACAGGAGGCACCCAGAGTCGGCCTTTCATTGGACCCTCCCTACAACCCTGTGAACTCAGGGTGGCTGCACGTACCCAGGAACCCAAGGCAGAACCTCTGATGCCCACTTCTGTACCACACGATCGCCCAGTTGATGCTGGAATAAAAGCAGCCTGAGTAAACACGTGACTATTTTGTGTGGAGTCCTCTGATACAATGTGGCCGGGCGTTTTGTGTCCTCTCCTGTTTTATGGCTGGGAGGCAAAAGCAGTCCTTTCTGTCTTACAAAACGAGAGCAGGCAGCAGTGAGTACTTCCTCTATCTCAGGAGCCATGGAAATGCATTATTTATACCCACAACACAGTTTCGAATGCATTCATTCTATTCAAGCTCGCTCCTGCAATATCTCCCCAGATACATCCTCTCCTCTGTCCAAAGGCCACATCTCAGCCAGGTCGCTCCTGCCTCTATACAAAGCAGTTCATCCCTGTTTGTCCCATTCTTGGTTTGTATCAGTTGCTTTGCTCACTGCTGTGACTGAAGCTCTGACACAGAGAAACTTAGTGGAGAAGGAGTCATTTGAGCTCACGGTGTAAGAAAATACAATCCATCATGGAAAGGCAGGCATGGTGGCAGGAGCATGGTATAGCTGGCTGTGTTACCTTGGCAGGTAAGAAACAGAGATTAGATAGACAGTGAAGCCGTGTAGAAAACCCTCAGTAAGCTGTTTCCCTCACTAAGCCACTACCACCTAAAGCAGTGGTTCTCAACCTGTGGGTTTCCACCCCTTTGGCAAACCTTTGTCTCCAAAAACATTTACATTACGATTCATAACAGTAATAAAATTATAGTTATGAAGTAGTAAAGGAAATAATTTTATGGTTGCAGTCACCACAATATGAGGAACTGTATTAAAGGGTAAAAGCATTAAGAACCACTGCCCTAAATGTTCTGCAATCTTTCAAGACACAGGTCTGCAGGGTGGGGGAGCGGGCTACACATTTCACAGCTAAATCCTATCACTCCCTTCAGCTATCTTCTTTTGATGCTGGGTTCCTGGTCTCTAGGTTACTGTATTCGCCTGTTAATCTGTGTCTTTTCTGCTGTTTCATCAGAATATAAACTTGAGAACAAGGTTGACTATTTCCCCGCTCCCAGCACCCAGAACACTGTCTGGCACTTAGCAGGTCGTCCCCAAATATTTGCTCTCTTACCTCCTTCTACGGATGAGGATACTGAGCCTAAATCAGCAAGTCACAGGTTTCAGGTGACAAGGCCACCCAGAGACAGAACAGTCATGAAGCAAGGTAGCCTCAAGTCCTGCCTGGTTTTTTGTCTCGGGATTCCCTGACTGCATGGACAAGACCTTCAGCCTGCCTAGGTGGCCAGTTTTCCCAGACTAACACAGAAAGAGCCAGTGTTCTGCCATAGTACTTCCCCAGGGAAAGGAAACTGACTTCCGCTTAATCTGCTTTCTCCGTATAGTTCATCCCAGCCACCCCCTTCTCGCCACACTGCTTATACTTACAGATTTGTGTTGATGCCCCTCACAACCTCCTTAGTCATTGTTTAACTGTTATGCTTCTTAAGGTCATTTTCCATTCTTCTGTTTATATTATATTTTTGCTTCTCCCCCCACACTCTCCCACTTCTGATCTTTAAGGGCAGTGAAAGACGTATTTGGTACCACCAGCAGTATTGCAGTTATAATTGCCATGGAAACATGTTACTAAATGGAGGGTTGAACTGGGACTTGTTGGATTTCATCATAAAGGGATTATTGAAGAACAAATGCATGGCTCCTTCCCAGGCCTCCTGGGAAGTCCTCCTGAGCAGTCCTCTGTGGTTCTGAAGTAAACACAAGGAGCATATGTCTAGGAAGATCAGTTTGAAAGGAGCCCAGGTTGATCCAGAAATAGCTCACATCTCTACTTGTGATCTCTTCCATGGCGAGTCGCGGGTAGCGGTACCAGAGGGGACTCAGCACCCTATGCTAGCACATATATCATACTTCTAGCCAAGCTTCAGTATGTACTCATGTGTTTCCTGACGTGGTTCACTATGTCTCAGGCTCTGCCCGGGGCTCAGTACATGTCCCAACTCCTCAAGTTGATGTCGCCCGAATGGCAGCCCTAGTGATAGAAATGAACTTGGATGTGCACTTGGTCTATGAACCCATGGTGCCTTTCTCTTCCGCTCCAACCTCGGGTCCTTCCGGACTTCCTGTCCTGCTGTTTTCATGGCTAGGTGAGAACACCGTGGAGGGAGGGGCAAGAGGAGCGTGTGTGAGTCAGATTCTGTCTTCCTCAGTGTCTTGCACTCCTTTGCTGTGGGTCCTGGGCTGATCATTTTCAAACATTTCCCAGTCTCCGGGATCTCTGGCTCCCAACAGAGTTCACCTAGGACCACGATATTTCTCCTTCACTTTCCCAGCCTTACATGGTCCCAGCAGTGGCGGTTGCTTACTGGCCTCCTGATCCTGCTAGACAGGTGTCTGTGCTGGCTGTGGCTCCTGCCTGACGACCCCACCCACCGGGTTCTGATATCTTCATCTTCCCTTTGTCCCTGCAGCTGGGTCCTGCTGTTTGGTGGCCTCTGATTTGCCTCATTGTCTACTGTTCCACTTCTTAGCAACTCCATTGCCTGGGAAACTAATTCCCTGCCCCGAAATCCTCCTTTAGATCCTCAAGGACAGCTTTCATCCTTTTCAGTCGGACATTGACGAGCACAGAGAGATTTGTGTTCAGATCTAAAGCGGGACGAACATTTTCTCTGGCCAAGTTTTTGTTTTCTGTTAATCACGAAATGACATGGTGAGATAAGCAGACGGGGCTCAGCAGAGGGCCACACAGTTCCGCACATGTGTGGGATCCTTAGTTTGTTTTTTTTTTTTCATCAAGCAAAATGTCAAAAAAGCCTTTATTATTAAAGGGTTTTTTAAATGAAAAAAAAATAAAAATAAGCAAAGATGATTGGGTGTTTTCCTGTTTTCCCTTTTCTCATTGAAACCAGAAGGATTTCACTGTACAGAGTTTGCGTCAAACTTCCTCTTTTTAGACTGTGACTTAGAGGAGTGGATCAAGGGACAGGAGAGGTGATGGGGAGAGAGACAAGGAGAGGGAGAAGGGGAGGGAAGAAGAAGAGAAGAACGGGTGGAGGGAGAGGGGGATTGAACTGTGAGTTTAACATCCAGCAAGCCTTGTAGGCAAGCCTGGCACTCGAACACACTCTGCTCTGCTGAACTGAGCTTGTTCTGCTAAGAAGCCATGAAGCCACCTCCCTACTCTCTTGGATTCTGAGATCTGACTTCATTGGAAGCTGCCGTTCCAGAGTCAGCAAGAGCAGGACTGACAGAGCAGAGTGACCAGAGGACCGGGGTGTGACAGCTTCTCTCCTGCTGACAGGGACTTCTTTCTTTCCCTGGAAAACAATTGGTTTGGAGCCCTGTGTGTTCCCTTTGTGTTCAGGTGTGAAGCTGGCTTAGGGAATGAGTTTAACTGGCTGGTGTGTTTTTACGGATGTGTCTGCTGCTCAGCAAATTTAGCATGGAAGCACTTCAGGTGAGCACAAGGGAAAAATTATATAAGCAAGTCCAACAGGCAGAGGGTCAAATGATGGACTCAATGAAAAAAAAGAGAAACTCTATGTTCTTGGCTTGTAAAAGTAAGTGTGTGAGTGTGTAAGTGTGTGTGTGTGCCTAATTCAGAACAGCTGGGGTGATCTCACATGCTCCCCTGCCAGGGTGGGTTGCAGAGCAACCATTCTTCCATGGAGAACACATTTCCCTTGGAGATGTGTATTCAGGTGCAGCTAAAGGGCCTGAGGTCATGGCTGAGTCCCTAGCCAAGACCGTCCCAAGCTGCAAACTCCATTTCCTCTAGAGTCCATTGGTCGAGAGCCATCTTTAAGAGGCCAAAGCCAGACCATGAGCAAGTCACACATGCATGAGGACAGCATGCATTAGCGCCTGAGACCTCAGCCCTGAGCATCCAGACTCTTCTTGGAGAAGCTCCCCCTCCCTGTCCTGCTTCCTGAGACTCCACAGAGTTTAGATGCTAAATTTCTATAGGAAAAAAAAATCACAGGGAATCTCATTAGAGAGGTGGAGGAAATAAACTCCCTCTGACTGTATCACCCCCATAGCTCTGGTGACCCCAGGGTCCATCGGTCATCTATTACATGTGACTTCTGCAACCAAGAGCAAGGATAGGAAGGGTGAACAAAGGAAAGAAGAGGGGTTTCTTGGTGTGGGGTACATTATAGACTCCTGTGTCTAGAAAGGACCAAGAACATCACACTGATTAGTTTTTACATTTTTTTCTCAAGCAGTCTTTACGAGATTATCAGTTGACTCTGAGCCTTGGGGAAAAGCTGGCTTAGTTTCACTGGCTCTCTGTTGCATGCCTATCTGAGCACAGTGCCCAAGATAAGAAAGATGATAATATCACCCCTGAAGAAAAAAGTAAACATAAAAACCGATTTAGCAGAAGGTCATAGTCTAGACTCCAGAATGAGATTCTGTGCTCTTGGGTTAAATTTGTGAAAGGGACTGGCCAGAAACCAAACAGAATGAGCAGCTCATGTCTCAACAAGAAAGGCAGAAAGAACCTATTTGTATCCTAGGCCACAGTCAGGACATGAACATTTGGGAATATGGGCCTAGAATGGCCATATCTACCATATTTATGAAGAAGCCAGAAAGTTGATATTTGCACGAACTTTCTTGAGTTTATACGTTGAAGACTAATAAGAGTTAATGAAGCTGACAAAATAAAATGTGCTTTCAGACAGCATCTCTTTTGGCCTCTGCCCGAATGGAAATCAGGTTGCCCAGAACCATCTGCTGCCAATATGAATTATTTCATGTCTTTCCTTTATACTGTTTGTTGTGGAATCGAAGAGAGGTTTTCATGAGTTAGGGGAGCAAGGAAAGCAGCGGTGTGATGGTGGTGCTGAGGTATTTTCTTGCCTCTGTTTATGATTTGAGTCTTCAAAGTATCTTCAATTGTGTAGGTCTCACATAACATCTGTCATACTAGGCACAGAGAAGGATCCACACTAGGTTTACATTGATAAAAATTAATGCGTCTTCCCTTTAAATCTAAGAGAGACCTGCATGTTTAGAATTAAGTTTAAAAGGGGATCCAAATTACTGCTAAGTTCCTTATCTCTAATTTCCCAAGGCTTATATTTGATATATATACATATATAGATATATAACCTGTCATTCTGGAATCAATTTGTTTAAAACAACATGCATTTATATTATCTTACTCACCTGTGGTCAAGAATTTTGAGTTAATCTTACTTGGTGCCTCTTCTTTTTTTTTTCTTTTTATTGTTTATTTATTTATTAAAGATTTCTGCCTTCTCCCCGCCACCACCTCCCATTTCCCTCCCCCTCCCCCATCAAGTCCCCCTCCCTCATCATCCCTAAGAGTAATCCAGGTTCCCTGCCCTGTGGGAAGTCCAAGGACCACCCACCTCCATCCAGGTCTAGTAAGGTGAGCATCCAAACTGCCTAGGCTCCCACAAAGCCAGTACGTGCAGTAGGATCAAAAACCCATTGCCATTGTTCTTGAGTTCTCAGTAGTCCTCATTGTCTGTTATGTTCAGCAAGTCTGGTTTTATCCCATGCTTTTTCAGACCCAGGCCAGCTGGCCTTAGTGAGTTCCTGATAGAACGTCCCCATTGTCTCAGTGTGTGGGTGCACCCCAAACACTATCCTGAGTGAGGTGAGCCAGACCCCAAAAGAGGAACATGGGATGTACTCACTCATATTTGGTTTCTAGCCATGAATAGGGGACGTTGAGCCTATTATGCGTGGTCCTAGAGAAGCTAATTAAGAAGGTGAACCCAAAGAAAAACATTTAGGCGATGAAAGGAGACAGAGACAAAGACCCTCATTGGAGCACCGGACTGAAATCTCAAGGTCCAAATCATGAACAGGAGACAGAGCACGAGCAAGGAACTCGGTGCCTCTTCTTAAAGTCTCCAAAAGGTACAAACTAGGCTCCAGCCAGAGCGGAAGACTCACCAAGGATCCCTTCATATTCCTTCCCCTGCTGTTGGCAGCATTCAATTCTTCATGGAGTGTTGGAATTGGGGCTGCCATCCTTCAGGTCTCCTTTAGCTCCTTGCTATGTGGACATAACCATGGGGCAACTCTTATGGAAGAATCCGGCTCTTATGAGCACCAGCAAACAATGGGGAAAACAACAGCAATCAAAATGCTTTGTAAACTAATTTCAGAAGTCGTGACTCTTCACTGTTTTCGTATTATATGTCACTAAACTGGCTGGATCCACCTCACAATCAAGATGGTGGATTTATATAAGTTACCTAATGGTGATTATGATGACAGAGCCATTGGGCATTGCCTCGAGCCTGCTTTCCTGTATATTTACCAGATTTCCTTTAGGATGAAGACGAGCCACGAGGCCCTAGGAGATCTTGTCTCACCCCTTTCCAAGAGGTAATATAAATTATAGGGATTTTTTTTTTTACAAAAAAAAGCAAATTTACTTCATTTCAATATGAAAGAAAAAAGTCAGAGTCAATGAATTTTGGAAGGTTTTGGAGGATACAGAAAGAAAACTATACTCCTCAGCAAGGTCCAGGGCATCATTTCAGGCAAGAATAACACCTTCATCACTAGGTACTTGAGAGAAAAATGATCAGTAAGTCCAAATAACAGAAATCTGGCATCGCAAATGATGTGATGGGGGCAGCAGTAGAGGTCAGGACCAGGGTACCCAGCCTGCTACCCATCCTGCTCTCAGGAGCTGTCTTAGGGAAACCAGAAGACAAACCTGGGAATAAGCTTGGCCTTCATGTTGGGTTAGCAAGGAAACGAGAATGAGATTGACTATTGGGGACCAGGAGATCTTGATCCAGTAGCAAGAGAGCAAGAACAGACCCAAAGTTCTTCAGTGCCAGAAACCAGGACTGGTGTCTGGGTTTGGCATGGGACTGAGACTACTGGTTGAGATCAGACAGTTTGTCTTGCCAGGAGTAGAGTCATATGGGAACCCAGAGCCAGGCTGACATAAAACCCAGCGACCCTGTGACCAATTGCACTCAATTTTCTCTGATACCTCATGGGAAAATTCTACAAACATTGTTCAGAGAGGCAATTAGGTTTCATGATTTCCTCCCCTCATCTGGACTTCAGCATGAAATTGGGGCCTGGCTTCCCAGCCTTTGCTGCCCTTCCCCATGGACGGGGTAGGGAGAGAGAAGGGGCACGCAGGGCAGAGCAACACTGGGAAGATGGGATGGTGTTTTTTAATCACTCTTTTGTTGCTGCCAAGAGATTGAAGAAAACTTGTCTCTATATGACAGGTCTCATACATGAGAGCATTTAATGGGGACAGGGTCTGGCTTACCATTTCAGAGGCTTGGTCCATTATCATTCTGCAAGGTGAAAGGCAGGCATGGTGCTGGAGAAGGTGTGAAAGCTGCGTCCTGTACATCTTGATTTGCAAAGAGAGAGAGGGAGAGAGAGGAGAGAGAGAGAGAGAGAGAGAGAGAGAGAGAGAGAGAGAGAGAGAGAGAGTGGGCCTGGCATAGGCTTTTAAATCTCAAAGCCCACTCAAAGTAGGACACTTCCTTCAACAAGGACACACTTCCTAACCTTCTAATCCTGCTCAAGTGGTGCCACTCCCTGGTGATTAAGCATTCAAATATACGAGCCTATGGCGGCCATTTTCACTGAAGTCATCACAGATGGGTTTTGGGGACAGGTGATGATCCACTCCACTTTCTCTATTTCTTTATTAGTTATTCCCTCCGGGGAATATTCAAACCTCATTCACCACAGAACTCAGACACTCAGCTCTCCTTTGGACTTTTCTAGGCATCTTTCCAAATCTTCTCTCTCTCTCTCTCTCTTTTTTTTAATTTCCTCTCCCCTTTCCACACCACCTATACAGCTCCTTCTTCTGAATACTCTACGTCTTGCTTGAACTTACATTGATTCTTAGAATGGATGCTCTTCTCTTCCAGTGTCTTCCCAGTCTGCATGCAGTACTATCCCACTCTCTGCTACCATGGGGTAGAAATATTCCTCCTGAATAGAACATGGTTTCTCCTTCATAAGTAAGGCAGGACCTAAGGCTAGTCTCAGCTTACAGTTCCTTCTTCAATGGACTTCCTAGTTAAAACAGAAAAAAAAACAAAAACCCTCCTCGCCCGTGTCCAAAGTGCATCTCCATGAGCTGTGGTTGATTTGGGGGGTATACATGTTTCTGCAGTTCTGCCTCGCTGTCTTCTTCCTGCATCTCTCATATTTGTTGTTGATCTAAATGACTGTGGGGTGTTGTTCTGGTGGTGGTGGTCATGGTGAGTCATGATTAGCAGGGTCATGACAAGTTATCCAGGAAGCAGACTCCAGATCACTATTATCCAAGCAGTCCGAATGGCGTGGACCCTGGGTCATGTGAAGATGTTGCATGTACAGCACAGGACAGGTGTACATGTCCTGGCAGTGTGTCCATGGACAAAGGATAGGGAGCAGGCAATGCCCTGAGCTCGGTGCCATTTTGTGGGTCTCTGGTGAACCTGAACTCCATTATATGTCTTCTAGTATAATAGAGACTCATGTCTCTTAAAACAGTCTCAGGAATCATTAGTGTTTCTCCTCTTTCTTTCTTTCTTTCTTTCTTTCTTTCTTTCTTTCTTTCTTTCTTTCTTTCTTCCTTCCTTCCTTACTTTCTTTCTTTCCTTTCTTCCTTTTTTCTTCCTTTTTCCTGCCCTCCTCCCTTCCTTCTTTCTTTCCTTTCTCTCTCCTTCCTTTTTTCTTCCTTTCTTCTTTTTTTCTTTCTTTTGTTTTAGTTCTTCAAGACAATGTTTCTCTGTATAATAGCCTTGGTTATCCTGGAACTCACTCTGTAGACCAGACTGGCCTCAGATGTACAGAGATCCGCCTGCCTCTGCCCCCCGCCCCCCAGAGTGCTGCGATTAAAGGCGTGTGCCACCACCTTCGGGCTCCTTGTATTTTAGAGACACCATCTGGACAGACACTACTTCCTGAAATGACGACATGAGGAGCCATTTGTAGGTAGGGGTTAGAACACAAAGGCTCTGCACTTCTCACAGAAATCAGAGTAGTGTGCCAATCCCCACATGAGGAAGAAGTCCTTACTGGACCCAATGGAATATTCCTGAAGCGAGTGCCTTGAACCAGTCTTTAAGAACTGTATTTTCATGATAAAACTGTCAGGAGGTTTGGATAAATTTCCAGTATTTAAACTGCCTATGTAGGGGTCCTGTAGAGACAACCTCTTAGAACATAGTGGCCTTTAAGAAGTGTATGCACTATGCACTTGAGGTTAGTCTTTGTCACTGGTCAGACTTGCTTACATTATGCATTTTGCTCTGTTCTTTTCAGTGGGAGGGGAGATCTTGAGGACTGTATGACCATAGTTATCTGAAAAAAGAATTGAACTAGGAAAGCTTTTGAAATGTACCTTTTGCAAGTAGACTTTTTTTTCTGTAATGATTTAAAAAAACAGGAGAATACCAAACCGAGGAAATTTTCCATGAAGGCTCAGTATGCTCACAGAATTCCATGAGACATCTTTAAAATAGTTCCTGAGATGCATGGCGTCTGAAGTTGGGGAAGGGGAGGCAAGCACAAGGAATTCTTGCTCTTGTTGAATGCACAGGCCTCTCTCCTACAGCTAACAGCTTTGTTTGGTAAAGACTGTCTTGGATAAGTAGAGGCTACAGGGAGTGAGAGTCCCCAACATTGCTATCCCTGGCTCTTGTTCCACCTGAGAGCCTTTCTGTCTCATGTGAACAAGACACTGCATCATGCTGTTTGAGTTGGCTTCACCCCGCCCTGTGACTGCAGTTCCTTGTCTCTATTTTCTGATGTGTGGGATCGTTTCTGTCCTCAGAGCGTGACTGTTTTTTTGACTTGAACTATCATACACAAAACCTTGGTAAGAAGAGCCTTTTGTGCCATTGCTTGCTTTTCTAATAATATATGTCTTTCTCACCCTTCATATTTGATGACATCAAATTGCAGCTGAAGTAACTGCATGGGAAAACACAACAGCAACAACTACGAAGCACTTCATTTTCTGCACCAAGAGAAACCAAGAAAAAAACTGCTTATGCTTGGAGAAATGGAAATAAGGGCCTAAGAGCAGATGACTATTTCAGCATCTCACAAGAGGGAGGGTAGGGTATTAGGATGGTTTAGTGTGCTTGATGGACAGGGAAAGCTGTGAGGTCAGGTCAATCAAAGGCTTATATTACGGCAGATCAAAGGCTTGGCTTGCCTGAGGTCTTCATGTGGGACTCAAGTTTCTTATGGTGGTGGGAGAATAGTGCCTACCTTGCTTCCTGAAGATGGCCAGAACTCCAGGAAAACAGCTTTACTTTCTTGGTTACAATGACATTGAACAAAATGATGTAAAAAGAGTTCCAGGGAGCTTCAGTGACAGCCATGATGGAGTCCTCAAGTCATCTGGGAGAGTAACTCCGTTCATAGCTTCAGGACTTCAATTTACCATGATAAACATCTGTGTTTCTTGCTTCTTGCAAGCATTTATACCTATTTTTTTTAAATCAATACCCATATTTTTTTTCACAAAACTCTTTTTTTCCCGGTCTTGGAACATAGAAGGTCCATATGGTCCAGAACTGGCCAAGCAGCCAATCTATGCTGTGTCTCTTCTAATTGACTTGGCCAATTAGGATAAGGAAAGTATTCAGAGAGTTTGTGTTTTGATGATGAAGATGCAAATAATTCTTGATGATACCATTAATGTACCTATGTCCACCTTTTCCTGAATCTTTCTGTCACTCAGCGAACCTTTTTATTTATTTAAGTATGTTTGAGTTGATTTTCTATGCATTAAAACTAAAAGAGGAACCTGTGTTTACACTCAGTGCAGGTCACAGAGGTAGTCTATCCCTTCCAGGCTGGGTGCAAATCTTTCTCTTTGAATTGAGAAGATTATTAGTGTTCCACAGAAAGGATGAGTGTAAGGGAAAATTCTCAAGAATAGAAGATACAGTGGTTAATAGCTGGACAACAATATTACTGGTTCCACTGACTTTATTCTGGCAGCAGCTTAGGAAGTGAATCCAGATCCTTCTAAACCCTGATTTAACTGTAGCATTTGAGGGAGAATTCCAGATATTACATGATCTCTTGTGGGTTTAAGGGAGGGTGGGTGGTCCCTGGAAGTTCTATGTGGGAATTCCCTTTGAGAATTGGTTTCAGAATGTACAGCCAAACAGGTAATTAAATTAGAGATGGCCACCATTTTTTTTTTCTGAATGCTACTGAAGACACTGGATGGAAGCAATTCACACCAAAACATTTTCATTACCATCTTTTAGAGGCTAAGTTTACATCATGACCAATGAATCCCAGATTATGATAAATGGGTGGCTTTGTCAGTTATTTTGGGGAGCTATCATACATATTTTAAGTTTATAGTATGACTTTAAACCTGTTGGAGCAACCCATCCTAGAGCATATAACCTTGAACTCTGACTGTGAGCAGTGTAAGCGGTCCTGGAACTTAAAGGACCGGCCGTGTTCCAAAGATCAGAGATTTAAGTCCAAGTATTTCTGCAAGATAATGAATTCTAAGTTGTCTTAAGGTCTAAACTATAAAAGGTCACTGGCTTTCTAATATGATGAATTCATCCCAGAAATGCTTCCTCTAATCACCCTAATAGTAAATTTAAAAAATTTGTATCTATCTATCTATCTATCTATCTATCTATCTATCTATCTATCTATCATCTATCTATCTATCTGTTGTCTATGTCTCTGTGCTCATGTGTGCACCTGAACTCATACCATGGCTCACATGTGGAGTTCAGATGACAACTTTTGGGAGCCAGTTCTTTCCTTCTATTGCGTGAGATCCAAAGATCAAACTCAGGTCATCACTCTTGGTGGTTAAGTGCCTTTATTCATTGAGCCACCATGCTGGCCTCTACAGTAGCTTTTGATCCCTTGCAAATGCCACAAAATGCCATTGGATGTGTTAACAAGCTTCACACCAATGCGATCAAGTACCCGAGGTAACTATGGGGAAAAAGGCTTATTTTTGATGTGTAATTTCAGAGTATTAACTCTTGACAACTTGTTCTGTTGCTTTCATGCATGGTTTCAAAGGTCATCATGGTAGAGACTATGTAGCCAAGGAACCTACTTATTTCACTGAAGCTATGAAAGAAAGAGAGAGGAAGGAGTCAAAGTCCCAATATTCCCCTCAAGAGCATGCCTTCAGTAGCCTAACTTCATGAGGTCCTATGTCTAAAAGGTTCCACCACCTCCCAGCACCTCCAGACTTATTTCCAAATATTTATACATTGGTCTTGGGTGTGCATTTGGAATCTAATCTATAGCAAAATGTTGGTTTAAAATTTGTCTATGCTTATACACAAGTAATTATAATTATACTGTTAGTATTTGATACATTTCTATCTTTATATATTAACCTGATACCTAGACCACAGGACACATATTATTCTATCTCTCAATGTGTTCTCCACTGCTTGTAGATGCTGAGACAATATCAGTGAGTACCAGATATTCCATCACTTAAACACTTCCCCTCACTTTGGAGTACACAGCTCCTAGGTTTCAATTTCCGGTTTAAGAAAAAATAATCCTTCTTCAGTCTAAGCAGTTTGTCTTCAACACTCATTCAATAAATAATTGCTGAATAGTTCCTAAGAATTACATACTATTCCAGTACCAGAAGACCCAGAAACAACCAAGAAAGATCTCATCTCTAATACTTAAGAATATGAAGTTTCAAGTCACAGAATGCTGGACAACAGGCTATGAAATAGTTAATTTCTCTTAAACTCTCACTTAAAAAAAGTTACAAGAACTTGGTCATAATCCTTGACGTGAGAGGAGACAACACTACCCCAACGATACTAAGAATTATCCCCTGATGTCATTGTTGGCTCCTAGGAACTTCATTGAGACTTAGTCAAGGCTCATTCCTAAGAGCTGTCTGTTTTCCTGTTTACTTATCTTTTCATTTATTTGGGAGTATTTACTTCTTGGCTTTCTATGTAGTCATTGTTAATCTTACTTCCTAAGTGGCCGATGGAATAGACATTCTCCAGGAGAACATGATGGACAATATCATAGACGCTCAGAATCTTGTGTAGACATGGTTCCTTTATAGCAATGGTTCTACTGACCACCTCACATCAGACAAACATACAGCTAGATTATGGAAAGTCTCTGAACTGTTCTAATCCTGAATCATGACCACCATCACTGCCAAACGATCTCTGGTTCCATTTGTATTTCCCTGAGCCCTTATTTCTCTTACTAAGAACAAATAATACATAGATATTTTCCAGTCTATACACCAATTATTCTGAACTGAATATTTTTCCAAATTTATTTCAACCCAGAGCTCTCTCTTGGAAAATGATGCCTTTAAGATATAATCAAGTCAGAATGAAGTCATATTGAACTGAAAGTAGGCTGCTATACTTTTAAGAAAAAATAGTTTGGATTTAGAGGCATGCATGGAAGAATGCCATGTGAAGACGGAAGCAGGAGCTGAAGTTATGTTCCCACAAGGCAAAGAGTGTTGAGGACCACTGGAACTCACCAGCAGCTAGGAAGAAGCGGGGGAAATCCTCCTTTGTGGTCTTCAAGGGTATCACGGTCCTGCCAACCATTGAATTTTCAATGTTTCCCTCCAGAATTGCAATAAGATAAGCTTCTATTATTTCAACCCACCTATTTACTGGGGACTTATTCCAGCAAACCCAGGAAACCAATATAGCAATGTATTCCCATAGAAATCTAGCAGAGGAGGAATAGATGATGCAAAATCAGAACCAGATGACACGGAGTTTGCTTCTACATGTTTTTTTCTTGGTATACTCTAGATTTTTGTTAAGCAATGGACTCAGAGAAGATAATGAGCATTATGTTATGAACTGTCCTCTCTGGGCTCTGAGGTCATAACATCCTGATCCATGAAGTCTTTTAGCATTCTGCTTGAATATATTTAATTCTAGAGAAGAATATTTGAAATTCAGGCTGAATGAAAAGGGCAAGATTTATAGATCATACCAGACCCATGTTGACTCTTGGAGACCATTCTAAAGAGCATATAACCGTCTCAGAAAAGAATGTGAGGGCCTCGAGGGTCAAAGCTTAACCCCTCCCACTGGGCTGGCCCTTGGCAATTGCTTTCTTTGGGAATGCGACGCTAAAGGACTGAGAAACAGAAGAGAGCATGGATGAAAAGCATCTCATGGACACTTTGAGTTGTCCACCATTACTGGGAGCTGGTGTTAGATACTTGCAGAACACTTAAGAGTCTTAGGCAGCATGTCCCTGGGGATAAAAAGCTGAAGATTTTATATGCTGGCTATTTTTTTCTCACAAGGGACCTTATGTTCATTAGCTTTGTCTTTTTCCCAGTAGGCACACGCTCAAGAGTGGGGAAGCTTCCCTTGTCATCTACCCCACAGTAGCATGGCAGGAGTGAAAGGTGCCAAGCACAGGGCTAAGCTGAGGCAGAGCTCAATTGATCGAATTACTGTGCTGTTGATTGGCAGAGCAGTGGCAGCGGAAAGAGGTGGGAGCAAGCTGAAGGCCTAGGAGCTTGTCAGCGAGAAGTAGCTGAGACACCCGGTGTCACCGAAGCAGACACTTAATTGTTTTTCTTTACTACACTCTGTCCAAGTTTGGTGAGAATATTGTCTCTTAAAGCAAGGATAGCCTATTATTACAACAATTAAAAAGGTCAACACCTTGCAAGCTAGGCATGCTGGAAAAGCAAGGGAGAACTCATCAGATGGGGAACCTACACCAATCCCAGGGAGAGACCCACACGATTTAAGAAGAAAATTTTAAGATACAGCTCTAGATGTAGAAATGCACCAATCACAAGCAGAAAAGGCAAAAACATCTCTCTCTCTCCTTCAACTGTTTCCTCAGCACCTTCATTTTCTACTATGCTTACTGGCTGACTCATTTTGCTAAGCAATCCCTTCTTCTAGGACTGCTCAGTTTGGGTCAGGAGCCCTGTGCTGCATTCCCAATTTGTAACGCAGAGTTTATGACTGACCCACCTAATATTCTCATTCAGGCCACAAATCCCTCTCAACTCGTGAATGGGTTGCTGTTGGTTGGCAGAGTACATTTCAGTCCATTTGGGGAGGGGCCAAAAGGAGCATAGAATCTGAGGCAGAAATTCTCCAGAAGAATCTGGAAACAGATACAAAAAGCAATAATCTAGAAAAGCATACGCGGCTACATGTAGCAGTCTGAGTCGCGTATCCAAAGCCATAAGCTTGAGACTAACATGTGGCTCACACACAACCTTCAGAATCTCAGGGAAGCCAAGTGCCTAGCATCACACTCTTCATACAAAGAAGAAAGGGACATTGATGGGCTTACTTCCAGCTTTAAACTTGCAGGTCACTCTCAGAAAGAAACCCACCTATGCAGAGTGGAGGCAGAGTAACGTTGTCATGGTGATGGCCTCTTTCAGTGAATAGAGGTGAGTCAAAGCCTGGGGCAATGCCAGAAATGTCATCTTTGTCCAGGAGAGCTCCTGATAAAAATCCAGTACAGCTTGTAATTTACTTCAGAGTCATTCGAAAGACCCCCACCCTTTCCTCCTTTCTTCCCGTGAAAGATAAACGTGAGAAGCAGAAAAGCCTCTAATCCCCAGTGAAAGGCTTCTGGGTAGCCCAGCCTAAACACAGGTGTCCCTGCTTTTAGGCTTACTGTGAAGAAAATGTATGCATCTTATCTTTTGACACATCACCTCCACTGTGGTCATCATTCAGAGTAAGATCCAGGGATGGAGGATTCCTGAGAAAGCTCGGAGCCACAGCATGGAGGGGAAAACCTGAGCTTAGACAGACCAGTTTACTGTTTCCACTCAGGGGCTCTGGTGACAGGAGTCTAACAAGGTCCCTTTTTACCTGTGTAAGGTGACCTCCAGCCTCTTTTTCTCTCCACTGATATTAGTTGAATTTCCCCAGTCATTATCACTGTCTTAAGGTTGTAGGTTAAAATGCCCCTCAATTGTCTCAATTTGGAATGGGCCCCACTGCCATTCTCCTATTGCTGAAGGAAGTCTTGACGGGGTCACAGAACTCAACAAAACATTTCTCATTAGCAATTCTGTTCTATGGGCAGTGAGGGCATAGAGAGCTGTCTTGTTCCACTGTGGGAGCCCAACAAGAACATAACACTTGTAAAAGCAGGAGTGGCCACTTTACGTGGGAAAATGTCCCCCGGGTCATTCGAGTCTACTGTCTAAGTCATATAATGCTACAAAGATGGAGATTGTACCTTTGTTTCGCAGTTGATGTGGGTCATTCCTGGCTCAGTTCTCTATAGGACGGTCATTTGTTCTGTGCCACAGACAGCTGCTCAGGCCGGAACCAGTGGTGTGCTCTGGTTTCTATAGTCACACAGGTAGGGAGGTCAATTTATCTCTCAATCACTGCTGATCCGTTGCCATTGTTCTTTAAGTGTCTGAGGTGCTCTACAAGGAACTGAGGCATACAAGGAGAGCTGTCTCCTGGAAAACCCAGCCTGCAAGGAGAGCTCACATAGCCACAGCTTCCCTGCGCCCTGGGGGGCACGCTCACCCTCTCGTTGACATTCCTAGGAGTTCCACTGGGACCTGGAACCTGCTACGTGCGTGCGTGCACAACTCCCCCCGTCTGTGTTCCCCGCCCCCAGGATTCTTTCATTCTGAATTCCTGATTTTAGAAACTTTCAGGAGAAAAATGGTCACAGGGGTCTGTATGAGCAGTTCCACCCAAAGAAGGGCACGAAGTCCCTAATTACTCTATTGTGAGTGCCACAGTAGGGAAAGGTTGCCAGGAAATGTGCTAGATGGTTTGCCTGACTAAGCAGAGGACAGGGCTGGGTGGGGAACAGTGCATCCTCAGCATTGTCTTCATCTCTACTCCACCCTGAAGTTCTGGGCTGAATCAGGTCTCCTGCAAAGCCACCTATACGACTTGAGGCTCTTGAGGCTCAAGGTTTCCTCTCATTTTACCGGCGTGATTCTGGGGTTCAGAGAAGGGAAACTAACTTCTTAGTGTGTGGCTATGGAGAGCCTGCCTTACGCTTCTGGTTCGCGTCAGTAGGAAGTTCTGTTGCGTACACCATTCAGCCTGTGTGTTGTGACACCTGCTCGCCAAAACTGTTTTGTCTTGCTCCCATTCTGCTGATCCTGTAGCGCCTGACTGACTGATCCATGGTCCTCCCAGTTGGTGCCTGGGCTTCTTTCTTACCTTGGCTTACCCACCTAACAGTGATTTGCCCTCCTGTCTAAGCTGGATAAGCCTGGTTTGCAGAAGGAAGCCCGTTTTGTTTGCCTGAAGAAATGTAATGACAAAACAAGGCATAATTTATATCTTGGAACAATAAGGAGGTCTTCAATAATAATTTAAGCTGTGGCCAGCTCTGCTCTAGACACTATGGGGCATATGAAGGCACATAGGGCATGGTGTTTTGCAGAAAGAGCTGGGCATTTTTTGATGAAGAAATCAAATGGCAGCTATAGCCATATGTTCATTTATTTGAAAAATGTCATGGGGACTAGAAAATTAAAAAAAAGATGATTGAGGAAGCTATAGGTAGTTACCTGGTTCCTGGAGAGAGTGTTATTTTATCTGGTATTTGAGAAGAAGACCACTGGTAACCATAGTTGTAGAGGATTAGAATCAAGAAGGGTGCAAAGAAAGGGGATTGTTCGCTTGCCATGGAAGACTGGGTTGGCTGTGTACCCTGATATGATCCCTATTTAGGAAGACAAGTTGAACAGGAGCCATGTCAGAGTGATCACCCACCCACACAGAGGTTCAAATAGCAAGTCTTTCCCTAGATGAACTGATGCAGGCATCCACATCACTGGACCTGCTCGTCAATCTCTGTCTCAGTTTACCATAGGGAATCTTATGAAGACTCTCTGGGACCCTTGATGACAGTCTATACTGAAACATGTAAGACAAGGAAGCGTCTGCAAGGTAAGGGACATATGTTAAACAGAATGCCATCAAAGGGTGATGTAGGAGGGTCATCTGTCTATGTGTTACTTTCATTGGTTAGTAAAGAAACTGCCTTGGCCTTTTGATAGGCCAGTCCTTAGGTGGGTGGAGTAGACAGTGCTGAGAGAGATGACAGGAAAGGGGGGCTTTGGGGGTCCAGTAGATGCAAGGGAAACTCCCAGGAGTCTACAAGGATCGCCCAGCTAAGATTCCTGGCAGAAATGGATGTATAGCCTGACTGGCTGTTCTCTGTGTTCAGATTGATGACTTCCCTGGTTGTCATTGGAGAACCTTTACTCAGTGACTGATGGAGGCATATCCAGAGACCCAAGACCCAAACCCAAGCTTAAGGAGTACTACTAAGGAGAGGGAGAGGAGATTGTAGGAGCCGGGAAGGGGGCGGTCAGGGATGCTGCAGTAAAACCCACAGAAACAGCTAGCCTGGTTCATGGGAACTCAGAATCTGAACCGACAACCAGGAAGCCTGCTTGCATAGTATCGACCTAAGCCCTCTGCACATATGTGACAGGTATGTAGCTTGGTCTATTTGTGGGACTCCTTGCAATGGGAGCAGGGACTGTCTCTGGTGCTTTGGGTGTCTCTTAGGAACCTATTCCTCATGCTGGATTATCTTGCCCAGCCTGAACACAGGGTGGGGGGTGGTGGAGGGGAGGTGCTGCTATGCTCTCCTGATGCCAATGGGAGACCTGCCCCTTTCTGAGAGGATACAGAGGAGTGGTGGATTGAGAGCAGGTCAGAGAGGAGGGAGTGGAGGGAAGGAGAGAAGGGAGGCTGTAGTTGAGATGGAAAATAAATAAATTAATTAATTAAATAAAAAATAAAATTAAAAAAAAAAGGAAAATGACTGCTGAAAACAGCTTGCTCTGGTTTAGCCAGGAGATCTCCAGTGTTCCTTTATTTGTCCAGAGGTGAGCTAAGGCCCCTGGAGATGAGCTGACACCGCCAGGGATGAGCTGACTTTCCCTGGGATCTGAGGCTGGTGGAGTTCAAGGGAACAAGTTTCCTATTTTCAATTTAGATTTCTTTCTTCCAACCCACACCTTACCAGGTAAGTGTACAATAAATGTTCCCTAATTTGCCTTTTCTCAGTGGTGCTAACGGAAAGTGGAGGCCATAATAAGTTAGAACCTTTAGGATGACCGTCCTAAATATCACCACAGCTGTCCCCAACCCAGCTGCTCTCTGAGCCTCTGCCTGGGCCTCATTGTTGTCCATCCTTTTCAGGTAACTCCACCCATCGTCTCTTCCTCTAGTTCACGGGTGGGGAGAAAAGACCAAGGCCAGGCAGGGAAGCAAATTACAAGGGCCGAAAAAGAGGTAGAGGAGAGAAGAACGCAAAGCAATTAATTCTAATTGAATGTTTAATATCTACCAGGTCACGTCACCCAAGCTATTTTGTTTAAGCCTCAAAATAATCCTGTTGTCATCCTTGAGCTTACAACGGTGTAACTGAAAGAATACATATAGCCAGAAAGTAACAGAAAAGAAATCATACCGAGGGACAATGACTGATAGAAACTGGTCCTTTGCTCTCCAGGAGGAAGGCAAAGGCAATAGTAAAATACATTCTATTCTTTAGAGCAGTTCAGAATGCCGTGTTTCCTCTTAAGTACAGAATTATTCCATTATTTTTGCAGGAAGGCTGAGAGCTGGCAAAGCTGGTATTTACCTTTTAAGTGATAGCAAAGAAATGGGAGATGGCATGCAAAGCCCACAATGAGTCAGGTGCCCGCAGTGCCCCCAAGGCTACTGATCCATGTGTAGCTATTTATCACTTTGAAAGGGATGCTCCTGTAGGAATACCTGGCCTTTTATATTCTAGAATGGAAGATTGCTTGAGGTTAGCAAGTATGGAGAAATTTTGTAGAGATCCCTGATGCCCCTGAAGGATGGCAATCCACAGAACTGTCCCTGTCCCTTCTGTTGGTAGCTGAGCCCAGCCTACCTACCATCCTCTTGGAGTGACTGGTGTGAGAAAAGTCCCCATGCTAAGAGGAAGTCTTTCCTGGCTTCTTTGGGTGTAGCAGATGTTTAAGGTCGACAGCACAGACTGTCTTAAACGTCAAGGAAACTGCGGTGTGACCAAAGCAGAAGAAACCAGATGGGAGCTTTGTTCAAACTCTGGGACCTGGGAGGGTCTGGGGAAGGAAGAATAAGATGTGTCCAGAGAGTCCAGGATGGAGGGCCAGGAAACCGTGAGCACCCTGCACCGTGATGTAGAGGATCCTGGAGACGAAGCAGAGAATTTCGCTGCAGCTGCAGGCTGGAGAAGCAGCAGACTTTGCTCATCACCTGGCCAGGTTTCTCTCCCATCCTCCCACACCTTTCTCTCTCTCCACATTTTCTTTCTTTTCCTCTTCCTTCCCTCTGTCCTTTGCTTTCCCATTATCTTCCCTTCCTTGTTCTAGATTTCCCATTCTGCTTCTTTCCCTCCATCTTTTTCTTTCTCTCATCTTCATCTCCCACTTCCAGTCAGGGATGGGCAACCTGTGCTCCATTGGTTGCAAGCACCAGCTTGTAGCCAAAGATAGTATGAATGCACACCAGTGCAAACTTATTTAAAACATTATGAGATGATGTGCATATGTATTAATTCAACTTCATATCTAATTCATAAACAAAAATTCATAAGGCAACATGGCGCAGCAATGCCAAAAGCTGTACATATCTGTAGGTGTATCAGAATTATTTCATGGAATCCAGGAATCTTAAATTTAATTTGAATTTAAGTTTTACCATGTCCTCAGCTCTTGGTGTTGGGAGTCCCTGAGCTTCAAAGTTCTGGAGAAACTCTTCCCTACCTCAAGATATTAAGCTGGTTTTGAGTATTCAAACAGACGCCATCTGTACAATTTTCATACAATGATGCACAGAACATCACGGGTTCCCTGATGCTTTTACCCTGCCCTCAGGAGACTAAGTGGGAGTTTGGCACAGAGCGGGGGGAACACTTCCCAAGGGACACTGTGGAGTTTCCTATGCATTAGTCCCGATTCTGTCTCCTGGATTTCTTCCCTCGTGCACCTTTTCCAAATGCACCAAGTTGCATCGTCCAAGTCATGACTCCCAGTTTTTCTAAGCTATTCTGGCTGCCGCGCAGTTTTGAAGTGTTGACATGCTGAGAGAAAATACAGGAACTGCTGGAACTCCCTGTCCCTCTTTCTCCCTCTCCTTCCCTCTCCAGGCTCTGGGAGCCATTGCTTCCTCTTGCTTAGGGATTCTCGCTGAATAATCCTTGTGCTCTCGCTCACGGAACAGCTTCTGCCCTAGCCCCTTGATTTTCTCTGATGTCCGGGATCAAATGCTCTCTTTGGTTTATGGGAGAGACACTCTCTAGTTCTGTATGTTGGGCATAGGTGGCATTAAGCTTTTTTACTTTTTATATTTTTAAAAATCTTGATTACTGTTTACAGAGTTTGTGTTGGCACGCGCCACATGGAAGTATGCCTCATGTCACACAGCTGACTTCCTGTTATGGAACTATGACACCCATCACCATTGACTCCACAGAAATTGGAAAGATGAGCCATTGGGTGTGACACACACAAGCTCCACTCTCCACTTTTCCTTTGTAGCCCAATTCACAGTACATGATTATGAGTTTGTGTTTTTCTCCACTCCCGGACTCTAAGGCTCTGTGGGGATAAGGATCACACATATTTAGTTCATGCAACTTCCATTATGCACCCGGCATCTTACATTCTATAACTACATAGAGCAGCTGTAGCCATGTATCAAACCACTGAGGGAGTTAACAATAAGAAAACAAATCTCTCCCTTCCTCTCTCTGTCTCTTTGTCTCTCTGTCTCTGTCTCTCTCTCTCTGTCTCTGTCTCTGTCTCTCTCTCTCTCTCACACACACACACACACACACAAACACACATATCACCACCACTATCACCGCCACCACAAACAAACAAACCAAGGATACCAGCACCTACGCAGGCACTCTGTGTCAGCTGGTCCAGCTGGCACCTCCCCATCAGCAACCCCAAACGCTGCAAAGCAATGCTCCCTTACAGCCAATGCGCTGTGTCTCAGCTCCACGCCTTGCTTCTCTGCACTTGTCACCTACCTGCCTCCTTTCCCTAGCCAAAGTTGCAGCTCCTGGTTGCTGGCTGGCCCATTCCCTCACGAGCCTGTTTTGGCCTGACTCATTCCAGGGCCCACCCTAACACATTCCTATTTCTCTTTAAATGACTATTTATGGCCTGTTACCTCCAGGACACAGCTCCTGATGAAAACAGTCCAGACCCAACGCCTCCTGTGTAATTTAGAATCCAGTCCTCCTTAAAATTCTTTTCCACTGTTTTCCATAATCATGTGCTTCTGTTGGCAGCCCTGTGAGTGCGATTGATCTGGACTGTAAGCTCCTTGAACATGGCCGCGGCCCAAGGGCCGAGATGGCAGGAACTGTCAGGTCAAACCATGTAGCCAGAAAGTGAGACAGGAAGGCATTCTGGTCACACATAAATGTGAGACGTGGGCAGACAGAGGCAGGCCAGCTGGGCATAGGATCTGCTCAATTACACTGCATAGACTTGGCAAGACTGAGAATGGAAAGATGATTGCTGTGGTCCTCTCCTGGAGTTCAGTGAAGAGTCAGCTAGCAAGAGGTCAGACCTGTTTTCTGGGACCCAAGAAGATAGACCCAGTTTGGAGGGTGGAAGACAGCTGAAGCCAACTCAGCTGCGTGAGAGAACGGGTGTTTTTTGGTGATCAAGTGGTCCTGGTTGGCCTGTGTTGATTTATAGCAGCAGTGATTTGTAAACCAGTCTCTTGTTATGCCCTGCCCCCTCCCATGTTCCTACCCTGCTGTGCTCTTATTTATCTAACCTTTTTATTTACCTAATATTTTTATTTTTTCCTGATTTTTACTTGTTCTTTGGGAATGCTGTGCAACATATTTTGATCATATTCTCCTCTTTTCCCTAACTCCTCCCAAACTTTCCTAGCCTCCCCTTCCTAGCCTCCCCTTCCTAGCCTCCCCTTCCTAGCCTCCCCTTCCTAGCCTCCCCTTCCTAGCCTCCCCTTCCTAGCCTCCCCTTCTTAGCCTCCCCTTCTTAGCCTCCCCTTCTTAGCCTCCCCTTCCTAGCCTCCCCTTCCTAGCCTCCCCTTCTTAGCCTCCCCTTCCTAGCCTCCCCTTCTTAGCCTCCCCTTCCTAGCCTCCCCTTCCTAGCCTCCCCTTCCTAGCCTCCCCTTCTTAGCCTCCCCTTCCTAGCCTCCCCAATTGCATTTCCTCTTAAAATATTTAAATCACCAACTTGGCTTTTATTCACTTTAAAAGGGCACCCATGAAATTATAGATTAAGTGTGTATGTGATTAATAGCCACACACGCAGACACATGTATGATATTCACATGTATATTTTTGTAAGTGCTTAGGTCAGGATACCATAGATAGATAAGCATAGTGTCAACTCCTTCCATATACCTGAGCTCGGGTGGTGATGTAAGATGGATCCCCCTTTCTAGCTTAGAGAGGGTGTTTGGCTTTTCTAAATCTTGGTTTTCTAAACTGTAGACAACCATGCCTGTCTGTGGACAAGTGGGGTCAACAACTATTCAATCCCTGTTCAATGATCTGACTTCTCCTAAGTCCTGGGTGGTGTTCTGAGTTTCAGTCAAATGAAGGGGTGGAGCAGTGGCCATGGCCCCAGGAAAGTGTCTTACTGGAGCTGGGGCTGGCAGAGGGGAAGCCAGCTAGAGTCCGCTGAAGCCAGCCTCCACCTCTGACACCTTAACTATAGTTGTCCCTTTGAAGACTTGGGACATGAATATCTGGCATCTGGGTGACACTTCTTCCTACCCACTTCCCTGACTTTCTCAGTTATCTTTTCTGGGGATACTTTCTTCCTTTACACGATGTATTCACCAGTTTGTGGGTCTACTTTGAACTCAGTGTATATGGAATGCAGTGTGAACAGGTGTGTGTGTATGTGTATGTGTGGGCATGTATAGTGCATGCAGTACATGTATGTGGTGTAGTAGGTGTCTATGCGTGCCATGCCTGTGGTAAGTGTATATGTAGCATGTGTGGTATATATGGTTTGTAATGTGTAAATGTATGTAAAAATATAGTGTTGTGCATGCTGTGTGTATATGTGACATGCTATGTATGTATAATGTATAGTGTAGATGTACACATGTATTGTATATTTGCTGTATATGCACATGGGATATGACTGTGGTATGTGAATGCTTATAAGAGGTGTATAGCTACTATTTTATGGGTAGGAGGTACTATGTAGAAAGTGTGTGTCATATGTGACATGTGATATGTTGAACATTGTGTATTTATGACTCATGATATGTGTATGGCCTGTAGCAGCATGTGGTGTATATGTTATGTGGTGTGTGGTATGGTGTGAGTGTGTATGGTACAAACCATGCATTTGGTGTGTGTGTGTGTGTGTGTGTGTATGAGGGTGGGTTAATAATGCTAATAATGAATAGGGACTGCAGAAAAAGCCTTTAGGGGAGATTTCAAAAGTAGGAGTTGAGCAATTAATGCAGACAGACCGCTCTTATTGCAGATGTGGGAAACCCCACAGGCCGCAGCTAATTAGAGGGAAATTTCCAGTCACAATCCAACTATCTGGTTGAGCCTCTTTCTGTGATACACTGACTTTTCCTAATAATTTATCCCTGTGACCTCAAATTAGAAATACAAAAAATCTCTCTCTGTGTCTCTTTCTCTCTCCCTCTCTCTCTCTCTCTCACACACACACATACACACACACACACACACACACACATACACACCTTTCAGCCTGAGTTTGTGAAGTACATTCCACCAGCCCAGGGGTGTGAGCACTGACCCTGTGGGCAGTCATTTTAAGCTAGAGACCAGGGACAGACTACATTATACACTATGCATTATACACTATACACGATACGTTATACTTTACCATGTGTTCTAGCCTCTGCTTCTCTCAGTCCATTGATTCTTGACCAAGCCAGTTCTCTCTGCATATTACTCGTGTTGTGAACTTCCTACCTCCAGTGGGAATCAAAGCCCACTTTGCTCAGGCACTCCTGTTCCTTGGACTCTCCTCCTGCCTGATGGCCTTCAGCTCTGGGCAGTCCCTCAGAGGACCACTTCATCTCTTGTTCCCTGGGAAGGAGAGAAGGCTGAATCTCTTCAAGAGGAGATCTAGAAAGTATGCTCTTTTCCCAGGAACAATTAGTGCCTTCTCCCTGGAGGCGAGCCAAAGGGAGACCTCACTTTACGACTTCGGAGGGCAATACTTGGAAGTAAGTGCAGCCCTTATTGAGAGTGAAGGGTCTCTCCACCATGGATACTGGCCAGCCTCAAATATTCTAGGCTTTCTCTACTTGAGTCTCAAGTATTAAAAAAAAACAAAAACAAAAAAACAAAAAAACAAACAAAAAAAACAGAAAAGATATTTAAAAAATTAAAAAAGAGCACATAAAAAGAAAAGGAAAGGAAAAAAAATAAAAATGAATAATTAGGGGGAGAATTAAACATCAAGTGTCATGCTGGCTCCAGGAATGTAGACTTGGAAGTCACAGTCTGAAGAAGAGGTAAAAATGACAGGCTCAAAGTCTGCCTAGGCCAGAGCACAAGGGTGGAGGTTTTGCACAGTCTCTTTAAATTGGGGCTGAAAGATCCAGTCCCATTGGGAACAGCTTTCCACTCACAGTCTGGACTATGACTTCTCCATCTACAGAATAGGTACCTTTTGTTCTGCCTCAATTCTCACCCTCCAGTCTCTGACCTGGCTGATTTTTCTCTTCCTTGGAATCATTTGGCTCCTTTGGGAACCTGAGGTCTTCAGGCCTGCTGGATAAAGTGGGTGGGGACATTCATCCAGAATGAGAGAGTGATTGGCACTGCGGAAATCAGAGGCAGGTCACAGGTCCAGGTTGTTGATGTCAGAGAAATTAAAATTGGATATGAGGAAATCATTTCCTGCCTCCAGCATTGTGAAAGCCTGTGACGGAGGACAAAGGAAAATTACTGAGGGCCCCTTCACTAAAGAATCTGCCGGAAGAAGGACCTAGTTGTCCGACAGAAGCCTGGCCCTGGGCGAGAGCTGCTTCTTCCCTTTCCTTCCAGCCCTGGGACTGTTCTGTGAGAAATACTGGCCCTTGAAGAGACACCACTTGTGTGGTTCTTCCAAGGGGTTTTGCTAAACAAGCCAGCACTCTACACCTTCTCCACTGTGAAGAAAGTTATTCGAAGGATTTTTTTTAATAAAGTGAAAATTCAGTCAGTGTTATGCTGAGAAGAAAAGGGAACTATAGGGTAAAGATGAACTGAGCATAAGGCTGGCTCCAGAATACTCTTTTGAAGTAGGTTGCTTCAATGCCACTGAACTCTGTATTCCTGGAAAATATGATTTAATTCATCTAGGGGCACAATAGGGTTTGTAATATGACCTGACGGTTAAGTCAGTGGAAACAGGATTATGGAGAGATGGGCAGTGTCTGGATGGAACCGGGGAAGACATGGAGAAATGGCAGCACTGGGTGGGTGAGGAAGTTTGGGGACCCCAGGGTGGTGTGAGTTCGTTGACCTACATATGAACTGGGAACATCCTGGGGAAGTTACTAGGCAATGGAATGGGAAATCTATGTCACTGTGGGGTGTTCAGTTTCTTTGGGGATAAGACTGTGATTGGAATGTACAGGTGTCTTTCAGGATCCATGGCAATCTGGTTCAAGTACCTCTGGGACAGCAAAGTCAATGACGCTTAAATCCTTCATATAAAATGGTGCAACATTTGCATGTAATCTATGCACATCTGCCGTTACTCTGTAACTACTTCTACTTCACTTACAATACCCATATGAAATAAATGCTTACATAAATATTATATGAGGTAATAATGACACAAAAATATTTGGGCATGTTCAGGATACACGCAATTAAAAATCTATTTTGATCTTCAGTTTCTTGAATTCACAGATGTGGACCCATGAGTATAGAGAAATTATTATCTATGGGGAAAAATTTTAAAAAAGATAGAGTTCCAGAGGACCCATTGTGGGCTGGGAAGGACAGGAATGGGGTGCATTTGTCCTAGGCAAACACCTCTGGGCTCCTCCATCTCACAAACATGAGGTGTTTATACATGGCTTAGATTTCTGGAAACACACACTTTGGTATATGCATACCTTTGCATTACCTTTTTAATTTAAATGGAAGTACTCAGAGTGCCATGGATAAGCCAGCCAGTGGAGTGAGCATTTGCCAAGGATGCCAGTGGCAAAACTGGGCTGCAAAATGCAGACACCGATATAGGCTGGAGAGGAGTGATTCATTGCATTTTCAATGCATGGTATGTGCATTTCAGGGCACTTTTACTCATCTAGCTTTATGTTTAGACTATAGCACTTTTAAATTCTGTTTTCTGTGACCTCTTTTTTTCCTTGGAGAGCTCTTCCATCATTATTTTTTATTGCTGTCACTTTCATCCATATTAGTAATAGTTTTTGATTATTCCTCCAATCACTGTGGTTGGAACACACAGACATGACAAAGACAGCAGCCAGGCATGTTATGAGCAGCTATTATAGCAATCCCAATCCTCCAGGGTCTGAAGCAGTGACAGCCACTGACTGCCCCCACTCCCTTCCCCAGGCAGACCCAGCCTTGATACTCAGCCAGATAACTTCTCCTGGGTTCAAAAGGGTCTTGGTTGCAAAAGAAGAGAAGCATGACTTTGTCATTTGGATAAAAAGTATCATATGTCTTGCTTTTGCTTAGATAAAAAGGCAGCTCATTTAAACTTTGCACATAAATTTGAGAGGATGGAAGAGGCATCGCAGAGTTGCTATCAAGAAGTGAGCTGGTAGAGTGCTTGCCTAGCATTCTTCAAAGCCCTGGGTTTGATCTCCATCACAAAATGCAACCTGGTGTGGTGGTATATGCTTAACACTCAGGAGGCAGAGACAGGAGGGTTAGAAGTTCAAGGTTGTCTTTGTTTATAGAGCCATGAGGCTAGCCTGAGACACATGAGACCTTGTCTCAAAAAAATCAAGAAGAATGAGGTGGAGGAGAAGAAGGAAGAGGAAGAGGAAAGGGAGGAAGAAGAGGAGGAGGAAGAGACTTAGCAGTGTCTTGAGACAATGAACCAGAACACATGACTTGATCTTACGTTTCTATATTTAGAGAAGTAATGTCATCAACTATCCCTTAGCTTTCTCGTGTGTACAACGGGGCCAATTCCAGGTTCTGCCTCATAGGGTTGTTCTAAGGAGTGAGTTCACACATGTTAGAGCAAAGGCTGGCTCACAGAATTGAAAACAAGTTGACCATTTTCATGACCCTCCTCCCCTTATGTTATACATACATAATAACCAAAATCTAGGATGTTAATATGAGGAAAAAATAGAATTTATCTTTCTGCATCTAGGTTACTTAGTGTAGTAATCTTCAGCTACATATGTTTTCTTGCAAATGCCATGATTTTGTTTTTCCTTACAGCTGAATAAAGTTCCATTCCATATTTCCTTGACTCATTCATCTGTTGATGGCCATATAAATCGATTCCATTCCTTTGCTACAGTAAAGATTGCAACAACAAACATGGTGCAGGTATCTTTGGGGAGGGGCTTATGCCACTTTAAGTGTATGCCTAAGGGTCATGTACCGAGGTCATTTGGTAGCTGAGAGGAGGAAAAGAGGTCTTGGGGTTTGGGGAGGTGGTAACTGAATGTGACATGGAAGCGGAAGGGGAGATGCTGAGGGAGGAAGGAGGAAGGCAGGGGCCAGGAGAGAGGAGGGAGTAGAAGGACCAACAGAAAACAGGAGAAAAATGCAGCAATTGGAGCTCAGCATTCTACAGCTTTTTACTTTGCGTGCCAATTAAAAAATAACAAAATACATGTTAGATGTGATGTTGATATCCTTAACTTCTTTATTATTTTGATAATAGAACTGAGGGACAGGATGAAAAAGAAGAGGGGAGAGGAGATGAGAGGAGACAAGAAAAGAGAGAAAGAGAGAGAAGGAAGAGCTTATGCTTCCACTATGAGCATGGGTCATGGATGACAAAGCTGGGTGAAAAATGTTTAGTTGTCCGACTAGGTGCTGGCCTTCAGGGTCATGCCACCCCCTGGGATTACTGTACTGTACCTCACAAGCTCTTCCCAAGGACTCTGTTGTCAGCAGGCCTGGCCTTCCCAGGGTTTCCTTCATATACCCAGCATTCTGTCTCCCCTGCTCTACACCGGATGTGCTTCCTATTTCTTTCTGTGCCATGCTCAGAGAACAGATCCAAGCCAGCCTTTCTCTGTGGACATTTCCCAGATCTCTTGGCTGGACAGCCCCATCTGTACCCCCCTTCCCGAGTTCCTTATTGTCTCTGCTTTGGAAATTGCCGTATTTGACCTTGCCGCATGAGTCATCTTTGCATGGTAAATGTCACCCCTGCTGTCAAGAGCTCCCTAAGGCACAGCCTCATTTTGGACATAAATACTGACCTTTGCGTTCTCCCGTGGACAACCTTCTACTGAATTCTGAAAGGGCTCGACAACCTGCCTGTGTAGTTCCCTCCCTCTCACCAAAGCTGGGGGAGGGCAGTGGGGCCTCTGCCTCTTCATAGTTCATGCTGCCTCATCTGTGTGTATGTTGGGGACCGGACTACAGCCCCAAACACTGCTGACTTCCTGATGAAAATCCAGCCATGCAGCCAGATAGAGGGGAAAACGGGCTCCTGAAATCAATTAAGAGCAAACTAGAAATATCTGTTATTCTAGGACAGAACAGTTCTCACCAGGTCTTAGAAAGAAAGCCATTCAAGACAGGGCTAAAATTAAAATCATTTTCACAACACAGTTTTATGTTACTTTCTTGAAGGAAAGAGGCCAGAGGGCAAAGAACTAAATTTTCATGTTAAATGATATTTTTCAAGTGAACAGTCATTCCAAACACTTCTCCTTCTTATTATAATGTTCTTATTGGGTTTGCTCTCACAATGGGTTAGAGCATTTAGGCATCACTTGTAAATATTGCACACACTTTGGTGACAGAAGAGATGATAGTAAGGCAAGGGAGGCAGCCTGTCTGAATACATTTGCTTCGGTATGCATGGAAAGCGATCATTTTTTCAGAACAATGGATTGGTGGGAAGACCACATTGCAGATGCTGGGGCGCCTTGGTTGCTGGATATACTTTCTATTTCCTAGTGTCCCTGTCTGCTACTTGTCCTTGGTGAGTCCCTTAATCACTTTCGAACCTCATTCCCTCATCAGTAAATGAGGTCAATGACACGAGCCCTTCTGATTTCCCAAGGCAACTATAAAAATAAAATGAAATGGGCTATAAAGCATAAAGCACCAGGCAGACCGTAAATCACAATTATGATTTTAAATTGATACACCTAGAATGTCATGACTTCATCTGGCAGGCTTGGTCTGGAGAGGAAATCTGAGACACGGCTGTTACCCTGGTTCTCTTTAACCCCCAACCAGCCTACGTGCTGTTTTCTTCTGATCCTCTCTACCACCGCTCACAGTTTCACAGTCTGTCACCAGTGCTCAGAGACTCTTATTCCCTGCACTCCTGTACCATTGGGAAAGACTCTGTCTACGAGCTCAACCTTGACACCCTCTCCAACTTTGTCACTTAGGACTGCCTGGTTCCATTTCCCCTGACATTGCCCCTTCTGCTCAATGGTTTCTTGTTATCTCAGCTGCCTGGGCTATTTGTGTCACTTTCCTGCTGCAGTCCAGGGCTCCACCTTCCTCCTTTCCTCTTCCACACTGATGGGAACCCACAGTTTGTCCTGCTGCTGACAGGTCCCTGCTGACCTCACTCTGAAGGACCTGCCTCTTCCTCTCTGGGTCATGGTACACAGGACACCTTCACAAAGAAAAAGCTTTAGCTGTGGGCTTTCCTTCTGCCTCCTTTCCACTTCTATCATTTAATGTGCTTCAAGGGAGAATAGGTGTTTGCTAGAGGAGTCAATAAAAATAAAACAGTAGGCTTTACCTTTCACTATGGAGGACTTTGAGAATTGCTACTGAAGGGAATCTAGGAAGCACTGTGTTCTGTTCCCTCATTGCCTGGCTTAGGATTCAGAGAAGAAAAGTAAACTGGCCTCTTAATGTCAATGTGATTTGGTCAACACTTCCCACCTTCCCACTGATGCTTCTGATGGGTACTGAATGCCAAATATGATGAAGAAAGAATATTAAAAATTTTGGAACTATTGATCAGGATTTAATCATAGTATTGTCAGCAGAACCCACCCCCACATTCCAAAAACAGTTTCCTTCCCCCATCAGATTTAAAAAGTTTCATAGTGGTATCTCCAAGTATCCCTTTTCTGCCCCTAGACTGTCCCTCTCCCTTCCTTTATCTTCTCAGGAACTGAAGATCCTGTCATCACTCAGAGCGACCAGGGGCAATTTCCAGTGTATTTGGTCAATATAAGGGATGTAGAAATGCAAAGGAGTCTCTTAAAAAAGTTGATCTTTGGTTTATAATGAGTACTCAATTACCATAGATGGCTTGGAAGTCATTGGATACCATGAGTCGCTGGAGAAGCCCCTCTTCATTCTGCCTCTCATTTCATGTGCCTTCTCTTTTTCAGGAGAGAGACCCTAATGGAAGAAGAGAAGCCAGGTAATAGGTGCACTGGGAGAGGTTGAGCGGCGAGAACACACTTAGTAAACATTTGAAAAGCCCATGCATCCCTTGTCTATTGTTGCATCCCAACCCATCCCAAGTCATTTCAAACCATCCCAGCCCATTCAAAAGTAGGTAATTTAAAATTGTATTTTTCCTCTTTGTCCTGTAGGTAAGGAATCTGAGCAGGGCTTGGTTGGGGTGGCTTCTCTGTTCCATGCGATGGAATAGTTAATTTAGGGCAGAAAGATAAAAAGTGGCTTTACTCACCTGTCTGGAGCCTTGATGCTGATGGTTTGCTAGGGTAACTTGGTTTAGAAGAAATAACTTCAATGAGCCTACAATAATTCTCCTGATGATGGCCTTGACATTGTCTGTCATGTCTGATGATGTCCCTGGGCAAATGCAAATGACATATGACAAAGCTCATAGTTGGGATGAGTGGAATGCCACCAAGATGGGAGTGTCTGGAGGTACGATTCATTGGGGGGACCACAGACTATTAACAAATACTTCCTTGGAAAATACTACATTGATCGAGTGTCTCCCACCTCAGTAAGAAAGTCTTTCAAAATCCCATCTTCTCCATCTTTTAGCACTCAGGTCTTTCTCCTGCTGCAATAACTCCTTTAGTTAATAACCTTTAAGACACTGGTCCATTTTGGGTGTGGTCTCGTGTACTATATATGCAGACAAAAAACATGCATGGGCCCCTTAACTACTGGATTTGGTTCCAGTTCCCAGAGCATGCAGAGGACTGAGGATCACTGCTATTTCTGTGGTTTACCACCTAATACATAAATCTTTGTTATACTCCTTCTGGGCTAGTGTGGAAATCTTTCATACCACAACAGTTTGGTGACCAGTGTGGGGCCTGAGCCAATGACCCTGAGATAAAGAGTCTCATGATCTACCAAAGGATAGAGAGGAAGGCTAAGGCCACATGTGGCTAATATAGCAGTAAATTTATGGGGTCATGATCTGTTGCAGCAATGAAATACCCAGATTAACATTCCTGCAGTCTCAGAAACAGAACATAAACCAACATATGTTTCTAGGAAGGATATTATAAGTACTATAAAAAAACAGTCACCAGCCATTCAGGCTGTACAAAAACACAAAACAACTAGCAAACCTTCAGAGGTACCAATGGCCCTACCTTTAAAATGGTTAACTAAGGAACTAATATGGGTTAAACAATGGCCTTTACCAGAAGAGAAACTTCAGGCTTTAGAACAGCTGATACAGGAGCAACTAGATGCTCACCACATTGAAGACTCAACCAGCCCTTAGAATTCTCCTGTATTTCTTGTTGAAAAGAAATCTGAAAAATGGAGAATGGTGAAGGAGCTGTCAATAATTATCCAGGTTATAAAATAGGTTTAAAAAATATTAGAACACAAAAAGCACAAATTTGGGAAGATCAATTGTGGACTCTTGATGACTTTCAAAGATTACTAGGAGACATTTCCAATCTACAACCTACACCTGATCCAATAATTCATTTAAACAAAACCTTTGATGGTGACAAGGACTTAAATAGTCTCAAGGAATTAGCATCTGAAACTGAGAAAGAATTGACTTTCATTGAAGAGAAATTACAAAAGGCACTTGTAGATTGTGTGGATAAGAATCTTAACTACATTCTAGTCATATTACCTTGCAAATTTCTCCTATAGGAATTTTAATACAGAGGGAAGATATTATCTTAGAGTGGCTCTTTTTGCCACATAAACCAAGTAAAAAATTAAAATATTTGTAGAAAACGTCTCTGATTTGATTATTAAAGGAAAATTGAGACATCACTAATTAGCAGGAGTAGACCCAGCAGAGATTATAGCACCTTTTACTAAGAATGAAATTAAAAAATGGGAAGACAATGAATTCTGGTAACAAGCTTATGCTAATTTTTGGAGAAAGATTAATAACTGCTATCCCAAAAGTTATAGAATTAACCTTATAAAGAGAGCTACTTGGATTTTTTCCTGAATTGCACATGACACACCAATAACTAGAGCCCCTCCATTCTATACTGATGCAAATAAATCAGGAAAGGCGGGTTACAAATCAGAATATTTAAGTAGGGTGGAACAACGCCCTTATAATTCTGTCCAAATGTCAGAATTATATGCTACTCTCGTGGTGCTAAGGGATTTTAAAGAACCTCTCAATATAGTTACTGATTTGCAATATGCAGAAAGAGTTGTTTTGATATTGAAACTACTGAATTTATACTAGATATACAAAATTGACTTCGTTATTCATTCAGGTTCAATATATAATCAGTAATAGGCTTTGTCCCATGTACATAACACACAATCGATTTCATACAGGTCTGGCATGTTCTCTAGCAAAGGTAATGTAGAAATTGATCGATTATTGATTGGAAATGTGCTGAAGACCTCAAAATTTCATTAAAAATAATTTTAATAACAAAGGTTGAAAATAAGACTTTTCTATTACATGGCAACAAGCTAAGGAGGTTATAAGGAGATGTTCTACTTGTTCTTTATATAACCAAACACTGCTACCTGCAGAAAGTAACACAAAGAGCACTCAAAGGAATGAAATCTGGCAGATGGAAGGGTTTCATTTTGGAGATTTTGAAAAATTAATATATGTACACCACACCATTGGCACTTATTCATTTTTTCAGTGGGCACTGTTTTGAGTTTGGAAAAGCCTGATTTGGTAATCACACAATTTCTAGAAGTTATGGCCATCCTGGTTATACCTGCACAAATAAGATAGACAATGTTCTAGCATATGTCTCTAAGAAGATAAAACAATTTTTTACTTATTTATAATATAAAGCATATTACAGGTATACCACACAATCTTACAGTTATAGAAAGATCAAATCAAACTATAAAGAATATGTTAAGCAAACAGAAAGGGATGGAAAATACCCCCAGAAATAAATTTGCATAATGCTTTATTACCCTTGAATTTTCTTAAAGCTAATGAGAACAACAGCAACAGAGAGACATTGGATAATAGAAAAAAACCTTCTGAATTAAATCAGTCAGTGTATTTCAAGGATTTGACCTCAGAATGGAAGCCAGGAGATGTGCTACATTGGGGAAGGAGTTTCATTCTTGCTATAGATACCATCAAAATTAATAAAGATTCAGGTTGAAAAAGAGATTTCTCTTAATAAAGAGAGATGACAGCTCATCCACAGAGGTAACAATTCTACAGGTGGTAAGGAAACCTCATAAGGGTTAGGGCAGGGTTCTGTTCTTGTCATTGCAGGATACACCCATCTTCAAAAAGTTGAGAGGCCTTGGATAATTAGATGCCTAAAGAAGAGAAAGCTATCCAGAAAGAATCACCAAGAAAAAAGAACATATCCTCTTCAGGGTAAAATTTCACTACCTAAACATACATATCTCCCTACTTCTCAGTATAATGATAGTCATGACTCACTTAAAAATCAAAGCTGGCTTTGAAGTTGGACAGTGGCTATCTTAATCTAAAGCCAAGCATGTTGTTAAAAGAAAAATTCAGAGCTTCTGTCTTATGTCAGGAGCCACCTGGTATGGGACAGAGGAAGAAAAAGATTAAGAAAATTTTACTTCTCCTTGTACCTATTTTTCTTTCTATGGTACCTTTTGTTTAATATATGTCTATATGAATAATGTTTAAATTTTCCACAATAAACAATAAAATTTCATAAAGTAATCTCTGAAGTTTCCAGGAAGAAGATGGGGCCCCACAACAACAATTCCACCTGGTTGTTATGATGTCCTTATGATGAATCACTTTAAGATTGGTTTTGGGTTACAAACTACTCAAGATGATTGCAACTTGGCTAGCTGAGATAGTGTACTTTATTACAATGTTCTGGCCAGAACTTCA
Source organism: Chionomys nivalis (assembly GCF_950005125.1). NCBI lineage: Eukaryota > Metazoa > Chordata > Mammalia > Rodentia > Cricetidae > Chionomys > Chionomys nivalis. The sequence goes on along the minus strand of NC_080087.1, from coordinate 123,150,385 downwards.
AATAAGAACTTCAGAAAAACCCAATCAACACTCAAAGACTATCTGCAATTGTACCAGACAGTAATCTTGAAACTTAACCAGCATTTAAATTTTTACAGAATCCCATAGAAATAACATCGCCTCCATGACAGTTGGAAATAATTCTAGAAGACAACATCTCCTCTCCCAACAAAGTTTGTCCTCAGGATTAGGGACATCTATTAGGGGTTGGTTATAAGTTGTATAGGGTTGGGTGTGGAAATTAAGTAGACTCGGAAATCTCTTTTGAAAAAAGAAAGTAATAGGATGGAATAATAGGTAGGTTAGTGTGCACTTACTCACACTAATAATAATAGTGAGAATACTTGTGAGCTATTATTTATAGATAATCTACATTGTATAGATTCATGTATATTGATACAAATTCAAATTATGTTTATTATATTTAATATGCTTCTATTTCTGCTTACAATATTTGTGTACCAATCAAAATTATTTTGTCAAATTGTATGCATGCATACTTTTACCTCTGCTTAAGATATTTTATATATTGATGTTGCCGGGTGGTGGTGGTGCATGCCTTTAATCACAGCATTCAAGAAGTAGAGGCAGGCTGATCTCTGTGAGTTCAAGGCCAGCCTGGTCTACAAGAGCTAGTTCCAGGACAGGCTCCAAAGCTACAGAGAAACCCTGTCTTGAAAAAATCAAACCAAACAAACAAACAAACAAAAAACAAGATATTTTGTATATTGATGCAATTTTAGGATATATTTATCATATTGCACTATATATTTCTACCTCTAATCAAGATACTTATACATTGTTTACATTTTGAGGTCATTGTCCTCATTTGCAGCACATTTGTTTAAAGATTGTTTAATATTTTAATATGAAGCCTTAGTCTTTAAGATATACAGGTATTAAGAATTATAGGTCAATAGTCATCCATGTTTGTCATACTTATAGTTATACTTATTAGATTCTTTAGATGCACAGAGATTGTATTCTGTATAGAGAGGTAATCTTCAACTACTTCAAAGAACTGTAGGATTAGGCATTTAAATACCTTAGGATTCTATTGACATGAGACACAATTGCTACTGGCAGCACTGATCTATCCCCAAGAAAGTGTTGGGCACAGAAGAGAATCCACTTGGAGCTTGTTTTCTTCTTGACAAAACTAACCTTTGGACAAAAAACTGCCTTTTCCTTGACCACTGACAAAATGCATAGTCACAAGACTGGACAAGCAGGATATAAGCAAAACGACTCCCAAGCCTTGTTAAGACAGGGTAAGATGGATTTTAAATTATTTTCTGCCTTGGAAAATGGTCTGTCATTTACTCTAGACCTTAATCAAAATTGGTTGCCCCAACATTGCAAATGAGGCTTTGGATTATTGCCCAGGAAGACAGCAGGTTGTCTCTGTTATTTCTTGCACCTTTTGGAAGTTGCTTGATTGCACTTTCTGTTTTCTCAAGTAATATTATTTCCCTTCTCAGGTCTTTGATAGTTACTTCCCTCTCATGACTTAACCAAGATATTTCTAATATAAGACTTGGACTCCTTAGGATAGGATAACTATTGAAACATTCAGCATACGTTTCTTGCTTGATGTTGTTTGTGCTGGTTATAATTCTAATTTTTATACTTGTTGTTTGTTATTATTGTATATAGCTTTGTACTAGGCTTAAAAACTCTCTTATTTAGAATAAAGGGGGTGGTGCTGTGGAAACTCCTTCAGTCAATAGTCTTTAAGATACTGGCCCACTTTGTGCATGATCTCATGTACTATATATGCAGACAAAAAGTGTGTGTGGGCCCCTTAGCTACTGGATTTGGTTCAGTTCCCAGAACACATAGAGAACTACAGATCACTTCTCTTTCTGTGAGTTTACCTTCAAATAAAAAAAAACCAAAACCTTTATTATACTCCATTCTGAACTAATGTGGAAATCTTTCATACTGCAGCATTTGCCTCATCTACTTTCACTTCAGATAACCCCTTTCAGGCTAGGAGAGGTTGTTCAGTTCCTCACACATGTTGACAAGCATGAGCAAAGAGATCATGAGAAAACAATCAGCAACCATAAATGCAAGCATAAACAGCAGAATCCAAGAGATAGAAGAGGAAATCTCAAGTGCTGAAGATACAATATAGGAAGTAGACTCATTAGTCAAAGAAAACATTAAGTCTAACAAAAGCCTTACACAAAATATCCAGGAAATGGGGGACACAATGAAAAGACCAAGTCTAAGAATAATAGGTATAGAAGGAGAAGTTCAACTCAAAAGCACAGGAAATATATGTAACAAAATTAAAGAAGAAACTTTTCAACCTAAAGAAAGATATGCCTATGAAGATACAAGAAATTTACAGAACACCAGACAGACAGGATCAAAAAAATTTCCCCTTGCCACATAATAATCAAAACACTAAACATACTGAATAAATAAAGAATATTAAGAGATGCAAAGGAAAATGGCCATGTAACATATAAAAGCAGACATATCAGAATTATACCTGATTTCTCAATGGAAAGAATGAAAGCCAGAAGGTCCTGGTCAAGTGTTATGCAGACATTAAGAAACCACAGATGCCAGCCCAGACTACTATACCCAGCAAAACTTTCAGTCACCATAGAAGAACAAAACAAGATATTCCATAACAGAAACAGATTTAACCAATACCTAGCCACAAATCCAACCCTACACAAAGTACTAGAAGGAAAACTCCAACCCATAGAATTTGGCTACATCAACAAAATCACAGACAATTGATGATCTCACAGCAGCAAATCCCAAAGAAGAGAAAAACACACAAAATTGCATCATTAACAATGAAAACTAAATTAACAGGAGATAGAAATTACTGATTGTTAATACCCTTTAATAAAATGGACTCAACTTACCTACAAAAAGACACAGGCTAACATATTGGATATGAAAACACAATCCATCCTTCTGCTGCATACAAGAAACACATCATAACCTCAAAGACAGACATCACTTCAGAGTAAAGGGTTGGGAAAAAATTCCAATCACATGGACCCAAGAAACAAGCTGGTATAGCTATCTTAATATCTAACAAAATATATCTCAAACTAAAATCAATAAAAAGAGACAAAGAAGGACATTCCATATTAGTCACAGAAAAAAAAAATCTATCAAGAGGAAATCTCAATACTGAACATCTATGCCCCGAATACAAGGGCACTCTCATATGTAAAAGAAACACTTCTAAAGCTTAAATCACACATTAAACCCCACACACTAATAGTGGGAGACTTCAACACTCAACTCTCACCACTGGACAGGTCAGTCAGACAAAAAATGAACAGAGAAATAAGAAAACTAACAGATGTTATAACTCAAATAAACTCAAATAGACATCTACAGAATATTTCATCCAAACATAAAAGTATATAGCTTCTTCTCAGCACCTCATGGAACCTTCTCAAAAACTGACCACATACTAGGTTAAAAAAAAACAAAAACAAAAACAACAACAACAAAAATCCTCAATAGATAAAAGAATGGAATAACCCCATGTATTATATCAGATCACCATGGTTTAAAACTAGAATTCAACAGCAACACTAATTCCAGAAAGCCAACAAATACATGGAAATTAAACTATGCTCACCTGAATCATTAATGGTTTAAGGAAGAAATAAAGGGAGAAATTAAATACTTCCAAAAATTCAATAAAAATGACCACACAACATACCTAAATTTATGGGTCGCTCTCCATAGCACAAAGCAGTGTTAAGAGGAAAGTTCACAGCACTAAGTGACTACATAAAGAACTGGAAAAAAAAATCCCACACAAGTGAATTAACAGAACATTTGAAAACTTTAGAGCAAAAAGAAGCAAACTCACTTGGGTGAACTAGATGGCAGGAAATAATCAAATTGAGAGCTGAAATCAACAAAATAGAAACAAAGAAAACAATACGAAGAATCAACCAGACAAAGACCTCATTCTTCAAGAAAATCAACAAAATAGACAAACCTTTATTCAAACTAACCAAAAGGCAGAGAGAGAATATTCAAATTAACAAAATCAGAAATGAAAAGGAGGACACAACAACAGACATGGAGGAAATCTAGAAAATCATTAGGTCATATTTTGAAAACCTGTACTCCACAAAATTAGAAAACTTAAAGGAAATGGACAACTTTCTGGATAAATATCACTTACCAAAATTAAATCCAGACCAGATAAGAAAATTAAACAGACCTATAACTGCTAAAGAAATAGAAATAGTCATCAAAAGTCTCCTAATAAAAAAAAAAAGCCCAGGACCAGATGGTTTCAGCTCAAAATTCTACAAGATTTTCAAAGAAGAACTAATACCAATTCTCCTCAAATTGTTCCACACAGTAGAAACAGAAGGAACATTGCCAAACTATTTATGAGGCTACAATTACTCTGATACCCAACTGCATAAAGACATTAATAAAGAGAATTACAGACCAATCTCACTCATGAACATTGATGCAAAAATATTAAATAAGAATACTAGTGAATCAAATCCAAGAACACATCAGAACCATCATCCACCATGATCTAGTTGGCTTTATCCCAGAGATGCAGGAATGGTTCAACATATGAAAATCTGTCAACATATCTACCATATAAACAAACTGAAAAATAAAAAAACACATGATCATCTCATTAGATGCCAAAAAAGCTTTCAACCAAATACAACATCCCTTCATGATAAAGGTCTTGGAGAGATCAGGGATACAATGAACATACCTAAACATAATAAAGGCAATATACAGCAAGCTAATAGCCAGCATCAAGCTAAATAGAGAGAAACTCACAGTGATCCCACTGAAATCAGGAGCCAGACAAGGTTATCCATTCTCTCCATATCTAATGAATATAGTTCTTGAGGTCCTAGCTAGAGCAAAAAGACAACAAAAGGAGCTCAAGGGGATACAAATTAGAAAAAGAAGAAGTAAAACTCTTACTATTTGCTGATGATATGATAGTTTACATAAACAACCCCCAAAATTCTACCAAGGAACTTCTACAACTCATAAACACTTTTAGTAATATAGCAGGATACAAGATTAACTCAAAAAAATTAGTAGCTCTCCTTTACACAGCTGGATAGAATGGGCTGCGAAAGAAATCAAAGAAACATTACTGTTCACAATAGCCACAAATAGCATAAAATATCTCAGAGTAACTCTAAGAAAACAAGTGGAAGAACTGTATGATAAGAACTTCAACTCTATGAAGAAAGAAATTGAAGAAGATACCAGAAAGTGGAAAGATCTCTCATGCTCTTGGGTAGGTAGAATTAAGATAGTAAAAATGGCAATCTTCTCAAAAGCAATCTACAGATTTAATGCAATGTCCAGCAAAATTCTTCATAGACATCCAAAGAACAGTAATCAACTTCATTTGGAAAAGGAAAAAAAAAAACCCAAAATAGTCAAAACAATCCTGTTAAATAAAAGAACTTCTGAAGACATCACAATCCCTGAATTCAACTCTACTACAGAGCTACAGTACTGAAAAAAGCCTGGAATTGGCATAAAAACAGACAGGAGGATCAAATGGAATTGAACTAAAGACCTGGATATTAATCCACACACCTATGAATACCTGATTTTTGACAAAGAAGCAAAAAATATAAAATAGAAAAAAGAAAGCACAAGTGGTGCTGTCATAACTGGATATCAACATGTAGAAGAATGAAAATAGATCCATATCTATCACCATGTACAAAACTCAAGTCCAAATGGATCAAAGACCTCAACATAAAGCCAGCTACACTGAACCTCACAGAAGTGAAAGTAGGAAGTACACTTGAATGCATTGGCACAGGAGACCACTTCCTAAATATAACCCCAGTAGCACAGACACTGAGAGAATGAATTAATAAATAGGACCTCCTGAAACTGAAAAGCTTCTGTAAAGTGAAGGACATGGTCAACAAGACAAAACAGCCTCCTATGGAATTTGAAAAGATCTTCTTTAAGCCCACCTCCAATAGAGGACTGATCTCCAAAATATACAAAGAACTCAAGAAATTGGTCACCAAAAGAAAAAAATAATCCAATAAAAAGATATAGTAGAGACCTAAACAGAAAACTCTCAAGAGAGGAATCTAAAATGGCTGAAAGACATATAAGGAAGTGTTCAATACCCTTAGCCATCAGAGAAATGCAAATCAAACAACTCTGAGATTCCATCTTACACTTGTAAAAATGACCAAGATCAAAACCACTGATGACAACTTATGCTGGAGGGGTTGTGGAGTAAAGGGACCACTTCTCCATTGCTAGTTGGACTGCAAGCTGGTACAGCCCCTTTGGATATCAGTATGGTGATTTCTCAGAAAATTAGGAAACAGCCTTCCTTGAGACCCAGTAATACCACTTTTGGGTATATATCCAAAGGATGCTCAATCATGTCACAAGGACATGTGCTCAATTATGTTCATAGCAGTATTGTTTGTTCCAAGCCAGAACTTGGAAACAACCTAAATGCCACTAAACCAAAGAATGGATAAGGAAATTTACACAGTGGAGTACTACAGAGCAGAAAAAATTGATATCTTGAAATTTGCAGGCAAATGGGTGGATCTAGAAAGCATCATATTGAGTGAGGTAACCCAGACCCAGAAAGACAAATATCATATGTACTCACTCAAACTCAGAAGTGGTTTTTTAGAAATAAATCAAAGAAAACCAGCCTACAAGTCATAATCCCAGAGAACCTAAATAACAATGAGGACCCTACGAAATACATATATGGATCTAATCTACATGCAAAGTAGCAAAAGACAAGATCTCCTGAGTAAATTGGGAGCATGGGAATCATGGAAGAGGGTTTAAGGGAAGGGGAGCAGAGAGAAATGTATAGCTCAATAAAATCAATAAAAAAGAGGAAAAATAGTTAGATTGAAATTAATTATATTATATTCCAAAGTTTGTGCAGATTTAATAATCACTATTTTATTAGATTTATAAGAAATATTTAGGTACCTTGAGAAAACTTACCAGAATTATTTTCACTGAAACAAATTTATCTAGCAGTTCAATGCCAGTTAGTAATGGGAACCAAACATTAATGTTCCTGAAGAGAATTGTCTAAACTTCCTAGGTTCATAATCAGAATTATAAGACTTTTATGTTGAAGACAAGAGATTAAAAGAACTATATTTTTGCATATGAAACTTGAATTAAGAAAATGTTGCTGATGAATTATTTTTTATGTGGTTACTGATAGTGTTTTCTGCTCATAAAATACAACTAGAAAATGTAGAAGACTTTCCACTGGAAAATCTTTTGATCATGATTGCTAATGTACTTGCTTGCTATGTTGTAGAGAACAAATCTGTTGCCACAAGTCCAGAAGGATAATTTGAATGTCCATGAATATTTGTCAAGGAGTACCCGTGATTTATTATGTCACAGTTTTTATGGGTCGCTAGCCCAGGCCCTGATATGGTCTTATCCTCAGCTCAGAATTTTACAAGGCTACAATTAAATGAGATCAGGACTCGTGGCTCATGGTTCTTCAAGGTCAGCAAAGGAGAGTGTCTCTGGCTCCCAGATCCTCTCTAAATAGTTCATCTGATGGGCTTGTCTGTGATGGTGTCCCTGTGTACTGACTCATATGCTATTTAAAAGTTTTAATTACATCTATGAAAATCTGCCATTATTTCCATATATCAGAACCTATTCATAGGAGTGACATTCCATTATTTCCACAGGTGCCATCTGTGCCACCCAAGTGGAGGGCTTCTATAGGGGTGTTGTCCATCAATAGTGAGGATGTTAGAATTTTGCCTCAGAAACAGTCTCCTTTTACTTCTTTTCATGAACACCCCAGAGTCTACCATTTCCTCCCCATAACCTATCACTTCCTCTCCCCAGCTCACAACTTCCTTTCCACAGCCCCCACTTCCACCCCACAGCCCCCGTTTCCTCCCCATAACCCCCACTTCCTTTCCACAGCTTTCCACTTCCTCTCCACAACTCACCACTTTCTCCTTACAGCTCCCACTTCCTCCCCATGGCTCACCACTTCCTCCTCACAGCTTTCCACTTCCTCTCCACAACTCACCACTTCCTTCCCACGACTCTCACTTCCTCCTCACAGCTTTCCACTTCCTCCCCACAGCTCCCACTTCCTCCCCACAGCTCCCACTTCCTCCTCACAGCTCCCACTTCTTCCCCACAGCTCCATCTTCCTCCACCATCATTGTGTTCCTTCATCCACATTGCATGAGAGCTGCAGGCTCTTTCCTCACCACCGCTTGGATCAGTTCTACTGTTTGTTTCTTTCATGACTGTGCCACTTATTGGACTGTTACATCTGCCACCTGCCTGGTTTCCCTGCCTCCAGCATCAGCCTCTCAATGAATTCTCTATACTTCAGCCAGAAAAATCTTTTTTTTTTATGTTTAAGCATAATTGATAGCATATGTTTTAACTTACAACTCATGACCCTATACATCTGTTATTTTTTTTTTTAATTTTCCCCTTCCTTCCCTCACTTTCTCTTTCATTTCTTGAGACCAGGTCTGACTATGGAGCCCTAGCTTGGCTAGAAACTCACTATGTAGTCCTGGTCAATCTCAAACTTGTTTTCTCTCTGCTTTTACCTCTTAAATGCTAGGATTGCTGGCAAGCATCTTCATGCCTGGCGTCTCTTTGGTTGATGAGTTTCCGATGTCTTCCTTGGCTGTTTGCCTCAGTACCTTCTGTCTTGTCTCTAAATGTCCCTTTCCTCAGCCTCCCTTGATTTCCCCATTCTCCATGCTCTTGTCATTTGTCATATTCCAATCAGTCTAAACGCTGCAACTCCAAACAGACCAAATCACTTCTCATTGTACTTGTTTTCAAACCTATGTTATGGTTTATATAGGAAGTGTCTCTTAACAGGCCCCTATAGGTCTACACTCTAGATTGTACATCTAATAATTGAGAATGAATTGAGTCCTGAAGTCCCCTATATAATCAAGGGATTAATCCATTGATGGGTTCACAATTGTTGGGGGGTGTATAAAGTTTTGGACGTAGGGTAAGATGGAGGAAGCAGGTCACTGTAGGCATGTTCTTGTGGGTTGTATGTTCTGCCAGGTTTCTTCCTCTTCCCAAACTCCTCAGTCATGAGGCAATCTGATGTAGTCCACCACATACTCCTGCCATGATGTTCAGCCGTTTCTAGAGATGTTACAGTCCTCTGACCCTCTGTGACATACATGGAAATTATTTTTTCCACATCTTATTTTTTTCTTAGACAAAAAGACACACAGAGGAAGAAATTGTTTATTATTTATTGTGATAGCTGCAGTAGCTGGCACGGTGTTGAGACACTTTTTAATAAAGGAAAGAAATAGATGAACGAACGCTTCAGGTCTCAGTACTTAAGTTTTCCTACTATAGGTGATATTGTCTATTATCTGCAGCTAACATAAGGGCTAGGGTTTTCATAAACTAGGTTTATCACTAGAATAGTGCAAATAAAATTAGAACTGTGGGGAAGTTGACTCCAACCGTGTGTGATGAATCTCTGGGAGTTATACCAGGAGCTTTGATGTAACAGAAAAGTAGCTCTATAAGCAGATAGCTTTCTTCAATGCACTTGAATGCAGCTGGTGTGGCCCTGCAGTTGGGTCTTGCCGATCTCCTGCTTTGGGGAACACAAATGACTGAAGGCTGTGGATGCTGCATTCTAGAACCATCCCTGGGTTTCCTCTAAGGCCATGCTTCTCCCTCTGCTTCCACTCATGACTGAATTCACTGAGAACACTGGAACACTGGATACTTACTGAAGGTCACATGCCAGCTCATTTTGGCTCAGTGACTTTGCCAAGTCTTTCTTAGGCTGCAGAGTAGGTGCTTGGGTTCAGAATTCTCCCTTTCTCCTTCACGGCTGCATTTGTTTTGGGGTCTGAAGACTTCCGCCAGGCTTCTCAAGGTCCTTCCTGCTTCCTTTCTACAGTTATTCTCCTTATAAAGTTTTTGGGAATTTAACTCCATCCTGGCATCTAATCCTTGGGAAGATGCAGAGCAAAAATGCAGTATACTCTAAAGCCATTTTCATTTGTGAGTTGGTATTAAGCAGTGGAAGATGTTGCTCTTTCAGCCTAACAACAGTAAAGGGAAATAAGGAAAGGAACCTTTTTAGCTCCTGCTTGAAGAAAACCTTTAAAGAATGTGTATGTGTTAAGGGTTGAGGAATTGCATAGTGTCAGTGCCAATCATGAGGGAGGCTCTAGAAGAAACAGACACAGGAGTCCAGATGTTGGGACTAGCTGCTTCTCTTAATCAGAAACTTTTCTCAGGGAACTCATTTCTCTGGCAACCTAAGCAAGACTCTATTAGCAATTCACACACACATACACACACACACATATATGCACATACACATGTACACAGACACAGGGGAGAGAGAGAAAGAGAGACTTAAAAACTCCTCTTGTGGTTCAAGTAGGAAAGAATAATAAATAAAATATGCAGAAGTAATAGGTCTATTTACAGAAATATGGTCACAATCTAAAATACCTTTCAGGGGTGATATAATATCCTTCAGGCTATTGGCACCTGTGAGTCTTGAAGGCATAGGAAGTGGAGAAATTCCTGGAAGAAAAAAAAAACATTCTTATAAAAAGCACTCTTACTACAGACATGGTCTTTTGTGAAGAAACCCAGTCGCCTACAGCAGCACACCTTCTCTCTGCCTCCCACCTGGAGGCATGTCCCATTGGTTAAAGTCAAACAGAGAGCAGTAAGCATGAGACAAGTGATGCAATCAGTGCATCCAAGGATACATAAAGCAGCTCAGAAAAGGAGTGGTGTGTACTGAGGTTAATGGGAGCTGTATTTCACACAATGCAAGGTAGATGCTAACTTCTGGAGGGCATGCATGGGAAACTGGTGTAGGAGGTCCTTCTGTCTATGTGTTGCTTTCATTGGTTAATAAAGAACTTCTTTAAGCTTATGGCAGGGAAGAACAGAACTACTCAGGAGAAAGCTAGGCTATCTGCTGGGATGAAGAAGGGTGGAGTAAGAGAGACACCGCGGATCGGCCACCAGAGATAGACATACTTTTCCAGTAAGCCACTGCCATGTGGCAATTCACAGATTAATAGAAATGGGTTAAATTAAGGTATGAGACTTAGCCAATAAGAAGCTAGAGCTAATGGGCCAAGCAGTGATTTAAAGAATACAGTTTCTGTGTGATTATTTTGGTTCTGGGTGGCCGGGATGAACAAGTGGTCTCCTTGCAACAGGAAACATAAAGAGAAGCAAAAATTAGGAGTTTGTTCTAGGTTGATGTTATCTCTGTTTTTCTTCCCTCCAAATAGCTAAAGTCAAATATTTTGGAATCTGTCAAAAATTTTAACCTGAGACATTGGCAGTGAGGCAAAACATATAGACTTCACATGACTCTCTGGGTTAGGTTCTTGTTTTGTTGACACCAATTGTCTAGTCTGATTCCTACTTTCTGGACTGAGCCCACTCATTAGATGACCCCAATTCTTCTATTACCCCACTAACAGGCTGAGCCCTCATTTCTGGGATCATGCCACCATGATATAACCCCGCTTTCCTGCCTGGACTCTTGTGATCAGTGATACCTGATACCAGAGCTGAGATGGCTCTTGTCCTGCACTGGTGTGTGTAGGAGAGGCCCTGATCAGCGGCTTCTATCAGTCATCTTGCTTTCTTCATGCTGCTCACAGTTTACTGGGGACAGAGTGTAGGAGGGTAAAGTTGCCCTACCTGCTTGTTATCAACACCTTCCCACTCAGAAGGGATAGCAGCAAGCCTGAAATAAGCATGCTTTCAGATTGAGGTAGGAATACACAATTTGTCAAGACTTGAACCCATATCAGGGTGATGCTATTAGCCTTCCCGTTACAGCAGAACCTATAGGTCTTCCACCTGAGTCAAGTCCCAGTGGACTGGGAGGGGCAGAGTTTCTGTGAGTTGGTGATGCTTCTGAAATGGTCCTTTCACACAAAAGACTTTTGGAATAAACACAGTGGAGCTGGTTCGAAGAGATGCATGTCTGTATTAGGTACTTGTCTCACTGTGACAAATATCCAACCAAAAAAACTCAAGAAAGAAAGGGATTATTTGGCTCACAGATGTGGTCCATCATGGGGGGGGGGGGGAGGCTGAATGGCAGGAGTGTGAGGCAGTTTGTCCCATTGTGTCTACAGTCACGAAACAGGGAGGGATGATGAATGTTAGTGTATAATTAGATTCTTCATTTTTAATCCTCTCATGACCATCCCAGGGGGATGGTACTATCTGCTTTTGGATGGTTTCCTGACCTCAGTTAGCCTAATCTAGAAATTCACTGACAGACATGTCAAGAAGTTTGTCCTCTACTTGATTCTAGATCCTGTCAAGTCAGCAACCAATATTAGCCTCACACTGTCCTGTGAAAATACTCCCCACTGACTGGGGACTTTGCAGGGTTGGGGGGCTCACTTCATGGATTCCCTCTTCTGAATTGTCTCTCTGAACTCTGCAGCAGATATTCTAGTTTTATAAAGGTCATGTCAATTCCCCTTAACAAGGTGGTGTTCTCAAATATCAGAATATTAGAATTATATGGAAAGCTATTAAAAATTCCAATGACTAAACTGTGCTCTAAATCAATTAAATAAGAATTTTGGTGGGGGCAACCAATGGTGGAATTGCCTGGGGTATGTTTTTAAAATCAAGACACAGGTTCAAGATATTTCTTCTTCCCCAGTAGTCTCATAGCTGAATCCCTTTATTCTGTGATTTTCCCTAAGCTATTTACCCCCTGAGCTTAGGATCTAAATTCACAACTGTATTTTTCATTTTCTTTCTGAAGTTTAGAAGAAAGGGAACCTCAAAGGCCGTGACCTAAACTTGTAATGTTTGAATGAAAAATTTGATCCATAGGAGAAAACTTAAGTAAAGTTAGGTTTGGGGTGGCAATAGTTTAGACTACTCCAACTGATTTTGTAGATACTGAAAATACTCCCAGTGTTCATTGACTTACTCTAGACAAAGCAAACAAAACAAAACAAAACTAAACTAAAGAAAAACCGAAAGATCAGTTTGATTCACATTTTGAAAAGACAGAATATTCAGTTTATGGAGAATCTTGAAATCCATGTATCCATGTGACGGATTTTTTTTTTAGTTAAGAGAGTAGACAATGGTGAAGCACTAAATATTTCAGAGCATGAGACTTTCATGTGGGAACTTACTTATAGGGCAAGGGCTCTGACAGTGGCCATTAGGATGGAGATAAACAGAGACGTCCATCCTCCAAGATAGAAAGCCAAGGAGAAGCAGCAGCAAGCATGCCCAAAGCCAGTAGGATGCAAAGGGAAGGATAGGTATAGCTGCCCTGGGGAAAGCCTTTGACCTCTTTTCCATCTCATCAAGGAAATCATGAACAAGATCTGAGTTTTAAGGATGGGCATGTAGAAGAATGACTTTGGGCCAAATGCTATTGACCTCAGTAGAAATATTGAGCATAGAATGAAGACCCAATGAGAAGAATGGTCTTGAACCTTAGACTTTATCTCTCTCTCCTTGGAGTCTCATTAAGGACAGGGCTCAACTATTCATTCCACAGAGGTTGCCCTATAGTGGTGCTCCAATATAAAGTTGGCATTGGTCCACGAATTGACAAGATGATACAGGAGTCACCAAGACACCTGGATTTCTCTCTCTGGAATTTTCCATGGTGATCAGCTTAACTTTGTATATTTGATTGTGAATATGGTTAAATCCAAAGGGACACAGGAGAAAGTTGACCAAAAAATGTTGGCCATTCCTCCATTGGTAGGTTTGACTTGGCAACTTGATTCTCTCTAATCTGAAGTTCAGAAGAGAAGGGGAAAAATGAAAAAGAGAAAGAAAGCCAGAAGAGGATTTTTTTTTTTTAACTTTTCAAGTTCATGATATTTCAGCTGTAGATACAGCTGAGACCAAAGCTTTGACCTTGGCTCATCGTCACTTTCATCTAGACAGCAAACTGTTTTATCAGAAGTTAGAAACAACAGCACACTCTTAGACGTGACCTCATGATCCGAATCTGTTCCAAGCTTGTGAGATTTGGGGGGCTCTCTGAAAAGTCCATGGCTGCTGATTCAGAACAGAAAGGCATACATTGCAGTGATTCTGGTTTTCTGATTTTGAAATCTGATTTCCGTTTCCCCTTAGCTGTACATCTTCAGCCTTCCTTGGCCTAAGTGTTGCAAACTGTGAATGAAAATTAAAATGGTATTTTTATCCCAGGGCTGCAGTGATACATGAATAATATTGGAACACAAGGTTAACTAGAAGCATGCGAGATGCATAGTAGGTTCTCAGTAACTATTAACTGCCTTATTACCTTTCAGTCAAGAAACGACAGCCGTATGATGGTTGACACTGATAATTGATAACTGACTTGATAATGGTGTAAAATCACTGTGGAAAGAAACCTCTGGAGATATATGAAGGAGTTTCTAGGCTGGGTTGAGGTGGAACTACCTATTCTAAATGTGGGAGGCATTATTCCATAAGTTGAGGTCTGGAGCTGAGTGAAAAAGAGAAAGGGAGCCAAGCTCCAGCCCCCGCTGCTCTCTGTTGCCTAGCTGTGGATACAATGTGACCAGTACCTCATCTTCTGCAGCCATGACTTCCCACGCTGAAGGATGACACCCTTGAACTGTCAGCCAAAAACAACCTTTCTTTTGTTCAGCTGCTTTTATCTCAACAACACATAACGTAACTAATACAAGTTCCTTTTCCTTCCTTCATCATTCCTGAGTTAATATGTCAGGGAAAAACATTGCCAGAACACACACCTAGATTCTTCTTCTTTTTTTTTTTTTTTGATGGACTGATAACAAATGGGCATTTTAATGAATCTTCCTTCAGATTTAGGTCTGTCCTCTCGGTTTTGAGATTGCTTCTTTATTTATTTATTTATTTATTTTTATTATTTAATTAAAAATTTCCACCTCCTCCCCTCCTCCCAGTTCCCTCCCGCTCCCCCCATCACCCTTCCCCTCCCTCTCCAGTCCAAAGAGCAGTCAGGGTTCCCTGCCCTGTGGGAAGTCCAAGGTCCTCCCCCCTCCATCCAGGACTAGGAAGGTGAGCATCCAAACAGACTAGGCTCCCACAAAGTCATTACATGCAGTAGGATCAAAACCCAGTGCCATTGTCCTTGGCTTCTCAGTCAGCCCTCCTTGTCAGCCACGTTCAGGGAGTCTGGTTTGATCACATGCTCCATCATCCAGCTGGCCTTGGTGAACTCCCATTAGATCAGCCCCACCGTCTCAGTGGGTGGGCGCACCCCTCAGGGTCCTAACTTCCTTGCTTATGTTCTCCCTCCTTCTGCTCCTCATTTAGACCTTAGGAGTTCAGTCCAGTGTTCCAACGTGGGTCTTTGTCTCTAGCTTCATCCATCGCCAAATGAAGGTTCTATGGTGATATACAAGATATTCATCAGTATGGCTATAGGATAGAGCCATTTCAGGCTCCCTCTCCTCAGCTGTCCAAGGATCTAGCTGGGGACATCTCCATGGACACCTGGGAACACCTCTAGAGTCAAATCTCTAGCCTACCCTAAAATGGCTCCCCTAATTAAGATATATACTTCCCTACTCCCATATCCACCCTGCCTCCATCCCAAACTCTCATTCCCCCAAGCTCTCCCCATCCTCCCCTTCTCACTTTTTTCTCCCCATTTCCCCTTACCCACCCCCAAGTTTCCAATTTTTGCCTGGCAATCTTGTCTCCTTCCAATATCAGGAAGATGACTAAATGTTTTTCTTTGGGATCACCTTATTTAGCTTCTCTAGGATCTCATATTATAGGCTCAATGTCCTTTATTTATGGCTAGAATCCACTTATGAGTGAGTACCCAGACCCTGGCAAGTTGTATTTAACTCCTACCAGTCTGCATTTGTTTATCTATACAATGATGAGCTTAGCATCCTTTGCCATAAAAAGATGAAATGTAAAAGTAAATGAGACAACAGCTCCCTAAACTGATTAAGGGATGCTTTTGCAGGGATGTTATTTGGGCTTTCATATTGGCTCTCACTCCCTGTCTCATCCTTACATGTAGAATTATCAGACTAGAGATGCTTTGGGGTTATACTTTTCCCCTGAAGGAGTTGGGACAGGAGCACAGTAAGGATGTCCTGTTTGTCTTCTTTATCTCCCATTTCTCAGCTTCGCTCTCTTATTGGGGGCTTAATAACAAATATCTGTCAAGTAGACATTGACAGGGTAACACGTGCCTATAATCTTGGCTCTTGGGAGGCTGAGGCATGAGAATTGACACAAATTTGACATCAGCCTGGCCACAGAGTGAGATCCTGTCTAAGAAAAAAAAAGAATCTAACAATTTAGAGGAAGAGTTTGGAGCTAACTTGAAGCTGTGTACTCTACACATGAGAACTTTAAGCTTTAATAGATTACAGCATTTGTGGTATAATTTAGTCCCAGGAAAAAAAAGGAATACAAGAATGGTGATCTGGTCACTTAGACCTGGTCAGGAGCATGGATTTGAATCCTACACATGGCCCAGCCATGACTATGGCATCAACCAGGGGCTCACTACAAAGGGCTTCCCAGAAACAACAGGACTAAATCAAACTTCCTCTGTGTCCTTTTTCAGGTCTTCCAGAATCTCCGAGCAATTATCACAGCGCAGACATGTCAACTTAACTAATCTAAAGGTCATTTTAATAGAGCTGACAGTGATGGAAAAAGAAACAGCGAACTACCATACCTAGAAATCACCTGCAGAAAGGCAGGCAGAATGACTTGTCACCTCGTGGATTAAGGGATTCTGCATTTTTTATGGAATAGGTTAAATCATTTAAAAACATAAAGAGAAATTATGAGGGGTGGTACACTCTGGTCCTTCTCAATGGTTGTCCTAATAGGGGCCATGCTGTGCACCCGTTCTGAAGGCTGGCTTGCTGAGCCCTCTACATATAACACTTTGACGCTCAAGGACTTCATTTTGGAAGAGGATCTCGGGCATGACCTTTCTCAGAACAGACACTAAGGTAGGATGCCCAGGAAGACTTAGGCTGATCGGGTGGGGTGAATCATTCTTTGATGTAATTGTCCTGTTCATGGATCTCTAGAAGGAACATTTCTTACTCACTAGCCTGTCTAGATATGAGAACTCCCAATCTGGGCTGGCCACTTTCTGTTCTCTCTCTCCTGGCTCTCACTCTTATTGAGGATGGGGGCCAAGATTGGCCGCTGTCAGTCAGTGTGTGAGGCTGACCCAGGGAACGCTCCATGGATCCCTGACTTGAGACTCAGGTAGATCCATCATGGCAGTTTGGGAGCTTTCTAATGTAGGTAAAAGGAGAAGCTGGGATGCTTGAGCAAGTATATGTTTCTATGTTGAGAACTTTGACGCATATTCACACAACCACTGAAATGAATAATGGACATGTATTCTAGATAGGGAGGTTCGAAAGCAGTGAGGTGTCACTATGGGTGGCTCAGGAGTCTGTCACTTACCTGTGAAGATAATTCACTGGCAGAAGGGCCTTGGCCATCATATTCTCTTAATCTTCTGATCAGGGACCCCTCACCACATAAACGGGTACAGTGAGTTAACCCCTTCTATCCATCTACCTCGGGCCTTCCTCCATCTCAGAACCACACAGTCCAGGAGAACAGGCTCAAAGGGAGGAGTCAGAACTCAGGAGTTCTGGTCATTTCATGGCTGTACAGTATAGACATCTTAGTGAGACAATGAGACACACAGAATGCTATCTGGCTTCATCTCCTCAGCAGGCTCCACAATCTGAAGGAGAAGATGTAGCTGTAATTGAGCCAGGTTGCATGCAAACAGGGCAAACTCATCTTCATTCTCACCGATTTGCATCAGAGAAAGGAGAGAGACTGCCAAGAACAGCAAAGAGTGTGCAGTTTGGACTTTCTAAGCAGGCCAGCTGCCAGTAACCAAACTGGTGTAGGAGCAATAAATATTGGTCAGTCACCATGCATATCAAATTAATGGAAATTTGACTCCTGAAGGGAATACTGTGGCACTTTGTACATGTTAAGGTAAATATTGCAAATATTAAGTTTTGAGTTGATGGACATAGTTGAACAGCGCCTCATCTGGTGAGAGGGGTCTTGAGAAAGAGAGAAAGGCTTTGATTTTCGACGAAAACATCACAGTTGGTTTTGTGCAACTGTATCAGAAAACCCAAGACTGGGTAGTTTACAAGGAATAGAAATTTACTATGAAAACTGGGACATCCTCATTGAAGGAACTTTATCTGGTCAAGGTCTTGTTCATTGTGGCATGACAGAAAACTTCACATTGCAGGTGGGATCTAGAGAGGGTTTGGTTTGTTTTCTTACCAAACTCAATATCATGGTAATGACCTCACTTCTACAATATTAACCTCAATCTGTTCAGAGGGCAATCCCGCATGAACTATCACTCGACAGGCTTCCTGCCTAATCAGTGTTGCACTGGACATAGACATTCTAAGTCTTGGCTTTGGTGAGTGTAGACACACAACAGTAACCAGTGGGAGTGTTAGGTGCAAGTCCAGGTTACAGTTATCAAGGGCAATTCAGATACTGCTCAATGGACAAAAGCAGTCTCTCTCAATCCCACTTTCTCTCAAGTAAGTACATTGGAGGAAGTTGTGGTGGTGCAAACCTGCAATCCCAGAGTGTGGGAGGGAGAGGTGGAAGAAGCAGAAGTTCAAAGCCAGTCTCAGATACATAGGGAGTTCAAAGTCATTCTGGACTATGTGAGATTCTGTCTCAAAAAAGAACAAAGAACGGTATAGGAGGTCCTTCTGTCTATGCATTTCTCTGATTGGTTAATAAAGAAACTGCCTTGGCCTGTAGATAGGGAAGAACTAGGTGGGGAAAAAGTGTACTGAATGCTGGGAGAAGGAAGGCAGTGTCAGAGACACCATGGAGCCACCTCCACCAGAGATAGACACGCTGAAACTGTGCTGGTAGGCCACAACCTTGTGGTGATGCACAGATTAATGGAGATGGGTTAAATTAAGATTTAAGATTTAAGAAGTTAGAGCTAATGGGCCAAGCAGTGATTCAATTAATACAGTTTCTGTGTGGTTATTTTGAGGCTAAGCTAGTGGGGCAGCTGGGACCAAGAAACAGCCCCCTCCTCCTACAAAAGAAAAAATAGCAAATTTAGCTAGCAGTGTTGGCGATGTGGATGAGAATGCAGGAAATGTTTCATTCACTCACTCACCACGTGACTATCAAGCACAGGCATAGACTAGGTGCTGCACTGAATACTTCACTATGTGAAGAGAGTGCAGTTTCTTCTTTTTTATATTTCAGTTAATATACAATAATATTGTATATTCTCTTTCCTCTCTCCAAACCTTCCAGTGTCCTCTATCTCCAGCCCCTCTCCCCTTCCCCCCAATGCTTCTAGAATTCATAACCTCTTTTCTGTGATTATTGTAGTTCCACATCATAT
The DNA here is from genome assembly GCF_950005125.1 of Chionomys nivalis. Classification (NCBI taxonomy): domain Eukaryota; kingdom Metazoa; phylum Chordata; class Mammalia; order Rodentia; family Cricetidae; genus Chionomys; species Chionomys nivalis. The sequence continues at coordinate 123,130,926 of NC_080087.1, read as the reverse complement.
AATTCTCCTGCTCCAGTTGTTGGTAAGATAGCTCCATATTGGGGGTCCCCAGAAGGCACAAGCTGTACACTTTATCTTCAGGCATCTCTGTGATGAGTAGGTGGCATCAGCTTCATCTGTCCCAAGAGTTCGTGCCCACCTCCAGGATATCTACATGTCATTAACCATTAGTAAGGCGTGGCTCTTCCCACAAGTAATTTCCAGGTAGTTTCAACTAGACTGTCATGGTTGGGGTTTGGCTAGGAGCCCCCTCCAGATGTTCATAGTGATATTTCCCCAGAAATTTCACCCCAGACACACAAAACAAGTAGAGCCATAGCGTTCTGTAGGTCCTCGGAAAATTCAGACTGAGGTCCACTCTGCCAAGTTCCTGAATGTCCTTGGACCACAATGGGAAATAAAGTCTGGAGAACTTCAGGGACCAGCTGGCGTGCATCCTCAGATGTCAGGCCACACACGGGTACATTCTGCTGTCAGACCAGATACATGAGGGCCACAGGATGTTCAGTCCCCAGTCAGGGAAAGTTTTGGGATTTGTCTGTTCTATTTCCATGCAGATGAGGGAACAGATTAAGAGACATGTTGAGGTCATGTGGCTCATCAGTAGCTGGCTGCATCAGATCCAAACTCTCTCAGATCAATATTCTTGGTAACTGTCTCTCTGTCACTGTTCCTCAAAACATTGGTTCAGATGCCTGAAGTTTTTCTCAAACACTGGATGCATCTGTGCAGGAGTTTCCAAACCAACATACTATACCCAGCTCACACTGGTGATTTTAGTTGTTGCTGATAAAAGTCGAGGTGGTGTATTTTCAAGGAGATATTTTTCATTATAAAAAACAAGGAGGTTAGATTCTCTCAAAATGTTAAAAAAAAAAAAAACTATGGATCATCAAGGCTACAACCATCAAGAGTTGCCACACTGCCATAACTATTTGGGTGCTCAGATTGTCCTGGGAGACTTTCTTGCTACTGTGAAGGAGAATTCTTCAGCTCCCACTTCTCAAGTGTCCACTGTACCCTCAGCCAGCCTCTCTTCACTCCGAAAGAAACCCACACATTATTCCTGGAATCCCAGCCATGCCTGAGGACACCTGTGCATCACCCTGAGTCCAGCCATGCCTGAGGACACCCACACATCACCCCTGGGAATTCAGTTATGCCTGAGGACACCTAAATATCACCCCCCTGAGAGCCCAGCCCTTCCTGAGGATGCCCACACATCACCCCTGAGAGCCCAGTCATGCCTAAGGATACCGGTGCATCACCCCTGAGAGGCCAGCCAACCCTGAGGATACCAATGCATCACACACACAGCCTGCCTGCCCAAGAACCCAGCCATTCCTGCTCACCAAAGCCACAACACTAGCCTTTCTGGGCTTCTGCTTCTATCCTTTGTAGACAAGTTATTTTCTTTTTCTTTAGAGTCCCCAGTAAGCCCCTGGCAGAGGATGTTAAGCTAGGATTCCCAGATAGTCTTCAGAGTAAAGATTTCCTGGAATTTATCTGCAGAACGTTAAATGCATGTGTAGCATGAAAGGAAATCATCCTTAGCTTTTCAAATCCTTTCCTCAGGATCCTAAAAAAATGACTTCTGTTCCCTGATGGCCCCTGTGGCCCTGTCTTCCTGCAGGTGTCTTTTCTCTGGCTCAAACGGTCTCAGATTCCTAAGGTAGTGGTTCCACCCATCCATGAAACTGGGGAGAACACGGTCATTTTTTGTTGTGGTTCTGGGACTTCTTCCCCCACCCCATTTTGTTTTGAGTTTTTGGGCCAAGGTCTTCCTACATAGCCCAGGCTGGCCTGATACTCATTGTGTAGCCCAGGCTGGCCTCACACTCACAGTAATTGACCACGATTACAGAAAATGCACTAAATCCTCTCAGAAGTTTGCGCTAGTTTGTGATCGTCTGCAACATGGACTTCTAGGTTTTTCTTTGGATTGTTTTGAAACATCTTGCTCTTTGACACAAAGTAAATAATTTCAGTGGGATTCAGTCAGTCTCACAGACTTGTGACATCTTCTAACTTGTTTGAAAACCTAAGTGAGAAGAGAAGGTCATGGAACTACCTGTCCCTCCAGAAATATAAGAAACAAAACAAGAATCGCTATTGATTCCAGCAAACTATTGACTGATATTCAAAGACTCACAAACATAAAGCAAGAATGAATGATTTTTTCCAATTCTGACAGACCAGACTCCCAGTGAGTTGTCAAATATACATCTCTAAGCGCCAAGAACAAAGACTAACAACAGCCCAAAGAATGGCCTTTGGCTTTTAGGAGGAAGATGCTTTTGCTTTGTCATTTGCTGGCTCAGCTCTGTCACCAAAGGCACAACCTCCTTTGATTTACATTTCCAGCTGGTCACTTTTTAAAAGCTATTTTTGAGATTATAATATAAATGTATCAGTGCCCCATATCATTTCCCTTGATCCCTCCCATGCAACCCCTTGCTCCTTCAAATTCTTAGCCTCTTTGTTTTTGGTAATTGTTGTCACATAGATGGATGTGTAGCCACTTCATACGTGCAGAATATGCACTGTGCCACTGCATGCCAGAGGAACAAGGGTCCGAAAGAAAAGAAAGGGATTCAGAACAGGAATTCCTTCTTCTGCTCTCTTTTCTTTAATCCGGGAGGAAACACCAATCTCCACTGGTCAGATGGGGCTCTTTGAAGAAGCAGCACCATGGACACCAGGCTGGCTCTACTTTAGGGAGCCCACAGTAGATCTAGGATCTGCACCGGGGGCAGTAAGAGCAGCTCCTCATCAGTGAGCAGGGTCCTTCCTCATCCTCTTCTTTTTTGATATTGGTTTCATCAAGGATAAGTAACTTAAACTGCCTGCTGTCCTTGACACTTTATCTACTAGATAAAGGGCAGTGGTTTATTTAATACTCAGAGCCTGACCCAGGAAAGATGTTCTTTTTTTTTTTTTTTTTTTTTTTGGTTTTTCGAGACAGGGTTTCTCTGTAGCTTTGGTGCCTGTTCTGAAACTAGCTCTTGTAGACCAGGCTGGCCTCGAACTCCCAGAGATCCACCTGCCTCTGCCTCCCGAGTGCTGGGATTAAAGGCGTGTGCCACCACCGCCCAGCAGGAAGGATATTCTTTTAAGAAAGGTGGGAGGGATTTTCATATTCATTGACAAATATTTACCAGTCGGATGAACTGACTTGTACAGCATTCCATTTGCGAGGACACTGTATTTCAAAAATAATAAATAAATAAAACAAAGCAAAGCATAAGTTGGGTTGTTACACTTGCTAGTGTTAGGAAAGATGGACAGCTGGAGAAATGGGGTCCTCTCAGTTGCAGAGACTCGAGTGCTCCATGGTTCCATCATACCATGCATCATAAACCCTTCCTCTCCTTGCTTTTGAGTTTTGGTACCCTGAAAACAAAAATTGTGTGGATCTTTTCTCCACAGACTCATATAATGAAACCATATGCAATTATAGTGATTTATGATTTCCAAAGGAATAAACAATGTGTAAAGGCTGAGGACGACCCAGGTGTCATTCCTCGGGAGCCATGCACCATGTTTAGCTGTATTTCTTCTTTACAAAGGATGCTGATTTTTTTAATGAAAAATATTTCTGAAATTATAATATCATTACGTCATTTCCCCTTCCCTTCCCTTTCTTGTACTCCTCTCATGCAATCCTCGTTCTCTCTCAAGTTCATGGCCTCTTTTCCTTTCATTGTTACAGATGTTCATATATACTTGCATATCAGCATTCCCGAACACGTAAAGAGAACCTGCTTTGTTGGTATAACATCACTTGAATGTGTCTGATGTCAAGGATAACAATGACATTCAGTCCCAGCCAGTACACCTGCACACAATTCTTACACAAAGGCTCAGGGATCATAGCAGAAAAGATTGTGAAAGCCAGAGGAACAGGAAGTTCGGTATCAGACTGTGTGTCCTGGTCACAATGTCGGAGAGGCTACACTCATGAAGTCTCACCTTACTGGGGTGGTGTGGGTGTGGGTGTGTGTACCGCTAATCCTGGCTTCTCTACACTGGGCATCAAACTCAGGTCTTTGTGCTCACCCAGCAAGCTCTTTATTGCCTGAGCCATCTCCCCTGCCCTAGAAGTTTTTCTTAAGTTTTAAAACCACTCTCAGACTGAACTGCATGGACTTCTGTGTTTCAGAAGGTTGCACAAGGATGGTGAAGCAGATGCTCAGAGAGGTTATCTGTTATCTCCTTTGTGAACCCCGGTAATAACTGAATCCATTTTCCGAGCTTTTTGCCATCAGCCTACAAATGATAACACACATCTTCCATCATGGCTGCTGTTCGTATCCTGCGCTTTGTCTTCTATGTGTTTGAGGGAAAGAGTGCCTTCATGATCTGCTCAGAGAGCAGAGAGAATTGCTAAGGTTTAGATTCACATCTATCAGACAAGTGCTTTGTGTAGTCAGGAGTTTTTCTTTATTCCCTTTTTTCTCTTTCTTATTTCTGGCACCTGTGAGTCCCTTGGGCTGTGTGTCTCAGAAGTGATAATTGAATTTCTCAGGGTGCAATGCACTGGGAAGCTGTCTGTGATACTCAGTGGCACTCACCCTGTCAGTGGTGTGCTAGTTTGGTGGCTCTGCCTTTGTCTCCCTCCACTCTCAGGCAGGCCTAGTGGCTGCGGACTTCACTACAAAGCACAGTAGACAGCGGAATCATGGAGTAAGGACTTGATTCAAAACTTAGGAATAAGGACGTTCACTGCACAGTCTCCTGCAGGCTCTAGCCTGAGGTTCAGAGCAAGACTGGTCGGCTCGCTCAGATCTTGCTTGCTCAGACTGATCCAGGGGAGCTAGGTAGAAATGTCATCACCAATATCGATGCTTCAGGTAAATCAAAGGTGTTTGTTCTCATCCATTAGAGAACCCTGTTGGGGGGTAGTGTAAGGAAAAGGAGGTACAGATAATGGTGGAGTTAGCTGGGTACTGATGCTCTCATCAGAGGAAAAGCAAAGGTGTGGAGCTAGAACCTCAAACTATTCATTGCCAGAGATGGGGACAAAGACTGAGCGGGGAACAGGGTGGGAAGGCTGACCATAGGTCAGGGTAGGCATGTGGTCCACCTGTTTCCTCATCGACCGCTGCGATTTCTGTTTTGTAATTTTGAATGTATGTAGAGGATGAGGATTGGTGGAAAGTCTCAAAAGGCCTGAGAATTTAAGTGAAAAGAGAAGAGGAGAGAGAGAGAGAGAGAGAGAGAGAGAGAGAGAGAGAGCCTGCTGGAAGTCCTTATGAAGATTCTACTGCCATGTGAAAGCCTGAGTAGGGCAGCACGGAGGAGCTGGAATTAAGCGTGAGGGGACAAGGAGAAACATAAGAGTGTGGCTGTCCTTCACAGCCACAGACAGCTTAGATCAGGCTGCTGGTATGGTTTAAGAATCATTGCCACCACGTGGGTGCTCGAACGAAGACACAGGTCCTCTCTGTTCTCTGAGTCCCTGTTGCCTGTGCTCCAATCTGAGTGATATGTTCCATTCCTGTGGCAGTAACAAGAAGTCCGAAAGTCCCAGAAGCTCACAGGGTCTAACTCCTCCTTTTGAAGATTGAACAGGGACAAGTGTAAAAATGACCCTTACATTCATCAACTCATTAGGCTAAATGAGGTCACAGTCCATTCCTGGACATGAAACACCAGCCATTTTTAGAGATTTTGTTAATTGCTTTCTTTTCTAACGGAGACCAGAATGAAAATGTCATGAAAGAAAGGAAGACAGCACGAATGTGATGCTCAAGGGTAGGGACAGGCCCTGCATGGAAGGGCACATGTAACATGAGCGGGGCCTGCTTGCTGGGGTTTCTGTCCCGCCTGGTACCCCACAGCCGGCAAGCCCCAAAGAAAATCACACAAAGATCTCTATAAGTTATAAAGCTGATTGGCCCATTAGCTCAGGCTACATATTAGCTCTTGTAGCTTATATTAACCCATTGTTCTTATCTATGCTAGCCACAGGCACACAGCACCATAAGGATTGTGCATTTTACTCAGGCAGTCAGGAATGCACAGCCAGTTTTCAATTGGCAGACTTTCAAATTCACATTTGTAGTTTAGAAAGATTCCTCTGGTTGTAGTGTGCAGGGTACAGTAGGTAAGGGGTGGACAGTGGGTACAGTAGGTAAGGGGTGGACAGTGGGTACACAGGTAGGGGTGGACAGTGGGTACAGTAGGTAAGGGGTGGACAGTGGGTACATTAGGTAGGGGTGGACAGTGGGTACAGTAGGTAGGGGTAGACAGTGGGTACAGTAGGTAGGGGTAGACAGTGGGTACAGTAGGTAGGGGTGGGCAGTGGATACAGCAGGAAAGGGTAGACAGTGAGTAGACAGGTAGGTGTGGACAGTGGGGATTTCTAGTTCATGCCACTGAACATTAGACCATCCTAAAATGTAAGGACATGCACATGGATCTCTGGCTGACCTCTATCCCCATACTAACGTAGAGCACTCAGAGATGGATCAAAGGCCCCTCTAAGTTTTGCGTAAACTGTGAAGGTCAGATGTATTCTCTGATAGTCAGGCACAAATAATGTATAAGGAAAAAAGGGTTTGAGAAAAAACATGTCTAGGTTTTTGTGGAATAAGTATATATTCTGGAAGAAGCCATCTCTCACTTGGTAAACTACAACATTGCTGCCCCATCTTCTCGGATGTCAGATGTCACCTCACCAGAAAGCAACCTAGATGATGGGGCTCTACCTCCCATGGGCATAACTCCCAGGGTGCATTTGGTTTCATTCTCAAAACTTCTCTGTGAGTGTGGTCAGGTAGATACACACTCAAAGCTTCGGTCCCCCTGCTTGTTCAGAAGCAGGGTTAAAATGTGGTCTGCCCAGTTACAAATCTAAAGGGCCCATGTCAGAAGCCAGCCTTCTAGTCAAGTTCTCCCTCTTGGCGTCAGCTCCGCATGAGGTAAAGCTGGTCAGACATGGTTGTGCTTGCTTACATGTGAATCTGGACATGAGGAAAGGGACTGCTCGGGGTTGAACTGGGTCCTCTCTCTAAGCAGTTTTCAGACCCTGGTCTGTAGAGCCTATGAATATTACATTGTTTGTACAAAGGGTCTTTGCAGATACAGTCAAGTGAGGAGGAAATCTATAAGACCAGCCTTAATCCAGTCTGACTGGGGTTTTTCAAAAAAGAAATCATAAATATCTAAATATATACGATATAAATATATCTAAAATATATCAAAAGCTCAGCTATCCAATTAAAGCTAAACAAAAGACCCAAAGTAATGCTTTCCTGAAGAAGTGTAGATAATAGGCTTATGAAAAGATGTCAGGGAGAGGCTCGGCATGATTTCTTCCTTCAAGATTTCAAGGTTCCACAACTGTGAGGAAATATATTTCTGATGCGTTTAAGGCTCATGATCTAGGGTAGTTTGTCGCTGTAGTTACAGGAAGACTTGCGTATCAGTGATGGGATGACCATGAAGACAGGACTTCCCAGGGACTCCTCTGTGGACCAGTGTGTGTCAGAGGCATTGTGAGTCTCGGAGAGGAAAACTGATTCAATTCCATGTCACACTCTTGTGGCTCTGGATGAATTGCCCCCTTCCTGCCAAGACTTATGTGTTGGGGCCTTGGGACCTAGTTGGGGGCACGATGTGGGGAGGTGGCAGAAACTTGAGACCAGGTAATCTGTCTAGAGGAAGCAGGTCACTCAGGAACATTGGCTGCTCTGAAAAAAAATCTCAGTCTAGAAAACTGTAGATTTCACCCTTCACTAATGTGAGAGGGAATTTAGGAGGTCCTATGATGGAGGAAGGTCATTGGTTAAATAATAAAGAAACTGCTTGGCCCTCATAGGCTAGAGCATAGTTGGGTGGAGTAAACAGAACAGAATGCTGGGAGGAAAAGGAAGTGAGCTGAGATGCAGGGCAGCTCCTCTCAGAGACAGACGCAATGCAGCTCATCGCCAGGGCAGATGCGATGGAGCTCCAACCCAGGATGGACGTAGGCTAGAATCTTCCCGGTAAGCGCATCTTGGGGTGCTACACACATTATTAGAAATGGGCTAGTCCAGATGCGAGAGTTAGCAGAGAAGAGGCTAGATATAATGGGCCAAGCAGTGTTTAAAAGAATACAATTTGTGTGTTGTTATTTCGGGGCATAAGCTAGCCAGGCGACCAGGAGCTGGGGTGGCAGGAACACAGCCCGCAGCTCCTTCAACATCCTACCTGCAGATTGAGAATTGGGGTGAGGGGATTCTGGCAGAGTCGCTGTCAGGTCTGGGGAGGGTGCCAGACTTAAGGACTGTTTGGTTTGGTATTTCATTCAGTGTTCTAAAGTCACCTACACTGAGCCATTAGGAAAACTCCCTGATTTCCAAGATAGTTCTTCAATGTGACTATGGAGTAGGTGACTTCTGGTCTGAGGAGCTTACAGGGAAGGGAACCCTAACCTGCACCCGTTCACCTCAGAGAAGTCATGCAATGCTGCTTTGTTTAACTTGCTGATGTAAAGTGAAGAAACAGAAGGGACCTAGGATGAGAAGGGACCTCGGACATAGGACAGTTGCTGAGTAGGACAGGAGAGAGGGGAGTGATAGCTAGCCACACGTGAGCCACAGCAAGAGCATACACATGTGATACACCCACCGCGTTTTCTGACAGCAAATCCCCAGAGTTAGTCCGGAACTTCCTTCTGCATTTGACCTCCTGTGGTCCTGAGTTACACAAGACCCTGGGGAGACAGGAGCTTCATTCCCTCCGGACAGAAAGACATTATCTCATTCTGTGTCAAGACCTCAGAGGCTCTTTGACGTCAGAGCCCCTGGCTCCTCCTCCTGCTGGCCTTTGACGGACTCCTGCTCACAGACCCCCATGGAAGTCCCATTCTTCAAAGAGACAGTTTTACTGCACCCATCCTGTCACCACATCCTCGTCTCCCAGACCCTAGGGGACCAGAAGCCTAAGAATGGCACCAAGTGAGGCAAACAGTTTTATCCTCCCTGGAGGTCATGATGGTTGTGACAGAGGAACAGGGAGAAGCAGAGCCTTGAGCCAGTCCTATGCCAGCCTGGGGACCCTGGGCCCACAGAACAAAGGATGAAGATCATCTTCCTATATTCATGTTTCCTGTCAGGCTCATTACTGACTGGTCCTTGAGGGATTCCAGTTTCTCTATGAGGTACCTCCTATAGTACAGGATATAGCGAGAATATATTCTGAGAACTCAGAAGAGAAGCACTTGGAAATTTGAAGGAGTGGATAATTTATATGTTACAAAGACTCATTAATTCCTCCCATCCCAAACAAAACTTGTTTGTTTGTTTCCTTAGGTTGTGTTTCCTCAAGCCTTGTTAGGTAGGTAGCCAAGGCTGGCCGGCCTCAGACACATGATCCTTTTCCTGCCTTAGCCTCCTAAGGGCTTAAGTCACAGGCACAAGCCTCTGTGCCGCCTCCAAGACAGATTCTCATGCCAAACTTTCTCTTTCCATCACGGATACCCATATGACCATCCCCTACCTTTGTAATAGAGATCATGAAGACCAACTGTTTCTCCTCCAACCCTGCTTTCCTCACCAAAGCCTTTGGATATGCTCCCGAAGCGAGTGTCCCCACAACTCACATTTCTACGCTGCAGAGGAAAGCCTCAGTTAAAGCTGAGCTAGACCTGCTTCCAAGGGTTGTAATGCGATGTGCGAAGATACAAATAAAAGCCTCGGGCCAGGGGTCAGCCCATGCTGTGCTTTATTGTTGTGATTATTGTCCCCGTTGCCAGTTTCTCTTCCAGTTCTCACCATCTCTAGTGTTACTGTTGTCCTCCTATGGGCACAATCAAAGCCCGTGTCTTCTGCTGCATGAATATTCTGCAAAGACAATTTTTCAGTGGCTTACCCCTTTCATCGAAAGCAGCCGATGATTCCTGATTGCCTGTTACTGACTTGAGATTGCTCAGACTGATCCTCCAGGCTGCCCTTTTTCTAATACCGTAGCCCATCACGCAACTTCAGCATACCTGACACACCTCAAGCCGCTTCTTCTACCCCTCCTTGAACCATCTCTCATGGAGATGTTCTCTGCCTCTTTCCTGTGTCTGCTTAATGTTTACAACCCTAGTAGCTACAAAGCCTTGAAGCTCTTTCCCTTGCAGAAGCTGTTAGAACACAGTGCAAGATGTTGCTCTGATCAGAACAATAGGATTTTTATCAACAAATTAAGTGAGGCTGAGATGAGTAATATAAACCCTTATTTTGTTACTGGATCAATTCATTCTGGTTCTATTTCATCTAGTCTTAAAATTTTTATTGCATTTATTCATATATATATATATGGAGGACACTCATCCCACAGCACATGTATGGAAGTTGGAGGACTACTTGTGGGAATCAGTTCTTGACGTCTACCATGTGGGTTCTGGGGATCAAAGTCAAGCTGTTAGACCTGGGAAGAACCTTTGTCTTCTGAGGCACTGTGTAAGCCCCCCCCCCATTTCCTTTCTGTACTACTGGAGATAGAGCTCAGGACTATGTGTGTGTGCTAGTCCCATGTACCCCAGTCCTGTCTCTAGCATAATATCTGCATTAGTGAGATTCCAGACCTTCAGTTTCAGGAAGCCAACTATGGAAAAATCCACCAGATCTCAACTGGGAAGTGGAAAATTTTGTGCTCTTTCTTGCTTTGAAGATTTCTTGGTTTGATTGTGGGGGAGGAGGGCAAATGCAAGAGGAGGGTGAAAACACATGAGACTTGTCTCCAAATATAAGGAAAACATCCCAGTCTGTAGTATAATTTATGTCACAGATGGGGAAGGGGAATGTGAAGGCAGAGGAAACGCCACCTCTGCCTTCCTTATTATATATGACATTGGTCTGCTCACAATTCTGTCATAAATCTAGGAAGAGAGAGTTCCATTTCATCTGCTAACTCCACCATCACTAAGTAATTGCATGGTTACCTACAGACATTTACACAATGATTCTCCTGAAAGTGCAGAAATGATTCCTTAGCAGCACCTTGATGAAGCATGCACGAAGGGACGAGGCCTTGCAGCATGGAGACGTAAGGACGGAGAGAAAAATAATAAGTAGTTATCTAACAATATCCTAGGGAAGTTAGATTAAATCTATTATTTCCGCCCGTATTACTGATTTGTAGCCTTTGAAATAACAGCTTTGCCACACTAGAGATGATGTGGGTTCCAGCAGAAGGGGCAGGAGAAAGGATGCAATGGCCTCTCTCAGGATCTTCCAGCATGGCTATTCAATACCTTCCTGATCCCAGTAGATGAATCTGTCCAAGACAGGTCATGTCTGTGTTTACAGACTGCTTCCTGTCTCCTCCCCCTCCCTCCAACCCCACCCAACTTGTATTCCCAAGGGAGAGAGGCTTTGATTGAGGATAATAGCCCCGGCATGAGGCAATGCATTTGTTTTGGCCTGCGCTTAGTTCTGTCTCTGTTATTAGAGGGTGGGCTCCCCTCAGCTGCTCCCCAGGACCAGGACCACTCCACCATGGCTGTGGCGACTCGCCTCCCACATAGAGTCTTTGAAACCACGGGGCTGTGGTTGGTGGTCCATAATAGGACCCCAGGGCCTGTAAGGGTATGGCCTCTCTGCTAGCTAACCTTTCAAGTGTGCGGTGACACGTTCAGATCCATTTGTATCTCTTTATCATCACATTGTTGTGTAATTGTGTATAATTCTAGCCACAGGAAGAGAGCAATCACACAGTAGTGTTGCAACTGGAAATGAATGGGGGGGCGAAGTTTTCGCAAATGATGTATTAGGGTGATGAGTAGCCTTTGCAGCTGAATGAAGAAATGATCGCTTTAAGGCTTTCCTAGAAAATTCTTGATTTTAGAGAAAATAGGAAAAATGGAAAATCAAAACAAAAACAAAACCGTGATCGTATTACAGAGACAAGTATCAACGACATTTTGAATAAATCCAGAAGTCATATTCTATTGGTTAAACACATCTGAAATAAACAAACAAACAACCTACGTGGGATCAAGGGATTTTGATAACAATTATATATTACATTAAGATGATGATCTTTGCTGTGTAAATTGGGTACATATGAAACTTAGATGCATTTGTTTCTTATTTCAGAACCACACTGTCCAGTACAGTAGCTAGTAGCCTCTAAGGGGCATTAGGGGCTTTCACTACAGTTACAGTATTTTAGTTGAATTATAGTTTAACATTTCAATGTTGTAGGGCCACCTCATTGGAAGCGTTGGACAACCTCATGGCTACAGACCATCACTCAGATGTGGGGCTGTGTTCCTTGCCACACAGAGTGCCTTTGGAAGTACTGTTGTCCAGAGACACTAGCTCATAAGACACATGCTGAAGCCAAAGACACACCTGTGCACCATAGCTATGCGTAATTGCAAGCAGAGATGGAGAAAGAACTGCTCGGTCCAGTTGCGTTTGCTTTGCTTTTATCTTGTCTTGACTTGGAATCAGGGTCCCACTTTGTAGCCTAGGCTGACCTCCGACTCACAGGAATCCACCTGCTTCAGCGCCCCAGGTGCTGGAATTACAGGACTGAGTTCCCATGCTCAGTGTTCAGTCTTAGTTTTAAGTCAGTATGCCAGTGTTTGTCCTTCTTTTACTTGATGACTGGATCTACCATTGTTGGTGATGCACCAACCCCCTTTTCCTACATCTCAGATATGTGGCAGATTGAAAATTACATGAGGGGATTTTAAGATCCAGGTAATTGGAAACTGGCTTGAGGTTTTTGTAGAGAAAGGAACTCAAACTAACAATTTTAATTTTTTTTTATTTTTATTTTTTGGAAAAAGAGCACAAATTGCTCGTGATTGCTTGTGAGTGGGGTAGGAGGTGGGGTCACAATGCCCTACTGTTCTCTGCAGCTATCTTTTGGTAAGTGGTTGTGGTCTGATGATCCTGTGATGACTCTGTTCTCTGATAGAGGTGGCATGGAAGGACAAGCATCTGCACTAACATCCCAGATTCTGCACCCACCATCTGCAAACACCCAAACAGCCCTAGAGGCAGGCGTGAACTTCTGCTGTATGGCCTGTGTATAAGAAGAACTCTTGCCATGAAGACATTATCTTCTCAGTAGGGCTAGGGTTTAGATTTTTCCTTATACTGGGTTATAATTTATTTTTTATTGTAATTTTTCTTTGTTCTTGAGAATTTTATACATTATATAATCAAATAAGATCATAACCACCACTCAGTTTTATCCTTCAACTTCTCCCTTATATTCTCCCCAACATTTTCCTCCCCTCCCAATTTCATATCATTTTGTAATTGTTTTAATAAGCTGCTAAACCCAACCAATGTTGCCTATATGTGCATGGGTATATGACCACCTAGTAGAGCATGGGAAATTCAATGCTTTTTGGCAGCTCTAGAATTATGGCATGGTCCCCCAAATAAATTGCAGGATATTTCCAACTCCCCCAAAGGGGATCCAATCAGCGATCACCCTTCAAAGTCCCCTGTTCATAAATCAGTCATCAGTAACCAACCTGTTTATGGGTTTACCTCTTGGGAACCTTTCATGGGGGGTTGCAGCCAGGCAATCTGTGCTCTTCTGTAGATGGTTTCCTTAGCATCTCTTCAAGCTTCATATTCGATCCACGCTGAATATGTGTTAGAACTTCATTCCTTCATGTGGCAAGTCATGTGACATGTTCAGATATATCATTCATGTTTGCTTGTTGACCTTAAAATATCCTACATAGATTGTGGCTGCCCCAAATCCAATAAGCAGGTCCTTGTTTTTCTTTGTGTTTGGGGAACAATTCTGTCAACTCCATTTATTTATGGAAATGATGCCCTGGATTAATTTTAAGATAGAAAAGGGACAAGATAATATCTTTTAATTTTTGTTATCTAGAATTGTATGTGTTAAAAGTGTGTGTGTACTGATGAACTGAAATCTGCCTATAAACCCTTGGCTTTGTCCATCAGAGCTACCTGCAAACCCCATTAAAACAGGCTCCTGTGCCCCACTCTTAAGGATTTTGATTTGATACAGGCCCAAAGCTTTGAATTTCTGCAATTGCTGCTGAAGCTGCCTGTCTGTGGAGCCTGCCTTGCCCTGTATTTAGTTTCATAATCTGAAAAATAACACGGCCGGGTGGCGTCTGCCCCATGCCAGATGCCTCTTGTACCCTCATAACGAACGCACAGTAGACACTTCCACCTTCTGTCATAACAAACAGAAGCGCCCTTTACGGGATGCTGCTCCACGCCAGGCCCTGTGCAAATTGCTTTACCGGCACATAGCAGTTGTGTAACAGCCTGACGGGAACAGTTGTCAGGGTCAAAACTGGGGCTTCACAGAGCACTGCCTCCTGCATCATGAGAGGTGATTTCAGTTCCCAAGGCGTAGTACTTGGTAACATCAATTTGGCTTGACTTGGGGGATTTTAGCTGGGGCTTCCTACTGCATGCCTGGTATTGAGATTCAGACTCTAGAATGTTAGTGGAGAAAATAACCAGAGTGGAACCATCTCACTGAATTACCCATTTTTCTCCCATCCTCTTTTATGGGCATTATCTGCTGTTTGTAAGTTCCTTACAAATACCTTGAGGGCTAGCGTGGGATCACGTGCTTTGTAATCCTTGTGCTTTTCACTGTCGTTTTATTTTTATTTTATGTGCACTGGTGTTTTGCCTACATGTATGTCTATATGAGGGTGTCTGATCCCCTGGAACTGGAGTCACAGACAATTGTGAGCTGCCATGTGGGTGCTGGGAATTGAACTCAGGTCCTCTGAAAGAGTAACCAGTGCTCTCAACTGCTGAGCCTTCCTCCAGCACACCCTGCATAATTTTAAAAATATCATCTAAGCAGTTTTTAAAAAATTCAAAATTTATTTTTCACTCTGAAAAAGAAAAAAAGGGCTAGGTTCTGAGCAAAATTGGATGAAAAGTCCTCACAGGTGAAAAGCATGTCCTCAGAAAGACATACTTTTGATGTGGGATTCCCCTCTGCTTTCTATGAATATTTTTTTTATCATTGGTTATTAAAGAAGCTGTTTGGGTCAATAGCTTAGTAAAGTCAGGTGGGAAATCCGAACAGAGATACAGTAGTTGCCGAAGGAGAAAGCTGCCAGCCACCAACCAGAACATTACTGGTAGCATACAGCCTCGTGGTGATTCACAGATTAATAGAAATGGGTTAATTTAAGATGTAAGAGTTAGTTAATAAGAGGGCTAAGCTATTGGCCAAGCAGTGCTGAAATTAATATAGTTTCTGTGTAATTATTTTGGGTCTTGGAGGCTGGGAAAGGAATGAGCAATCTCTGACTATATACTCTCTCACCTTCAACGTTCTATGTCAGAGTGACACATTTGTTGCTGTCAGCAGACTTTGATTTAGGCAGCCTTATCCTGCTAAGTTCATGCTTTAGATTGGGCTTCCCTCTTGGGGTGTATTCTGTGGGTTTTGACAAATGTATGGCCATGTGCATATATCCTGTACCCTTAATTGATGTGGGATGCCCCTCTGTATGCTGTGAATATGTTTTATTACCATTGGTTATTAAAGAAGTTGCTTTGGCCTGTGGCAGGGCCGAATATAGCAAGGTGGGAAATCCAAGCAGAGATAGAGGAGGAAAGAAAGTAGAATCAGGGAGATGCTGAAGAAGAATGTAGCTGCTGAAGAAGAAAGATGCCAGCACCTTACCAGTGAGCCGCAGCCTTTTGGCAATACACGGGTTAATAGAAATGGGCTAATTTAAGATATAAGAGCTAGATAGAAATATGCCTAAGCCATTGGCCAAGCACTGATGTCATTAATATAGTTTCTGTGTTTTTGTTTGGGTCTGAGGAAGCTGGGTAGTGAAGGCACACTTACATTTACACTTAATGTTATCCTGCAAATCATCTACTCATCTTTATCTACATCTTACCTCTGGCAACCTCAGAACATTAAACCATTCCTGTGATATTCCCTTTCCAGAATTTCCTACAGTCAGGATAAAATACAGGGAATCATTTCACACTAGTTTATTTTGCACACTTAAGTGTAGTATGAGGAGTGGGCCACGTCCCGCCGTCCAGCTAGCTTAACCCCAAAATAACCACACAGAAACTATATTCATTTAAATACTGCCTGGCCTATTATCTCCAGCCTCTTATTGGCTAACTCTCACATATTAGTTTAACCCATCTCCATTAATGTGTATCGCCACTTGACTATGGCTTATGAGTCTAACCAGCGTCCTTCTCAGGCAGGAGAACCATGGTGTCTGTCAGCCTCTGCTTTCTTTCTCCCAGAATTCTGTTCTATCTTCCCACCAACCTGAGTTCTGTCCTGTCAACTAGGCCAAGGCAGTTTCTTTAATAACCAATGAAGGCAACACAAATACAGAAGGGCCTCCTACACCACTTAAGTTTCTTCCGTGTCTTTTAAAATGTCTTATAAACTCTCTCTCTCTCTCTCTCTCTCTCTCTCTCTCTCTCTCTCTCTGTGTGTGTGTGTGTGTGTGTGTGTGTGTGTGTGTGCGTGCACTGGGTAATATTCCATTGTCCAGGTTTACCACATTTTATCTGTTCCATTTCCCACAGGGCAGTGTGGCTCCTTCAAGTTTTGTCAATTATCGACAAAGAATTTCTTTTGTTTGGGTGGACTTGAGTTTTCAATTCACTGCATAAACAGCAAGACGCACAGTTGATGGAACAAATAATCAGGGTTTATTAGTTAATGGAAGAAACTGCCAAAGTGCTTTCTGCAGTATCTGTACTGTTTTATATTCCCAGTATTAGTGAATAGTCTTTCTGACTACTCCAGGCCCTGGCCTGCCTTTGGCATTGTCAGTATTTGGGGTTCGACCATTCTAACAGGTGCATAGGGGCATTTCACTATTGCTTTATTAAATTACCCAATGGCATGTGCTAGTGAGCATCTTTTCTCATGTTTACTGTCTATCTTGGTATCTTCTTTGATGAGCTGTTTACTCAGACCATTTTGTTCATCTTAATTGGATTGTTTGTGTTCTTATTGTTCAATTTGGACAACACCCTTTTATCTGATACATCTTTTGCAAATATTTTCTTCTAGTTGATAGCTCATATATCTTCCTGTTGACAGCGTCTTTTGTAGAACATTTCAAATTTTCATGGAACTAACTTCAGAACCACCTTGTTAATACCTTTGGTGTTGAATCTGAAAAGCCATCAGTCTAGCAATGGCCTCTAGATTGTCTCAAGATGTCTTCCAGTAATTTATAGCTTTACCTTTCATTTAGGTCTATGATCTGTTTTGAGTTATGCCTACCTTGTGCTGGTTATAAAGATTTGAATCTGGGTTTTTATTCATCGCTTATTGTCTGTGGACAGCATCATTCGAAGAAAAAGCTCTCTTCTCTATTGTATTGCCTTTGTTCTTTTGTCAAAGATCAATTGACTGTTCTTATGAGGGATTTTGACTTTGTTTTTCTAATTCATTTTAAAGAAATTCTACCCTGTCTTCCTAATGGAGCTTCACACTTAGCCTTGAAGTTAGCACAATGCTCTGCTCTGCCCTTATCCTTAAATATCCTATTGGCTATTCTGTATCTCTTGCTTCTTCACACTGACTTTAAAATCGGTTTGCCATGGTCATATAGTTTAGTTGTTTTAAATAACTGTAAATATGGCATAGTGGTACTGGAGCACAAAAATGAAAGCTCATGTTGTCCTGTAGCCCCAAAGTCAATGTGCTTTTGGGGTGCTGCTGGCTGATTCACTTTATGATGGCCAGTGGAGGAGAGGGAGGGAAAGAAGGAGGGAGGAAGGTGGGGAGAGAAATGGAGTTTTTCTGAGAGATTGCAAACCTTCTTGTGTCTCGTTATCTGGTTTTCTAAGAGGTCAGAAATACAGAACTGGAATTAGATTCCTCCAATCATTAATTACTTAAAGGTTAAGATTTTAAGCTGGGAGAAGTAGCCATAGCAGCAGGGGGCTCCCAGTCTCTGAGCCACCGCTTGCTGCCTTCTTTCTCACTTAGGATCCATTCCTTAGCAAACCCTGGCCCATTGGACTTTTGTCTTTCCTATGTCTCTATAAACTAACCCCTCATGCCAACACACTTTGCATCTGTTCTGTTCTCCTTTCTCATCTCTCTACCCTGGCCAGCCAGTCACCCTCTGGTTTTTAAGAACAATGATGATATTTTTTAATTGGCCTTAACAGATGAAGATTACCAAGTTAAGTTTTCTTTTCACTTTTCCATTATCTTCCTGGTTTTCTCTTGGGTTTTGTTTGATGAAAATCACCTCTCTAAAATGGGGCAAAAATTGAAGTCGTCAGCTCACAGACTGATAGTAAATCTCTGACAATATGTAAACCATTGGTTGTGAAAAACAACACTCTTTATAATGTTTACATTAATTTGTGTGTGTGCATGTGCCAAGGCACACAGGTATGTGGAGGTCAAAGGACAACCTGTTACAGTCAGCTCTTTCTTAAGTTCTGAGGATCTACTTCGTCCTTCCTCGGGAGGTTTCCCTGATTTGCCCAGCTCCACTGCTCTGAGGCTTTCTGTGAGTAGTCGCTGAGACTCAGCATGTTGGGAGGTGTGGATTTCTGTATCAGTTTGATGCCAGTATCATGCTATTTTAAGGGTTCTTTTATTGTATGCAGAACCCTCAATCATAGGACTTTGTTTAGAACTCTATCTTGAATTTCATCTGGAGTTTTATTTTTTCCGACTGTAATTTTAAAATAGTCATTTGCTTATCTCCCCTTTTGCAATGCACAGATTGCTCTCCAGCTCCCCAGGGCATCATTTGCAACAGGAAATAGTATGCGTGTATGTGTGGGTGTGTAGCTCCAAGAACAATGAAAACAAAAGCAACACGACATGTCTGCCGATTCTCTTCAGGTCAGTGTTATTATTCAGGGCTAGAGTCAGAATCTTGCTATTTATCTGCAATGTTACTCATAGTCTATTTTTATTGTGTATGTGTTCCCGTGTGTGTACATCTGTGTGTATGTGTGTTTATGTGCACGCACGCGCACATTTATGGTCACACATGCATTGGATATATATACAGGAATGAGGTTAGTTTTGGGGCCATCCATCTATTCATCAGGTGCCTCTCTGTTAATCATGGAAATAACTTTTGAGTAGCAGCATGGAGGCTCTTGCAATAAGCAATTTAATCTTATGGGCCTCATGATAGTTATAAGGAAAATAACTATACAGGCTCGCAACTGTCTCTTTGGTTTGTCCAGAAAACAACAGAGGACAGGTCCCTGACAGCAAGTTCAAAGGAAGCTTCAAACTAAGCAAAGCCAAGAAGGGGCAGAGATAAGAAACTTAGCAGGGACAGAACCCAGGTAAGATACAGCATTCTAGAAACCAGAAAGACTCTTTTGAATGCTGCTGGAAGTCTGGGTTTGGAGCTGAGGGAACACTGGGTTGGGGCAGAGGATTTCCATCTTACAAAAGAAGACCTGGGTGAGGCACAGAGAAGAGTCCATCCTCCATCAAGAGCGTTCAGGGTTAAGGCAGGGACACTGAGATGTGCCGCGTGAAGCTTACGAGGCCACCTTCAACTGTAAGAGACCAGTGCAGCTATAGTCCATGGCCTGTGTCTGTACAAAGCTGAGTCTTTGTGGGGTCACCTGACAATGCTCTGCATTGCTCATCTCTGAGCTGTTCACACTGGATCTCTTTCAAATTTCCCCTCAAGGTATGTTTACGTCTGTATTCAGTTATCTTAATGAATCAAGCCTGAGCTCTAGGGGTTTAAAGAAAGACTTTGTTTTTTTAACCTGAATTTCTTTTTGTTGTTCTATTTTAATTTTTTTTCAAAAGATAGACATGTACCATTTGTAGTTATTATGAGTTACAGTGTGATCTTTTTAGTTTCAATGACACTAGATAGATTTTGTTTGCTTTTGTTTTTCAAGATCGGTTTCTCCATATAGCCTTGGTTGTCCTGGAACCTGCTCTGTAGATCAGGCTAGCCTAGAACTCAGATATCTACCTGGCTCTGCTTCACGGAGTGTTAGGATTAAAGGTGTGCGCCCCCTCTGCCTGGCAATGGCAACACTAGATAGATTTTTATGAGAAGCCGAGGAAGAGGCTCACCATATCATATCTGCTCATTATGAGTATTTATCCTGAGGCACAGTCTTAACCCACCTGGCAGATTAGGAAGCCTGAGCACAGAGTGACAGAACTGGTTGCAACATGGTTTTAGGGTCGCAAAGTTTATTGCTGTGTTCACAATGACTTGGGGGTGCTCTTTGACTCCTGACTGCCAGGATCCCTTTCCGTCTGAGCTGTAATGCTTACACTGAGGGCTCTAACCAAATCAATGCATAAATGCACTGACTCAGAACCTGAGTAGGAGGAGTAGACCACTGGGAATGTGCCTTTGCGGGGTGAATCTTGACCCTGGCTCTTTCCTGTTGCTGCCTGCTGTGAGGTGGGCAGTTTCTCTCCACCATGCCTTCCCTTGGTCATGTTCCGCATGTATCATGAACCTGGGGCAGCAGAGCTACTTTTTCATGAAAACCTCAAAAACAGGGAGCCAGATTTATTCTTTCTCCTTTGTATTGTGCCTTTCAGGCATTTGTCATGGTGAGGAGGTCTTCTCATGGAGAAAGCTTAAGGCCACCCTTTCATTTTTCCTATTGGTCCTTGGCTCCCACTTGTTTCTCATTGCTCTGTGCTGGAAATACTTTTTGCTCCAGTCCATGCACTGAGAGTCACAGGACTGGGAGAAGCTCACAAGTCCCTGAACATCTATCTTTCAAATTCTGTTGATGGCTAGGATCAAGTCTGGCCTTTTCCATTGAGTTAAAACCACACAAGAAAGAAGAAAGCCGCTTTGTTAAGGATGGTGTTCGGCTAAGTTTACATTCTTAGGATCTGGTATCAGCAGTGCCATCCAGGCTGAGCCACTTCCAGGGAGTCTCACTTCCTTACGGTCTTAACTGTGAGGAATTCCAACAGGAATGAATGTCGCCAGCTCCTTAGAGTCACCAAACCATGTGTTTGCATAGCCATGGGATACCAGTGCTATATACCTTCCCACCCTCAAAGGTCCTACAGACTCCTGACCATCCCAAAGAGAGGGAAAGGAAAAGCGAGGGAATGTCAGGAGTAAGAGAAGGGGTAAGAAAGAAGGGAGCCCTTTGGCGGGACCTCAGCTCTGTTTGCTCCAAACCCTTAGCAATATATGTTGCGGATCCCTTATTGCTGACTTCCAACCTCGCCTTTCTGCTCCTTAAGACTGTGTGGCCTCTGAAGCTCTCAGTTTCTTACTCAAACCTTTAGGTATGGTGGACAAAGTTCTTCATGCTTCCATTCTCTTGAATCTCTAAGTAGCCAAGGATGACCTTGAACTTGTGTTGTGCCTGTCTCTGCCTCCGGAGTGCTTGGATTCCAGACGTGTGCCTGCACATGTTGTTTTTTGTGGTGCTGGAGATTAGAGCCAAGACTTTGTGTGTGCTTCTTAACTCCTGCCACATTGCCATGTTCCCTTCCTTAGCCTCTGTTCATCTTCTTCCGTCTCTTCTTCCCCTTTTCTGCCCTGTCAGCTTCTGTCCTCCTCCGCATACCTTTGGTGATGTTAGCCTGTTTATGATTTTCTAATCTAACATTAGGTCTCAGGTTCCAGTGATCTTACTTCCACGGGACCAAAAGCTCCATGGAGGAGGAGACAGTGTCCCTCCCCATTATCTCTGCAAAACACAACATCTGTTACATGGAAAATACTAGCACATCTATGTAATGTAGAATGATGCCAGTTTTA
The DNA here is from genome assembly GCF_950005125.1 of Chionomys nivalis. Taxonomy (NCBI): domain Eukaryota; kingdom Metazoa; phylum Chordata; class Mammalia; order Rodentia; family Cricetidae; genus Chionomys; species Chionomys nivalis. Next base: position 123,109,217 of record NC_080087.1, on the reverse strand, counting down.
TATAGAAATAAGCTGGTCCTGACCCTTGCTAAAGTACTTAGTCTCATCTCGTGTACTTAATAAGAGTCAGACCTAGAAAGAGGTCAAGGCATTGATAAAACCCATGCAGCTGTTCAGGTTACATCTGGGACCAGAGCCCAGGCCATCAGGTTGTGAGCTTCTCCAAAGGTCAGCATATCATATGGATCCTGTGACTCCAGGGTCCGGTGTCACGGCTGGAAAGTAGCAGGTACCTAATGAATGAATGAATGAGTACACTGCACTCTGTTCTTTCCACTGCCCGGGACAAGATGGGCCACGACCAACTCCGTGATGCTCCATCTGGATTGCTTACTCTTGACAACTAAGCCAAATAACCCCAGCCTACGATTCCAACTCAACACAAATTTCTATTCGAAATCTACCAAGTCAGCTGACAATTGCCAGATCACACTGGTGTTGTCACCCTCAGTAGAAGCTGCACTGACTTCTTGAAGGACAAGTCACACTAGATAGACGCATCCTGAGGTGGCCCAGATACATGCTTACCATCCTGCCAACAGAAGGAGGTTGCTGCTATTTTTAAATATCCTTTGGAAAGTAGGTGATATGATTCCCCCTCCTTGCCCATTCTGATGTCACTCAAACCTCCAGGGAGGATAGCTCCCCATCCGAGCCTGCTCACATTGATCTGCCTCAGGTTTGGAATCTCTCTCCAGACAGGTCAGATCACAGGTGAGAGGACAGACTCTGAGAACAAGCGAGCATTTTATGTCAGCCCGATTCTCCTGGCTCAGTGGACAGTATAGATCAGAGGGAGCGAATGTCTGTGTGATGATAGCTACGGTATGGGTGTGGTGAGCCTGGGCTAAGGAGAACTGCTATTGCCTCTGTTACAGGGGCATCAGAAAATGCAGAAGCCAAGCACTGCACAGGGGAACAAGCACTGATGTGTCCCCCCAGACTGTGGCAGTGACTCCTGTGGCCACTGTGCTCAAGGGTTTTTCACCAGATCCTGGGTAAGAAAGAGCTGGGGAATATCTCTCGGATTTCCAGGAAGTGAAAGTTGCATAGCCTATTTTGAACTGAAATTTTTGTTTGGAAATGGGATCTTATTATGTAGCCAAAGCTACCCGAAACTCATACCTCCTCCCCTGCCTCAAAATCCCAACACCACTGAAATGAAATCTCTCTTCACCAGCTCATAGGCTATCAACATTGGTGATGTTGATTTTGTTCACTTAATTCAGTATTCGCCAGACTTTGTACTTTGCATTTTCATACTCGAACTTTTAGAAGTCGTCCGCTGAGTGTAGACTACACATGAGAGCAGGAATCGAGGCATCAATCACATACTGAAGAAAGGAATTGAGAAACTATTTGAAATACTACAGGGACTATTAGTCTCCTCTTCCCCTCTTATTTATTTATCCGATCATTATTTGTATTGGTTTAGATCCTTGGATGTTTATTTTATACTCAAGACCATAATCCAATACTGTTATTTATTTTGGGGCTCAAACTGTTTAATTATAGGCTATTGGAAACTCCTCTTGTTGGCTTCTGTGTCCCTTGGATGCATTCCCATCATCAAGAATTGTTTTTACTTGGCATTTCCTTACTTTCTGGTACCACAGGGTAGTCCAGGTTATGGTGATGGCCTATTTGCCATCACCATAATGTTGAAATTTTTGGTACAATTATAGATTGTATGTGAATTAGAACTGACTTTGAACTGTCTAAACTTGTCTCCTGACTTTTTAAGGAACAACGCTGCTTCTATCATTTCCCACATGTTACTTTTATTTATGTAATCAGTATAAATTAATTTTATTATCAATATTGTGGTTTCAGCTGAATTTACAATGTAATAATTATGTTCCATTTTTCATAGAATCAAGGGAGGCAAAGGAGAATGGTCAGCTCGCTTACAATAGACTTTATGTTTGAAGCACCTATGGCAGTTATATAAAACTGTCTTCATTTAGCTGTTGGCCAGGTTCTCCGTTTGCTTAGCGTGGCTAAAACAGAAGAGCTTACCTTCTGTTTTTCATATGCACTCAAGAAAAACTGCAATAAAATTTGAGTAAAATTAGTTTAGAAAGGCCGTGTAATCTAAAGGAAAACCTGTGCTATATCAAATGCTATGTTAATACACTGCAGCTGGACATTCCAAATGCCATTTTCAGGACTGTGTTTTCTCAAATTCCCATCAGAAGAGGTGCTGGTGATTCTTCAGCAGATTTGGGGCTCACACCTTTCACCCAGAAATGAAAGCACCCCAGAACCTGCTATGCTGGTCGATATCTAATAACATTTTAACTGAATTCAGGATCACTTAGGAGAGTGTGCTGGGGGGACATTTCAGAGGCTCACTTTGACTGTGGATGTCACCCTTTCTTGAACTGGAGTCTTAAGTGGAGTAACAGAAGAATAAGGAAAAGTTGAGTACCAGCATTTACCTCTCTCCACCTTCTGGCCTGCGGAGACATGAGCAGGCAGCTGCCATGCATTGCCAGTGCTATGGAGCTGCCCACTGCCGTACCTTCCATACTGTGATTGACTAGATCCTTATCTACAATGGCTCAGAATAATCCTGTATTCCTTATATGGGCTCTTATTGGTTATTTGATCATGTCAAAAAATAAAATAGAAAATTAATACTGAGAAGTTGAGATATGGGTGTGAACCATCAGAACAGATGGTTCATAGGCCTTTGGTACTGTGGGGTAAAGAAGCAGAACTTAATGGGGCTTTCAGGTAGAAATGTGGAAAACTAAATTACTGATTGAAACATATGCAGTAGATACTATACTCATGTTTTCAGAGAGGAACAAAAACCCTAAAAGTATCTAGGTTAGAGGCCATTTGTTTTTTGTTTTATTCTGGCCAAGAATCTGACTGTGTATTACCCATGTTCTGAGAACCTGAGCAAAACTGAATTCCGAAGTAATAAATTAGATTGGTTGGCAGGGGAAATTTTAAGACAGCCTTATACCTAGGCTTTGATGTGGTTAGTAATCATTGCCCTTAGATTTAACATAAGAAAGAGGAAGGGTGAAAAGATATGAAAATAGCAGCCTAGCAAGGAATGGAGTGTGAGAATGGCTAAAATATGGACAGGGAAGATATTGACAATGCAGCTGTAACGCTAGGGATTAGTACAGAAGGACAAGTATAGGTGAGACATCACTCTAGAGGCTCCAGAGGATCAAATTCAGTTTTCTACTGCAGGGCTTTCCTGTTTGAAAACAACCTCCTAGGGAAATGTTTTGCTAGGCTCAGACACCCAGAGGCTTCTGTGAAACTGGTGAGTTGGGGCCAGGCTTCATCTTCAACTGGCAGTCAGATGTGGAAACATCATCTACATGCTACGTTGGAAGTCAGAGAAAAGGCAAGAATGACAAGGTCGTGAAGGCTTGCACCAAGGTTTCAGAAAGTATCTGAGGCCAAGTTCTGGGAAGAAGGATTGAACTCCCCTGCATGGAATTCCTTAGTGGGTTGTGTGTGGGGTGTGAAGGTAAAGCTTAAGTTCCAAGTGAGACCTCAAGATGATGGAGATTCTAGGACTATGGAGTTTTCATTGGGGAAATCTGCACACAGATGGAGTGGCCCTAAGAGATGGGCTGTATGTGCTCCAAAAAGCAGAGCTAGAGGAATAGGGCTACCCAAGCCTGTTGGAATCCATGTGTTGCCACCACAATCCCTAGATGCTGGCCATGGAGTTATAGACAAGGTTTAGAAGTTGGCTTGCTTTATTTCAGTTTTGCTTTGGCTCTTGCAGTCCTTCTATTTCTCCCCTTTGGAGTGTGTGTGTGTGTCTGTGTGTCTGTGTAGCTGGAGGCTGATCATTCTTCCTGGTCTCCCAGACTTGAAATAATTACACAGAAATTGTATTGATTAAATCACTGCTCGGCCTTTTAGCTCTAGCTTCTTATTGGCTAGGTCTTACATCTTAAATTAACCAATTTCCATTATTTTGTGTATCGCCACGTGGCTGTGGCTTACCGACAAGTTTCCAGTGTGTCTGACTCCTGCAGCAGCTACATGCTTCTCACTTACTCTGCCTACCCTCTCTCTACATCACTGTTTGAATTTCTCACCTGACTTTACTCTCTTAAGCCAGTGGCCAAAAGCAGATCTTTATTGACAATGGCAGTAAAAACATATTTCGTATATAGAGGGGATTCCCCTATCATCTTCCCTTTTCTGTCTAAATAATTAGGAAGATTTTAACTTTAACATAGTAAAATTACATATAGCAAAACAAATATCAAGCAAAAATTACAGTTACAATATTTATATATACTTTATGTTTTATCATAACTAAGGAAAAGTATAACTATCTGTTCTTTAACTCCATCAAAGAACCCAGAAGTATATAATATTACCTGACTTAACAGGAAGTGCACTATAAGCAACTTCTAAAACTCTAGAATTGACAAAGACATCTTGCTGCCTGGACAGTCGCCCAAAGTTCTGTAACTTTGGGGCATTAATTTCAGCCTACAGGTCCATACTATCTGGCAGACTTTTCCATGAAGCAGGAAATTTCAAAGACAGTTTTGCCTATATAGCAGTTTGTCAGTCACTTTTTTCTGTGTCCTACAGAATGTCTGACAGACTCTTTCATGAAGCAGGAACCTCAAAGGATGGTCTCACCTTTAGGCAAGTTCAGCAGTCATTTTTCTGTGGGTCCTGCATGTCTGATTCATACAGAGTAATATTAAGCAGTCCAGGCAAGAGCAGTTTCTTGCCCAAATGGCTAACCAACTCCATAAGGATCCTCTTTGATGCCCATCTTTCTCTTGAAGTAAATGGGTGCTGCCAGGAGCAGATGGGTCTCATTGTCATGAAAAGTCCTAAGTTCTTAAAAATTTTAAATGCCATATTATGTAGGTGGTGAAAGGTTTGAAGATTATCTACCTAACTGAAATATATCTCTATATATCTAGAAAACCTAACTAACATGACTACAAGCTTGATTATTGTAGATTTTTATCTATTAACTAATATTTCTTTATTATACATTATATTTTTAAATGAGCTGCACAAACAGTACCTTAATCAAGAGATGAAATATATATCAATATAACAAAATTGATCTTAAATTTGTATCAATAAACCAAGATCCACACCAATGCAAATCTCTATAGCATATCTCCCTTTAAATGTAAACAAACATTTATAGACAATATTTGGGAATTTGGGCATAGTCCTCTCCAAACTGTTTCCTGCTTTTTGTTGGGCAAAGTAATTTTTTATTGCTTTTATTGAGCTATATATTTTTCTCCACTCCTTTCCCTTCCTATCCCCTCCCCTTCTACCCTCTCCCATGGTCCCCATGTTCCCAATGGGCAAAATAATTTTGGGGGGTATTCATTGCAACCTTTCAGGGGGATCTTGGTCCATCAAACCACAATAGTCTGGAAGGACTCCACAGGTTCTCATCCTCTATGGGAATAAAAGAAGAACCTCTTTTTTAAAGCAACAAATCTTTAGACCCAACTTTTAAAACCAAGACACCTTTAAAATATGTTGATTTAACTTAGCAACCCATACAAGGAAATGTCTCTCTGTACTTAGTTCATTCACAGTCTAAAGATTTAAAGGAAACACAATAATATACATAATCCATATTCTCTGTGTATATTCCATCTTTATGTGGCTTTTTGGTTTTTGCTCCATTAATCTATGAGTGTCTTCATTCTTTCTCTTTAAAGACTTTCTTTTATTTTTAAAACTATATTCATTTATAACTGTCTATACTCTTTCTTTTCTCTCCCAAGCACACATACATTTATTCAACACTGTCACCCATTTAGAGAACTTTTTTTTTATCTAAACCTGTCTTTATTGCTATCTGTAATTATTTTCTGAACAGGAGCACTTTAAAAATGATAAGCAGTTTGGTTGCAGTGGCTCTGGATGCTGGTTCTGCCTCTCTCTCTGCCTTTCAGTATGAAGGAGGTACCATTTCTGCCAGCTCTGGGACCACTGGGTAGGAGCAGTGTTCACCACTTTAACTCTGAGAAGAAGTGTGTAGCACATAAACCCTTTCTGTCTGAGAAAAAGCTAAATCTGCCATGCAGTGCACTGCACAGCCTGGAAATATCTCTGTGTATGGCAGTGGGAATCTGCCATGCTCTCCTGCTTGTGCACTCCTTGCACCCCATCTTACCCCCTGCCCAGGCAGGGATGCTGATCTGTGGGCATGGTCTCAGCTGCTTTCTCCTGATCCTGAGTGGGCACAAAAGCATCCCTACCTGTAGTGGGTGATGGGCATCAGTCCCAAATAGTTCAAACCACATTGGTGCACTTAATCTCAGGATCATAGGTTCAGGCCCCACATTGGGCATCAAATGATGATGGGTGATATAAAATAATCCCACACTAGCATATAATAAAGGGTTATTATTTAGGGGTAGACTCACAGATCACAGGAACTGAATCCAGAAGCCAGGAGAGAGAGCGCACATGCTTTACATCAGTATTTATAATATATGAGGCCATGCACAAGTGGGCTAGTATCTTAAAGGTTACTGGCTGAAGGAGTTCCCACAGCACCTCTGTGAGTATGCACATATGTGAATTTTGCATCCATCTATTTTAGGATTTATATACAACTATATGATATGTACTTACACACACAAACATCACATCCTCAGGTCCAAATTTTCCCATTGATCTTTACCAACTGGTCATCTGTAGCACAGACTACAGAAATAAAACCGATACCAAAAGTAACTGGTATTGGTAACTACCACTGAATTCTTCCAATACTACTGCCTGAGACTTGAATGACCCACCTAAGTACTTCAATCTGTCCACATGCAAACATTTTATTTCATCAGAGTGCACCCACCTCATCTCACACACTCACTTAAAGAAGAAAATGAGGGAGAGGGCAAAGAGACATATGTGTCATGAAAGCTGAGGGGAGTCCTGAAGGAGGTGACAAGATGGGGACAATAGGGAACAAAGAGGGAGATGTGGAGGCAGGATAATCTAAAACATAGCTTGTTTGGAAATACTATAACAACATCTAACCCTTTGTATGTTCATTTAAAAGTGAATTATAAGTGGATAAATAAATAAATAGAATAAGTAAACACATATTGTTTGACAAATGGAGAACTAGGAAACTGAAGATGAAGTATTATGGATAACTTTCCAATGTCATCGCATATTAAAATGTCTCTGGTGCTGCTCCATGACCACAAAGAAAGTTAGGAGTAAGCAGTGGGACTTAACCAAACCCCTTCTAGCTTGTCTTAATGCAATTCGTAATGACAGCTCTTTGTGAAAAAACAGAAAAAATGAGTAAAACTAACCCAGATATAACCTAAGGGCAATAACTACGAAGCTGACTGCCCCAAGCAGAACACATAGGCCTCTTCTTTAAAAGGGTTCCTGTCCACTGATGAGTAAGCCTCCTGTGGATTCCGAAGTCTGGGTAAGACTCACAGAATTTGTGTCTTCAGAGCATCTTGCACAAGATTCACATGCTCCCATGCATTTCTAGAGTTTCCTCATTGGATTCCTGAGAGGAGACACCCAGAAAAGTCTCAGAGCCCCTCTCAAAAATCCTGCCCCATCCCGTGTGAGTTTGGCTGGACCACAGTGAAATCTTGAAGGTTTTTCACTCTTCTTTCCTTCTCTTTTAGAACAGTTTCTGTCATGGATCTTCAGCCATCTTGCTTTTGTTCCTTTCTTGTGAACCTCCTTTTATAGCTTAGACTGTCTCTCAGTGGACAGATTTTTCAGAGTCCTGGTCTAGCAAGAAAAGAACAAAGAAAAAAATGAGATGAGTTTTCTTGTTTTCAGGACTGGGGCTCAAATCCAGGACTTTGTGCATGTGAGGCAAGCAGTGAGCTGCATCTCCAGCTATGTGATGAGCTTTACAAAGACCTCTCTCCTTTCATCAGAGGGTAAAGTTATCATGCTAGGGGAGGATGCATGGCAGGGCATCGGACAACAGTAGCCGCATTGTGCTCAGATGTGATGCTACCATTTCCCCCCTGGGTTTGAATACACACTGCAACAAGGCCACAGTTGAATAGTGGATGGTGTGTACATGGGGATAAAGAATATTTAACGTAAGACTCATGACCTCATGGAGTTCACGGGTTACATTAGACTCTTTCTCACTGCAACATAAGGTTTGCTAAATCCAACCTCAATGAGGAGCATCATTTGGCAGGGGGGTGCTCATGGAATTGAATCTGAATGGGAGCCAAACCAACCCGCTAGCTGCACACTTTCCACCGTCAGACTCTTGGTTCAAACCCAAATGCATCCCTGAGAACAGCTGCCCACTGTGAGGATCAACAGTGCTGAGCAAGGGTGTTTGGGTTTAGAGCTGGCACTTGGTGGTTGAGAGAAGTCATGGATTTTGGTTCTTGTGGCATTTGCTCTCTGTAGCACATGTGATAAGTTATGACAATCAAATGGGTCTTTATGGCAGGCATAAATAGCAGTAAAATACATATATTTTGTTCATATTTTTTCCTCTCATTTTCTTTTGGTTTGACTCTTATGATGGCTCACTGATGGGTCCAGATCATGTTTCAGGAAGAGATTGCTCCGGGAATTAGGGATTGTTCCTTCATCTCCCCTAGGAAAACCAAACACTCTTCTTAGAAAAGATGATTCTAGAAAAATCTGTTCCACATATGTGATTGGTGAGGTCTGTTCAAAAGTGCTGATTTTTTTTTAATCTAAGTGGGCTGTTGCCTGAATGAGGGTCATATCTTGTTATGAATAATACTGAGAAGAGAATGGGGCCTTGTTGCTCAGTGGTCAGCTGTGGAATTATAAAATATTGGAGGTAGATGGGAAGTCGGGGGTTACATCACAGGTGGACAGAGAAGCCCAGTGGTTACCTGAGTTCTGACCTTTGTCAATGGTGAAATGAACATAGTGGCAGGCCGAACACCATAATTCGGGCTTCTTGGTTTTGGTTGTTGTTTCACCCCTAATTCTTTCCACATGGCCACAGACCACCAGGTGAGTCCCTCATAATCCAGCTGAAGTGAGTGAGAAGTGAGATTTTGAGAGTGAAGAGGCCGATGACACCGCTTGCTTCTCTAACAGCACCTCTGCCGACAGATGCGTTTATTCGGGGAACAAATTCCTCAATGCCATCTGTGGGCTGCTTTTTCTGTACAGTCACCAGCCACCTCTTAACCGCCCCGTAGAGGGAGTATGAAATGGGTTTGACTTTCCCTCTAGCTTCTTCAGGAGCCGAGGGTGGGATCTACTAGGAGACCAACCAAAGGAGTATTCTGACAAAAACCAAGTGAGCCAGACATTCTAGTGATCTCCCAGAAGAACTATCTCCTCCATCTGCCTTGGTAAATTTGCATTTCCGCACGGAAGTCTTCATTACTCTCATCCTTTGCCCCATAAAGGTAAATCTCATCAGTGGATGAGACTGGATATGGTGGCTCAGGCCTGCAATCCCAGATCCTGGGAGACAAAGGCAGTCTGGGACCAGACTCAGTTACATAGTGAAACCCAGTCTTGAAGTACAGTCTAACACCTACTTTATCCCTCTACCGACTCCACAGCCTCCAGGGAATAGGTTCCAGTGAATGCTCCATGTCGCTCCTTTCCTTCCCCGAGATTTCATTTTTCTTTATAATGTCATAAAACAAAGGTTAGGACCCAGCTTCATGTCTCCAGTTCTTCTTGTACTGAGAACTTAGTGTAACTACCCATGTCTTGTGCCCAACACATGCCAACCAGAGGCATGAGGCTCCTTTCTGGAACAGTCCTGTCAATCCTCCTGCATTACCCCAATCAAGGAGCTCCTAAGACAGACATCTGTAAGATTTGATGCAGTATCCTGTTGACCCCAGGTTTCAAAGTACAATTTTGGTGAAAAAGGGCCATGGCCCAGACTCTAGAGGAGAGAGTAAGAACATGTTGATCATGCTAAGGGTTGCAGGTGGCCTGGTCCCCATAACCAGACTGCAGATGGTACAGGAATGGTTCTGACACCATCACATCTGGCATGATCAGCTCTTTCTGTGTCAGTCAAGGAAATTAAGCTCCTAGAGACCAAGCATGTTTTAAATGAGAGATTTGCATTCGCTGCGGATCTGAGTCACTGTTGTGTAGTGTGGATTTCACTCAAACTCAAGAGTGAAAAAATATTTCATATCTATTTTTCCATAAGTCACATTACATTTTAGTCTGGTGTGTCTGGAATGTAAATTCCATCTTACCCTGCACACTGGCTAAATCTCCCAGGGTTTCACAAAGGACCCTGCATCCTGACAGGTATCCATGAGTCTCAGGCAGCTGTCTGCTCTTTGAGGGCAAGGTCCTCTTGAAGAGCTCCCTTCTGCCCTTGGGAACCTTTCATTTTCTTCCTGTCCTCCCACCTCCAATGAGTCACATCACGGGCAAGGCAACTCCTTTATATCCACATTTTTTTCATAGCCTTCTTCTCTCTACCCCCAAACCCCAGTCTCTTCATGGATCCAGCTTGAGACAATAACATGGAAATTTTGCTGAATAATCCTCCTAAAGCAGATGCCTATACTATCTTCTGTGTGCCTGGATGTTTAGAGGACCAACAAGAAATCCTGAAGAGAACAGCTACCCAGAAGGACCAGAGAGGGTCACTTGGCATGGTGTCCTCCAATCACAAGTTGCTCCATGTCACTACCCAGAATGACCAGAGACTTAAACTCAGCATGGTGTTTTCTTACACCTCCTCTGCCTTCTCTCTTTCCATTTTCCTGAGACCTCTCTGGCAGTGTAGAATAGGCCGCCATGATGGCTTCAACTCCCAGCTGTCTGCTACCCACAGAACCCCAAGTTCAGCCTTTTACTCACAGCTCTGCGTCCTACACAGGGTCTTAATCTTTTGATATTGAATCTGAACAGAGCAACTGTTGTAAGAGCTGCGGGCCACTTCACACTGCCCAGCTACTGCATGGCTAGCTTTCACATTGTGAGAGCAGCGGGCTGCGTTCCTGCTGCCCTGGCTCCCGGCTGCCTGGCTAGCTTATATCCCGAAACAATTACATGGAAACTGTATTATTTTAAACACTGCGTGGCCCATTAGTTCCAGCTTCTTATTGGCTAGCTCTTACATATTGATCTAACCCATTTCTAATATTCTGTGTAGCACCACGAGCTGGCTTACCAGGAAAGATCTTAACCTGCATCTGTCTGGAGTGGGAGAACATGGTGACTGCCTGACTCGGCTTCTTTCTTCCAGCATTCTGTTCTGTCTACTCCGCCCACCTAAGGTTTGGCCTATCAAATGGGCCAAGGCAGTTTCTTTATTAATTAACCAATGAAAGCAACAGATTAGAAAGAAATCACTCCCACATCATTTCCCCTTTTTCTGTTTAAACAAAAAAGAAGGTTTTCATTTTAACATAGTAAAATTACAACCTCCTGCCCCACCCCAACCCCCACATCTCTCGCCAGACCAGACCACTTCAGAAGCTGAAATCCACGTTTCTACCTGTGTTTGCTTTTTGGTTAATTTGATTGTGGATAATTTTTGGAGGCTGCTCTTTCCTGCTCAAGCCACCCCACCTATCTCCTTCACTAATAATGTCTAGCCTCATTTCCAAAGGCGTTTGAGTTGAGACCACCAGCTGAGATCTTTCCACTGAAGGAAGGCCTGTGAGGTTGAGGTCTGTTCAACTCTTGTCCACTGTATGTTCAGGGCCTAATGGAAGCTCTTCCTAAGTAGATGCCAGAACCCTCTAAATCTTCCCACCTCTGACCCTGGGTTAGTCCTATGGAGACTATATGGAGGAAAATTCTGATTCTACTACTAAACAGCTTAGTGATTACAAGCAATAAATTTCCTTCACATAAGTGTGTCCATGAAGTGTGCATGTCAGTCATCCCTACTTCAGAAGAGATGAGTATCACATATGAAGCAGTCAACTGCAGCTTACACATTGAGCTTTCACTGAATGTTATTTATTGTTATTGTTATTTAATGTTATTTCACTGAATATTATTATTCTTGCTCTTCCTTCCTAGTTAGATGAGAAGTGCTTGGCCCTGGTTTTTGTGGAGCAGTGACAAAACACAGATGGCCTATGTGTCTTGGTGGGAAAGGCTATTCCAACAAAACCCTCTTCTTAGTCTTATTGCTGGTCCTTTCATGAGATTACTCACCCATCCCATAAGCTTCAGTGCTATTTCATACAGAGAGATGCAAACTGTCAGTAATCTGTTTGTTACTGTTGTTTGTTTGTTTGTTTGAAGAAATTTCCATAGATACAGGAAAAAGGCAGATTCAATTGGTTTAGGGTTTTCTGTGACCAATTACCCCAATCCTGAGTGGTTAAAAGCAATAGAAATTGGGGACTGGAGAATGTCTCAGCAGATAATAACAGTACATGCTGTCCTTACAGAAGACCTAGGTTCCCTTCTCAGCACCCACATGGCAGCTCACAATCATCTTTAACTCCAGTTCTAGGCATCCTAAGGCCTCTTCCATTCTTGGCACCCACAGAGGACAGATGCAAAGGCACTCTCATACACAGAATGAACATAGGCATATCTTAATGAACGGAGAAATGTACTCTGTCATCATTTAGAGGGCTAGAGATGCAGAAGTAAAGTGTTGGTAGGGCCATGCTCATTTTGATTATTCTGGAGGAGGCTTCCTTTTTTTTTTTTTTTTACTTCAGAGAGGTTTTTACAGTCCTGGGCATTCCTTGGTGTGAAGGCATTGTTATTTTCCTTTTACTCTGAACCCTTTGTGAACAGCAGGGTATACATTCACCTTGAAGGTCTAAACATTAGATTGGGATAATGTTGTGCACATCCTAATTCCCCTGTGCATTTGTTTTTATGGACAGTGGGGAACACGTGCATCTTGCAGGTCTAAACATTAGCCTGAGATAACATTGTGTATATCCTAATCCCTCCTATGCATTTTCTCAATGAAAAGTGATTGAAAAATTAAAACCAAACTGTAGGATTTGTCTTATCAATCTTATGGTGGGTTTGGAATAGGGTCCTTATAAAACTGACTTCCTCTTTTGGAGATGGCTTCCAACTGTCAGGCATGGTAGATTCTCTCAATTCCTCTTTCAGTGTAATTTTTTTCCATTGCATACTGTATGCTGTCACCTGACTACTAAGATCATTCTTACACCACCCCCTGCTGTGTCTCCTTACAAGATATTATTTTATCCTAACCTATGCTTAAAGCATCTAAGATAAAGCTTAACTAAGGCCACAGTAGGCTCACTTTCAGCAGGAAGGGTGATGGTTATTCACTGGGTTGTATTAGCCAGGTACTCAGCACCTCAGAGAATGGTATAAGCTAACCAGAATTGGCCAACCAACAAAATAAGAAGGACATAGGTCACCCAAGCCTGCCTGATGGAAGGCTCACTATTTAGGAGTGCAGGAAGGTAGGTCAGCATGTGGCTGTTATTTCTAGGGGTGGAATTCATGGTTCTGAAAATGGCGCTGTTTCCTCTTAGTCCAAAATTCATTTTCTTGCTTTTTATCCAAATGGACATTGAGAAGACCCTTCTTCCCTTTTGTTATTATTTTTTAGAACAATCTTTTCTCATTTTACATATTAATCCCAGTTCCTACTCCCTCCCCCCCTCCCGCTCAACTTACCTTCCCCCACCCATTTTTCCATTCACTCCATAGAGAGGGTAAGGCTTCCCATAGGGAGTCAACAAAGTTTAGCACATCTTTTTGAAGCAGGACCAAGGCCCTTTGCCACTATATCTAGGCTGAGCAAGGTATCCCTTCAAAGAGAATGGGCTTCAAAAAGCCAATTCAAACACTAAGAATAAAACCTGGTCCCACTGCCAGTGGCCTCACAGATTGCCCCAGGCACACAACTGTCACTCACATTCAGAGGGCTTAGTTTGATCCTATGCAGGATCTCCCACTATCAGTCTGGAGTCAGTGATCTTCCACTAGCTCAGGTCAGCTGTTTTTGTGGATATCACCACCATGGTCTTGACCCCTTTGCTCACATCATCACACCTCCCTATCTTGGACTGGACTTTGGGAGATTGGGCCAGTGCACAGCTGTGGATCTCTGCATCTGCTTCCATCAGTTGCTGGATAAAGGTTCTATGATTACAATTAAGGTAGTCATCAATCTGATTACAGGTGAAGGCCAGTTCAGGCAGCACTCTCTCTGCTATTGCTTAGGGTCTAAACTGGAATCATTCTTGTGGATCCCTGGGAATTTCCCTAATGCCAGATTTCTCACTAGTCCCATAATGGTTCCTCCAATCAATAAATCTCTTTCCTTGCTTTCCCTCTCTGTTCTTCCTTCATCTCAGCCATCCCATTCCCTCATGTTCTCCTCTCCCTTACCCTTCTCCTCTCCTTCTCCCCTTCTGTTCTTCCTCATCCCATCATGCTCCCAATTTACTCAGGAGATGTTGTCTATTTTCCCTTCCTAGGGGGATCTATGTATGTCTTTCTTAAGGCTCTCCTTGTTACCTAGCTTCTCTGGGGTCATAGACTATAGGTTTGCTATTCTTTGTTTTACAACGAATATCCAGTGATGAGTGAGTACATACCATGTTTGTCTTTCTCATTCTGGTTTACCTCACTTAGGATTTCTTTTCTAGTTCCATCCATTTGTCTACAAATTTCAAGATACTATTGTGTTTTACTGCCGAGTAGTACTTCATTGTGTAAATGTACCACATTTTCTTTACTTGTTCTTCGATTGAAGGACATCTAGGTTGTTTCCAAGTTCTGGCTGTTCCAAATAATGCTAATATGAACACAGTGGAGAGACTGTCCTTTGGTATGAGTGTGCATCCTTTGGGTATGTGCCCAGAGTGGTTGGTATTCCTTGGTCTTGAGGAAGATTGATTCTCAATTTTCTGAGAAACCACCATACTGATTTCCAAAGTGCCTGTACAAGTTTGCACTCCCACCAGCAATGGAGGAGTGTTCCTCTTACTCCACATCCTCTCGAGCATAAGCTGTCATTGGTGGTTTTGCTCTTAGCCATTCTGACAGGTGTGAGATGATATCTGAGTGTTTTGATTTGCATTTCCCTGACGGCAAGGATGTTGAGCAATTCCTTAAATTCGATGTGGGGTTGGTTAAGATCTTCTCCCATTTTATCTTATTGACTGTGTCCTTTGCCTTACAGAAGCTTCTCAGTTTCAGATGATCCCATCTATTGTTGCTCTCAGGGTCTGTACTACTGGTGATATATTTAGAAAGTGGTCTCCTGTGCCCATATATTCAAGGATACTTACCACTTTTTCTTCTATGAGGTTCAGTGTTGCTGTATTTATGTTGAGGTTTTTGATTCATTTGGACTTGAGTTTTGTAAATGGGGTAGATATAGATCGGATCTATTTGCATTTCTTCTACATGTTGAAATCCAGTTATGCCACACCATTTGTTGAAGATGCTTTCTTTTGTCCCTTGTATAATTTTAGCTTCTTTGTCAAAAATCAGTTCATGGGTTTGTGGATTATATCATGGTCTTCTATTCAATTCCATTGGTCCACTTGTCTGTTTTTATGCCAATACCAAGTTGTTTCAATTACTATAGCTCTATAATAAGGCTTGATATCAGGAATGGTAATGTTTCCAGAAGTTCCTTATTGTTATTGTACAGGATTGTTTTGGCTATCCTGAGTTCTTTGCATATGAAATTGAGTATTTTTCTTTCAAGGACTGTGAAAAAGTGTGTTGGCATTTTGATGGGGATTCTATGGAATTTGTAGATTGCTTTTGGTAAGATTGCCATTTTTTATTATGTTGGTCCTATCTACACAAGAGCATGGGAGATCTTTCTATTTTCTTAAATCTTTTTCAATTTATTTCTTCAAAGAATTAAAGTTCTTGTCATACAGGTCTTTCACTTCTTTAGTTAGTGTTATCCAAAGACATGTCATGTTATCTATGGTTATTGTAAAGGGTGATGTTTCTCTGGTTTCTTTCTCAGCCCTTTTATCATTTGCATATAGGAGGACTGCTGATTTTTTTGAGTTGATCTTGTATCAGGCTTCATTACTTAAGGTGTTTATCAGTTACAGAAGTTCCCTGGTAGAATTTTTGGGGTCATTTATGTATATTATCATATCATCTGCAAATAGCAAAGTTTGACTTCTTTCTTTCCAATTTGTAGCCCCTTGATCTTTTTTGTTGTCTTAATGCTCTAGCTAGAACTTCAATATTATATTGACTAGATATGGAAAGAGCAGACAGCCTTGTCTTGTTCCTGATTTTAGTGGAATCATTTTGAGTTTCTCTCTATTTAATTTGATGTTGGCTGTCAGTTTGCAGTATATTGCTTTTGTTATATTCAGATACGTTCCTTGTATTCCTGATCTTTTCAAGGTCTTTATGATAAAGGAACATTGTATTTTGTCAAAGAATTTTTCAGTTTTTTGACATTTGAGTTTAAGGTGTGTTTCTTGTATGCAGCAGAAGGATGGATCCTGTTTTTGTATCCATTCCGTAAGCCCTTGTTTTTATAGGTGAATTGAGTCCATTGATATTTAGAGATATTAATGACCAGTGATTGTTAATTTCTGTTACTTTTTTGGTGGTAATGTTTGTGTGTTTCCCTTCTTTGGGGTTTGTTGGCGTGAGGTTATCCATAGCCTGTGGGTGTAGCTAACTTCTTTGGATTGGGGTTTTCTTTCTAGTACTTTCTATAAAAATGGATTTGTGGACAAGTGTTGTTTAGATCTGATTTTGTCATGAAATATCTTGTTTCCTTCATCTATGGTAATTGAAAGCTTTGCTGGGTATAGTAGTCTGGGTTTGCATCTGTGATCGCTTAGGGTCTACAGCACATCTGTCCAGGACCTTCTGGCTTTCAGTTTCCATTGAGAAGTTGGGTAATTCTGATAGGTCTGCCTTTATATGTTACTTGGACTTTTTTCTTTCTTTTGTGGCTCTTAATATTCTTTCTTTATTCTGTATGTTTTGTGTTTTTATTATTATATGGCGAGGGAATTTTTTTTGATCCAGTCTCTTTTGTGTTGTGTAATCTTGTACCTTTATAGGCATATCCTTCTTTAGGTTGAGAAAGTTCTCATTTATGATTTTGTTGAATGTATTTTCTGTGCTTTTGAGTTACAGTTTTTCTTTTATTCCTATTATTCTTAGGTTTGGCCTTTTCATGGTGTCCCAGATTTCCTAGACTTTTTTGGTAAGAATTTGTTGGATTTAACATTTTCTTTGACCAATGAATATATTTTCTATACTGTATGTTCAACTCCTGAGATTTTCTCTTCTATCTTTTGTATTCTGTTGATTATGTTTACATATGTAATTCCTGTTTATTTACCCAGATTTTCCATTTCGAGAATTCACTCAGTTTGTGCTTTCTTTATTGTCTCTATTTCAATTTTCAAGTCTTGAACTGTTTAAACTGTTTGCTTCACCTGTTTGATTGTTTTTTTTTTTTCTTAATTTTCTTGGCATTAAGAGATTTATTGATTTCTTCCATTTTTGGCTTGTCTTTTCCTCAATTTCTTTCATTTTTAATTTCCTCTTTGAGGGTCACTATTATCTTCATAAAGTTATATTGAAGGACATTTTCTTCTGCTTCTTCTGGGTTAGGTCCTGTTGTAGGACCACTAGGTTCTGGTGCGGCCATGTTGCTGTTTGGGTTATTGAATGCATTCATACACTGGCATCTACCCTTCTCTTTTTCCAGTTGGTGCAGGCATTTTCCTTGCTTCTTGGTTCACTCTGTGCAGTTGCTGTCTGTGCCTCAGGGAGCCTCTGAGGTCTCCAGGAATGGGTGGGTTTGGGGGCGGAGTGGGACAGCAAACACACATCAATTTGTTTTTCTTCTTTTTACTTTCCCCTTGCTCCTTGCTGTTACCTGTATATGCACAGACAACAGAATGTCCATTAAGGACTCATTTTAGGCTTAATTATGGCCTCATTTTTATTCTTTTCTCGACACTGACAAGCCCTGATGTATATAGAATGGTAATAGAATACACTATTCTAAGGAAAGCATCGGGGTGATTTCTCTATCTTTTCCCTGTGTGGATTAGGGGTATGACACAGTTTCCACCTCCTAAAAGATGATATGTTATAGTGCTCAAATTATAAAAATGCATGATCATAAAGGTCATAGAGCTACAGAAAGAATGGACTGAATTCTAAAATGTAAAGGAGCCTCAATTCTCTGTGATAACACACACACACACACACATATATATATGCACAAATATACATATCTACATACATATGTATATATACACATACATACATCCACACACATATGGTTCTTTGAGCTAGGGTTTTTCCATGTAATATGGCTGTCCTGAATCTCAGTCTATAGATCAGACAGGCCTCAAACTCAGAGATCTGACTGTCTCTGCCTCCCCAGTGCTAGGACTAAAGGCTTTTGCCATCACACCTGGCAATAACATGTTTCCTTGAGACTTAAATAGACAGGCTTATGCTGTTCCCAACGGCTTGGTCATCTGGACTTTCAGTCCAAAATCACAAGCTAATCGACCATCAGGGAAGATGTATGACACCGCCAGGATACTCTTTGATTTTTCTTATCATTTGGGTATGCGGAGATTGAAACACCAGAGACTTCTGTCCCAGTTCTACCCTGTCCACTACATCCAGCTTTTACTTTATAACTTCCAGTTGCAACAAATACACTACCCTGGTTTCCATGCTCACACCAGGGTCCAAATGTGTGTGCTTACACATATACAGGATATATGTACACAATCAACCATGTCATCTAATCATGACCACACCTGAGTTTTACCTTCAGTTTCTAATGAACACAATTATGGCCCACGTCTTTACTTCTAGTTCTTTGACTGACAGCCACTGATACTGAGGTGATACTCTGTGCATACAGAAAACAGTGAAATGGACTTCAAATGCTTCCACACTGATCCCCTTTGGACATTTCCCAATTGTCTCAACCCCTAACTGCAGGTTGCCTGTTTTCTTCCAACTACTTAAAATACTGCATCTGTACTTTTGATCATTTTGCATGGTGATCAGTGTTGAGGTCTATCTAAGAAAACACAAAATAAAGGGACCCAGGAAAATATATTTTAAAAGATCTTAAAATAAGAAGAAATCTGATGGATGCACCAGAGTGCACTCTTCCATTTGTTTAGTGTGGTGGCTTTTGAAGAATGCCTTAATTTGCTAGAAACTCACAGTGCTAATGCTTCCACCTGATGTGAAAAAAAAATCTGTTCAGTAACATCATTTGGATGTGTTATTGAACAGTGGCCTTCTCCAAATATTTATCTGCTCAATATCTAAAATCCAGAAGTTTGTGTTCAACTTCTTAGATTTGTAGATTGAATTTACCCCTTCTTCCCTCAGGAATTTTTCACGCACAGCTATTGCAATAAAAGCAGAAGTATTTCTTCTCATAATCTCATAATCTCATGGTAGAAAGAAGACAGTGATAAGTGGAGTCAACAAGGAAGGACCTCATTGAGCTGTCTTAGGGTTGGGATTAAAACAGAACAATCTAGGTTTGGGGAGATGACTCATTGGTTAAGTGGTTGCACCCACAAGCCTGAAGACTGGAGTTGGGATCTTCAGAACACAGGTAAAATGTCACATTGATGGGAGAGCAACTTAACTAATTCCTTCTGACTGTTCCCTTCTCCCTTTTCCACTCTTTGTATTCTATGCAAACTTGCTGCGTCATGGGCAGAAGTGTGTTTGGAAACCAACCTTTACTCAAGGAGAACTGGACTTATCATGAGACAGAGGAGTAAGTAAGACTTAGGAATGAGGACTGGCATTTATTGGGCATTGTATGATACATAGTACTCTGAGCATTTTCTCACCAGCTTTCCACAGTTACTCCTCTCCCCAACTTACAGATCAGTAAAGCAGGGAACAGTTAACTGGGTCCATCATCCTAGGTGGCACAACTGAGATAGGATTTAAATAAAATCTGGCTCAGGAACTTATGCACTAATTACTGCTATCATGTTTTGATTAAATATGTCAAGTCCTTTGAGGATGTCAGCAATGACAGCGATCAGCTGCAGTGAAAGAAAGACGATGCCTTGATGTGACTTTGAGGAAAGAGGGGGAGTTCCATAGGAAGAAAAAAGGAGGAAGTGAACGGCACACTGCGGAAAGTCAAAGAGTCTTCTGTTGACAGTGTGAAGAGGAACCACAGAAGAGCCATTCCAGGGTAAGAGTAACACACGCTGAGTGAGAGTGGGCAGACTGAGGAGGGGCGGTGGTAAGGATCGAGGAACAGCAAAGGCAGTTAGTGAAAGAGAGATTCTGTCTCAGTAAATGGTTGAGATTTGCTTAGGAAATCGGATCCTGGTGAAGATTTTCATAGGGGAGTAGATGGTCAAATTGGTCTCTAAGATATATTAGTTGCTTGAGAATATGAGGAATAAGTTGTTCAAAAAACCTTCAGAGGCAAGAAGATTCTGGCTCGTGGGTGATCTGAGTCTGTGTCTAGACCAACTAGAAAGCAAACAGGTAAATTAGGGATCAAAATAAAATGCCTGTCTCACTTTCTAGCTTCCCCTCAAGTAGATACTTCTGTGCCTTCAATGTTATCTTCCTATCACCATTGTAGACATCCTGTGGATTCCCTAAATACAGTCGTATGTTGCTGAAAGTGAGGATCTATCCTGAGCAATCACCAGGTGACATCATCATCATGTAAACTTATGGAGTGCATGTTTACGAACTTCCATGGCAGAGTCCAATCAGTCTACATGCAATGAATAGATGGAGTAAATATGAGCTGTTGCCAGTATGCTATAACTTGCTATTTTATGATAAATTACTACTAAGCATGAATACAGTATATAATGTTGATAAGTAGCTGTTAAACTCAGAGAAGTGGCGTAGCTGTTTGTCACTTTCAAGAATTATAACCTGCACATAACTACATGTACTGGGCTTTTATATGACTGGCAACACGGTGGTCTGATTAGCACCAGCATCACTGTGGGCACAGGAGCAATGCTCCATGCTGAGGTACCATAATGGTTGCAAGGTTGCTAGATGATAGAATGTTTTAGATCCATTATCTTTTTATAGCAGCACTGTCACATCTGGAGTCCACTGTAGGTGGACACGTTGTTATGTACCAGCATGACTCTACATGACTAACTCATCAGAGAGGACTCATGGGGCGTCTTGTTGCTCTCATCCTTTGAGATGCTTCATACCTCCCTGAGAACAAGTGGCTAGCCCTTTACATTGTGTAACAAAGTCTGATCAATAAAACCCCACCTGTCTTTGTATCCTAAGGTTGTGAACTTAACTCATTCTAACAAAAAGGCATGTAGGAAATAGGGCTATCGTCAACAGGAGAAGGAAATAGACCACAACTGGAAAGATATTGCAGGGTCCTTCCCTTCTGTCATGCCTGTCATACACACAGGCCACTTGGTTTCAATTGCAGAGTAACCCCCTCTTGCATGTGTCTAATCAGGGATTTATAACTTGCAAAGAGCATTCACATGCATGAGCTCA
This sequence comes from Chionomys nivalis, assembly GCF_950005125.1. Classification (NCBI taxonomy): domain Eukaryota; kingdom Metazoa; phylum Chordata; class Mammalia; order Rodentia; family Cricetidae; genus Chionomys; species Chionomys nivalis. Next base: position 123,087,761 of record NC_080087.1, on the reverse strand, counting down.
TCTGAGCAGAATGGAAGCTGCCATTCACACCTCTGTCATCAAGACCAAAATACCCCGTGACTTCACTCGGAAGCTGACTGAGGGGTGTAAGGAACTCAGCTGCGCAGGTGGCTGGAAGGCCAGGGAGGGGACCCTGGGATGACTTCTGTGTTGTGAGAGGAAGAGCAGCAGCTATGGATGAGAGTGAGGGGTGAGCAGAGCCTAAAAACGTTTCTTGTTTGTGTTAAGGTTGAGACAGGGTTTCACTCTATAGTCCAGGCTGGCCGCCACCTCCCTGCCTCAGCCTCTGCAGTGCTAAGATTACCGCTATGCCAGCCTGGCCTTTAGATCACTCTTTTGGTACCTCTCCTTAAGCCACGTCCACTTGACATGGAAACGAATATAAAAGAGGAGGCTCTCAGTTGGAGAAATTTGATTTTGCTTCCATGGCTTTCCATACTTAACAAAATCATAGGATTTTAATTTTTATTCCAGCCAGATACGTTTCTTATTGCCATTATCTTTCTATTTGATTTTCCTCCTTATGATAACCAATACTCTTTGGAAAACAGGAGTTGAGTTATGTTTTCCAAACCACTTTTCTCCATAGACACTTGTATTGCATTCTTCGTGTCCTATGTGATACAGCAAGGAGCTGGGAATGAACACTAAGGCCAAGAAGGGAGGATAGAGCTGGGGACCCTTGAAGGCAGGGGCTATTACTTGCTTACCCCAGAACCCAGCCAACTGCACTTCATGAGTACATTATAAGGAATGTGTGAAAGGGGCTGGAGGGTGGATTCGAGGTTAGAAAACACAGTTATTGTATACTTGGTTTCATAATGCTTTTCTTTCCACAGTTTTCTAAAAGGATTATCTCACTCATTCTCTCTGAAATGTAATCCACTCAACAGAGGAAAATAGCAACCTCAATATAATACAATATAATACAACATATAATATATATAACATATAATACAACATCTAAATAACCAAGCCAGGATGAAGGACCTAGCATGACTCCCAAGCACACATTCAGAACTTCCAACCTCCAACCCGTCCACATGCCTCCCTAGCATGGGGGGGGGGTATATTATTGTCAAGAGAGGTCCCTCCTGCTTCTGAATAGGAAGCATGAAACTTGTCTCTCTTCACTAAATTTGAAGTCGACTCAGAATGAATGGCAGGTCCTTCAAGGGCAAGTCAGGACAGACCAAGAAAGAAAAACAAAACAAAACAAAAAAAACCTTACAGAGATGACCCACTTCAGGATAGAGACGGTACTGTAAGTTAGTCATGTCTTCTTCCATGTCTAAATTATGGTTTAGAATACTTAGTCTTTCCCTAAACCAATTCTTCAGAATTTCTTCTCAAGTGGAATACCTTCGCCTTGTTTGGGTTTAATTTGGTTTGACTTATTTTATTTCATGTTTTGAATCAGGCTGACATTGAGAAACAGAGGTGCTGAACAACATTAATGATGGAGCTGGGAGAAACATGTTTGAGAAAAGCAAACAAAAATAGTCATTTCATGGTCCTGTAAAATCTTCAGAAAAGTTTCAAAACTCGGTTGAACCATCTCAGTCATGGAGAAAGATACATGAGGCTGTTCTCATGAGACTGGAATGTGGCATTTATTTGGATGAATACATTATTCAGGGTAAAATTAGTCTCATGGCCCAGAGTGACCATAGTGTCAATAATTTTCCCCACTTAGAGAGACATGTACATTGTATGTTGTCACGTGGATGTATCTAGAAGCATTTAGAAAATAGGTGCTACGCTTCTCTGTAATACAATCCCATAATCCACCCCCCCACACCTTTTTAAATCTGCTTGCCTGCATGGAACCTTTTTCTTCTGAGAGTCTCTACATACAAAACCCTATCTTGGAAGCCCCCCTCTCTCTGCCCCCCCACAAAAGCTGCTAAGGATTCACAAGTAGGGGCTATATCTTTGGCCTCTTTTCTGTCCTCCCCACACCCCTTTTCTTTCCTCTGAGGAGTGCCAGAAGGGGTTAGGTTATTACATTAAATAATAATTCCTGACGTTCAGCTCTCGCTTTCTGACTGCCTTGGATACAGTACTGTGTTTGCTCAGGGAAAATGGGTCACAGATTGCTGAAGGGGCTCCTCACCGTGCCGTGGTTAGGAGCTGTTTGTTTTTCAAATACCTTAATTGTATGGTCTACCAGAAAAGAACAGCACTGAAAATTATACCTCTGCACTAACTGCAACCAGATGGACAAAAACAACACGGCGTTTGAAAAAGATAAATGCCCCACAGTCCCTCTGTGGCTGGTTTTATCGCCAATTAATTTCATAATGGCTTCTTCTGGCTCAGAGGGTGATGGTGGAGTGGATATTCCCCTGGGGTAGGAGCACAGCCCCAGCAAAACTCAGGCAGCTTCCAGAGGGAGGGTCCTCCCCGCAGCCAATGTGGTGAAAATTGGAATAAATGTGTTGGTTTGGGGCTGAGGTGAAGGGTGGAGCTGTTAGGAAAGTGGAATCTGTAGCCCAAGGGCAGTCTATTCTTCTTTCACTTCTTGCTTCTTGGTGTTTCCATTTTGCACTGCCTTTTGCTACGTGCATGCAGCTGGTGAGAAAGCTGTGGATTACTAGAGGAAAGGAGGTGGGAAATACACTATTAGATGATCTGATTGGTCGCTGGCTGCTCAAAGGTACCGAAGTCGAAGTTGCTACTGGAAGAGTATTCCGAGTTGGGTGAGCCTCATGTGGATGCTTCAATGAACTCAGGGTGAGGCTGACTGCTAGATCTTTGGTCCTTCTCCCAGGACCACAGTGTCCAGGCTGGAGATCAGTTTTGTGGGTATGCCTTAAAACCCAAGTGACCAGCTTGCCAGACTGTTTTCAACCCACACGTTCTTATTATATATCATCCTTACAGTATAGAGTAAACATACCAGATTCCAGGACTGTGAGGGTTTGGGGAGAAAGTCCTGAAAGAAACACAGGCAAGGAACTCATTGACCCTCTCTTTCAGGGAGCAGTTGTGGGACTAGGGACTGGTTTAAGATTTCATTTTGGAGAAAGAGTTCTTCCTCTCTTGCAGCATCATCAACTCTGACCCCATTGCCACCAACAAGAAATTTTTGAAAATGGAGGACAAGGAATTTGAGATGCTTTAGACGCCCGTGTAAAAACAACACAAAATGAAACAAAAAACGAAGAAAGAATTCATACAAACAGAGAAGCATGGGCTCTCCTGGCATTAAGGAAGTCTATAAAGTAAAAATAAAATGGTCAGCCAGTTACTAATTCTGCTTCTTACCCTTCTAGAATGATTTCCGCTAAAGCCATTGGATCTCTACGCTTTCAGTTAGCGATGGGCTTTTCCTCAGAAGGCTGTTGTGTTTCTCTGAAACCTCCTTCAGCCTTCAGCTCTCCCTCACCAGGAAACCATTAGACCATCTACCTTAAATATCTTCTGTGGTGTATGTCAGTTAAATCTCAATAACTCTTAAAATGAGAACCTTTAACTTTTTATTATGATCTTATATTTAATGAAAGACTTCTGAGAGGTGTGTGTGTGTTGGGGGGATGCATGTGGGTACACATGTTTATGCGGTTGTATGCACATGTTATGGAGGCCAGAGGTCAACACTGATGTCTTCCTCAATTACTCTCCAACTAGACCAGTGCTTCCCAATCGTCCTAACATTGCACAAGGCTTTAATATAGTTCCTCGGGTTGTGGCAACCTCCAACCATAAAATTATTTCTTTTGCTACTTTATAATTGCAACTTCGCTAATGTTATAATTTGGAAGATTAATATCTGTATGTTCCAATGATCTCAAGACACTCCTGTCAAAGGATCATTTGATACCCAAAGGAGTCATGACCCACAGGTTTCGAACCACTGACATAGACTCTAAGTCCTAGAGATTGCTAATTCAGCTAGGCTCATTGACTATTGAGCTCCAGATCTCCTCTCTCCCCCCACCTCCCCCACATACTACAGGCACACGCTGCTGCACCAGGTTTTGATGTGGGTTCCGGGGATCTGAACTCACATCATCATGATTTTGTGATCATCACTTCGTCCAGTGATCCTTCTCCCTAGTCCATCCTTTGGGACTTTAAAACTAACTGATGAGACACACTGATGGCTTCCTTACAACATTGGCTAAGTATTAATAAAGTAATTCATTCATATTGATCAATATAGGAGATCTCAATCACCTTAACATTTTTTAATTTATTTTTCTTTAATGTGCATTGGTGTTTTGTCTGCGTGCATGTGTCTGTGCTATGGTGTCTGAAACTGGAGTTACAGACAGTTGTGAACTTATTCAGATTTTTACCAACATGTGTCCCAGTTTTCCTTGTTCTAAAACATGATGAAAGTTGAATTGTGCAGTAAGCCCTTTGGGGCCCACTTCTTCCACTGAGTTCGCTGGTTCTTAGAGTCACTTATGGAGCACAGCTTACAGATGTATGAAAAACCTACAATTTGTTTATTCATTCTTCCGTTCGCGAACGTTTGAGCCACTTCAAATTCAAAGCTGACCTAAACGACCTTGTACAAATCCTCATGCAGAGATTTATTTTGTTTCTCTTGGATAAATATATGAGAGCAGTACTTCGATGTTTAGGAGAATGTACATTTTGGTTCAGCTATAATGCACGTGCGAATGAACAAAGACCTTTTTCTAAAACTTCACTCTTCACATTAGACTTGTGGGCGGGCCGGTGGGTGTTTCATAACATCAGCCAGTTCTCCAACACATGCACGGCATCCTGCATTCCAATTATCACACTACCTGCACTTAGTACTGACCCTATGGGTTAAGGTCTCTAGCCCATAAAAGTGTCCCTCCCCCATTTCAAGCCTCAATCATAAAGGCAGGTCCCCAGGTTATCCACAGTCTATATCACTTTGAGGTTACCAAGCTTTTCTCCCTAGGTTCAGTCATTTGCTGAACTTAGGAAAATACTTATGTTTATTGGCTTATGGTGAAGGATATGATAAGGATACAGATGGACTTTCAGGAGAAGGGTTCACAGGGTGAGGTCTGAAAGGGTCTAAAGCCCAGGAACTTGCTTCTCAAGGAGTTGGAGCACACCACCCTCAGACACAAGGATGTGTTCGCTGAGGGATTTAAAAAGGAAACAGATTTCATCACACAGGTGTGGTCAGTTCTGAACTCAATCTCTATCCCTCTCATCACCATGCAGGATAGGAATTGTAACTACAAGTCCCAAGATTTTAATCATGGTTTTCTAACAGACAGGCCCTGTCCTGGAGTCTACCAGAACAAAAGTTCTGCCTAGTGTCCCATCACTTAGAGACTACAGAATTTTAATGTGTCAGCACTGAGGACAAATAAACAAAAATTTTGTATTATTTCACTCGTTCACTATAATATACCTCTTGGTCAGTAGAAAAACGCAAATCTGAAAATACAACAAAATATCATTTAACACCTAGTGAACTGACTCTTACGAAAAACATGAACAACAGAAATGGTTGTGGCAAATCAGAGCCCTTAGGTGTTGCTATTGGGAATACAAAGAGCTTGACTGCTTCAAAAAGTTGTGTAATTACAAATTGAGCAGCCCATCATTTTAGTTTATTCACCGTGTTGTCCAGTGTCGATCACTATCTAATTCCATAAGGGTCTAATCAGTCATGAAGGATGCTCCATGCCTACCAACTTCCCATAGTCCACAGCAAATACAATCTACCTTCTATATCTATATATTTGCCTTTTCTGAACATTTTTTTATACAACCCGAATGCTATGATATATGGTCTTCTGTGTCTCTATGTGTTCTTCCACTAATGATAGTGTCTTCAGAGTTCATCCACGATGTATTCCACCCATCTTAATCAACAAATAATAATATTCAATCGTACACATTTACCACATTTTCTTCACTTACCATTTGTGGTGTGGACACTTGGGTTGTTTCTACTATTTTTGGCAATTATGAAGAATATTACTATGTATATTTATGCACAGATTTTGGATTAATAAGTATTTTCATTCATCTTGAGTGTGTAACTAAAAGTGGAATTGTAAGTATGGTTTCTGTTTAATGTTTTTGAGGAATTAACAAAACATTTTGAAAGCAGCTGCACCATCTTGCTCTTTTGTAAGTAATGGACGAAGGTACCACACCAACTTTTCCCTCGTCTCACTGTTGCTTGTTTTTCTGGGAAGAATCAACCCATTGAGTAAGAAGAGATAGTTCCTTGTTTAGGTTTTACCATTCAATGATGGGCACCTTGTCATGTGCTTATTGGTCATTTATAGGCCTTCTTCAGAGAAATTTCTGTTCAACTTTCTATCTCTTTTTAAACTGGGTTATCGCCTTATTGCTGAGTTACTATGAGAGCTCTCAGTTTGTATTTGAATATATGAGGGCCTAGAGAGATGGTTTGGTCGTTAAGAGTTATTTCTGCTTTCCCAGAGGACTCAAATTTGGTTTCTTACCCTCATGTCAGTTGGCTCAAACCTCTGTAACTCCTGCTCCAGGGAATCCAATGCTCTCTGTGAACACCCTCATCTATATGCCTATGCTCACACAGATACTCCCACCACATAAATAAAACAGTATATGGATTTGAATGTATGAGTTTATGCGAATTATTTTTATATGTATATGCACAAAAACACTTTAATAAAATCCTCATCAAATCAAAGAGTTAGAAAAATTTCTCCTATTGTTTGAGTTGTACTTTAGCTCTCCTAGTACTCTTCTTTGAAATACAATTTTTCCTTGTGCAGCTCTTTCCACTCAACACTTCTTTAATTTCTTTTAATGATACATTTTTTTTTCACTGTAATGTTCCCAAAACACTGTAAAATATAATCTCAATATGCTGATGTTATCACTAACTTTATTCTTAACTTTATTTCAGAATGCTTACTTTTACTGGTTTTTGTATACTGTTATTGCTTCAAAATCCTGTGTGTGTGCATGCATGTGTGTGGGGGGGGGCTGTTTAGGATTTTTTTTTAGATAGAAAAAGCATGCTAAAGATATACACAGTTTTACTTCATTTCATTATGAATATCTGTTCTCTTTGCCAAAGAATTCATTGAGTTGGGCCTCCAGAACAATGTTGTTTAGAAGTAGCAAGAGTTGAATCCTTATGTGTTACTAGTTTATTGAAGAAAAGTTTGTGGTCATTCATTGCCAGGAATGATAGTAGCTTTGGCTTCTTCTTAATGCCCCTCTATTCTTAGCTCAAGCGTTTTTATCATGAAAGGGTGTGGATTATGTCAAATGGTTGTCTGCATTTAGCTCAGTGATATATGGGTTTTATCCTTAATTCTGTTACTGTTTTGTGGTACATTGATTGATTTTCATATGCTACATCAAGCTTAAATGGTGGGATGAATTCTACTTGGTCACGGTATATAATTCTTTTTATGCACATCTGAATTCCATTTTCTGGTATTTTGTTGAGGATTTTATTATCACTAGCCATCAGGGACATAGATTTATATGTTATTTCTTTAACATGTGTAAATTTGGTGTGTTAGTGCTTTTTATGCCCTTGCATATACTACTCATTAATTTTTGAAAGCAAGACATTTCATTTGCAGAGTTAGGAAACAAACAACTTGATGGGGGTCAACTGTAAATTGTTATGACAGTTTTGGCTGTCTACCAAATTAGCTCTGGGCTGGGGTACAGTGGGAGGAATATGGACTAAGAAGTGTTCCTTATTATGGTCTATAGATACTAAAAAGCAAAGGAAAACACTCCACATTAGAAGGCATGTGTGGGAACACCCTATATCATAATCAACTCTTGGAACTGGTAGAGAATAGGACTCTTAATCCCAGGGTTGTAGGTTAGAGCCCCTCATTGGGTGCCATTTTGTAATTAGAGACTGCTCATTTGTTTCCCGGCCACCCAGACTCAAATAATCATACAGAAACTATACTAATTACAGCATTACTTGGTCAATGACTTAGGCATATTCCTAGCTAGTTCTTATATCTTAAATTAACCCATTTCTATTAATCTGTGTATTGCCATGAGGCTATGGCTTACCAGTAGGTTCTAGCATCTGTCTCCTTTAGCAATTACATGGTCTTGACACTGTCTACTCTTTTTATATACCTCTGTTTGGATTTCTCACCTGGCTTTACTCTGTGAAGCCATTGACCAAAACAGCTTTTTTTTAATTAACCAATGGTAATAAAACATATTCACAGCATACATAGGGGAATTCCACATCATGTTTTAGTCTGTGGCACTTTCTCAGTAAGTCAAGAAGTGTGTTCTGCATAATGACTGCTAAAAGATTATTGGATGCTCCAGAAAGCAGAAATAAGAACTGTTTTCATCACTGTGCCATTGTTTGCCTTCTTTCTCCTAGACAACCTAGGTCCCAAAAGCCAGCAACTGGTGCCCTAGCCTTCATCCCCATGAATTTTAGGGACAGTAGCAAAGTTTTACTGATTTATCTGAAAATGGGACATGAGAACAGAAAGATCTCACAAGCAAGACCCAAAGCTTAAATAGAACTTCAGGCTCTTACAGGTCAGCATAAATACATGTTGCACGCGCGCGCGCGCACACACACACACACACACACACCTCTGCCTATGATCTCCTCTAAATTCCCAAGTGCTAAAAAACATACAAAGATCCACTTCACCAAATGTGGTGTATGTGGTGGGGCTGGGAAGAAAGGAAGACAAGATGAATGTTTTCTCTGGTTCCGTGATGTCTATTTCACTGTGCAACTGGGGTTTTACTTACTCTCTCAATATTTTTCTTCATTATAATTGCATCAGAAGCCATATCCATTAGCTCTTGCCATAAATGACTCCAAAACCAAGTGATTTGAAAGAGTGAACATTTGCTTTGTATCCTGAAGACTGGTTAGATGGACAGTTCTGCTGATGTGAGCCAGACTCAGCCAAGCTTGCATGGGAACTCATTCATGAATTTGCTGCCAGCTGTAGGTCAGAAGATGGTAACTAATCAAAGATGGCCTTGGTGGAAAAACCTAGCCTTTGCCCTGTTCATCAAAGTAATAAGTACCTCGAGAAATTAAACCACACTTTACATGTGATTGCCAAGCTCTGCTATGCCTTATTTTGCCAACTCCTATTTAAAAAATATGCAGTTAAATTATACAGAGAGAAGACAAAGGATCAGTTGGGGCATCTTGATCAAAATAAAGTAGTAAGAAAACATGTGATGCAATTAATTAATCATACTAGTTAAGAATGATCATAAGTATTAAAAATATAAACATATTCATCACTTTAATGAATTGAATTTTTATTTTTGATGACATAAGTCATTCCTTGTGAGTAATTTCTTTTTACTCTTTAAGGTCAGTATATTCGTGTTGGAAGAAGAGTTCTGCGGTTGACACTAGCTACTTGGTTTCTCTTCTTCAACCTCCTTTCAACTGCAATGAAGAGAACTCATCCACTGAAAAATGGCCCTTACTTTTGAGAAGAAAAACCTGTCCTTCTGGCTCATTGACTCTCATGAAGATCCTAAGGCTTTCATTCTTGGTCTCCCAGTCTCCATCTTTGGATAACAATAAAAGAATAACAACTCTCAGATGATTATTGAGGTCTACGTCTGTCTGAAGAAGTGGAAGAGTCAGGGGTGTTAAACCTGATGATTGTACCTCAGTGTGCTAAACATATACATATGAAACACTAACCAGAGCAACCCCCTGAGCTATGTCTCCAAATTACTGCTTGTCTGAGACAACTATGACAGTAAGCAGTGTGAAAAAACAAGAGAGAATAGACTTGATAGTAAAATTAACTTGTAGTAAAAAACAAAAATCAAACAAACAAACAAAATCCAAATAGTTCAAATATTAAAATATACAGAAATGTGGGAGTTTCTCTTTGAATAGGTTTGAATGTGGAGTTGCAGCCATTTGTCTAGATGATGCGTGGAGAGTAGGAATTCTGAACAGACCTTCTAAATTGTAGGTGATAAACTTTGTCTCAGGAATGACAAGATCGCTCCGTGGGTAAAGATGCTTACTATGTATGTCTGATGACCTGACTTTGATCCCTGGAATTCACATTAAGGTAAAAAGAGAGAACTGATCCCATGGAGTTATCCTCTGACTTCCACTGACTCCCCAATGCACATCATGTATGTACACACAGAAAAAAATATAATAAATAACATCTGCATTTTTTTACAAAGAGGATGGATCTTGCTTCATTCTTAGCAGCTTCCATCTTCAGAAGCTAGTTAGTTTACTAGCCTCTGTTTGTGACTTTTCTTTTTTTTTAAAATTAATTTATTTCATTATTAAAGATTTCTGCCTCTTCCCCACCACCACCTCCCATTCCCTCCCCCTCCCCCAATCAAGTCTTCCTTCCTCCTCAGCCCAAAGAGCAAGCAGGTTTCTCTGCCCTGTGGGAGGTCCAAGGACCACCCACCTCCATCCAGGTCTATTAAGGTGAGCATCCAAACTACCTGGGCTCCCACAAAGCCATTACGTGCAATAGGATCAAGAACCCATTGCCATTGTTCTTCAGTTCTCAGTAGTCCTCATTGTCCATTATGTTCAGCGAGACCGGTTTTGTCCCATGCTTTTTCAGTCCCCGGCCAGCTGGCCTTGGTGAGTTCCCGATAGAACATCCCCATTGCCTCAGTGTGTGGGTGCACCCCTCGCAGTCCTGAGTTCCTTGCTCGTGCTCACTCTCCTTCTGCTCCTCCTTTGGATCGTGAGACTTCAGTCCAGTGCTCCAATGTTGGTCTCTGTCTCTGTCTTCTTTCATCGCCTGATGAAGGTTAATATTCAGGAGGATGCTTATATGTTTTTCTTTGGGTTCACCTTCTTATTTAGCTTCTCTAGAATCACGAATTATAGTCTCAATGTCCTTTATTTATGGCTAGAAACCAAATATGAGTGAGTACATCCCATGTTCTTCTTTTTGGGTCTGGCTTACCTCACTCAGGATAGTGTTTTCAATTTCCGTGTTTGTGACTTTTCTTAAAGTGACTCCCCTTTCTCCATGCAGAGCACAGAGAGACTTCAGGGTCCCCGCCCAGCCTTCATGCCATGTGCAGCAGCTGAGGTTGCCTGTGGAGTGAGGTCACAGGTGTTTCAGTTCTGTGAAGGAAGTGGGACTCACAGCATAGGGGGAGGATGACAGCCAAGCCTGGGGACCAAGGCAAGACATGATTTCAAGACTTTATGGCTCTCTCTTCCTCTCCCTCCTGTTCCCCCGTCCTCTCCCCACCTCCATCCTTATCTCCCCAATAGCATGTGGAAAATGTTGTCCTATCATTTTCATGAAAAAAAAATCGCCTTTTAAAAATAAAAATGTTAGCTTATCTCCAATTCAGACATACATTTTAAAATCTCACTGGGTCTAAATATAATTTTTCTATGTTCAATTGGTCCAGTTTGTCATTATGATCTCACTGCATATCCCCTGGTTGGCCTGAAACTCACTATGTAGACAAAGTTGATTTTGCGCTCATAGAAATCGACCTATTTCTAACTCCCCAGTGCTGGGATTAAAGACTTGCAACACCACTTCTGACCATGTGTCCTCCTCTTCTTCTTCCTCACCCTGCTTTTTACTTTTTACACCGTGACCCTAGGAATCTCTTAAAAGTGGGGGAGGGGTGATTGTAAAATACAGAAGACCAGGACAGTCACTGAGAGATAATATCTTCCACATAGGACAGGAAAGCTGTATGCATCAATGCTCAACAACATGGCTGCCCAAACATCACCAGCATAAGGCTAACACCAGTTGAGATGTGGACACAGGCAGGGGAAATTCCGCATTGTTCCACCCACAGATGAAAAGCTACAGCTGATCAATGGCTTCTGAGAGAGGGAGGATGAGGCCACTCCAGGGACAAGCTCTCATATAGGTTATCCAATCCCGAGTGGTCAGCCTTGCACACAAGTACACATGAGCAAAACTAAATACAAGCAGTAACTATGCACACACACACACACACACACACACACACACAGAGCAGCTAAAGAAGAGACCATGAATTTGTGGGGCTACATGGAAAGGTTAGCAGAGGGAGGAAAGGGTAGGAAGAAGTTAGATGCAGTGTTCATGTGTGAAGCTCTCAAAAATAATATAAATACGTTTCACAAAAGTAAATGGAACTGTGCTTTAATGCCTAAAGGTAAGTGAAAATATCATTCAAAAGCAAAGAAAGAGGGTCTTCACAGAGACCCTGGGTTCAATTCCCAGCATCCACTGGTGGCTCACAACCATCTATAATTTAAGTTTCAAGAGAACCAAAGTCCTCTTCCGATTTCAGCAAGCACCAGGCACACACGTGGTACACAGACATACATGTAGACAGAACATTCAAACACATGTATAAAATAATGCCAATACACTTTTTGAAAAACAAAAATAATGCTGGAAAGATAGTTCAGTAAATAAAGTGCTTGCTGCTCAAGTATGATTCCAGAACACGCATGAATACTAGCATGAACTGCAACCCCAATGAGGGGGAAGTGTAGACTGGTGCATCCCTGGGGCTTGCTGCCCAGCCAGTACAACCAAAGGGACAAGCTTCAGGTTCGGTGACAAACTCTGTCAAAAATAAAGGCAGAGAGCAACTGAAGCAAACCCCCAAATTGACCTTTGCCATTTATATGCATGTACACACGTGTGCAAGCATGCCTGCACACACATGCATATATGCACACATATACATAAAAAATGCTTTTTCAGAAAATAAAAGAAATGACAATGGCACCCAATAATCTCATGTCAATGTAAGTCTACATCGAGTGCCTTCACTGTGTGGTCAATGTAGTCATTGTATTGACCTGTGCAGTGTGGGACTGGAAGTGGCAGCTGTGGCCTTGGCCTCTAAGCACTGACCAAAGGAGTCTCTCTCATTAGCTCATCAGAGCCGAAATTTAGAGTAGCCGTGCAAAGGAAGTCCAAATTCAGAATGTCCCAGTTTGAAAGAAGAAGAAAAATAGGCTCTCAGGGCTTTCTGTTTGGTTTGGTTTTGATTTTGGTATATATACATATAATCTTTTGGATTATAATGTCACAAGTTATATCCATGAAGCCTCACCAGCATGACTCTCTACACAAGATATGAACACCAGTGGAAATGCTAATGCGAATAAGGAAAATCCAGGAGGCCTCAATCCTAGGCAGAGAACTAAGGGCAACTGCGAAAGGCTGAGCGCTGCAGAAAGAGGCTTGCCAAGGAAGAGCACATCAATGGGTTATCCAATACTAAATGGTCAGACCTGCAAACACACACACACCATACACACACCATTATACAGACTGAGAAGGTTGTATTTATGCATTTGGGAGTGTGTGTAACAACAACTAAAGAAAAAAAGACTATGAATTTGAAAAAGTGCCATCTTTATTTTGAAGGCAGATTGGAAGCCTCAGCGTTTGAAGTCCGGTTGGGCCAGGTTAAGTAGAGCTACCACAAAGATGATGCACGCATCATCAACTGGGAGATGAGAAATTAGGCTTGGAGCGTTTGTTACCTCCTGATTCTTGCATTCTGATTTGGGTCCAGGAGCTAAGAGCTGTAAGCTGAGTGAGAAACTGAACTGTAAGGCTCATCACGGTCAGCAATCAACCCTCAGCTGCAATCTCTGCCCTTTCGTCCCGACTCGCTCTTGTCTGTTTCCCAGTCCCTTCCTCTTCTGTTTCTTTCTTTTTTTTTTTTAAGATTTTATTTATTTATTATGTATACAACACTCTGCCTCCATGGACGCCCACAGGCCAGAAGGCGCCAGATCTCATCACAGATGGTTGTGAGCCACCATGTGGTTGCTGGGAATTGAACTCAGGTCCTCTGGAAGAGCAGTCAGCGCTCTCAACCACTGAGCCATCTCTCCAGTCCCTCTTCTGTTTCTTTCAGGTGCCTGTGTCTAATTTCCCAGCTCAGTGTCCACGTCCCTCCTCTCTCTACACTGTTTCCAGCACAAAAGCATCTACCTCATCTTTTCCTTCTAATGTCTTTGGCAATTTCAGCTATTTTCAAAAAGAATAGGGGAATAAAGACTGTCTTCCAGGACCACCAGGAAACAAAAGACTTTTCTTTTCTTCTGTTTCTGTCCATGTGACTCCCCGCTCCTGCTTTGTGTCATCAAGATCCAAAGCATCCACACAGGCAAGACTAAAACACCTACTCCACCTCTTTGCAGTAATGTTTAGCTTCCGTTGTGTTTGTTTCCTGAGTTTTAGGACCCTGGAAGTTTTCAGAGTCATGTGAACTCGGGAGGAAATTTTCTCGTAGGATAATCTGAATAAATATATACTGGATGTCGTTGGGGTTGCCTTATGCTGCAACTTAATCTCTGACTGTCATATATGCTCTACTTGTGAGTTCACACGCAATCGCTGCTGCTGCTGTCATCTGTCACCTTTCTGGACACTTCTCCATGTCACCTGTTATTTCTAAGGACCATCAGATTGAAGGGATTAGTAGTGATAAGCAGCAAGGACCATTTGCCCTGGGCAAGATGTTAAGTAGCGGTAGTCCTTAGAGAGACCTCGCAGGCCCTAGGCTTTTTTTCCCATTATGCCTTTTATCTAATATTTCAATGGGAATTTATGGAGTGTGGGTACAGGATGGGGGCAGGGGAGGGTATTATGAGAAGTGACGATGGATGGAAGGAAGTCGCTGACGAGTTCTGCCTCAGACTCTCATGCTTCTGCGCGGTCCGACCTTGAGAAGATAATGGCCATCTGTTCTCCATGTCCACTAGGGAATGGGCAAGGGGACGATGGTTAATAAGGTGGCAGAGGAGATCAAGGCACACAATGAATTTCACAGCTGACAAGCTCCGTGGACACTGGAACCATTGACCAAGTGCTCTGTGAGTGGGGTGACATGCCCTCCTCTGGAGGCCACCAGACACATCTGTCTGACCAAGAATAAATGTGGTGTGGCCCAGCAAGAGAAGAATGGACAAATTCATGCTAGGTCCTTGCTTTCCTGCCTGGCAATATTTAGTTTAAACCCCATTCCAGACCAAGGGAGTCCGGAAGGTTTCTCAGTGTGATTTTGAAGTTATCTTTTTATTTTCTGGACAGGGATCAGAGTGTGGTTTCTTTAAAGAAAAGACATGTGGTCACTATGTCAGGTATTCACACAAACACCACAAATTTAAAGACATAAATATTTACATCGGGAAGAATGACAGTTGACCCTCGGAAAGTCTGTGATGTGGATGTGTTGATTTTTCTTTAAACACATTTTAATGGAAATGGGTTCCTAGAAAACTGACTCAGAATTGTCAACTGCGCTGGTTTGAACGTAGCTGGAAAATTAGCCAGCGGATTAGGAAACTGAGTCACAAAGAGAAGGAATAAACTGAGCGGTACAAGAGCAGGATTCAGAGGAAGTGGAAAAGTATTAAAAATGAAACAAGATGGAAGAACTATGGAGAAGCTTGGAACTCAGAGAGGAAAGGCAAAAACAAAACGAAACAAAAAACCCACAGCCTCTAAAGCATTGAAAGGAGTAGGGTTCCAGCTGGCATAGGACCCACAGGAACCAAGAACTCTCCCTATCAGCGATGCAAAAAAAAAAAAAAAAAAAAAAAACAGCAGGACATTTAGGCCAGGTCCTTCCTATATTTGATAGGTACCAGCTTTGGGGTTCTCCTCACACATTTGAACGCCTTTGCTTCTGTAGGAAGAGGTCCATTTGCAGACTTTGTGATATTTAAGCATTTAAACACATTTAATGCTAAAGCAGAGGTAAAGGTAACTATGTTGGAATTGTTGAGGGTTCTTATAATGTCCTCCAATATGGAAGCTCCACTCAGGATTTTTTTTTTTTTTTTGGTTTTTCGAGACAGGGTTTCTCTGTGGTTTTGGAGCCTGTCCTGGAACTAGCTCTTGTAGACCAGGCTGGTCTCGAACTCACAGAGATCCGCCTGCCTCTGCCTCCCAAGTGCTGGGATTAAAGGCGTGCGCCACCACCGCCCGGCTTTCCACTCAGGATTTTTTATGTCCATTTTAGTTTGCACTTTTCCCATTTTCTTTTCTTTCCATCTTTCATTTTTCCTTCTTGGCAATAAATTTTCCTGTGGATCTTAATCTATAGGTGTTATTCCACTCATATGTTCACCTCTTCATCAGGCCTGAGTGCAAAATGGCCAATGCCAGTCTGATCAGCATAAAATTTAAACAAGAAATTATTTCCACTTAAGGAATCTCTCACCTGTTACATATAATCCAAGGGCTGCAGAGGCAAGCTTAGATGGTCATGACTGGCTTGTGGTTGGAGTTAGATAAGAACGATCCTTCTGCCAATGATGAGGGCTAACCCATCCCTCTGTGTCCACTGTCACACAGGAACGTGTGTTCATGCACAGACCCTCCAATGGTCCTTCAAGGCAGATGAGTGTAGAGACCTAACCTCTGTGACAGACTTAATCCACAAGGTGTTATCTGACTCAGATGAGCAAATAACCTAATTGGCACTTGAAATGCTTAGTATAAAAGCCTGGCACATTATAAATATTCAAAAATCATTATTCTGATAGTTTTTTAATTTTCACAGAAGTTTGCTACATCACTTCATAACTATTGTTGATTCTCAACAGAGGAAGTTTCAGGACGTGATTCAGGTCACACCAGGAGTGATCACTGTTCACAGACTCCCCATCCCACGCACATTAAGAGCCCCCATCTACACGAGGGCCCTTCTTCTTGCCCTCACCCCTCAGGCCACATTTACATTTCCCACCACCTTCTCTTTGAGGTTCCTGCATTCAAGTCTCCTTGGCCTCGTTGCCTCAGATTCCCCTCCCTCCGTCCGTAACACCTTCTGCAGAGATGCTCCCTGGAACTCAAGAATCTGCTTGAAGCATGCAAACAGTTTGCCTACCAGTCACTCTGGGATAAGACAGAGCTTCACGGTGGCGGGTGTAGGGAACAAAAAAACTGATTAGCTCATGGTGGCCAGGAAGTAGAAAGGAGATTTTAGGTCCTAATGACTCCTCCACTTGAGTTAGCCACACAATTTACCTTGTAGCTCACTTCTAATTGTATAACATCGTCATCATCATCATCATCATCATCATAGCAACTACAACTATCACTTATTAAGTGATACTATTATACCATTCTAGTATTCTAGACATATGTTTCTATTTTAGTATGCCTACTACTATCATAAGATATGAGCCGGCAGTGGTGGCACATATCTTTAATCCCAGCACTTAGAAGGCAGACTCATGCAGATCTCTGAGAATTCGAGGCCAGCCTGATATACAAAATTGGTTCTGGGACAGCCAGGACTGTTACACAGAGAAACCCTGTCCCCAAAAAAAATTTAAAAAAAAAAAGAAAGAAAAACTACAAGGTATAAATTACTATATTCCTTTTGTAGTCTTAAAAGTCTAAAGCTCATCAAAGTAAGGTAGCTGACCCCAAATCATACCAGTAAACAATTAAGGCAAGATGCAGTTTTCCTGTTTTGACAGCATTATGTGGTCTCCCCACTGCCAGACACTCCCTGGGGAGTTAGTACGGCATATACATTCAAGGTTCAAGATGAACATTGGCTGAATGATGGACCAGCCAGGAGGGTGCAGCCTGGTTTAGATGTGTTCAGCTGAAGCCTCGCTATGCATTCAAGATTGACAAGTGGAAGGATAAACTCTCCTCCTCTCCCATCCTCCTATTTCCTCTGCAGAGTGGAGAAACTAACACAGGCTTCAGACAGAAGGCGTGTTCTCCAAGATCAATCCCTTCCTCTCTGAGAGTCAGGCCCTGCACTCATCTTTCCCGTGCCATCGCCAACAGCCAGGTAGGCCGCCACTGCTACCATATGCTTGGATGCTTTCTTGACAGGTTGGGTTTGCTGAAATCACCAATAACATACTCAAGACTTCAAATAAGATTCCTACGATGAAGGGAAAGGAGAACACACTACAGGATGATAAAGTGTTCATATCCAGAGGGCGCTAAGCTTGAGTCTGCCAGAGGAGCGTAGCATCTGCTAGCCAGCTCGCTTTCTTCCACCTACCAAATGCCAGGCGCCTTGCAAGGCACTTGGCATGTCCAACCTCTCTTTAAAGAACTCACTACAGGGGAGGGGGAGGAAAATGGAAGGGGGGAGGAGGCGGAAATTTTTTCAATCAAAAATTAAAAAGAACTCACTAGAGCCTCGTCCAAACCCTCTGACAGGTGTGCAGAGTCGTAGCATTAGGTGTCATCTCACCCAGACAGTGAGACGGGAAATGCTTACCCAGCCCTTTCTCACACCCATATGTCTTCCTAAGCTAAACTGTCTTGCTATACCTGGCGGCACTGCACTGGGGTTCGTCAGTGTCCCACTACGCCGCTCCTCTCAGCGAGCTTCAGCATTTATAAAACACACATGGAAACCCACCCTGCATCTCTAGCCCCTTCCCATCTCACAGCCCACTTCTGAAATTGTGAGTTCAGTGGTATGCAAATGAATCCAACCTCTGACGGAAACAAGAGATGAGGGGGAAAATATTTGCTAATTATACTTCTCCACACAGCTCACTTCCTCAGCTACCGAAGATGCTTAACGTAAAGACCGCGATGTGCATGCTTTCCTTTGTTTGCCTCCTCCTGGTCTCATACAGTGCAACGAATGCATGAAGCACTCAAAAGAGGCT
This sequence comes from Chionomys nivalis, assembly GCF_950005125.1. Taxonomy (NCBI): domain Eukaryota; kingdom Metazoa; phylum Chordata; class Mammalia; order Rodentia; family Cricetidae; genus Chionomys; species Chionomys nivalis. The sequence continues at coordinate 123,069,166 of NC_080087.1, read as the reverse complement.
GCCAGTGCAGCACGCTCAGGGATGCAGACAGCCGAGGCCTTCAGACACCCCCCTTCCTGGAAACCAAAGTTGCATTGAGTAGTAGGACAGAGAGGCTGGGGGGTAGAGCTCTTGACTGCTGTTTCTTCTCATAGGACTCTGCGCACAAACACTTTTTCCAGATATCATGTCCAGGTGAATCGAGATGCAAATCATTTCAGATGTGGAGGCTTCTTGCTCTGAGTAGAAACGCCATTCTACTAGATTTTTAACTTTAATTTTAATTCTCTTTCTGTCTAAGAGAGAGAGAGAGAGAGACAGACAGACTGTGGGCATAACTTGAGTGGGGTTCTGAGGACAACTTTCTGGAGTCAGAGTTCACCCTTCCCTGTGCTGAGAAAAGGTCTCTGGTTGTTTTGCTTCTGCTGTGGTGCACACTCTAGGCCCTTCAGCTTGGGGCAGTTCTCCTGTCTCTGTCTCCACCTCCCACCTTAGCACAGGAGTGCTGAGATTGCAGATGCTCTGACTACTGCATCCCACAGTTGTTTGAGGAGGGCTGGGGATTGAACTCAGGTCACTAGCTTGTGGAGCAAGTGCTTTTTATCTGCTCAGCCATCTTGCCAGTCTTCACTTCCCAACATCCTTGAAATATTTAAAAAGTAATACCAGTTAAAACATCCAATAGATGTTAGCAAGGAAGCGTAATGAAACAAGACACCTTGTTGGTTTTAGGTTCCAGTGTACCTTGGCCAAGGAATGGACTTGAAAGCGGAGATTAATGAGACTCTGATATGACAACACTTACGCTTTTGGTACTTAGAGTACTTTTGGACATTTTCAGGAATTTACACATTAATTTGCTTTTTTCCCAAAACTCTGTGAGTGAGGTAGAACATAGATCATCCGCTTTTACCAATGAGTATCCTCTTGTCCAGCCAGCAATGCAGCTCCCCAACATGGCAGAACTGCTGCCCTCATCAGCCCTGGTACTCAGGAGGAAGAGAAGGACATGTCCAGCTGGTGTAGACGGCAGGAGAGTCTGGGCAGCATGACTCTGCAGTCCTGAGTGCTTCTTGGCCAGGCCACCTCCTCCTTTCAGCTCCACACCCCAGGCCCTCTTTGTCCTAGCCAGTTCTCACTTGTGCTCAGCACAGAAGGTTGCTGCTTGCTTCCAAGTTGGCTGTTTACTGGTGGGAACTGGGTGCCAGAGTTTGTGCTGGTGACTGCTCTTTCCCAGCACTCTCCCATGGTGTCATATTTTCTCAGCTTGTTCTTAAACTCACTTTCTGACCCCCCCCCCCCCGTATTCTGTGACCCTTTCTCAGGTCACCGAAGCGAGTTCACTAAGGGCTCCAATACTGCCTTCCCTACTTATTTGTCTTATCTAAGCCCTGCACAGTTTAGAGACTCACCAAATCCACCAGACTTGTAAGCCCATCCTGTAACCCTATGTGTTTGGCAGATTGGAGAAGTCAAGATCCCGTATTCCCCATTTCCCAGTAAAAGCGTTATATAGAGTCAGGTTCATTAATGAAGCCCCATCCCATCTCTAACAGCCAATTAGGGAGAGAGCTAGTAGAGCCCTCTGTCTCCGTTCCATCTCCTCTTAAATCCCATATAGACTTCAATTCTATATGAAGTCACCTGGCAGACGCTGGGCATAATATCCTGATGGCTCTGAGCTTGCTTCCTTATCTATTGTTTTATAATATTATGATGCTTCTGAGCAGACTTACTGTGCCACTTCAGTTTGACTTTGGAATCCTAGCTCTTCTGAAGGCTTCATATGAGTGAGTCAGATAAACTCTAAGTACATAGTTTTCTTCATACCTAAAGTATTTGACTGCATCAAAGTTTGGAGAGCATTGACTTATGTCCCTCATCTAGTTGACAACAATTTAGGTGAAGAATTTACATCTTTTGTTTTCTTAATTTGTATTCCTCTATGGTCTCTAGGTCAAGGTGGTGGCAATGTTAGGCCCCCATGCAAAACACTAATGTTATATTCCCCATACAAGAGCAGCTGCGCTCTCTCTCTCTCTCTCTCTCTCTCTCTCTCTCTCTCTCTCCAACTCTATCTCTCTCTCTCTGAAAGGAGTCTGAACATCAGAGAACAGTACAGGACACAATTGACTGAAAAGAAACAAGGCCATTTGTGGCCAAAAACTTCTTCTCTATACTTATATTATCCTATTAACTACTAATTTTACTAGGTGGTAAACAAGCCATGAATGGTATATAGTATGCATTCTGGTATGATATATCTATTAACAAATCTACACTGTATGGTTTTTAGAGTATAAATATACTATATATGACCATATATACTATATTTATTATTGTTTGGAATCATTTTAAGCACAGTCTTCACATCATTTCACTGAATTCTTGCTGCTGTCTTGCAAGGTGGAAATTACCATTGTTTTATAGATGAAGAAATGGAGGCTCATCAAATACAAGGGAGATAAATCTGAACAGAGTCAACCAGTAATGCCTGATATAGCAGGGCTCCAAGGGAGCGTGTTGGGTTAAGAGGTACCCTTATCGTATATTGTCCATAAGGTTAAGTGTTCCTAATGCAGTATTTCTCTATGTGCAGTATGCTCACTGAGTCTAATTTAATTATTCCTAAGTGGAGATGAAGTTCACTGATCTTTAAGTAGCTTATGTTCACTGTGGAACAATTCAACAATGTTAAAATGTAAAACTATTACAAATGGTTTCAGAACCTCAAGATAACCACTGTTTGTGCTGTGGTGTGTATCCCATTACAAATCTTTCTATGTAAAAGCATATATGTATATCCATGTTATATTTAAGTAGAATGCTGATATATATTTCATTACCTTTTTCCCCTTAATTTATCTGTACTAGTCAACTTGACCCAATATAGAATCCCCTAAAAACTTAATTTCAATTGAAGGATTATCTACAACAGGCTTACTGGTGGGCATGTCTAGGGAGGATTGTCTTGATCATTAATTGATATAGGAAGACTCTTCTCATTGTGGGTGGCACCATTCCCTAGGCTTGGCCTTGGACTATATAAAATTGAAGAAAACCAGCAAAGAAGCAGGTGAGGCAACATGGGTTCATTTGTTTTTCTCTGTTCTTGACTGTGACTGTAAGGTGACCAGCTATCTCAAATTTCTGTGATGGACCTGGAATCGTAAACCAAATAAGCACTTGTCTTCCTAAGTTGCTTTTGATCAGAATAATTTTATCACAGCAAATAAAGGTAGAATAGTATAGAACCTTATCTACAGTGTTAAGGCATTTTAGGAGACAGATCACTTTTAATGGTCGGTAGTATTTTAATGCCTGGATATGTAGTATCCAGTATCTCCCCAGTGGATATCTGAAATCATGGAACCTATAACCCAATATCTTTTTCACATAACAAACTCTGTAGCCTTCAATTGCTTAGTGTGAGGAGGGATAGCAAAGCTAAGACAAATTCCTTGTTCCTCCTTCACAAGTCTGTGGGCAGAAGATCGTCCTTACCACAGACTTTAGCAATCTCAACATGTCTTCCCCTCTTCTTTTTGTTAAGTTGGAGAATTTATCTTTTTACCCAAAGGGTGCACTTTACAGCCTCTTGGCATGTCTGAGTTACCAGCATCACCACTCCATGCTTTGGAGTCATTATTAGATACAACAAGGTTAACTGACCACAAAAACCTTGCTACCTAAGGTGCCTGGGTGACTAATGGAGGCTCGGCAGTGTGTACAGCAGAGATGCTCTAGACCAGCGGTTCTCAACCTGTGGGCTGTGACCCCCTTGAGGGTGGAACCACCCACCCTTTCACAGAATCACATATCAGATGTCTTGTATGTATTTAAATTACAACTCATAACAGTAGCAAAATTATGGTTATGAAGTAGCAACAAAAGTAGTTTAATAGTCGGGGGTCACCACAACATGAGGAACTGTATCAAAGGGTCTCAGAATTAGGAAGGTTGAGAACCTAGACAGAGGAGGGATGGGCACTCTGGTTGGGATAGAGAGGGTGACATGAGATTTCATTCTTACACTTGTAGCAATACACCTTAAAACTTGAGAACTGGCCGGGCGGTGGTGGCGCACGCCTTTAATCCCAGCACTCGGGAGGCAGAGGCAGGCGGATCTCTGTGAGTTCGAGACCAGCCTGGTCTACAGAGCTAGTTCCAGGACAGGCTCCAAAGCCACAGAGAAACCCTGTCTCGAAAAAACCAAAAAAAAAAACTTGAGAACTGCTTGTTTCTATAATTTTTCCATTTCTTATTTCAGGTCAAGTTAGAGCTGCAGAATGTGAAATTATAGACAACAGGACTGCTAGGTCATAGTGGGGTGTGTGTGTCATTTCTAAAGTGTTGCTACTCTAGCCATTCATACTTCTTTTCTTTTTTGTTGTTTTTATTTATTTATTTATTAAAGATTTCTGCCTCCTCACCGCCACCGCCTCCCATTTCCCTCCCCCTCCCCTAATCAAGTCCCCCTCCCTCGTCAGACCGAAGAGCAATCAGGGTTCTGTGCCCTGTGGGAAGTCCAAGGACCCCCCCCCCACCTCCATCCAGGTCTAGTAAGGTGAGCATCCAAACTGCCTAGGCTCCCACAAAGCCAGTACGTGCAGTAGGATCAAAAACCCATTGCCATTGTTCTTGAGTTCTCAGTAGTCCTCATTGTCCGCTATGTTCAGCGAGTCCGGTTTTATCCCATGCTTTTTCAGACCCAGGCCAGCTGGCCTTGGTGAGTTCCCGATAGAACATCCCCATTGTCTCAGTGTGTGGGTGCACCACTCGCGGTCCTGAGTTCCTTGCTCGTGCTCTCTCTCCTTCTGCTCCTGATTTGGACCTTGAGATTTCAGTCTGGTGCTCCAATGTGGGTCTCTGCCTCTGTCTCCTTTCATCGCCTATTATGAAAATATTTCTTTTCCATTCTGGCCAAGCTAAGATGTATCCATGAACCTCTAGGTTTTCATTTATATTTCTCTGATCACCAAATAGGTTGAATTTGTTCATCTCTTCACTGACGAGTATTTAGTATTCCTTTCATAAATTTTATTCCCTTGTTTTTTCTCGTTTCTTTCTTGGTTTCTAGAACAATTTGAATAAGATATCCAGACTTGTATTGGCAGATACACTGTGACAGAAGCAGCATCAAGATTGTTCGTCCTAACAGTCCGACTTTACAGATTGCCCGAGAGAGGAGGTAGCTCAGGATGTGTCAAGGTTACAGACCTGAGTTTTACATTTATTTGATAAGTTTTATTGATTCAAACACTACACCTATGCCTCCTATAGACCTCCTAGAAGGAAAAATAGTCTTCCCATGTACCAGACATGTGTAGCTTAGAATTCTTGCCAAGATTAGAATGATTTCAGTTGCTTGTTTTTTTTCCCCTGTTTTTCCTGTGCAAGGTTTTCTTTGTTTCCAGAGAGATCAAAGGATGGATTGCATGGAGAAGGTCATTTAGCAAACATTTCTGGGGCGCTCATGTCTTTGGATCTGGGGACCTTTGATAGACTTCAAAAGCCCAATGGCGGCTTCCTGGGTCTCTTGAATGGTTTTATACAGTAACACCGATTCTCCATTCTGTGCATGATTGTGCACATGGGTTATGGGCTGATGTTTCCATGGTGGATAAGGGCTCTTCTGAGAAGCTGCTCACAGCTCAAAGCCCCTCTTTTGGGAGGACATTTGAAAGCTACTATCTTGGTCTGATGCATGCTTGCATCTGTTTTTCATGTTTTTTTTTTTCCAAAATGGGAATTGCATTTGTTTTCCCCCTTGGTTGCAAGAACCTGAAGGACAAAATCTAAACTTAAGAATCCTGATGAACAGAACGAACACTTGCCTCTCAACATTCTCTGTTTGCTTCTTATTTTTGGTTTACTATAGGAGAAAAATATTATTAGCATAAGGGTCAGGAGAGCTGGCTTGAGGAAGCAATAATAGAAATCAGTTGGAAGACAGGGGAACCGAGTGTGTGGTGGGGAGGCAGATAGGAAAACCATCAGAGTGCATTTATTGCTAATAGATGATTCCAGACTTCCTCTCTTAAAGGGGGACGTGTGGAAATCTGCTTGTCCATTGTGCAACACAGAGAGTGAGAGGGAGGGGACCCAAAATTCCTAAAGGGGAAAAAGCCAGGGCAAGTGAAGCAGGTGTTTCCTGCTGTCCGTTCCTCAGAGGAAAGCTCGGCCCTGGGAGGGAGTTTTCCACACCCTGCAAATTGAGGAAGCCATACTTTTCCGTCAACCTAATTTAGTGCTCAGACAGGCAGCTGCCAACACAGCTTCCCCTCCCCTCCCTCCCCTTTCTCTTTTGTCCTGACTCTTCCCCCAGCCTCAAAGATGTGAGCAGCACGTGTAAAGTCCATACAGATGTATCTTGTGGGTGAACCCAGCTTCCCTATACCTTTTGTCCCATCTACTTTATTAACAAACCACCCACAAATCCTTTGAACCAAAGAAAATCAAATAATATAAAAAGCAAACTTGCCCACACCCATCCACCCTCATTTTCTTTCCCTGTCAGTATTTAATGTGAGCACTGGTATCCGTGCCCAATACACACCTTTCTTCACCCAAGGGAAAATAATAAGTAGGGCCAAATGTGGGGTGGTCCATTGCTGTGAGCTTGCACACAATGATCCCCAAAGTTACTGAGTAGTTGAGTCCCGTCTCTCTGAAACCAGTGAGAAAACCAAGATATTCTCGACTTAGAAGTCTTTGTTATGTCACTGTCTCTGTGTGCTTGCCTACTTTCTCCCCTTCTTCTCTTTCTTTCTCTTCCATCCCTCCACTGTGAATTTCTCCCTTTTCCTTCTAACAACAAGTACTCCAGAGGCAAAGTAAAAAAGCATGTATGTGAATACATATCATGAACCCTCAAATCTAAAAACAACAGAAAAATTTAAAAATGTATCCTTAGATCTTTTTAGATTAAGGGGGAGTAAAACAAAATAAAATAAAAACCTGAAGCTAAGAATGAAGGGAATGAAGAAAGATGAAAATGAAAGAGAGAGGGGGGGGGGGGAGAGAGAGAGAGGATGATCTGGGGGATTGAACGATGTAGAGAAAACACCATATATCACCCAGATGTTTGTCTACTGCGGCCCAAACATCAGGCTTTGGGGAAACATTTGGAAGACACAATGCTCCTTTCAGGGCAGACAACTGCTCGCGGCCCCATGCCCTCTCTCCCTGTATGTGTGTGTCTACCCTTTTCATGCCTCTTTGTGGTCAAGTTATAAAGGCCTGTTTAGTGGGTGGGATGACGTCACACTGACCACAAAAGCTTATATTTCCTGCTACTAAATCCACAGCCCCTGCTGACGAAGCGGTCATTACAGAGCGAGCTTGTTCTGTCTAGGTCACTCTGAGTGGGGATAAAGGCACTGGGGGCAGGGGGCCTGTTGAGAGAGCACAGCCATTATTCCCAAGTGTGTCTGCTAGCCTGCTGATCCTCATCTTGTTGGAACTAAAAGATGGAAATAGAAGAGCCTTTGTGCTTCCTGGGGCTCTTTCTCAGGAAGGATCAGGGAGCATACTGGGAGGTCACATGGTGGAGAGAAAGGAACAGATGAAATACAGGTCGTTGATTCCTATCTCTCATTTCTATGCAGAGTAATTCTGCTTCTCGGCCTCTGTGTATGGCGGTCTCCATTTTCCTGAAGGAAAAAGGACTTCATGCAGGGACCAAAAGTGATCACGTGATTGAAAGGGATGCATTTTATTCCTCAGATGCAAACCTCATTTCTTCAGGGTTCTTACTGTACCTGGGACACAAAGCAACTGTGGCTTCTCCATTTTGAAAACGTCAAAGGTAGCTTCTGGTTTGGAGAGTTATTTTTGTTTTGCTTATTTATTTTCCAGGCGTCACTGGGAAAGAGTTTCTCTTTGTTTTCGACAGTTTGGTGCATATCTGTGCCATGTGTTGTGTTTATATTTGCCCTATTACCTTCTTGTATGCCCCTTCCTTTCACCTGGGGCCCTTTCTTCTACCCATGTTAGTCTCCTAATGTCTACACCATTAAAGAAAACATCTCCCCGCCTCCCAATAATCATTGACAATCTTTAACTTTTCAGAAGGAGACTAGAGCTCTGTGGTGCCTCCTACATCCAGGATAAGAAGTTGGAGGCCCAATCTTAGGCAGGTGTCCTGTGGCAATGTCAAGCCTTGACACACAATTATAGACTTAGATGCAAGAGGAAACTTGCCAACCGGAGTCTAAGAAGCCACACCAAGTATTGAGAGTGGCAGAGAGGGGTGAGCCAGGACCAGGAGATACCGTGGAAGCAGTGGCATTGGGGAGGGGCAGGCAGTGTGCAAGAGTTCAGCAGTCGGAGGTAGATTAAAGGTGACAGTGTGGCGAGCCCCACCCAAGAGCCCCTGTGTGTCATCTGACATCACAGCGGTGTGCAGCATGTCCAGCGGGACTTGTGTCATCGGCCTCTGGCATCTGAACTGCGGATGAAACAAAATTACGCAGCCACAGCTTTTGAATATTTCAGACAATCCAACTAATTTCAACATTGACGGATGCAGAAAAACACCGTTTAGCCAAGATAATGTGGAATTTTCCTAGCCTCAGTTCTGAGCTTAGACAAAGGGCTCAAATTCCCACATTTTCCTCTTCTTCTTTTTTTTACCCACCCCTCCACCCCATCCTGAAGGACTATTATGCACGGGACCACGAACCTTAAAAGGACATTGGAACCAGTCTCCACAGTGGCTGGAGAAAGGCTGTGTTACTGCTTGCCATATAACACAGGGGATTGGGATAATTATTTGTCTGGCCTAGTTGCGTACAGGTTCCTGTGGACCAGGTTTGTTTAGGTTGGTATTCTATGGAAACAAAAACTTGGAAAACTTCCATATTCCTCCATATTCCTTTTACCCTGTGTGCCTACCATGCACCCACTGGAGGAGGTATGTTTCCTGGCGAGGCTCCTGGCTAACTTCGGGGGCCTCTGCTAGGAGCCTCTGTGTGGTCTAACACTCCCGTCATTTCTCCTGATCTGAAGGTGGGGCACTTGGTATGTTTCTGAAGTTTCCCATGAGTTGCCATCGCCTGCCACAGACATTAGCTCTGTTAACCACATTTTCCCTGGAGCACACTAGATGAGCTGCTGGCAGAGACGATTACCAGCATTTTCATTTCCTAATTTAAAAATGCCTGTGTTTGGCAAAAGAGAGAAGACAAGCCAGAAAGACAGCTTCAGAGTGCCCCCATAGGGATATGGTCCTGGGTCTCCTCCATTGGAGCGTTTGAGGGAATCCCAGAAGATGAAGTGACTTTCAGAGAAGGTGTCACCCTCTGAAAACAGAACTAGGAGAGAGAATGTCACAAGTTGAAGAATTCTATTAAGCTAAAAAAAAGGAAAAGAGTCAAGAAACAGAGAATACAAAGAAATTGATAACTAGAACTCAGAAAAAAAATGAGATTTTAAATTGACCAGCTAAATAGTAGAAACAAAGAGAGTTGACTGAAACCAAATTGAGAATCCATGATATTCTCACCAGACTCTGCGCACCTAACATGAAAAAGAATGTCACCCCACAGGCAAGGCCAGAAGGAGATCAACCCCCGGGGAGAAGAGTGGGAATTGAGCCAGAAAGCAAAACTTGAGAGCAGGACAAAGAATGAACTCACAGAACCCATAGCCTGGGTCAACATCTAGGAAGATGGGAAGACAGTAGAGGCACTAACATGTGGATCAGGACACATCTGCCACAGATACGGGGGTCTTTCAGTGTAAACGTGTATGAAAATAACACACTGTTCTCCCAGAAGTAAAATGCATGCTTTTCATCAAAGTGGAAAAAAAATATAATAAAACTGGAGGCCATTAGTCTAGAACCCAGACTGAAGATTATTTAATTAAAACTAGGGATGGGAAGCATGTCTCTTAATGATTAGGAGGGACAACATGATGTTGCTCATATATTCATTGCCTCCAAAAAGATAAACACTGCTTTGGAGAAATGACGCCTTCACTTTGTTCCTGCCGCTGCAATAGTCTCTGCTTTGACCTATTATATAACTTATTTCTGTAACGCACAGTCTGATGCCATCTATTAATCTCTACTTCTCTACCCACCGATCCATCTTCAGTGGAAAGAATATTTTCTGCATGATTATGGTAACAAAGGAATCATTTTCTATACAATATTAAATGTAACTGTTGAAAGAGAAAAGAAAGTCCGTCTTCATTCCTAGATGTGATTTCCATGATCCCAAGGAACATTCTTGATTGATTATTTTTCCCCATGTTGATTCACATTTGGCTGAACTAACATGATTGGCTCTTTTGAATTTGGAAAGACACGTCTTCACTGACCCAACTAATCCGTTTGTTGATTTTACTCAAACTAATCTATTGATTGAATTTCTTGCCATTGTTTTCAAGTGGAATGCTAATTGTCCAACTTCGTTCTGTGTTTAGAAGAGGTTTGCAAGTGTGGGTTCATTAGCCTGAGACCAGTTTTCTGGAAGGCTTATGAGGTTACAGCACTTCAGGAGAAAATGAATAGCTTGGGTGACGCCCAGTGTAAATCCCAGACTAGAGAGAATCTTGTGACCAGTAGAAGTCTCGCTGACTGTGAAGTTTTCCAAAAGCAGACGTAGAAGGCTCCCATCTGTCCAGCTCTAATGTTTACTCCTGCCGCGCCGCTGTCGACAATGCTTTTTAAACTTACAGCCTAAAGCACCACCCGACTTTTTCTTAAAACTTTGGAAATAGACCTGACTCTGTTTCATTATCTTTCAAAACATGTGTGAATTCTACTGTTCTTAGCACAACCCACACGTGCCAACTGAGTGTGTTTCATGGTCAACTTAGTACCCCATCTGTGATTACAGAGTGCCTCTGACACCGACTTGAGGACACACTGCTTATGTGGCTATGTACTACTCTCAGAGTCAGTGTTATGCCAACACTAAGCCCTGCTTTGTGCTTCAGGTGATAAGGACAGGAGACCCATATAGTGGTCTAGCGCCCTCTTGTGGCTGTCAAACTGAGAGTTTTGCCTTGGTCGGAGCAAAAGCTGCTACAAAGCACAAGTATAGGAACTTCTGCCTTCTTCCATTAAGAATACAACAATGATCTTGTAAAGCTAACTCATTGGCGGCAAATCCACTCTACTTGGCGGCAAATCCACTCTACTCTGAGCCACGAAGGACTCTTTGGAGTGTGGAGATCAACTAGGTGTGAGAATTTAATAGGGACCTTTGGAGCAAATGCACTCCACATGCACCGCATAAGCCAAATCAATGATCGAAATCTCTTCACCAATTTGAGGCTCACTTGCAAGTTTTCCGTTCACCCTTACCTGAACCCACTCATTCAATGACTCCCAGTCCTACTTGGTTTCAAGTCATTTCACACATTCAATCAGAAAGTAGGAGAATTAGGATAATATGATAAGTGATCTCAAAAGTTGAACTCCATAAGCATGTGAATGAACCCCAAATGGCTCCGGTGAAACACAAGTGAAAGTTAGCCGTGCTGGTTTACTACAAAGAAACGTGTGTCAATGATCACCATGGTGTGACACTGGGCTTCTGGCCCCTTGATAGTCAGGAAGAGATGAATCAGTTTGGGCATGTAACTAGTACAGGAACATTTTTTCTTTGAACTACGTCATCTTTAATAAAATTCCTAAATTTTTGGCACCTTTGGTATTTCATAAGTTTATTTAAGGAAGAGCAGCTTTCCCTTACTGATCAAATCCTTCTAGTAGTCAAGCCCTCTTGGGTTTTCAATTTAGAGCCTTTCCAGTCCTTGCACATTCGTAACTATCATAACCATCTCTGGGAAATCATAACGTGTGTGTGCACATGTGTGTGCAAAGTTGGTATGGCATATGTAAATCCATTTTCATAGCTTTTCTGCTTCTGATTTTCTAGAGTATAATAGGACCGTTGGCAAAAATCCATCTTCCCTGTTATTCTCTCAGTTAACTGCTTTTCTCTACAGTGAACTTTTTATACATCCATGCCTAGTTGCATATGATGTCAGCTCACACCCTGAAAAGCTATGTACACATGTTTAATTCTAATTATACGACATATAATGTACATAGGATCACATTTACTAAATAAAGTCTATTACTCACAGCACTGAGAAATGAAGGGTCAAAACAAAACAAAACAAAACAAAAACAAAATTGAAAAGAGTATTTGCGAATAGTAAGGGCCTTGCGATTTCACTCCCAGGTTGTAGGAACAATGAGATTGGTTTGGGCAGTGGAGATGACATGTGTGGCTTTCCAGTTTGATCTGGCTCTTTCCAAGAAGAGGAATGATATCAACAGTAGGTATTGACTTGGGTTTTCTTCATATTTTTTTTTTAGCATGATGATCTCTTTCCTTTGTGAACTCTGTATTAAACCTTAGAAAAACAGCTGACTCAGCATGATGGGGGCAGGGGGCTCAAACTAACCTAAAACTTGAAACCACTTAGCCCTGATATTTGGACTTGTAGTTTATTGCAGGACTCCGGAACCTGTTCTTTGCTTTATCTCTTCACAGAAAGCCACACCACGCTTATTTCATTCAGACTGGGGTAGGGTTGGGGTGAGCATCTTCTTTGGGAAAAGCTGATTCATCCTTACAAGGTTGAAACTTGAACTTCAGGAAATGTTGGTTTGAATTTTTGCTTGTTTTCCTTATAATAGTTCACCCACCTTCAATTTGGCAGAAGAATTAATAGCCCATGTGATAGACCTTGCTGACAGCCCTGGGCTATAACGGAAGAATTCTTTCTCCATTTCCTCTCTATGGGAAAGTCACACAGAACTGTGACCAACCTGCGAAATAAACCACCCACCTGGTCATGAAACCATTTCACAGCCAGGAACTACAGCCCTATTCAGCTGTGCCATATGGGAAGCAGAGAGAGCTTTTCTCCATATGGGTCCGTCACACATTAATAGGGGACATTTGCTCTATGTTTCAGCCAAATGCCTAGACTTTTCTGAAACACATGAGAAGATGATTTTGGTTTAACATGCTAAGTACTTGGACATGAACTCTGTAAAATGAATCAAAACTCAAACTATGTTGGATCATACCATCCCTGCATCGGTGGAGAGATGTGGCATACTGGTTTCTTTAAAGAGAAAAACACCTCAAAGTTTTAGAGAGAGCATGGGTTCAACATGTTTGAACAGGCTAGAGAATTAGAAATGATCTCCAGTGCACGTGTGTGCATGCGTGCGCGCGCACACACACACACACACACACACACACAGCTTCATTTTACATGTGAAAACTGAACTTTTGAGAGAGATAGTGATTCAGTTGAGAGCCACTCAGGTACATCGCAGCCTGTAGGATTGGATTCTGATCTTGTCCCAGTTCTTTCCCATGATGCTCCCTTACGACATATTTGTCTCTGAGTCATTGCTAGGTTTCCCACCCATTGCTCACCCATTGCTCACATATTCATTATGATTTGCTCACTGTCTTTTCTTCAGTGATAAACTTCTCCATGTCCTAACTCTTCTTTATGCACAGGCATTTTTATTCATCATTCTGAAGTTAGACTATGGGGCAAGGAGACACAGTCCCAAATAGGCAGCAAAGACCTGCAGCCTCTTCCCTAATTCTTCATCAAATGATATAGGAAATATTTTTTTAACTAACAACCAAAAGAACAGGTTGTAAAGCAAAGAATCTATATTTGTTGCATTGTTTCCCTTTATGTATGAAACATTTATACATCCCCTGTTCCCCATTCTCAAAATCTTTCTATTCCTCTTTACTTGGTGTTCCCCAAGACTCATATGAAAGGATTACTTTGTAGAGTTACCAGCTGGGACTAGATACGTCAGAGTCACTTGTTCTCTGCAAGCTGATCAGTTATAGATTTCTGCAGACTCCGCTATCTCCTTCTCGGAAGAGGGGTGAGGGTTACACTTATCTACAGGTATAAACACTTAGAATGCAGTTTAAAAATTATATTGGCTTCCAGGCACTGGTGGTGCATGCCTTTAATACCAGCACACAGGAGGCAGAAGCAGGTGTATCTCTGTGAGTTTGAGGCCAGCCTGGTCTACAAGAGCTAGTTCCAGGACAGGCTCCAAAGCTACAGAGAAACCCTGTCTCAAAAAGCCAAAATAAAAAACAAAAATCATATTGGCTTAGGAAAATAACAAGGAATAGGTTCTTCACTGTGGTTTATGACTGTTCCAGCCATGGGCGGTTGAATGGCTTTATAGGACCAGGCGTGAGTTCTCTCCTATTAAACAGACCTCATAGTCCAATTAGACAATTGTTGATGACTGTGGAGATGAAAGTGTCCTATTGTATTGTTGGGGTTATCTCGCAGGACCAGTCACTGTTGTGGTTCCTAGGCATCCCCGTCAGGTGGACTGCTGATTGATTTTCTTCCTTGGCACCTCACATAGCGCATTCAGGTGCAATAAGAGTCTCCAAAACAAGAAAAACAAAAGTAGTTGAGGAGAGATAGAAGATGCTCTTCTCTAAGAAACAAGAGAGAATTTTCTAAAGGTTCTTCTGGATGGGTTTCTGCATCTTTCTGTGGAAACAGAGACTGTCATCCTGTCATGCTGACACATGCTTCTGAAACAAAGTCTAAGAGAGAAGGTAGCGTGCACTAGCAAAACATTTGATTTTATTATAATTTGCTATTTATGAAAATCTAGGCTGTACTTTAGTCTTGACATCAAGATAATAGTTGTCTGCTTCTCAAGAGTATGACCACTCAAATATACCGAGCTTCTTTCTTTCTTCTTTTGAGAACAATTAAATCTCAGGGATTGCTTTATTGAGACATTTTCTTTATTAGAGATTCTCCACAACATAACTTTTAGAAAGTCTAGACACTGTGGATTATCCAAAAATTACATTATCAAGTTATTTCCACAAATCAGGAATTCCTATAGTAACTCATGTAAGGTTAACAGAAGCAGGAGGAAGGCTATGATGGCAGAGAGGAGAACCATGGTAGTGGAAGTAAGCCCTATCCACAATAGTCCAAGCTACGTGTTAACAGGTGTGTGTGTGTGGTACATTAGTGTTCATGGTGCGTATGCATGTGTGTGTGCATGTGTGTGGTGCATAATGTGCATGTATGTGTGTGTGCATGTGTGAGTGTGTGTGTGTGGTGCATAATGTGCATGTGTGTATGCATGTGTGTGCATGTGTGCGCACGAAGGTGGCCACATACTCCAGCATGAGCATGAAAGTCGGAGGACGGCTTGAGGGAGTTGTTTCTCATCTTCTACCCTGGGTCCCAGAGATCAAATCCCGTTGCCAGGCAACTGCTTTCACCTGCTGAGCCGTCTCACCAGCCCCGCTTATTATAGGCACCATGTTCACCCACTGGTGTGGCACTTGGCAGAGGCGCTTAAACAGCTGAAGTGGACCAAGGGTTTGGAACCATCCATGACACTCCCATTAACAGGACGTGTCAGTGGTGGAAACAGAGCCCTCGCTCAAGCGGTACTTTGGTTTAGAAAGTAAACAGTCCCTCCCTGGAATCCTGTCTTGGGAGCAGGCGAGTGATAACATTCCAGGACCTGATTTTTCAAGTCACATCTGCCTCTCTCACTTATGACAACGGGGCTTAGAGGGGTTAAGAGAGAGACCCTGTGTAAGGACGCACACCTCATTCCACACGGCCGTGTCTATCAGCAGGGCTGTCTTTCCTGCCGTCCACAAAGAAAACAGTACGGTCATCAGTGGCCAAAAAAGATCCACGAACTGTCAGGATGAATAGATAGCTAATAGCAGGGGAGTAATGGAAAGACGGCTTGTCTGGAATCCAGCTTTAAAACACATCCTGTCCCCTCCAAAAAATACAGGGAAGCATGGAGAAACATACTCCAAAATAGTGTTTCTCAACTGTCCAATTGCATAGAGATCAAACAGACTGAAGGCACAGAACGTCAACTGTCCATGGCTGAGGGTCCTTACATTCTGAAGTCCTGAAAGCTGCAGGACACCATTTTTAACATTTTTTTTTTTTTGCCCCATCTGTTTGGCCCTCCGAGAGGCTTTCAAGCAGAAGGACGCACGGACACAGGTAAAAGCAGGGAGACATGAACTGTAGCGTTAGCTCCATCTCATTCCACCTGTGACACCTTCTGCCTGCCACCCACCTTCTGCCTGCCACCCGACCTCTCAGAGTTCATTGCATTTATTTATAAAAGCCACGCCACCCGTCTTGCAGGATGTTTGCGAGGAGTAAATCAAATGGAGGGTTTGACAGCATCTGGAACAATTTCAGAGACTAGGTGACGGAACGGCCAGCTGAGATCCCCAAGGGTATTTCCCGGCAGTGTGGGTAGTTTCCCTCCACATTCCGCACTACAGCTTCCACTGCCCCCATATTTGTTCACTTTAAGTGAATTCACATTAGAAAGAAACAGCCCGGATGGAAGAGTAGGAAATTAGGACAAGCAATCACCGGACACTACGGGATGTGACTTGTCTCCTCTCACGCTCCCTCAGTGTGGCTTTCTAGAATACTGAACTTTGCTATTTAATAACTATACTCTTCATCACAGACAGCTTCTCATTTTAATACAGTCCGATTTATCCCAATGCAGGGCATCATATCTTTCTCACTATTTTAGTGAAAGAGAATTCTGGAACATGTGCTCAGTTTAACTAAACAAGTAATTTTAACATCAAAATTGTTAACTATGAGGGTTAATAAATAGATGAATTTGTTTATTTACCATCCATGATTTGTACATGTATCTGAATATTATGGTACATTATATATTAATATGTATTTTATTTATTAATTAATAATAATTTCCCACTCATTTCATTATCTAAGAATGAAGAAAATAATAATACACACCTCACAGGATTATCAGTTTTAAAAGATGTGGCATATGTACAGCACTCTTTTTAGGGGCTACCATGGTTTGAAGGAGAAATATCCACATTTGTCTCATTTGAATTGCCACAAGACTAAGAGTCAAAAGCGAATCTAAACCCACCTGTCTGTGCTTAGTCAGATGCTCAATGCTTATCTTTAATTTTTTATTTTTTAATGTGAAAAGAATTTTTTAACAAAAACATTTTCAGTAAAAATTAGTTTGTTTCCATGGTGAATCTAAATTCTTCCAAGGTGACAGCCAGGACTTCCCATCACAGAAAGCTATTTCTTATCCTACGTTAACATCTATGCTGTGGCCTGAAGCTCTGCAGTGTGGATCAGAGCTGGGGTGCTTGGGGACTTCTGCCTTCTCTTTCACCGTCTTGAATATTTTCATTTGTTCCAAGCACACTCTTTGCTTATATCATCTGTTTTTAATTTCTGGTCTAAATATGAGTTTAGCTTCACTTTACATTTTTAAACAACTTTTAAAGGTAGATGTATTATGACAGGACAATGACTGAAGCTGTTCTCCACACGTGAGTTGTCAGGGAAACAATGACGTCGGGGAAAGGACGTGAACAGGGAATGCCTAGAAAGCAGCACATTAAATCAAACACAGTGAAGGAAATGAAAGCTGAAATGAATTGTGGAAGTCAATGTCCCTTTTTCCCATTCCAAGGCGAAGAAAAACACATTCTCTTATGCAAAAATATGGTTTGTATAACAAGCAACTCAAAATGTACTTGGACATATGTACAAACACACACATACCCAACCAGAAGGGTTGCTGTAGCATTCATCTTGGATATGGGTACAAACACACGATCGGTGAGATAGGTGTACTAGTTAGCTGGGAACTGAACACACAACACACACACACATACACACAGACAAATCAGTGAGGTCGGTGTATCAGTTAGCTGGGAACTGAACACACAACACACACACACACACACGAATCAGTGAGGTAGGTGTATCAGTTAGCTGGGAACTGAACACACAACACACACACACACGAATCAGTGAGGTAGGTGTATCAGTAGCTGGGAACTGAACACACAACACACACACACACGAATCAGTGAGGTAGGTGTATCAATTAGCTGGGAACTAAACACACAACAAACACACACAAATCAGTGATGAGGGAAAATGATGGCTCGGAGCAATGTTTGTATAATTTTTGCTGTACCATCTGCTTGAATTCATGAGCATATTTCATCTCGGACTCCCAGAGAACAGTTGGGTTTTCAACTCAAAGAACCTAGCATGGTGCCTAGGCCAAGGATGTGTTGGGCAATCTGTTCAATCGGTTTGTGAGTTTTTCTTCGCACATGATACCAGGTACCCATCTTAGCCCTGTGTTCTCCTGTTCATTCAATGCCAGAGCAGTGTCAGCAGCAAGTAATAGTGAGAATGGGAAACGGATTAACTAAGACAACACCGACTGTCAACTGTAAGAGATCCCCAGCTCATGAAAAGAAATCCAGAGGGCAGGTAATTAGAAGTGGGACTCTATCATGAGGTTTATATACGTGTATTATTATGTATATATACATGTTTTTGTGTATATGCACATATATGCACATATGCAAGTTTTTTGCAGCTCCTAACTGCTGTCTCTGGCTTGCTCCTATCAATGTCACAAGGAGGCTGCCTTTATTCAAACCACAACTTCCAGCAGAACAATAGTC
This sequence comes from Chionomys nivalis, assembly GCF_950005125.1. Taxonomy (NCBI): domain Eukaryota; kingdom Metazoa; phylum Chordata; class Mammalia; order Rodentia; family Cricetidae; genus Chionomys; species Chionomys nivalis. The sequence continues at coordinate 123,050,642 of NC_080087.1, read as the reverse complement.
TGTGTCATGAAAGAAATGAGCTCTTTGTTATGGACCTCCCAGAAGACTCCTCTCCATAGTTAGCATCTTACTATGCAAGGGCACATACCCACCCAAAACCAATCAGTGGTAAGGTGGCGGGATGTGTGAGGTGAAACACAGGACCGTGGGTAAGAGTGTGGTTCCTGATCCACGGTGGAGGTCTGTTAGAAAGAAACAAAGGGGTGAAAACTGGAGAGAAAACTAACCGAAGTACCAGTTGTGATTGTTAATTTATCAAACCCAAACTTTATGCATATATACAATGCGTATATACATTCTCCCGTTTCTCCTTTACATCTCGGTGTGGGTTCCCTTCTCTGGAGGCACCCATGCTTCTCTTGAAAGCTGTTGGCAAACTGAAAATTGCTTCCTGCTTTTACATCGTAGTATATACTGAAACGGAACAGCAGACAAGCGTTCACACTTGCATGTGGCTCTGGCTCGCCAACCCAGTTCTCACCATAGTTTTTGAAAATAAGAATCTCTGTGAGATGCCAGCTCCTAGAGTCTCTACCCTGTGTCAGGATTTGTTTCTCTGCCTTCCAAGTGGACGGGGATGGCTTATGGCTCAGATGAAGGACTTGAAATTGGATTGTTTAACCGAAACAGACATTTCCCCTTCCAGATAGAGTCAAGATGCTTATTCCACAACTGAAATTTAACTTCTCCCCCCCACCCCAATTTCCAAAGAAACTACAAAATAGAATGTATGAGCTGAAGAATTGGGAGCGGGGTGTATAAAGATAGAGTTGAGGAAGATCAGTAGACCAATTCCTTTATTTTTAATCTTTTTTTTTCAGTTTTAAAATTATTTATTTTCAATAAAGACAAGACATTAAATTAGGACACTATTAGATTGATAGGCAACATCCTGCCCTCCCACTATTTGTTATATTAAAGTGGAAGGATGTAGGAGAAATATACACACTATTGAGAGTCAGTATGATTGGGGAAAAACCTGCCCCCCCCACACACACATACAAATTCCCTATGCTAAAGTGGAGGGGCAAGGAGAAATACACACATTATGGAGAGACACTTCAGTATATTCAAGGAGATAAAAATCTCTCATGCAAATTATTACACGTAAAACTGGTATAAAGTTTTCCTCTCTAATCTCATGCTTTCATACTTTAAATTCTACTATATTTTTAATCTTAATTTAATGACAAATCAAGACTTAGGTTACCCTCAAATCCTAACTCTTGCTTGCATTTTGGAATATATTCTATACTTTCAAATCCACTTTTAGTTTCTCTGTGCTTGATTCTCAGCGTTGATATGTAAGGGAGGTAGAAGCCCGTATGTTTCCCTCATCAGTGCAGAAACTACATTTCAGATGTTAACCGATTTGCCCTAAGTCACAAAACAGGTTAGTGGCAAAGTGCATCCTGGCAGTGAGATACCGTCATTTTAAACTTTGTTTCTTCGAATTACAAGTAGCTAACTGATAACATGTCCCTCCTTTCTGCCAGTTAACTAAGTGAGAGAATGGCTCACTTAGTGCTGGGGGTTAGGGAAACACACGTTAGATTATCACAGGCACCAACCAGCTGTTCCACTGCAGGTCTGGGCCGTTGGTGATAGACTCTAGACAAACAGAGGATCCTTTCACTCCTGCGTAGAGGGGAATATTGTCTATGCAGGATGGGCTGACCCAGGAGAAACTGAGTGATGCACTTGAGTTGAGACAGAGGGAGATGAATGAAGAATTCCAAGGAAATTCAAAGCTGGATGGTTTTCTGGAACATCCCATGAGCCCACAGCCCTCTGGACATATGTGCTACACACATTCAGATGAGTGTTTTCTTCCTTCTTTGGTCTATTCATTCCCTGGCCACTTCCACATGGCCAAAGTCCAGCCAAGTTCCTTTCTCCTCAGTGGTGACAGGTCTTACCTCTAAGAGTCCTTACTGTGAGTTTCCATAGTCTCCAGCTTGTAATGAGTGATTCTGCTGCCTTTCTTAGCTCCCCAGGAGAGCACAGCTGCAGGATACATTCAGATGATTGCCCCGTGGAATGCCACAGGCTACCACCCTGGCAGCAGACCCTTTCTACTCCATCCACAAGCAAGTGCCCAGATCTGCTCGCCTGTCGTCCTGAAGCCACCCCGTATACAGCTCCCACTTTTCATTCCAGACCTGAAAAGGGCTGAGCAGCACATTAGATGTTATTCTTAGGTGTGTCCTCATCTTCCTTCCCCTCTTTTCTCTCCACTTTTGCCTAGAAAACATTCCACCCTGCTCCAGGTCTGCTCTTGGTAGACGATTTTGGTAGATGGATCTCATTATTATTACTACGCTCCATCTGGAATAGGAATTGCCTTCTGTTGCCTTTTGAACATCTGGGTGAGCCGGGTATATGTCCACCTCAGAGAGGTGTCCGAGGGAAAGTGATCTCAGGATGGGCCAGCACTCTGGGTGCTCCCTCGGTGTTGCTGCTTAGGAGATGATCCAAGGCCAAGTGTGTCCATGCCTAAAGACCAGAGTTTGTGCAGAATAGCTCACTGATGGAGACTGAACTCTGCAGTCCATCAGGTAGATTATACAAGTCTGAGTTCCAGTAAAAATGCAGAAGGGCTGGAGAGATAATTCAATAAGTAAAGTGCTTGCTCCAAACCCAAGAATCTGAGTTCAATTCCTGGAACAAACATAAAAACTGGGTGGTTGAGTGATGCACTTGGAATCTCAGCCCTGGGCAGGTGGGGACAGGTTGATCTCTGGGCTCTCTGTCCAGCCATATCACTTGGCCTTCTTAGTGAGTCTCAGGTCAATAAGAGACCCTGCTTTTAAAACAAAGATGGCAGGAGGTTTTTGAGGGATAGCATCTGAGGCTATTCTTTGACATACACGTACACACACACACACACACACGCAGGCAGGCAGGCAGGCAAACTAACAGACAGAGAGGAGAAGGTATCAACCTGTGGTGGAAGCTTCTAGCTTGTCTGCATATCTACAGGACATCTGAGTTCCCACACAGCACACTTTGTATGAGAAAGTAGCAGTGAAAGCTAAAACAGCAAAACTCCCTCTCTAACCATGGCATCTAACAGTCACCACAGTGATACAACATCCTACTTTCTTCATCAGAGTGTAGCGCTTGGCCCTGCTTCTTGGGCTAAGTCTTCCTTGCCTTTATTCTTTTAGGAAAAACAGTCTTCTGGCAAAGCACCCCTCCAGCTGTCTGTAGTCACCTCATAGATGATGGACAGCACATCTTCCTAGTCAGCTGTTTTGGTAGGTTTTTGCTAGAGCATTTTGTTAGCTAGATTGCTAGCATCGCATAGACACTGCTCCAAGGTGGGATTTCTCCCCCAAACATTCATTGATCACCTTTCATGCTTAGATCATGTTGTATGAAGTGCCAGGTTGAGGTCTCCAGGAACATGGCATTTGCATGCTTTTTCTCCTTGGGACATTCCTGAACACTCTTTAATGATCTGGTCTTAGTCTTAAAGGATCTAAATGACTCCCTTTGAAAGAAATATGAGGGAAACAAAAGTTGGCTGAATGCTGCCAATATATCTGAATAGTATTTATATCCATCTTTGTATTCCTTCATTGTCTGGGCATGGCATGACTGTTGCCCTCATGAACTTATAGCCACTGTGACTGACTGCAGAGAACTTGTCCAAGATGAAGCCCATGAACCCCAGTCATAGATGAAGATGTGATGAGTTACTTAAACTCCAATAGATAACTCCTCATCCATGCCCACACAACTGATGCTTGTTAAGCCTAGTGGGCCATAAAATAAAACCAAAAAGATCGGAAAGTGGGATGGAGACGAGGGGCTGGGTTGGGGGCCAGAATGAGACAGTAGAGGGTGAATGTGGCTGTAGCATGTTATCTGCATGTATGAAATAGCCAAAGAACAAATTCATTTTAGAAAGAGTTGCTCCCAGTGAAAATGGGGGATATATACGTAGATGCTCTTTGAGCTTAAGAAAAGGAGGAGAAAAGGAAGGCAAAGATGAACAGCTACTAAATGTCCTTGGGAAACATATTTTATTAGATGATATGGCTTCAAGGAACATACCGACAAAAACTCAGGAATGGATTCTATCAGATTCTGAGTCATAACAAAGGTCACCACAAAATTTGTCCTCCACATGGGACACTATGAAATATGCTAAGTGACAGGCGTACATTGTGGCTGTTCTCCATCGGCTCTGTCCCTTCTAGCCTGTATAAATGGATGAATGAATGAGCTTTCATTAAGAACCCACGAGGCAGTAGCCAGGTCAGGCTCTTAACATCTGTGATCGTGTTTAGCACTAACCTAAATCTTAGGAGGCTGAGCGAGGTGTCCCTCATGGCACAATGTAAGAAATTGACCATTAGGGTTTTAACCATTACTCCATCAAATTTAAAGCTTTCATTTTGGGGTTGCAAGAGTTGAAATTATCCCCAATTTGGGGGGGGGGTAAATATAGGATCTTTCATGATTCTCAAAAAAAAAAATCCTAAGTACATAAAGTAAGGAAAATGAATGTTAAGTATACAGAGGACCTAAGTAGTGAGGGGGCATTCCCACCACCTTAACTGGGTGGTTTCTCTTACACATGTAGCCTAACCCAATTTTATTTTTGCTTATCTCAAGTGTGTGTGCACATGCAAGTGTGCATGTACGTGTGTGTGTGCACGCGTGTGCATGTGTGAGTGTGTGTGTGTGTGCAGGCTCACATGTGCCATGGAGCACATGTAGAGGTTAGGCAACAACCCTTGGTGGGGAGAACCCATTCTGTGGGTTCTTTGGGTCAAGCTCATTCCTTGGCACAACCGCCTTTCCCCACTGAACCTTCTCATTGCCTCCCTGCCTCCACTCTCACCTTGGTTTTTGAGTCTCACTGATCTAGAACTCACTGATTCCGCTAGGATGACTGGTTAGAGACATCGCCTTCCAGCCCTGGATTCCAAGCCTGCACTGCCAGGCATTTTCACCAGGTCCTCACGCCTGTGTGGTAAGCACACAATTGACTGAGCTAACTCCTCAGTCCCCACCCATGTTTTTTAATTAACTTGTGAGCAGAAAGAGAAAGGAAATGTCGATTCTTGCTGGCATTTGGTTTTGCTCCTCCCATTGTTCAACAGGCCTGAGTCCTACCCAGTGTTTCCCAATTCACTCCTCATAAGAACGCCTGGAGCAGATAGACTCGGTCACAGCTTCTATCCCATGCCTCTCCCTAATCTACTTCATACTAATCTGTCTTCAGAATATTAAAAAACAATCATCAGGATCATACAGAGGCCAAGCCCCTGCTTTCTCCAACATCCACCCCCAAGACTCTTTTTCTGTTAGAACTGGCTCTGAAGTTGTTGGGCCCTGCCACCCGCTTCTCCCAACACAAGAGCCAGGGATAAGCGAGGCAGGCCGGGACAGGCTTCTGGAAGCCGGAAAGCAGAGGATCTTCGAAAACAGAATGTACTTAGACCAGTTCTTGGAAAGTCAGAGGAGGTGAGCGCCACAGTCGGCGTCAGTTCCTCCCAGCAGAGTTAATGACCTTCCTCTCTCAGTTCATGGCTTGGATGTGAACATCTGTCCCACAGTAGGAAAGAGATGAATAAGCATCTGAATTAAAAACTACGACTAGAAGCAATAACCATCAGTCACATGCCGCTGCTTCTGGGGCTTGTGTCATATTTGTTCATCAACACAGAAATTAGTTAGTCTAATGACAGTTTTGGAGTCTGTTTTCTTGGAGCTTGTTGTCTTGTGGGGTGCAAGAGAAGACGCAGATAATTAAGGGGAAATGCATAAATTGAGCTGCATGTGACTATCCAAGTATAAAGAGTAATAGGGTCATCTAGCGTGGACTACTGGTCTAGTCCGTGAAACCCAGAAACGTTTCTTAGAGAAAGAGGAACATGCTCTGAGTCATACCGGAGATGGCTCAGTCAGACCTAAAGAACAAGAGCCTGGAGGGCTGAGGGCATGGCTCAGTGAGGAAACTCTTCCCTGGACAAGCACGAGGACCTGAATTTGGAGTGCCACCACCTGTGTAAGAATCCAGGTGCGATGGCACGTGTTTGTGACTCCAGGGCTGAACAGACAAAGACCACTGGGCCTGGGAAGTTTGCTGAAACAGCAAGACTGGGATTCAACGAAAGACCCTGTCTCCGCAGATAAGGTGGGGCGCTAAAGAAGAAACAGCAACATTGGTCTCTGAACTTAGCATGCCGCCACACAGACAAGCATAAATGCACACACACACACACACACACACACACACACACTATGCCACTATGCCAAATGGAAGAGGGGGGGACATAAGAAAAGAAAGGAAGGAGAAAGGGTGGCCTGGTTTAAGATCAGGGAACACTTTTGGTCTGAGGCACTAGGCAAGTTCAGGACAACAGCCTTTAGTGTAAGAGGATAGGAGGCTGGCACACGATGGGCGTGGGCATCTCCTATTTCCATTTTCACTTCTTATCATCATACACTGCTAAGTAGAAAGGGACAGCTGTAGTCATCAAGCTTCCCCACTAGATGTGGAGAAACTGAGGGCCAAAGGTGAGAGGTGGCATGCCCACAGTTAAATATTTTCAAACAAGAGTACACACAAACTAGAATTAAGTCCAGTGGTCTTGTCAGAGTTTACTTAGTTTCCTTTGTAAGAGTATTTGAAACCATTGACTTTGCATTTCTGCGCTAGAGACCAGGTAAGAATGAGGACCATGGGCTGATTGGGAATTCTGCTGAGAGATCTAATGCCTCATATCTGCAACCTTTGTGTTGTTTGCATAGGATTGTGGCTCAGTGGGTAGTTTGAAAGTGTTTATCTTCTAGGTGAATACACCCTTTTGATGTTTTCAGTTGGTTATAACCACGTCATATACTAGTGCCTTTGGCAAAAATACTCTAAGCTTAAAACAGATCTGTGGAATGTGTGTCTGTGTGTGTGTGTGTCTGTGTGTGTGTGTGTGTGAGTGAGAGAGAGAGAGAGAGAGAGAGAGAGAGAGAGAGAGAGAGAGAGGCAAAGTGTAAAAAGATATAAAAAATGATAGCAGCCATTTGGGCTGGAACAAAAGGAGCATAGCAGACCCAGCTCAGTGTAGACTGTACTGACTTTTTAATGCCAACCACTTTGATGGACAGCAGGGTTACTGAAGAAGGCTTTGAGCGGTAGAAAGGAACTTTGTTATCAGGACTGTGCGTGTCACTGAGGTCACAATGCAACCTGTGACGTATGACCCTGGTGCCTGTCACCCTTTAGGGGACTGAAGCACAAATTCTACTGAGACAGAGCATTAATACCTGAGAAGAATATAGTCAGTTTCTAGAAATTCTTTACCTGATGCCCTTGTCCCCTTCCCAGACTCTTGTATCTGGAGGTGGGCAAATCTTCCTGTTAAAGTGTCCAGATCCAGAGCTCCAGGTTGGACGGGGCCCTCTGTATACTTTTCAGCATCCTCAGCAACAGACCCATTCTTCTCTTTAGTCCTCTCCTGAAGAGCCCGATCTGCCACAGGGACATGTGCTGAGCAGAGAGACTGAAGCCAGGGTTCCAATTAAAGAGCACTACATTGTTATAGCCTAACCCTGGAGGGCCACTGTGCATCAAAAGGGAGAGAGAAAGGAAGAAGTGGCTGGGAAATCTGCAGGATTTCTTAACCAGTCTAACCAAGAGCTGTGGATGGGATTCATGGCTGGAGCCCTCACCTAGCATGCGTGAGGTCCTGGGTTCGGTCCCTAGCATTGCAAGAATGAAAGCCTAATGAATTCTGTACCATCCTTCTCCAAAGCTCACAGCAGCTTCACAGATCATCTTTCTCTCCTAGAGACTCAAATGTGCAGTTTCCCACACCAGTGACATATTAGAAAAACATCATAGGTTTAAAAAAATGCAGCTATAATATTCCACACCAAAAAATCATGACTTACTTGTTATCTGTGGGAAACCCCAGCAGAAAGAGCTATACAACTGCCCAGGTTTCTACAACACACACTTGCAAGGGCCTTTTCTCATTTGATTCATACACATACTATACACATGTGCATGCTATCATTATCATCCCATTTAATAAAGGGAGAAACTGAAGTTGAAAGAAACTTAGCAACGTGCCTTGGGGCACCTAGCTAAATAAGAGATAAAGATTAAAGCCATTCAAGGCCTCTTGGTGTTCTTTTTTCTGTAACTCATAGCCCCTTCAGTCCCAGCGAACAGAATTCTCAAGACCTGTCCTGTCCTGGCACATGCTTCTCCTTTCTCCCCATCTTTGCTAATGCTATTTTCTCAAGACACCCCACCCTGCTCCACAATACAAACTCCAAGAGAACCTCGGGGCAATCCGAGATATGTATACAGCCATTCACAACACTGTCATTGTGATCCTATCCATCAATGATGTGGTCTGGCAATTTTGGACCACAGGGAGGACCCCTGATTCACATTGGCCTTCTTGCCAATGAATTTGCTCAGATCGTTAATGTATCTTTCCAGTACCTTCTTGCTTTACTTATCTATAAACTGGAGGTTCTGCAAGGAAAAACGTAGACCTCCATTATAACTGAACAAACTTTTCTTCCCCTTTATATATCAACTATGCAGTTGCAAGCAGTAGAACAAATAGACAGGGGCTCACCCTTGAGGATGCTCAATAGCTCCTCTGCTCCCGTGGCTCCTTCTGCACACATACACATACACACACACACACATGCACACACACAAATGCACAAAACACATGCACAAAAAAACAGAGAGACATAAAGGCAGACAGAAGAGAGACAGAGAGATGAAAAGACAGAGACATAGACACAGACACAGACAGGGTGGCGTTACAAGGGTTCCCCAGAGAGGCTGACAAGAGAAACCTTGCCAGAAAGTTGGTGAATATCTCCAAAGGGAAGATGTAAGAGTGTTTGTGTACCTATACTTAGGGGCAAATTTTCATTAATTATTTCAACAAATAGATACTGGGCACCACTAATCCAGGGTATTATTATTTATAACCACCTTCTTCTACATCCCTTCATGTAATCCTTAAAGTGCCCCTTCTCTTTTATCCTGCCTTTCCCATCCTTCCTCTTCCCTTCACCTCTGCCATTGCCCCTTCTCAGCAAGACCTTGCCACCCCCTTGCTCTCCACGAGCTCATTCCTCCTCTACAATTAGGTCTGTGATTGTGAGGCTAAGTCTGAACCATATCACTCATTCTGTTTAACAAGAATCTGAAGAGACATGGTGAAATTTTAATCCAGCTCTGCCAGAGTCGAGCCCTTCTCATCTTTCCAGCTTCATTTGGCCTTGATTTCATGTCATTTCATGCTCCGTCCATGTCAGCTTCCTTGTGTGCTCCCTCCCAGCTCTGGTCCTTTTCGTGCACTGTTCCCTGTGCTGCTGATGTTTGTTCCTGTTAACCTCCCCTTCTCCTGGACTCAGCCTCCTCATCCTGGACTCAGTATCATCTTCATTTCATAAGGGGGCCTTCCATGAGAAGGTCTCACTAGAGCTCTAATACTTGTTAGCTGTTATACATCTGAGTCAGTCTCTCTTCCACTGCTTTGAAGCACTTATAATATCTCCTGTGTCGTACACATCTGTTTGCGTGCGTGCGCGTGCGCGTGTGTATGCATGCATGTGTGTGTGTGTGTGTATGTGTATGCATGTGTGTGTGTTCATGTATATGTGGAAGCAAGAGATCAACTTCAGGAATCCTCCCATCTCCACCTCTCCAAACCTAGGAGTAGAAAAGAGTGCTGCTACACCTAGACCTTCTCATGTGGCTTCTAAGGTTTGAACTTGGCCCCTGATGCTTGTATGTCAGGCATTTTATTCACTCAGCTATCTCCTCATCCCCTTCTTTTACTTTTTTTTTTACTTGTTAGACTTAGTCTGTGTCCTATCCCTTATTTCTTCCCATATCCCAGTTGCATGAAGATAAAGATTTTGTAGGCTTTTTAAAAAACAACCAATTTCCAGTCCCAGTCAAGTGCTTCTACAGAGAAGCCCTAAAACACTTGTTACATGAATAAATGAGTAAAACATCGATTGAAAGAATGTCACACCAGTCCAACACTGGGCTAAGCCTTTCCCTTACAGAGATAACAATCTAGATCTACTTTCTGCCTTTGTAGCTCTTCTAGTCTAGGAAGAAGATTGAGAAATCTGCATATGACTATTGCATTATGTACAGACTCTTCCAGGCTTCTCCATGGCACCCATCATGACCTTTTAATAGAGTTGTGTTGAGGTGAGCCACAACCATAAAATTATTTTTCTGCTACTTCATAAATGTAATTTTGCTACTGTTATGCATCATAATGTATAGACAGAAGTTTCTTTCCTGCCTGGTCCCACAGCCATTTAGTTCCAAATAAACATACAGAGGTTCATATTAATTATAAATTGTTTGGCCTATTGCTCAGGCTTATAACTAACTAGCTCTTATGAATTAAATTAACCCATAATTCTTATCTATGTTTAATCACGTGGCTTGATACTTTTTATCAATGAGGCATTCTCATCTTGCTTTCTCTGCATCTGGCTGGTGACTGACTGCCATTCCTATTCCCTTAATCTTGTTGCCCCACCTATAGTTCTTGCCTGGCTACTGGCCAATCAGCATTTTATGAAACCAATATGAGTGAAAACTTTGTAGGGTACAAAAGCATTATCCCATAGCAATAATGTAAATATCTGATGTGCAGGACAGCCAATACTACCCTGAAAGGGTCAAGATCCGAAGGCTGAGAACCACTTGTTTAGGCTTTGACATAACTGAAATTGCTACTGACTCTAGGATTGTTCCTTTGTTTTGTTTCCTAATGTTTTCCAATGCTCTGGTAAGACTGAGAAAGAACACACTCCTTCCAGTTCAGAAAGGCCCTTTGGTGGCACATAGTTTCCTTTCTTGTTGAAGCCTCTTAGTCGGCATGTGAGGAGTGTCTTTATGATGTGTCTTTCCAGCAAGTGACAGGTATGTGGACTAACGAGGCCAACACAGCTGCCTTTTAGGACTTCCTGGCATGATCAAGTTAGGCACCCTGAGGAAACTATAAGCAGATCCCTGGACCTGCCGAAAGACCTTTCCCCTGAGTCACTGTATGAGCCCTTAAGTCAGTGGTTCTTGTTAATCAATGGGAGTCAGTGAGTCAATACATGTGTCTGTTGAATATGTCAAGCTTTCTTCTCTCAGGCTTCCACTCTAACAGGAATGGGCAACCCATGCCTGAAAACAAAATGCGGTGACTATTTTAGTTTGCAAAGTTCTACTGAGGAACAGCTACATGTGTTCATTCTGTGATGTCTACACGTCTTTCCTACTACAGAGACAGGTGAAGAAGTTTTAACAGCGATCACCTGACACTCAAATATCAAAGTATTTACATAAATAGGCTGACAACCCAGAAAGTGAGTACCCAGTGCTCTAAGAGACCCATTGTATGTAATTAATTAATTTTTATACATCTGGAATTATACTACCCCTGGAAGAATTGCAAAATAACACTTTCTGCAGGGTTTAATATTTGCATGAAATTTGGTAGGGAAAAACTGCACCTGAGGGATTCTAAATGCTCCATATATTGCTTTGTAGCCTAATTTTCCTGAATCTTCTGCTTCTCTACGTTGGCTGTTTACTGTAGTCACATAGGGAAGGCTGTTGGGAGCTGACTGGAGCTCCCACGTATTCCAAGACCCCCTGAGCCTTAGAAAGTTTTCTTCTTCCCGTGTGCCTTGGCTTCATCTACTACATAATAGACAGATTGATCTGGGATTTGCAAATTCTCTTCAATAATTAATAGCTCATCTGAAGGAAGATAAAGTCAACCAGATACATAAATAGCAGTGAGAGAGGGGCTTAGTGTGATAGCTCAGGGAGAAAGTGCTTGCTGCACAGGTATGAGATGTGCACTTAAATTTCCGGAACCAGAGAGGAGCTGGATGTCACAGCATGCATCTGCAACCCCGGGGTTCCTACTGCATGGTGGGAGCTGGTCAGAGACAGAATTCTCAGAAGCTCAGGGGCCCACGGCCTGCTGGACTTAGTGGTAAACAAAAGACCCTGTCTGAATCAAGGTGCAGAGTGAGGACTGACACCCAAGGCTGTCTTTTGAGCCGATGTGTGCTGAGACACACATGTGTCTGCACTCACACTCACAGGATACACACATGAAAATGTGCACATACATACTCTGCACATATCATACACATACATACTAAAAATAAATAATGGTTGAAAAAGAGCTATAGAGAAAAGTTGAATCTCATATTGGATAACAGGAATATCATGAACCAGTGTGCAAAGCCTTGTGTAAATTCAGGGGTGTGTATTTAAGCAGCAGCAAACTTCTGCATCAGTTTGAATAGTCCCTTGTTCAGAACCAACTGAGAAAGCAGGTGGCCTGTGAACTTCGCTCGACTGCCTGAGATCCCTGGCAAGCAAGCTATCGGTGGGAACTTTAGAGACAGTCCCTTAGCAGAGTTTGTTTTACTTTCTACTTTCAGACTTGCTCCAAAAGCTTAGCTGAAATTACAGCCTCGAGAGTGCCTGCTTAAATTCCTTTAACAAGCAACCCTTCTCTGTGGACACAAGTTTGGGCCTGTCCTCCTGCCTCAAACAGGCCATCCATCCACACTGTTTGCAGTGGCCCCAGGCTACAGGTAGTTTAAGTGCCACTATCAGATTGCTTCTCAACCTTCTCCCCTAGACTCAATAGGCCTGATTTTGTCAGCATTTTTTAGACCACTCAGAGCCAGTGTTAACCATTTCTGCACCGAGCAGCAGTTGTTCCCTGCTTCGTCTTGGCTTTGTTCCTCCTGAGAGTTCAGACGCTATACAAGGGACTTATTGGCTCCAGGCCCTCTTCACTCCCCCTTTAAAATTATTCTGGTGACCATATGTTGAGGACTAATGACAACTGTCTGCTGGGAATGCTCAAGCTTGAGCTTGCATCAAGTCGGGGGACTGATGAAATAAACCTCAAAATTCAAGACATCTATCCTATAATTAAGGATCACTAATGTATGGCCTCAGAAGGTCAGAGAGCCCCACTTCTGGCCTCCACAAATTAAAGGGATCTGGAGAAAGATTCCTCTTTCAAAGAGTAATCTTTTGAGTGGTCCATTAAATGAACATTTATCGAACGTGTGTACTATGCTGAGCATTGTGCTGGTCACTGGCACATGAAGGAGAAAGAGAGAGATGGCATCTCTGGCCTCTCACTATTCACAGACACCTGAGATGGTATTGGAAGGGGAGCGGAATACAGAAAAATACACAAGCCATTGTAAACGATCTGACAGGACTGGGACGGGTGAGAAGCAGCAGCAGGGTTGGAAAAGAGAGACACAGAACTCCATGCAGACAGCACAGAGAGCGAAAGAACCACCTCCAGGGCTCGCAACTGACTTCTCCTTGGCTGCCCATGGGGCAGAGGAGGGCTATAGAGAGGGAAGCCCGTAGGAAAGGATGGCAAAGGCATCCTTAAAGATGGGGACAAACTCAGTGGTCCTTCAGCGAGGGATTATTTTGTAATGACACAATCAGGGTTACTATTGCCATCTAGTCTAAGAACGGCAGCCAGGGTGCTTGCTGTTCACCTACCACGTGCACACAAGCATCCCCAGTGCTGTTGCCTCCAAGGTCACTGGACTAAGGCTCAGAAGCTCAACCTTGCTCTAGCTCAGCGAGAGACACTAAAAGGGGGATAGCCAAATCAGATCAACTTATAATCACTCTGGATGGAGGCAGCAGAAAGTAATAGGAAGAGCACAGGATAGGAGACATTTTACCAGTCACAAAGGAACAAGGTGGGACATGACAAAAACACCCCCAAATCCCCGTACAGTGGTCCTGCTACAGAGTCCATCTCAACAGGAGTAGGATGTCAGAATGACGGGGCTATCCTGGGGCTTTACAGGCACCACCTGCTCATCATGATTGGTGGGGGATATGAGGCTGAAAAATCTGAGGGAAAATAACTTCCAGTTTGCTTCCATGTTTCATAAAGATTTTAGATTAAAGTTTTAGCTAACTTTCACACAAGACTGTGGTGTGTAGATATTTTAAACACATACATACACAAGAGAGAGAGACAGACAGACAGACAGACAGACAGACAGAGAGGACATAATGCCACATATTTTTGGGGAATGCCTTGGCTTCCTTATATCAGGTGAAAGTCCTATAAATGAACAGTGGGCAGCTGTTCACCATGAAGATATGCTCCATAATGTCAGCCCAGCCCGGGAAAAGTGGTAGCCTCTCTCACTAAGGACAATGTTTTGTATGGGTTTGTGTGCACACATACTTATGGAAGTCTCTTTAGTTTAGAGTGGTTCCCTGTGCACGTCTTCCCTGCTCACTTCCAATGCCCTAAATAATAAACCATCTATTTATAACTGCTACTTAGTGAGCACTTAGCTACTTTGCTGTGTACCAGGCCCTGAACTAGGTGTTTTAAATGAATGTATTCACAAAGTCTCCACAATATGATAAAACACATCCCCCCAATTCCAGTTTTGCACTCAAGAAGACAGCTGTTCATTGAACTAATGCACCTAGAGCAATGATTTTTTTTTCAATCTATATTTTAATCCAATAATAAAAGTTCTCCTCAGATTCCTGAACTTGACCCCTGGAGCCTATTCTAATCAACGCAGTGAGTAATGCAAGAGGTCATCTGGCACAGGGCTATCCTCTGAACATCTTGCCTCTTGGAAATAAGTCTGATACTCTTTGAATGTTGGCCATCTTCATATTGATCAAGGAATACTCAGGCCCAGGCAAGCCTCTTGTCTAAGCCTTGGTTTCTTTGCAGCCATCTGCACACCTCCCTCATGGCACCATCACTTCCAGTCTCTCCATGTCAGTCTATGATAGGTAATTGGCATCTGTCCAGAGATGACTATGGAATTCCATTTGCCAATTCATAAAGCCTGCAGGTTGTTTTGACACTGGAGTTTCAGTTTCAGCCATAGAAAAGGCAGGGCTTTGACAGAGTCAAGGGACCCACTGTTTGTTCCCTGTCATGAACATGGGATGTCTTCTAGCCACTCCAAGGATAAGGACTTCTTATCAATCTGGGCGCTTTCGCTTGTCTTCCTGTTTGGAAAGCATGGACTTTTCCTGTAGTTGGCAACTTAGTCCAAGAGCACAGCCAAATGTTTCAAGGCACTTGAAGATATGTGCGAAAGTCTACTGGGATCCATCTCTTCTCAAGATATTTTCAAAAAGAACTCAAATGACTGCCCTGCCAGAAAACAGACAAACATAGCAGATGAAATAGGATATTTCCCCCTCTTGATCAAGAATTAATTTGCCTAGTTCCCATGGCCTGAGCCCTAGATGAGACCACATGACACATAGTCTTGGGTCATCTAAGAGTCAGCTCACAGGCAATGCTGAGTGGAGTCACAGTTGCTGGGAAGCAGGCTGGTCCAAACTTCCATGTAGGCAACTTCCTTCCAAAATTCGAGACTTGGACATCATGATGCCAATGCTTGGATACATGTATTTGTTTCTGTTTCACACGACATGGTAATTGGAGGAATATCTATTTTCTGGCTACAAACAGCAAGAAAGCTGAAAAATCCACCACTGGAAATACCCACATGGAGACATTTAGACAAAGGTCAACAAGTCCCCTCCGGCCACTGGTTCCATCTTTTGGACTCAGGAAGTTGTACTTGTTTCACCCTTGGTATACACAAAAGTCAGAGTGGGTTCTGATGTCCCTCCTCAGGAGAACACTGCATTCATGTCCTATGGCTACTGTAGCAAATGATTGCATGTCTGCTGGCATAGAACAGCAAATGTTTGTACCCATGAAATTCTGGAGGTCAAAAGTCAACCTGTCTGCAAGATGCACTGTCCATGGAGTGTTCTAGTGGCTGCCACCATTCCTTCATGTATGGCTGCATCATGTCAATACCTCCCAGTGTCCCTCTGTGTCTGTCACTCTATCTTCTCTGTGCCACACCCCCTCTCTTTTTCTCATTGTCTACATGTTGGGGAGGATGGGTATGTGTCCATGTGTATATATGCCTGGTGTGGGAAGTCCTTCTGTATATGTGCTGCTTTTATTGGTTAATGAATAAAGCTGTATTTGGCCAATGGCTTAACAGAATGGAGCCAGGCTGGAAAAGATATATAGAGAGAGTAGGCAGAGTCAGTGAGAAGCCATGTAGCTGCCAGAGGATAAAGGCAGGAGCCACTAGCTGGAACCTTGCCGGTAGGCCACAAGCCTTGTGGTAAAATATAAAATAATAAAAATGGGTTAATTTAAGGTGTAAGAGATAGCCGATAAGAAGTGTGAACTCAAAGACCAAGCAGTGTTGTAATTAATACAGTTTCAGAGTGGTTATTTCAGGTGTGGGTGGCTGGGAAACAAACAAGCAGTCTCAGCCAACAGATAGGCATGCCAATGTGGAGCTGACTAAATACAGGTAAAACCAGAAAAGGCTTGGAAAGGAATTCTAGACACAAAAGAACAGAGTTAAGCATGACTTCTTGGTAGCTGGCATTTCTTTACAGATTGGCTCATGGCAAACAGGGGCACCACAACTCCTTTAAGAAGCCGTGTAGTAAAAACTGTGGCTTCTTTAAAAATGGTGGTGTCCTGGTTCACTAGCACAAACAGCTCTGACTCTTTTGGGAGGTCTGGCTACCAAACATTTAAATGGGGTTTGTGAGCAGAGTGCTACAACTTGCTTAATGGCAACGTAGACCCTCTGTATGTATGAAAATGGGGCAATGTGCATGGCTCACAGAGGCAGTGAACAAGCCTCTACCATGTTGAACTGGGCAGAGACAACAGTCAAAGTCACAGAGTTGGTCCTAGGCATGCCCACTTAGCAATTTTTTAAAAAGTGCTCCTGGTCTAAAAATAATTAAAGATACGCATGCAATAAAGACAAATTCAGATGAAAAAAACCCTCTAAACAGTTCACAATGTTGAATAAATGTATCTAGGCATGGGAGAGAGAAGAAAAAGAATATAAACAGTTATAAAAGGAAGTAAATTGTTAAAAATAAAACAAAGTCTTTAAAGAGACAGAGTACAGACAGTCAAAGATTAAAGTAAAGAAAAATAAGCCATGTAAAGATGGAATATACACAAAGAGTCTGGATTGTGTATACTGTGTTTTCTTTGAAATTTTTGACTACTGAGAGATATTTGATTCTGGGGGCTGCTAAACTAAACCAAAGTATATACTTTAAATGTATCTTGACTTCAAAATTTGGGTCTTGGAAAAGAGGTTATACTTTTATTTCCACAGAGGATGAGAACCTGTGGATTCCTTCTAGAAAAATGTGATTTAATCAAACAAGACTCACTAAAGCAATGGCCCAAGTAGTTCAACATCCATGGCAGCTTCAGGACTATTGGCTTAGATGGACCAGCTACACAGGATATCCCTAGAAAGACCTGATTAACAGTGCCCCCA
The DNA here is from genome assembly GCF_950005125.1 of Chionomys nivalis. Taxonomy (NCBI): domain Eukaryota; kingdom Metazoa; phylum Chordata; class Mammalia; order Rodentia; family Cricetidae; genus Chionomys; species Chionomys nivalis. The sequence continues at coordinate 123,033,227 of NC_080087.1, read as the reverse complement.
ACCAGCAAGAAATAGTCTAGAGAACAATGCCCACATTCCCTAAATTGTTAATAAATATTTATTTTCGTTTAAAGTGGGATATGCTATAGAGATGGATAGTTTGCATTGGTATGGATATTGGTTTATTGATACAAATTAAAGTCAATTTTGTTATATGTATATTTCCGCTCTTGATTAAGGTATTTTGGTTTTGCAGCTTATTTAAAAATGTAATGCATAATTAAGAAATATAGGTTAATGGATAGTCAAGCTTGTAGTCACATTAGTTAGGTTTTCTAGATGTGCTGAAATATATTTCAGATGCATAATTATTATTCAAACCTTTCAAAGACTAACAGAATATGCATTTAATACATTTTTTAAAACATGGGGCTTTTCATGACAATGAGACACATCTGCTTTGGCAGCACCAATCTACTTCAAGAGAATGATGGGCATTGAAGAGGCTCCTCATGGAGCTTGTTAGCATTTTAAGCACGAAACCACTCTTGCTGAACTGTTTGATTAGACTTGCAGGACCCACAGCAAAATGACTGCTGAAGCTGCCTAAATGAGATAAGACTGTCCTTTGGGGTTCCTGCTTCATGAAAGAGTTTGCCAGACATTCTACAGGACACAGAAGAAAGTGACTGACAAACTGCCAATATAGGCAAAACTTTCTTTGAAATTTTCTGCTTCATGGAAAAGTTTGCTGGATACTATGGGCCTGTAGGCTGAAGATGGATGCCCCAAAGTTACAGAAGAACTTTGGGTGACTGTCCAGGTCACTGTCAGATGTCTCTGTCAATTCTAGCGTTTTGGAAGTTTCTTACAATGCACTTCCTGTTAACTGAGGTAATATTATATTCTTCTGGGGTCTTTGATGGAGTTGAAAAATAGATAGTTATAGTTACAGTTTTCCTTAGTTATGATAAAAGATAAAGATATATAAATATTGTAATTGTAATTCTTGCTGATACCTGTTTTATTACATGTAATTTTATTATGTTAAAGTTAAAAACCTTTTTATTTAAGCAGAAAAGGGGAAATGGTGTGGGAAGTCCTTCTGTATATGTGTTGCTTTTATTGGTTAATGAATGAAGCTGTTTTTAGCCAATGACTTAACAGAATAGAACCAGACTGGAAAAGATATAGATAGAGAGTAGGTGGTGTCAGTGAGGCGTCATGTAGCTGCCAGAGGAGAAAGATGTGGCCGCCAGGTGGAACGTTGCCAGTAGGCCATGATCCCCATGGTAAAATATAAAATAATATAAATGGGTTAATTTAAGATAGAAGAGCTAGCCAATAAGAAGTGTGAGCTAATAGGCCAAGCAGTGTTGTAATTAATATAGTTTCTGAGTGATTATTTCAGGTCTGGGCTGCCAGGAAAAAACGAGTGGTTTCCGCCAACATTTGCCTATGGAGGCCAGAGGAGGACTTTGAATATTGTAACTCGAACACTGTCTACTTTGATTTTTGAAGCAGAGACTCTCATTCACCTGGAACTCTCTCAGTAAATGAGGCTGGCTGACCAGTGAGCCCTAGAGATCCGGCTGTCCCAGATCCCACATCGTGTGAAACAGAGACAAATACATGCATCCAGGCATCATGATGCCCAGTTCTCGAATTTTGGAAGGAAGTTGCCTCACCGAAGTTTGGACTAGCCTGCTTCCCAGCAACTTTGAGTCCACTCAGCATTGTCTGGTGAGCCAACCTTAGAGGACCCTAGTACTGGGATTACAAATTTATCAAGCATATGCACCATACATTGTTTTAAGTGGGTCTGGGAATCAAATTCATTTCTTCGTGCTTTCAAGGCAAACACTTTAGCCCCTGAGTTATCTCCATAGCCTAGAGATTTCTATAATAGTCTGCCTCCCACTCTTTTGTTTTCCCAGACTGGGGTGTAGGGGATAGGGATGCAGGCTCAGAATAAAAATGGCTCAGAGATTAAGAGTGTGACTGCTCTTGTAGAAGAGCTGAGTTCAGTGCCCAAGTGCCTGTCCATCAGCAGGGGATCCCATGCTCTAGCCTCCTCAAGCACTGTTCTCATGAATGCATACGACACACACACACACACACACACGAAATAAATCTTAATAAAAATTAAATTTTAACTGGTCACTGAAATCACGGTTCTATAAATGCTATGGATCAATGAGAGTCATCTCAACCTAGTCTCTTCCTTACAAGGACACCTGTGATGGAATTTAGGACTCACTAGAAAAAAATCAAAAATGACCTTATCATCTCCAGGTGGTTAACCATGTCTCAGCTGCAAAAAGCTCTTTGCAGTAAGAATACATTGATAGGTTCTGGAAATAAGAACTTGATACTTACAAGAATCAAGATTTAGCTTACCATGAACACCCATTTTATGGGTTATTTCTGCACATGCATGTGCTAACGATTGTATGAGGGACATTCATTCTGGCATGCATCATATTTGCATATTGGGCAGAATTTAAAGCTGTCTTCTTGAGTACTTGAACTATACTTATAATAATATCTTTGGGACTCCTTAAGCCCAGGATCCTTGACATTTGGGGCTGAGAAATTCTTGTTGCAGTAAGAAATGGTTGGTCTGAGCGCTGTCATACATTTGGCAAACTATAAGAACACTAGTTAGGGTAGATTTTCAGATACATTGTGAGCAGCTTTGTAGAATAAAAAGATCCGAGGCAATAGCTTGAACCTTCTAATACCACCACAATTTGATCTTTGGATATCTGAAATTTAGACCTGGTTGGAGTACTACATTCCGTGTTTCAGTTACCGCAATACCAGATGCCAACAGCATACAAGTGAGAAAGCTGCCTCTACAATATCACCAGACACCCCGGGGAGATGAAGGCACCCACCATAGAGAATCAACTCACTAACTAAATCAAACCTCATAGCACTGGAAGGACTCAGAAAACCATGTGAAACTGTTTGGAAAACTCTGCATTGGTGACTGTGGCAATGACCTGCAAAGATTCCAGGTCTGAGGGCTTAGGTTACAGGGACAACAGTGAGGGCTGGGGGTGGGGGAGGGGGCTGTGTATCACAAGGGTAGGTTTGACAAAAAACTGTCTTCTTGGAAGAGTCCTGCCCAGCCCTGTCCTTTCAAGCCTTGGAGCCTCAGGCAAAGCAACAGGACCAGGCATGAACTCCCATCCCCCATTCACCCTCTAATTTATTTTAATTATCCCCTCCCCCACCCACTTAGTCTTTAGGCTTTGCTTGGGAGCAAGTGACTCTCTCAGACAGCCAGGAGACAATTGTCTGGCAAAGGGAGGCTGTGAGGTCCCTCTCTGGAGGTATTTTCACTTGGAGCAGGTTCCTACTGGTAGCAAAAGTCAAACAAACGAGGCTGTGTTGTGTGTACACACAGACACGCATGTGCCTTTCTTTCTTTCCCTCTCTTCTTCCATTTCTTCTCTACATCCTCAGCCTTCTCACCTGCAGGATTCTTTAACACAAGTGGTTGCCATGCCTCAATCAGTCCTTCTGTGGTGATTACTAGGGACCCCTCCTCCCCAAGGTCAGCTGCCTGTAGAGAGCTGCGTGAAGCCACTCCTGATGGCAATGTAGAGAGCTGCGTGGAGTCGCACCTGATGGTGCTGGCTCCCGCCCTCCGCAATCCTGAAAGCGAGTGCTCTCTGTGATAATCAACTCCTATGGCTAAAGCCTGACTTATGCTATTATCACGCAATGACTGTCAGCTGCTTGCATATGCGTGGACCTATGGGCAGTGCCAACCTGGCAATCTGAGGTTGGCAGCCCAGGCCTACTTAAGGGCTGGGAGAGGTTTGCCCGAGAGAGAGAGAGAGAGAGAGAGAGAGAGAGAGAGAGAGAGAGAGAGAGAGAGAGAGAGAGAGAGAGGGGGGGGGGAAGATTGCTGTGAATAAAGTCCTGGAATAAACTGCAGTGAGAAGAGCTCCGGTGGTCGCGTCATCCTTGCTGGACAAGGGGGGCCGCGACAGCCGCCTCTACACAAGATCAAATTTGACTTTCTAGAGTTTTCTCTAAATATAAACCTGGTGTACACACAGCAGAGATAGCAACCAGGTGCGTATATTGTATGTCTACATAAACAAAGCCCTGGAGTTTCCATAGACCTGCATCAATGATAGATCTATATGGAAAGATAATGGGGATTTTACAGATGGGGGCTGTGTTTGTGTGTACACATGGACACGGACACGCATGTACCTTTCTCTCTTTCCCTTTCTTCTTCCAAGAGAGGCTTTGAAGTCTCTGACCCCAAATAAAATACCAAATGCTCAACACCAAATCCCTTAACCAAGGAGGGTTTTTCTGTCCTCCAGGGCTGGTGCTGTGTCAAGAGAAAATTGGCCCAGAACAATGAGACCTCACAGAAAAGGGCCAGAGTTTGGTCCTATTCCAGACTCATCCAGAAAAGGAAGAGGATTTGACCATTTGCTGCTGGATTCTCTCAGTTGCTGGCCATGAACACTGCCATTAGTGGATACAGATGATGGGGCTCCACACTGCATCCTATAGCTGTCCAGCAACATAACTGACTCGGAAGAAGTTGTAAGACCAAAGAATGAATAAGTAAATGCAGCTAAACATAACTTGTTGTCCCTAAAAGACAAAAACTAAGATTAAAAAATGTGGTGAAGACACAGAGAACAGAAAACAGTGCAGAGGCCATCCAAGCACGAAGAAGAAATGTCCCAGGACACTGACTGACTTCTTGGACAGGAGACCTGCCCTCCTGCACCTCTCTGGCATGAAGAAGGGGCAAGGTTAATTTTTAAGGTGTGTTTTTCAGGTTTACAGTGAAAATAGTGGGGTTATAATCAGGAAACAGAAGGCACCTGCAGGGACACCGCACAGATGCCCATCCGCTGCAGCCTCGGCCGCCTCTCCCATGCATGCCATCTTGTAGAGAAAGACATTCCATAAGTTTTTAAATGCCTTATATACTTATGTTACCCTTTGAATGGTTTCTTTTTTATTTAACTTGGCCAAATGAAGCATATAGGTCTTAATTACCAGGGCAGGGTTTTACCAGATGTCTATACCAGTGTAGCCACGGCCGCGAAGCTGCAGAACACGCTCCTCTTCCCCAGGATGGTCCTTCAGTCCAGTCACGTGTTGCAATAGCCTGGGCCCGGATGTCATCATAGCCCTAGTTATCTGCCTAGCTTTGTGCATAGGACCCAAACTCAGAGCTGCATGCTTGAGAGACAAACATGTTACCAGTCGAACCATCTTCTAGCGCTCTTCATTGTTTTTTCATGCCAGTTTACCGTATTTTAGTTATCAATTTCGTTCATGGATTGCATGGACAAAAATATGTTGTTTAATCACTTCAATGATGTTTTTTAATATTTTGTCCCAGAACTACTTCTGTAAAATTCAAATCTTTTGGACCTTATGGAGACTTATGACTAGTGTTTGGCCCACCTTGGCTCTGCATTCACTTAAATGTAATCCAATCTGCTGCTGGGGGAATAGTCTACAGGCTTAGTGAAAGCCTACTGGTTGACAGTGAAGTTCAGAAATTCAGGATGCCTGATAACTTCATGTTTAGCCGATCTCTCAGGTAATGAAAAGGAGGTGTTAGAATTTCACTTTGCAATAAGGGACTCATCTGTTTCTACCCCTGGTTCTGTATCATTTGCCTCTCTTATTTTAAAAGACATATTTAGGAACATTCACATTAGGAGAGGTTTTGTCTTCTGCAGATATGACTCACCATACTGAAACTGATGAATTAGCTTTCGTCTTTGACCACTCTCTAGCCTAAATATACACACAACACACCCCATACCCACATCCCCACACCCCTACACCTCCACGTCCCCACACCGTCCCACCTTCACATACCCACACACTCACAACCTTGCAGCACACCTCCATATCCCTACACCCCCAGATCCCACACCCCCATACCTCACATCTCCATATCCCACACCCCAAAACTCTACACCCCACACCCCCACATCCCTACACCCCTATACCCCACACCCCCACATCCTCACACAATCCACACCTTACACTCTCCACCCCACACCTTACACGCACACACCTCACTCCCCCACACCCCACACCATACATCCCCACACCACACACGCTCATACCCCACATTCCCACATCCCCACAGCCCCACACCTCTATACCCCACATCTCCATACCCCACACCTCTATACCCCACATCTCCATACCCCACACCCTACACCTTACACCCCCACACCTCATACCCCACATACCTACACCTCCACACCTCTATACCAAACACCCTACACCCCCACACCTCACACCCCCACACCCACACACCCCACATCCTCACACCCACACACCCCACATCTTCACATCCCCACACCTGCACATCCCCATACCCCCACATCCTACACCCCCACAACCTCACAACCCACATCCCCATACCCCCACACCCTACACCCCCACACTCCACACCCCCACATCCCCATACCCCCACATCCTCACACCCCACACTCCACACCCCAACATCCCCACACTCCACACCCCAACATCCCCACACTCCACACCCCACACCCCCACACCCCACACTCCCCACCCCTGCATGTAAGTGCATTTTGTTCTTTTTCTCTGCAGGGTAAATCTTTTCTCCATTGTCTTACATTCAACACATGCTCCTTTACACCAGGCATCTCTTGTCTTTTTATCCAGCTGATGATCTCACCTTTAACTGAATTATTTATGCATTGATAATTAATGTAACTATTGGTTGCGTGAGTTCATTCCTTTCTTGCTATTCCTTTGTCTATTCCATCACTTTTTGTTCCACGTTCCTCCTGTCCTTCATTGGCACTATTAATTTTTTCCTTTTATCTACTGATTTAATTTAAAGGGCTTTTAAAAGGCATTTTTTATTCCCCTTAGCTTATAAACTATGGTCTTTTGTATTTTTAACTACTATAAACTCCTAAGTGTTAATATATGAAACCAATTTATCATGCGGCGTCTATAGCTGATATACACTTCACATAAAGTGTAAAGAGTTCATTAACATAACTGTAAATTTCACTGCGCTCCCCTCCCCTTTTTGTCGGCTGCATTTGGTGTGTATTTTATATCAACTCACATAAGAAGCGCTGTAGGTAAGCAGCATTTTGTTCAAGCAGTTTGCTGTCTTTCAAATAATGATAGTAAAGTCTTTGACTTTTCTTCTTTCCAGTACCTTTCATTTTGGGTTTTTGAGACAAGGGTTTTGTGGTGTAGCCCACATTGACCTCAAACTCTCTGTGCGCTTCAGGTTGGCCCCACATTTTTGGATATCCCTCTGCATATCCTCATGAGTGCAGAGATGATAGGCATGTTCCATCATATCTTGCTCTTATTCTTCCTCTTGATTCCACTTTTATTTGAGAGGTGCTTTTAAGCCAAAGGGGCCCCCTTTAAGGCTTGCGCTAAGTCAAACCCAGGAAAGCTTACTTCTTTCCCCCTTCATGTTTGGCACATTTGCTTTTCTTTCAAGAATCACAGTCTGCCACTGCTAGTGGACAAATACTTGAAAACAATTTTTCCATATTTTGCCCTGTCTAAGCACTGTTTCCACCAATAGCCTATCATTTTCTGGACTGCCATAACAAGACAACACAAACTGGATTTCACAGACAGAAATTTGCCGCACAGCTCTGGGAACAGGAAGGCAGGGATGAAGCAGTAGGCATGTTTGCCTCCTTTCTAGGACTGTGAGGGAGAATCTATTCCTTGCTGCCCTTCTGGCTTCTGGTAGCTCAGACCATCCTGGGCTTAAAGAAGGGAAACTATCCTTACAAAAACAACTTGTTCCAAAACAGCAGCAATCCACAGTCAGATGCCATGGATTAGTTATTCACAGTTGCCCCTCAACCATGGTTGACAAGGGCACACCCTGATGGCCTCATCTTAGTTGATCTTCAGCAAAGGCCTCATCTGACTTAGGTCACATTTAGAGGGGCCGAGACTTTAGGACTTCAGCACCATTTTATAGAGGCTGGTGAGCCCCCAAAAGGCAAGTGTGACTTGCTCTCCATGCTTAGAAGCTGAGGACATTCTTGAGTGTTGTCTGTCAGTGCCCATCAGCTGTCTATTATCTCAGCTCCAGTCTTGCTGGGAACCAGGTGCATCACGGGACGGAGGATAGAAACAGTAGCTAGTAAGGTTTGCGCTAATGGACAACACGGAGAAGCCTACAGTCCTGCGGCAGAGAACAGGCTGTATTGTGGATTACACCGATTGTGACTGACCTAGAAGGTACATAGGGGCTGTTAGAGTCACCTACTCTCTTATCGAAAACACTTAAAAGGCTGAGTCCTTGCATGCACCAGACCTGGGCCTCGTAGCTACAGATGGTTCATGTGGGGTTTTTATTCTCTTGGAAATTCATAGTCCAACTACCTGCTCAGATTTTGACTGGACTATTACATTAGCAAGCTAACCAGGAAGTTTTTTATTATATCTTTTAATTGTAGTAAATACAATACAACTAAAAGTTGAGAAAGGCTTGTGCTTTTTGGTTTTGTTTTGTTTTTTTAATTTATCTAGTGAGTTTGACAAATATTCTTGAACTCACATTTGACCCAAAGTTGTAGATGCCAAAAGATTTGTTTATATGTGGAGAGAGAAGGTATTTATCAGACAGAGATGAAGCTAATAATTTTACAATTTCTGCGTGGCAGGTTCTATTCTGATGAGCTCTGTACCCACATTAGCTCCTCTGTCCTCTGGACAAAGTCAGTGATGAAGAAATAGAGTGGAAGAACATGCCCAAGCTCGACTGCTAATCTGAGGGAGAGCCTGGCTGTGCTCCGCAGTAACACAGCTTCAGAAGTTGTGGAATAAATTGCAACTTAAAATAATTTAGATGTTATGGATTGGTATTCAGTGCCAAACATCATGCAAGTAACATTATTAAGACTGAATGGTTTATATTTAGGAAACACACATAAGAAATATATATTTATGTATATTATAGTAACATGTATTTATATATATTAATAATATATTAACATATAGATATATGTGTGTATATATACATGTAAGTGTGCAATAACAATGAGAGAAAAAAAGAAGCTATGAATTTGAAGGAAAACTAGGAGGGGTGTATGGAAGAGTTCAGAGGGAGGAAGGAAAGGAGAAGAATCATTATAATTACAATCTCAAAAAGAAGGGAAAAAATTAAAAATTAAAAAATTAAAAAAAATTAAAGCAGATGCTGCTTCTAGAAGCTGTGGCATCTGTAGGTGGTGTACGGAGCTTTAGCAGCCAGGCTGTGATCCTGGGAGGGATCAGACTATGGTCAACACCAACAGATCGAGGGTTACAAAGCAGAAATGGAGTCATCATGTAATGGCTTATTAGATCCTCTAGATAAACCAATTGTAAAGCAATGCTAACTTTGAACGTCTTATCCAGTGTAATTGGGAGTGGAAATATGACCCTATCTGTACCATTTAGAATTAGGTCTGCCTGCAACTGTAACCAGGTCAGGAGTTCCTCTCCATCCTCTGACTGTTTAATCCAGAGTGTTTATAGGGGAGCAGGCATGCTCGGTTTTACAGCCTCCGAATGAACTGAAAGGTTAGTAGCTATCTAAAGCCCATGATGTATGTTGGAATCCCACATTCTGTGTTTGCACATTCAGAGACCAGGGGCATCCATCAAGCCTGCTAAATCCCCCTTTTAGAGAGCGAATTTCAAGTAATATTTAAGACTGTGTGTATGTTGGTTGAAGATTCCTTTCCATATTCTTTCTGGGAGTTGTCCACCTGTGACATGAGAATCCTACTCTATAATAAGGTGTCTTTTCTCCCCTTAAATAGCCACTTATTTGGGCCAGGGATCTAATATTAGCCTTCCATCCCGCTGAATAAAGCCATTGGATTTTTTTTTCCCCCACATACCTCGGGGTCTGGATGTATCTCTACACTTCTCCTCAGTGCTTTACAGAAATTTAAAATAGTATCCTCCTCCCCTTCCCTTCAACTCCATACAAGCAAAAGCCTGCTACTTTGGAACTGGCAGATCTGTGTTTAATTTTATTTTCCATGTTTAACTGAGGCTGTCTGCCTTCTTTTTCTCTTTGGGAGGGAGGTAGAGAATGACTATCATTTTTACCAGCAGGACTCACGGGCGGTGGTGTTGGTGTGTTAACCCAGGCTGTCTGTGGACATCAGGAATGTGAGACGCTAAAGGTGGGACACACGGGGAAGGTGAATCTAAGGAAAGTAGTTCATAGCTTGCAGAAAGGACCTTAGCCTCCAGGGAGTCAAAGCAGAGAGGAACATTCTGTTTGGAGAGTTACACAGCTTTGGTTTATGTCAAAGAGGGGGAACACTGGGGAATGGTGGGCTGAGATGGGGCAATACCTTGTGGAGCAGTTTTGGTTCGTGGCCAATAAGGACACCAACAGATCTTTAGATATTTGATTTTGAATGTGGAATCTCACGATTTTTCTGGGAATTGAAAAACTGGGTTGCTAAAGAAGACCGAAGAGATCATTTCCTTCATCCTCTTCCTATGTAGAGGAGGAGCATGAGAGTCCGGAAGTGTCACTTGAAGGTTGCACTGAACCCACAGCTGGAGAGGCGCTGTGGTGGGGGAGTCCAGTTTCCAGCTGTGTCAGCTTAGGGTCACACCTCTGCCTTGAACTGCCCTTACCAGAACGTCCTTCTTGGGAGCTTGCTGTTCAGATTATATGAGTGTGGTGGTACACACCTTTACTCATAGCATAATCCCAGCGCTCAAGAAGCAGAGGGATCTCTGTGGGTTCAAGGCCAGGCGGATCTACAAAGCAAGTTCCAGGACAGCCAGGGTTACATAGAGAGGCCCTGTCCCCCCAAAATAGAAAAAAAAATGGATGAGAGAAGATCTCAAAAGAACTCATTACCAGGCAAATAGGACATGCTCAATACGATTAGCTTTATAAAGACTGTCAAGATTGCTTGATGGGTAAAGGAAATTACCACCAAAGCTGACAGTTGAATACCCTGGGACCCACATGATGGAAGGAGAGAATAAATTCCCACAAATTGTTCTCTGACTTCCACACTTACATGTGCATCATGGTACACACCTGCATGTGTGGGTGCATGTGCATCATGGTACACACCTGCATGTGTGCGTGTACACACAATAAAAATAATGATGTGCAATACTTCTTAATTAGCCTGAAAGAGCCCAGACTCAGGAGATCACCGTGGAAAGCATGTGCATGACTTCCTCAAGCTCATTCCTTTCCTCTTCCCCTCCCCCATGCTTCATTTAGCATCAAAATAGCAGAGACTCCTCCAAGAAGAAAGGCACCTTCAGCCTTCAACCTAGGACCTTTAGACCAAGGAAACAGCAACACGCCTGTGCCATGTTCCTCATCTTCCTTTTTGTTGAATTTTGGTTTCCTCAGCGTCTTTGTCCTGCTGCAAACTTCTGCTCCTCTCTTAGTTCCTTTCTTCACAGGGAGACTGTCACCTGCCAGAGGTGGGCTCAAGTGAAGTTCACCTGCCATTCTCAGGGGATGGATTGTAACATCCATCTAATGGACCTGGTGAAAAGGCGAGGTGGGGCAGCATTCCTTTCTGGTAGGGGAGACAGCGATCAGATTGAGGGAGGTGATGAGAGACGACTCTATAGGCTGAGCTGAAGACTCCTGTGTATCAGATAGCTCGTGCCTGGCAGAGTACACAAGTCTGGAAGTATTTGCCTCTCTCTCCATCACTGCCTTGCCTAGGTCAGATAACAATGGCTAGAGTCATGCCTCAGAAGGCAATCCTTGTTACCTGACTCTCCTATTAAGCAGCACTTTGGGTTTAGCTGGAGGTGGGAGGAATTATCAGAGAGCAAGCCCTCATGGAAATGGAGTACCATGAAGAGCTGATAGGGGCACTGACCTCATGCCAAATGCAGATTCATTAACTCTCCACTGCCCACTGTGAGTTGTAATTCTTGTGCTCATCTTACACATGGGTCAGATGCCTTAGTGTGGCCAGCACAGTCCTTAAACTGAGCCAGTTGGTCCTCAAAGCCACCCTGAGCAAAGCAAAGTGCGGGGGTGCCTGTCTGCAGGAGTTTGATTTCTACAGCCCATACTCTGTTGCAAATCCCAGTGGCAATGAAAAAAGTGTTGCCCCTGCAGGGTGGGCAGCAAGGAGAACCAGGATCAGGCAGACGAAGTGCCCAGGACAGACTGAAATGGGGGCTCATGGCTTGAAGGGGACGTGGGGTTGAACCAGAGACAGCTCAAGCCCTCCTCATTATCCTGACTCAGTAGCAGTGTGTGGTGGAAACTAGGCACTGAGGGGGTGGCAGTGGGAGACACTTGTTTCCAACTGCCAAAAGTGCCTGTTGGGCTACAGACCCTGAGCTTACATGAAGGACTCAGGTTCTTCTATCCTGTGTGCAGAACCCCTAAGCTTGAAGGGAAACAGTTCCCCTCCCCTTTTATCTGTGTTTCCATTCTTAGCTTTTATACAAGTAGAGGGAGAAAATCCACACACACCATAGGAGAATCCATGGGCTGGTAGAACCAGAACAAGCAGGATGCAGTTAAATTGAAGAGATGCTAATCCTGTCTTTTTTAGCAGCATAAACGGAGTGGAAAGACCAGTGGTAAGGCCAGAGATTGGAAGCGTCCCTTGAATTGACTTAGTTAACGATTAAATATTCTTCAAAGGGCAGAACTCTAAAGCTGAATTTTCTCTTCTTATTCTTTTTCTGTTACTATTTCCTTTTCTTATTTATTTGCTTATTTATTAGTGTATGTGTGTTTATCCACTTAAATTCTCATCATCTGCCCTTCAGTGTCATTCAGAAATTCTGCTCCTTTTTCCATCCAGTTCATTAACCCTCTCTAAACTGGTCCCATGGATGCCAGGCGGAGGACATCAAAAGAGAAGCACACAGAGAAGCAGAGGACATTCGTCAGTGTCTTCCTTTCAGTGCCAATCAGCCGTGAACTTCCTCCAGCTCCAGTCTGAGGTGGATGTAGGAAGGATGGAGGATGGAGAGTGGGCTGGTGAGCTCCAGGCTGATGGTGAACATAGAGAAAAGAGAATATGAAATGCAGTGTGTTCAAGGACTGATTTTTGGTTTTGCTCACTCATTATGGTGGGGATGCTTCTGAGATTTTCTGACCCTTGTCTCCTCAGCCCTCTGGGTGAGCAGTATTCACTAGGTGTATAAGCTTAGATCATTCTCCCAGGTTCCTTTCAATGGGCACTTGGTGTTTGGTGAGTCTGTCACAGACAGTGACTCATCTTTTCCCACACTATTCTGTTTCCTTCTAGCTTTGTCAATCACAGGAACTTTGATATTTGGGTGTAAAGCAAGAAGTATATGAATGGATGCAAAATGAAGAAACAATGTCCCTTCAGACATCAGCCCTATGTACATGATGCACATGTCCAAACTCATCAGAAGATACGCATGAAATACATGCACTTCATTCTCATTACATCTCAATAAAAAACAGAATATGTTGATAACACTGGCATATTTAAGAAATAAACATTGATTCAGATAATGATTGAGCTAAAATCATCAACAAAGATCCGCCTCTTCTCCAATGGACTCAGATGTGACCAATAGTGAATACACAGGTATCTTGTTGTCCAGGAAGTGTGCTCAAGACTTTAATCCATGACTTCTTCAAGACTTCATTTAAACATTATAACCCACCACAGAGATCTTGGCTTCACTTGTTTCTTTGTGATTAAGGCTTCATACCTCTTGCTTGGATGCTGCCACCTGGCTTTGCACTCTTGGAAAAGGCACTCCAAACATCTTTCCAGCCAGGCGGGTTATGAACCAAAAATGCAGGCTGAATAACAAAGAAGGAGACTTCAGATTCTGACTTAAGATCCTTTTCATAAACATGTGGAACATGATAAAATTTTAATGTCAGCCCATTCTACTCAAGGAGATGGATGAATAAATGTATAAATTGGGTTTTGACATTTGCTTAATGAAAACCAGGTCATTAAAATTAGAAAAGTTTGCCGCATAATTGTTTCATGTTGTTGCCTCTGGCCCGTTTCTCAGAAAGATGAGTGTTTTCCTTCACATGTGACTGTGACATATGACACAGCGGCTCTATTTTGGATGGAAACACTTGGAACATGTATACAGTGGTTAAGTCAGTTGGTCAACTGATTCTAAAGCCAGGGCTGAGAATAGGTATTGAAAACCTTACATTCTATTTCAAGGTTATGACCCGCTAAAATTATTTAAAAGTTCTAAAGCCAGAATTGTGCCCCAGGCTGCTATTTTGAGGAAATTCATTGGAATTACTTACTGTATATGATGTTGCATTTTCATTCTCTAAATTTTCCGCTTGCTCTCTTTCTCCTTCCCCCTTTATGTCATTTTCCTGCTCTTGCACTTTGACAGACAAAGGGCTTTTCCCTTTGCCATAAAGCAGTAGAGCCGTGCTGCTGCTGAATAAATTTTCACATCGATGTACAACACCGTCTAATCTAGAAGCGGTTCGCACGCAGCAAGAAAATTCACGCCAGTCCCTATTTTTAGTGGGAGCGTCTCCTTCCAGACCCTAGGAATTTTGCTGTATAGAAAAACACACCCAAATTAACCCAGGGGCTTCATTTTGAAAATTTCTGACAGCCTGGCCTGCAACCTGGAGGTCAAGACTTCGGCTAATGAGATAGGGTTCAGAGTAAATAAAGACAAGAGTAGTCTGAGCCCTTGTGTTTGCAGTCGGCTCCTTAGCAAACAGAGAACGGGTCTCTCTCGTCATTCCCAACAGGGTAAGCTTTTCTTTGGCTTGAACGATCTCTTCTGCAAGTTCTGCATTGGCAAGCGTGAACTGTTGGTGTGAAGGATCAGGCGATGGGACGTGTGGCGGAGGGTCAGGATAAAGACACGGTGGGAAACATGGCGTGAGGAGCCGGCTGGGAGTGAGGAGCTCTGCAGAGGGAGGCATGGACGAGATGGAGCCTGCGACTGAGCACGGTGACCGTGAAGCTAAGTTTGTTTGCATTCCAGGTATCTCTGCTCTGGGACATGTTGGGGAGAAGGATGACATCTTGAAAGATTTTTAGAATCATTTATTCTTATGGTTTCCAGTGGTTTCCAACAGCTTGAGCTTGTCTTTCATCCAATTCAGATTTCAGATATATTAAGCAGATATATTCAAAGTTGCTTTGGGCAAAAAAGTTCCAGAAATGGTACTAAAGATCCATTATCTCTGTCTGCTTCCCTGTATCAAAAGGCCTCTGAGATCTCCTTCAAATCCTTGGCCTCGTTAGCTGCAGCAGAATTCGAGAACCACATACATCTCAGGAGGCCCAGCACTGGTGACCTCTGCAGGGTCCCTGGATTAGCTCATCTCCTTTGACCCCGCTGCCACCCCCATAGCCTACCAGAGACTTTCCTTGTACCCCTAGACACACTGCAAACAGAGGACTAGAACGAGAATGACTCCCTGAGGTCTGGGCATCGCTATATGTATTTACTGAGGATAGTTTGCTCTTTGGGGCTAGCAGACATAACCGTTTCACACTAGAGATGTGAGCTGGAGAAGGAGGGAGCAAAGGGTACATGGAGAAAATGTAAGAATCTGAGTGTTACTTGGTAATTTCTCCTAAGAGATGCTGTTCTACCACTACCACCACCCTAAACTCCATCTGTCTTGCCTTCACTGTGTCAACTCACATCCTGACCCAGATTTTTTAATTCTAGCAGTCAATGGGTGGGTACTGTCTGGATTCCTGAAGGGTTTGTGCTACAGGAACATAACCACCCAGGGCTGTCCCCTCCCCAGTGATAGCCACACCAGCAGCAAGGAGACCAGACACAGACAGGGAAATGAGGTCATGGATACGTGCATTAATGTGTATGTAGCCTCTGGCACGCAGAAGGTGATAAGTGGCTTGGTGTTTTCGCTTCCTTAAAATACTTCTTCCTGAGCTGGGAAGATGGCTCAATCAGTGAAGTGCTTGCCTAACAATCCTGAGGACCTGAGTTTGCTCCCAGAACAAACATACATACATACATACATACATACATATCAGTGGTACACACTTAGAGTCAAAAATACTACAAAGGCAAAGACAGCTGGATCAGCCATTTAAGCCTGCTCAACAAGTCCAAGCCCAATGAGAGAGAGACTCTGACTCAAAATGACCTCTGCCACCACAACAAAAATCAGAGAAGGCACCTGGGGTTGTCTTCTGGACTCCATGTGCACTTGCACATATGGGCACACCTCTCCAACACACACCAACTTCTTCCTGCGAGCTTCCCATACTTTCTTTCTCTAAGGTCTTCCCCTTTGTCTGGGATGTTTTGGCATTACCAAAAGTCCATCAGAAATGACGCTTTCAAAAAGACGTCCTTCAGCATCTTAACGTCATGGTCAGGAATAGCCTCCTCCTAAAGCAACTCTCTTCACCCTGCACTTGTGCTTGTCCCCGTTACCAGTTGGTACTTCCTCCTCCTGTCAAACCCGATGGTAGGGATGTGAGACTGTTGAGCTTCCTTCCTCCGCTTATTGATGGGGCTAGAGGTTTGGCTTCTCTGAAAGCTAAATTGCAGATAAGGAGAATGGGTGGGGAAAGAGGTTTGTCTTCCTGTTCTTTGCCAAAGCTATGACCAGATAGATCATCGAGAACAATTTCCAAGTGACGTCAGATTGGAATCAGAACACATGTTGGAAGTAAAAGAAAAAAAAATCATCTCTTGAGTAGGAAAAGACTCGGACACTTGTGTCTCGCAAAGGTGTTTCTTGAGTAAATCACAGTCCCTTTTCCAGGCTAAGCTTTGCAAACTTAATCAGGTATTTTTTTTTTCTTCTCAGCGTTATCCTTTGATTCCCACAACACTTCTGAGTAGGTGCGGAAGCCGCAGGGGCCATTTTAGACACATTATATATTCCTCTGTAACAGAAGTTAGGTACTTGCCCATTGTCATTAGTCCTTTTGTGTAACAACCACGCACTTAAAAACAGGTCCTCTGAATTGTTAGCACTATATTAAAAATGCGGATTAATAAAGCGCTCACAAAATGTCTGTTACAAGTATGTGCTGGCAAAGTGCCTCTCCTCCTTGTTTCCTGCCTAGCCCCGGGACCCATCTTTCCCTGGTCACTGTGTTGGAAAATAAGTGCAAAGAACTGATTTGGAGATGGGAAAGGGAGGAAGAACAAGGCTCTTCATCTCCAGGGACTGGTTTGAGACATGCTTCCGAGATAAGCCAGGAGCTACTGTGAAGCCCAAACACCAACAGGGCCCACTCTGCCTTTGTGGTTTCTTCATCATTGTGTGCCAAGAGAATGGGAAATGTCTAGGCTCTGTCTCCTGGTTAATCTTATTCTCTCTGGTCCATAAAAAATGAATCTCTCAATAGCCTTGTCAGTGGGAAAACATGAGGCAATCCTAGCCCTTGCCCTTCCCAGGCCTGTACACGGGTGTCTGGACTGTCCCCTTCAATGACCCCACTCACCTGGCTACCCTGGCTTACCCGACGTCCTAGAAATCTCTGCTCCTCTAACGCAGGTGCTCAGGCAGATTAGAAACGTTTTCTATGAAGAAGAAGGATACCATGCCCCCATGCTGTTTCATCACCAAGATAGCTCTGTTTTCTCATCATCAAGATGGCATTTCCCCCTTTCCAGCACAGGCTGTTAGATCAAGAAACAAAGTAATTGGCATTTACCCTCCAAGTAGTTAAAAAAATTATTTTAAGTCTAACCCATAGAAATCACTGCCCATTCTAGTGAAATGTCATTTGTTACATTGTTAGTGTCTGGCAGGATAAATAAACTGGAGAGGGGTTTCTGGAAAGTTCTGTCAGCACCTTCTTCGTGTATTTAACAATTTGAGGAGACCTGAGAGGCGTCTTGAACACGGACCTTATTTTCCTCTTTCATGGGCAGGTTGGAGTGCTCTTTCATGGCTCCGATACTGGGTCACACGCACAGCCACTGGTTTTAAATGCTGTTATTAAAAACCGTGACTAGTCCCTGGCCTATTTAAAAACCTTTCTATGTCCTTACCTACAGCTATCCTAGAACTTACACTATAACCCAGACAACTTTGAAATCTTAATCCTTTTGCCTTAGCCTCCTAAGGACATGGGACTATAGACCTGTGCCACCAGCCCAGGCTAAGTTTTAAACTTTGTGCTCAGTTTTCTCTAAGTTAACCTCCTTTTATAATTCAGTTTGTCCTATTGCCATCCAAAGTCATGTGACTTGTGTATCTGAATCCTTGCAAGCCCCTGAAGTTCTGATGTTGAATCCTAGAGCCGAGTGTGGTGTGTGGACTTTTGGGAAAAAGTGCCCCAGCGAAGGAGATCTTCACCTCCCCATTTTCTGTTTGGGGGGACATAAGAAGAAGCCTTGGTCTTAGACGCCCCAACTGTTTGAACTTGAACTTCTGCTGTTTACAAGTCACACAGTCCACAGGATTCTGCTCAAGCAGTTCAGTGTTTCCAACCGTCTCTGATAAATGTCCTTGGCATGATGCCCATCACTGCGGGTCACAAAGCATCCACAACTGATGAATAGCATGACACATGGGCACGCACGGAGGGGAGAGCACTTCAAAGACATTCTAGAAATCCATAATTGCTTTGTCTGGGTGCCTGCTATTCGTTTGACAGATTAGATTTGTGTTTAACATTAGCGGCTGAGAACAGCTCTAACATCCACCTAGGCATTTTCAGAGTTGGTGTTTTGTTACTCCCGTGAAAATTTTCTCAGCAATATTTAGATTTGCTGTGGTCACTTGATAACCAAGTTGTTACACTCAGTTTAGTTTAGTCATAACAAAATAAACTCATAAAGCTAATTTGATTCTCATACTTATTTCTAAGGAAAAAGAGGGGGCTCTCTAATTGAAAATTTTCTTGCTCGGAACTTGCACTTTCCCATAAAAATGATGTTTTCACAGTATGATCTTTGATTATGCCAGGTTTCTTAGAAGGCATTTACACAATATTACAGCAGTAGACTGTAGTTAAACGTTTTATAATTATCTGGGTTCACAGTGTTTTCTCCTGCTCCAACATCTCTGGGAGGTGTGGGAAACAGTGTTTTCTGGGAGATAAGGAACCGGGAGGATGTCCTTGTTAAGGCTCCAGGTCGTACTGTTGGGGTCCAGAAAGGGCACCCATGGGTGGCACACCCCCCCACACCTACACAAAGAGAATTAATAATGATAATAGTGATATGTGAGAATCTGAAGTTTTCGGTGAAACTCCAAGGACACAGCCTGGAAGAAACTTCTTTCTAGGGGCTTCCTTACATGGAAATGAGAAGGCTTTAATTGGAGAAATAGTGACAACAGATTACAAACTCCAAGCAATGACCCTGGGTAGTAAGTCATTGGAGGTATAGCTCAGTCTGAGACTAGGTAATACTATCTCTCATCCAAAAAACAAGGAGTTTCCTTTTTCTTGAGGGGCATTAAACCCAACATGCACCATGCAGTGACTCAGACTAAGATACTATTTGTTCTGGGGTCTGGGTCACATCTGGTGTTCGATTCCTCCCTTACATCTCTCCTCTTCAGTCCAGTGCTTAGCAAATCACTTTCATACTAGGTTTCTGCCAGGCAGTAGGATGCTGTGCATCTTATAAGCGCCATTGTATTCTCCTAAGTTAACCGCTATATGTAAGTATCACACTGCTAAGATCCCCATTTAAGGAAGAGCACACTGAAGTCTGAGGAAGTTGATCATTTGGAGAGTCTTTACGGAGAATTAGAGTGAGTCAGGTCTTTATTTTCATGTTCTCTGGTCTTTGTGGAAAAACATGAACTTAGAACCTGTCTTAGGGTTTTTATTGCTATGGAGAGACACCATGACCATGGCAACTCATACAAAGAATTTCAGAGGTTCAGTCCATTATCATCATGGTGGTGTGCAGGCAGATGTGCTGGCTACCCACAGAAAGTAGACTGAGACATGGGGTGGGATCCTGAACACTGGAAGCCTCAGAGCCCACCTCCACAATGACATACTTCCTCCAACAAGACCATACCCATTCCAATGAAGTCACACCTCCTAAGAGTGCTACTCCCTATGAGATGGGGGCCAATTACATTCACACTGCACATAACCCTTTCCTCAGAAAGCATGGCAAGCCTATGGCTAAAAGTCATCAAATAGAGAGCTCTTTTTCCTGGATCTTTCATGTCTTATTCGAGTATGTTTATTTTTATTCTATCTTATTTCTGGTGTTTAGTTCCATTCTAAGTTTTAAAAATCAACATTAAAGACTATTGGTATTGATTTCATCATTTTGCTTAATATGCTTGGCCCTCCATATCTGCTGGCTCTGCATCTCTGGATTCAGCCAACTATAAATTAAAAATACTCTTGAAGAAAAAAGTATTTGTCCTACGTATGTCCAGATTTTCTTCATCATAAGCCCCTAAACAATAGTCCGATAATTACTCAAGTGTATTTACATTGTATTATGTTACAATGATCCCAGCATGTGTTTAAAGTGCACAGGAGGACCGTACATCCTCCATGCGGATACTACAATTCTACGCCAGGGAATTGAGCATCCACTGTGTTGGTATCCATAAAGATGTCCCGGAAGTGGTTCTCTGTATCAAAAGAAAACTGTACTATACAGAGGTATTATACAATGACAGAAATAGTGAGAGCATTTCACTCTTAACAGGAGCCATTAAGATGTCACAACTCACACTTCCTAAGATGTACACATGCGCGTATATCATTATTAGCACATTCTGTGAACAGCTTTTGTTTGACTTCCTGATGAGCCAAGCAGGGGTCCTACGAAGAGGAATTACAGAGGCCTAGTCTCTAGCTTCCTGCCCACGCCATCACGTTTGGTGGAAGGGTTGGGAGTGATGAAGCCTGTAATAGGGTTTCCGCCATTCCGGTTTCTCAGAATGCTGTTGCCAACTCTGTACAGGGAAAACAAGTTCTGGTTTGGGTAGAAAATCTAGCCCCTTGGGACTGTTCAGTCGTAGAAACAACACACGTGCATGTACTTGGCTTTGAGTTTTGTGGGTCTATCAGAATCCTGTGCCTATGGGATCTCCCAAAAATCATATATGTAACTAAAACATCCAAAAATAGCAATGAAAGGTTTGTGCCTTGTCTCCTCTGTTCATGACACTCTGTGTTTCCATCAGACATCGTACATGAAACAAAATAGTAAGAATTGCTAAAATTTTCAATTTGGAGATGGCAGCAGCACAGCATTAAAACAAACAGGGAACCTTCCTCAGTGTGGCACCCATGACCCAGCACTGGCCTTACCTTCATAAAGTTGGCCCAGGCAAGGACCCGTGCTTGAGTCTATGTGAGACCAAGGTTACCCTGCCTACTCCACTATGCTGTATTAATTCCACCTGAACACAAGAGACTTTAGACCATTCAGACTTTAGTCTGCTATCCTACTGTATTAGTAAGTAGTTCTAAAATGTGTCCACAAATTATTTAATATGCTTTAGGCAATAGAGCTTAGGTCTGGGTTTCAGGTCTAGCTCTTGGATTTAATCCCAACTACAACAGCAGAAAAAAAAAAAAAGAGGAGTTTTTCTTTTTTTCTTAAACAGAGTTTAACACTCTTCCTAGGAATAAACTGTGTAGTGTGTAGTGACTTACTTATAGCAAATATAATAGGGTAAAATGACAGGGAACAACCTCGAGAAACCTTACATCTTCTGTCCTCTTGCTCTTGGATGACTTGTTCTGATGACAACCTGCTGCTGTACCAGGAGAAGATAAAACAGACATGCCTTCTAAAGCAGAGCCACCGAGGCATCTGGCATTGGGTCAATGGGCACGAGAGGGAGCCATCTTGCAAACCTGTCCTCCAGAGCCATTGTAGGTCACACAAATCCCAACTGCAGCTTCATGAGAGACCTTAAACCACAGCCTCCCAGTTAAACTGCTTTTGCATTCCTGACTCAGACATTCAGAGCAAGTGTTTGTTGTTTTAAGTCTCTAACCTTGGGGGTAGTTGGCTCTTTAGCAAGAGATGACTAACTTATCGCTATTTTCAAGTAAGCCTATAATCTTGACACAATCCAAAACAAAACAATCTAAAGACATACTGAGGAGTTTTCCTGGTCATACTGGTCATCTCTGGAGACACCTGAAAGGAGCAGAGAAGAGTCTCTACTCAAAGGGAAAAAAGCAGAACATCCTTTTTTTTTTTTTTTTTTTTTTTTTAGAGATCTTATTTCTTTTAGGCGCATAAAAAAGGACCAAAAATTATTTGATGTCCTTGATGACTGGAACTGAGAAACGGTATCCATGTCCCTCCTCTTACCAGCTGCACAGCAGCAGAGTTTCTAAGCTGATTGGTTGCCATAGCAGCAAATGATACAGGAGCCCTGTACCACCTTTCCTCTGTCTGCTTCAGACTCCACCTATCACCTTCAGGAAGAACAACAACTCTGTCTTATTCCCTAGAGGCCCTCAGCCTAGTGAGGCCTTCACTACCCACTGGGATAACTTTCATCATTACATCTTTTCCATCCATGCCTTGCTCCTGGCTCTTCGGACTAGCTGGGATCACCTGCTGGGGGCGCTAATGAGAGCGATGAACTAAAACCGATGTTATGGGGGCATGCTTTGCAAGGAAGTGGGGTTACCATCCCCTACAAAGGGAGGAAGCCCAGATTTCCACCCTACTCTCATTTCTGTTATGGAAATCTGGCCAATCACAGGCTGGGTGCCTACTCTCTGAGGCAAATGTGAAATTTTCTTACTGTTCGGGAGACTATTTCTCTTAGCATTGTGAACGTACTTCAGGTTGGTCTTGTCTTCCAAGACTCATGCTAAAACTGCTTGAATTTAGGCACTCATTACTTGGGAGAAAAGCCGAGATCTATGCAGAAACTGGCATTTTCTATGTATGTATGTATGAATCTATCTATCTATCTATCTATCTATCTATCTATCTATCTATCTATCTATCTATCCATCCATCCATCCATCCATCCATCCATCCATCCAGCTATCTATCTATCCAAACTACCTTTGATAGGATGGACATGATTTTTTTAGCATGCAGTCATTCTATCTACAAGCACAGTACATCTTTCATTTTGTTCAAGCCAATTTTTGTATATTTAAGGCACATTCTGGTATTTTTCTGATAAAGTCTTTGCATTTTGCGTATCTTCATTAAATATATTTTCTTTGTGTCTCCTGTCACGTCTTTCAGCTTGACTTAGCCTTGCCTTTGATTCTAGGGCATTGTATACATAAAATCAAACAACCTACAAGGAGAAACAGTTTAGCCTTCTGTTTAATTTTCTAAGGGGGAGTCTCTACTCCACTTCTCTCATGATTGTAGTAGCCTACACTTCCAGTACAAATAGAACTTATGAGAAGTAGCGAACGCTTTTGCTTTCTTCTTGGCATTAGCAGCAATTCCTTCAATGTCTCTTCATCAAGCATGACACTGAGCTTAGGGATATATAACTTCCCTTGTCTTAAATTAATCACAAACTCGTATTTTTGTATTTTTAATTAAGAAAAGCAGTCAATTATATGCAAAAGTTTTTATTACTGATTCTAGAGGATATGACTTTTTTCTTAGAATTTTTAATATACATACATTTTAGATTTTCTAACTTCCAATTTCCTAGTTGCTTGAACCTCCCCATTAAAGCCTACTTTATCATAGGGTGGGTTTTCTACATAGTAGCAGACTCTATTTGTTAAAATCTTGTCTGAAAACTTTAGACACCTTGTTTTATGGGATAGTGGCTGGGGAATTTCTTTGCCTATCAGATTTAGATTCCAATGTTATATCTCCTTCAGGGAAGTATTAAATATGTTTCTTTTAGTCTTGACTTTCTAGGACATTTTAGGAAATATTTTAACAATACACCCTACCCCCGTTTTGCAAGCACAATACACAACTTCTCCTGTCCCTTCTTCCCTTGACACTGCCTGCAATAGGTAATCCAGGTCTACTCCATAGTACAGCCGATCCTTGGTAACTTTCTTCAGTGCTCCCATGGAAATGTGTGCACTCAAACCTTCCATCTCTATAAGATGTATGTTTCTATACAGTTTGTCTAGCTTTTCAAGTTTATTTGCATAAAGGACTATAGAATTTGTTCTTCTTTCAGGACTGTCCCTTCCCAACTGTAAATGCATAACCTTTTGCTGTATCCTTTCCTATAGAAAGTTAATGTGTGATTAAGCTTAGTTGTTAATTCCTTCACAAACGAGAGGGGAGAAGATTTTGGATTTAATTGAATCTGTTGTCTTTCTAGTGGTTGGCTCTTTTGTGCCCCCCTTTTCCTCTTCTTTCTATTGCATTAGAATTGCACAACTATCTCATATACGGAGAAGAGCCATTCTCAGAGTGACAACGGTACAGCCCAAGACATGGAAGTTTGCACTCATGGGAGCAATGGGTTTTCCTGAGCCAGGCATTTGTTTTACTGTTGTCATTGCCTCTAGTTCTTCCACCTTTAAACATACACACCAACAACTTAAGGAAGCTTCTATGCCTGCCTTCGGCTTTAGGTTGGGGCTGTATCTCTGATCCTTTTGTGTTAAGGCTTCTGGATTATTGGACAGATTAACCCTGCATGTCCCTGGCTCTCCAGATTGCAGACGACTATTATCCAAGTCACTCCTATTAATGCTCCCTTATAATTGCTTATTCATTTGATAGGCCCACTCCTCTGGTGAGCCCTAATTAGCACATCCGCTTTGCTTATTTATTTGCACAAAATTCACTTTCTATTATTCAATTGCTTTTATCTTTATATACTTATAGCTCTTATAATTTGACTTCGAAATGTGTTGTGTTGTTTTGGAGGACAGAAATCTATAACAATCATTCTTAATTGTGAAGTGTGTCTTCTGTGATTAAAAAGTGATCTTCACACTTGATCTAAGGCAAAAGGTTGAGAAGCGATCAAAATGACCTTGCTTGCTACACTGAATTTGATGTCAATTCATCGCTTTCATCTCTTTCACTCGCCTCACTTTCCAAGTGCTTCTATTTACTGTAATGCTTCGTCTTCCTCTGTACTTACCTATTCTTATTCATTTTGTTTTGGAGTTGTGCTTCAAAAGACAGTATAACAAAAGTAAATTAAAGAACCCCAAACATAAGACATAAAAATCAGATGAATAAGCACCTGATAATTTCTTCATATTTTGTAATATTTTACACGGACTAAAAGCAATTTATAATTCAGTCACTTTTATAACTTGCTTAGTTAAAATATATACTTCATTATTGAAAATTTACATGCAAAACATGTAGGGCTGTGATCACAAGATAAACTCCCAGTTAAAGATTTGAGCTTATCAAGCATAAGAATTCTCCTAAGTTTTAATTTACTGAATTCCCTTTTCCCCTAGTGTGGGAGTGTATATATGTATTTGTAATTATAAATGCCATATTAACAAGTATGTATCCAGCGGGAGAAAACTTTTTTGACCAAGAATTAGGGAAACCAAATCCTCGGTATATTTTGTGTGCATGATAAGTGGAAGAGCATCACACAAGCTGGGTTCTGGTGCTGTAATTTCCATGATGGTTTATTTCTATCTGCAAAAGCTATTGAGTGTTGCTTAAATATATGCTGACTAGCTAAACTAACTCTGCCTTAAGTAAATTCCTCCCAGGAACATGAATTCAAAAGAAATATCTTCTACCAAAAGAAGTGAGACAGAAAGTACAGGTGGGAGAAGGTAACATGAATGACAGACTGGCAGAAATTCTGTGTCAGATCAGAGAATAAATAATTCAGTGTTGGGGGAAAAGGATTGGGATGACTAAATACTAATAAAGCTTTATTTATAAACAGACAGTGGACAAATCTTACCTTCCCTTCGTGTTAACCAACCCAGCAGAAATAGCATGCCAGTATGTATTTCATATGGATTTCCAACAAATGCACACAAGGAGAAATTATCAGGTGCTTATTCATCTGATTTTTATGTCTTATGTTTGGGGTTCTTTAATTTACTTTTGTTATTTTCATTTTTGGCAGAACTTGGGGGTTAACCCCAGGGCCTTGCACATGTAAGGAAATAGCTCCACCAATGAGCTATATGCCCAATGCTTGGTTTTGAGAGATGTGGTCAAGTGACATTACTCAAGCTACCAGTAATTTAACCATCCTCAAAGCCAAAATTCCCTACCTTGACTTCCTGGAGGCTAAGGTTTTAAATATGTGCCATGACAACTGAATTGCTGTGATTTTTTAATTGCTTAATATCTAATTTTTGTAATTATAGTTTTGTTGCTAAAAAAGAATACCAAAAATTATGTAACTTTCATGTTTCACAAAACCTGTTTTCTGATCCCTTCATTTTGTAAAAGAAGATTTGAAAAATGTTGAGAATGAGACTACTGTCAAAGCTTAAGAAGGCACCCTGGAAGTTTGTTTATATAAAATTCTTATGACTTAAAAAAAAAAAGACAGTATAGAGTTGGACCTTGGTTTTTGTTTTGTTTTTAGTTAAAAACAAACAAAAAAATTAATGGTTGAATGAAGCCCATTTACATTTATTGCTATGACTGATATGCTCTACCCAAAGTTCGTTTTATTTTTACTTTGTTTAAACTTACAACACAGGCCCTAGGGACTATATGCATAATGTTTCATACTTCCATGCAAGACACCTTTTTATCCTGTGTCACGACTTCAATATACTTAAAAGATCACCATTGCTGAAGTTGTACTGTTAATCTTCTTTTTCAGATAAATTTCATCTTTTGATCACATGTCCCAGACATGGGCACAAAGTTTCTTGGGCAATTCTGTGTCTTTAAGCTGTTTTTCTATGACTTCAAAATGTTAAGGGTTCTTTTTGGCGTACCTGTGAAATCTAATAGTTTTGATAGGATAATTTTCAGTCTCTTGGTTACTTTGCTGTGCTGCTCCGACTCCCCTTATTATGCCATCATTCAAATTCAGTCTTCCCCTGGCACCTTGCAATTTAGTCTCTTTTGTATATGAATCTCCCCTTTGTCTTCCACCTTTCCTGGCTGCAGTCAACCCAATTTTTGCCCCCTTTTGATTTCCTCCCTTTTCATGTCCTAGGTGCTTTCCGCTTATGTGTGTGTTACATTTCAGACTCAGGGTGGGGAGCTCCAAGTAGTGTGTGCCGTTCAGGTTGGAGTATTGCCTTACATTTTCCTCATTGTTTGCTTCCAGACCAACTTTCATCGGCCGCCGCACTCCGACACTCCTTCTGGCTCCTCTTGATAGGCATCCATGTTCACAAAGCTGGTTTGTGTCTCTACATTTCTGTGGTGGGGCCAGCGATGTGGAGGATTTATCAGATACACTCGAGAACACTCATCTGTCAGTGGAATAAAATATGGATTTTATCCTGAACAATTTTTGTTGCTGGGCTGGAAGGGGGAAGGGGCTTTGGTAGAGAGTCAAATTGTGTATGTGTTTCCATATTAGAGTTCATTTCAAATGTATTTATTCTTAAATTACAAATTACATATGCTCTTTTGTATAGAATTATAGTAATGCATCAAAATGCCACATGTAATTTATTTCATTGGTGACTCAGTTTCCTCTTGCCTTCACGAGTCTCATTTTCCCTCTCTTGTCACACTTCTGCCTGAAGCTTTACCTTCCCAAGACGGCATGGCTCCTTCCGCCTTATCCAGGAAGATGCCTCACTCCCTGAAGTCAGCGCTTTGAACTGGCAGCGCACACCCCTGCCTCCATGTACCTGAGGTCACATAACGGGGAGATTCTTTTCTTCTTGGGTTTCGCTGTTGTTTGAATTTAGGGGGCACACTATCTCTCTTCTTCCACTCGTCTTCTTGCTGCCTGGATTTCTCCTGGCTTCAGTGAAGACTTACGAGTATGATTCTGGAACTTAGCTCACTAGAACCTGGTGCTTACATCACCATAAATAAGAAATTTAAGTCGAGTCTTCTTAGGT
The DNA here is from genome assembly GCF_950005125.1 of Chionomys nivalis. Taxonomy (NCBI): domain Eukaryota; kingdom Metazoa; phylum Chordata; class Mammalia; order Rodentia; family Cricetidae; genus Chionomys; species Chionomys nivalis. The sequence goes on along the minus strand of NC_080087.1, from coordinate 123,005,373 downwards.
TAATTCTATGTTGGTGTTTTGTTATGACTGCATTCATACCTTTATATTAATTGTATTTTCTTCTTGAGTTTGTTTTAAGATTCACTTGGGGTTAACGAGTTAGCCATGAACTGCTCTGCTACAAATTCTCTTTAAGATGTATTTTTTTTTTGAATAGATGTTCATTTCCAGAACTCATTGTGCACATTGCTACAGGTAAATTAGAATTTTCCTTTCATTAATCTTGCCAGGAAGAGGTGTAATTTAAGTCTTTCAAAGTTAGACATATACCGAAAAACTGTTTTGGTTAAATAACAAGTGAGAAAATGCAATTTCCCCTGAAAGGTGGTTGTCTGAAATAACAAAAATATTATTGTTCTCACAAAATAAGACTCGAGGGAAAAAAATAAGCATACAATTTATAAGTCAATTGTAATTATAGACTTTATGATGAAGGTGTTGCAGGTAGAGCCAGACTTACCTTGCAGGGGTGGCCTGCTGTCAGGGTGCTCAGACTTGCACTGTACGAAGCATGTACAGTCCTTATCTCGATGGTGGTTACACCTAAAAGAATGGTAGGTAAGGAATATTCTCTTGGCGTACTTCCCCTTCTCTATAGCTCCCTGTTTGGTCACATTTAATGTCTTCATTACAGCAGCATGGGATCTTCAAAGATGTTCTTTCTCCCTACATTCCACATTCTGAAGTAGCAAAGCGAGCACTCTGCTTTTAGTGCACCCTTGCAATGCTTAAAAATTAAAAGATTGTGTATCTCTAGTGAGCGAAATTCAAGGAAAAATTAAATACATTATTAAAAGGTTATTTTACATTATAATAATTTATTTTGGAAAATTAAGTACATCAAAACATTCAAAATATTAAAATGACTATCAATTACATAACTTTTCATGAAGACATATATTGGTCTATTTTTAAAAATATATTTTCTAAAGCTGCATGATGCCTTTCCTAGATTTATCTCCCCAACATAAAATTTTGGTACCATATCTCTTGATTTTTGATGTATTATGTCCTGATAAACCCAATATTAGGACAGAGAAATGGTTGAGAAAAGTGTTTGTCACACAAGTGTAAGGACCTGAGTTCAGATCCGTAGAACTGATGCAAAGTCCAGTGTAGTAGCATATGTCTTTCTCCCAACACTGCTACAGAAAGAAAGGCAATAGAGAGAAGAGAAATTGAGGCAGCTTGTGGGCTAACTAGCCTGGAATATGCAGCCGTGAACAACAAACCAAGTCTCAAGCACAGTGGAAGGTGAGGAACAACACGTGATGTCCTCTGTCCTCTACTTATGTGCCATGGCATGCACACAGCTAAACACACACAGCTAAACACACACACACACACACACACACACACACACACGGGGTATTAAAATACAGTATAAATTGAAAATATAACATTGAACATACCAAGGCTATCAAATACGCGGAGTATGGGTTGCTTATCGCTCCATTTGTAGAGCTCTCAGCCTCTGCACGCCATCATTAGAGAGCCCTGTACCACGCCATTGGCTCCTGTCCTAGTTAGGGTTACTACTGCTGTAACGAAACACCATGACCAAAGGCAAGTTAGGGAGAAAGGGGTTTATTTGGCTTACATTTTCACATCACTGTTCACCATTGAAGGAAACCAGGACAGGAGCTGAAACGGGGTAGGAGTATGGAAACAGGAGCTGATGCAGAGGTTATGGAGGGGTGCTACTTACTGGCTTACTCGTTGTGACTTGCTCAGCCGGCTTTCTTATAAAACCCTGGACCAACAGGCACGGTGGACTGAGCCCTCTTTTGCCAATCATTAATTAAGAAAATGCTCTACAGGCTTGCTTGCATACATCCTGATCTTATGGACGTATTTTTCAGTTGAGGCCCCCTTCGGACTGATAACACTAAAACTGGCATAAAACTAGCTAACACAATTTTGGAAAAGATCCAAACCCAAATTTCAAGATAGTATATCATCTTTGCACTGTCCAAAAATACCAAGTCTCATTGTCTTGCCCAGTTATGAACCCTGAGAGCTACAATAATGATCTTCCTGGCAAGATATACCATTGGAGCAATAGTTATATGAATGTTATGGGAATAGCCAAGCAGTTTTTGAATGGACTTAAGTCCCGATCCACAAGGTGGAACCCAAACATAACACTGTCAGTGAGGCCAAGAACCCAAGTGTAGGTCAAAGGTCCTAGGGAAAAATCCACCACTATTATTCTCATAGATTAAAACATGTTATAACAGCAACATGATTCCTAATGACATATTGGTACACTCACAGATCAGCACATTGCTCACACCTCATCAGAGAAGCTTTGTCTTACAGTCGATGGCAATTAGCACAGATAATGAGAGAGACGTTGGAATACTGATTCTTATATGAAATGTCATTATTATACACTTCTTCCTTTCAAGACTCAGGGAACAATATAGAAGAGAGTGCAAAGACTTTAAGCCAGAAGTGGTAGATGACGTCAAAGAAACATGTTTAGTAAGCAGAGCAGGGTGGATGGACATACACATGAGCTCATGGAGACAGTGACAACATGAACGAGGTCTGCTCCGGCTCAAGGTTAAGAAGATCATAGCTTGGAGGAGGGCAGGTGGGCATGAAGTCCCACCCTTGGCCAAAGTTCTGTTGACATTTGATTGCTGCTAGGTGAGGAAAAGTTGGTTTTGTTCAGTAGAGTGACTCTGTGTGTATGTTGACCATTTCAGTCAGGCCCCATTCCTGGAAACAGATAGCACACACTGGGAGGGAGAAGCGAGAGAGATAGAAGGAGATCAATAGGGAAGGGGGGAGGAAAGAGGAAATGAGGGAGGGAGGGAGAAAGAGAGAGAGAGCAGGAAGTGGGTGGTCAAGAAGGTAGGGGAAGCCTGCCCCCCTCCCCTCTTTGGGCACATAACATCACCCAGCTCAGCCTGTTTGGGTGCTGGGGCCGAATTGTGAGGGCAACCGGGGCAACCAGACCGGAGGGAGTTCCTTTGTCTCAATAACCTGCCTGCAGCAAGCAAGGTAGGCACTTTGTTTACGAGCTACCCAACCAGCACAGAGATCTGATCTCCACACCAGGAGAGCCATCACTGGGCAAGCAAGGTACGTGCTTTGTTTACGAGCTACCCAACCAGCACGGAGATCTGATCTCCACACCAGGAGAGCCATCACCGGGTGAGTGATTTTCAGACCCCGGCAGCAGCTCAGACATTCCTCATCCCCACCTATACTTCCTGATCTTCCTGCAGGGTCTAGACTCCCCAGATACTGCCTCTTGCTTCCTATGCCACCCAGCTTGCATCCAGAACCCCCTTTCTTCTGCCTCCCTCCCTTCTTCGGGCACATAACATCACCCAGCTCAGCCTGTTTGGGCGCTGGGGCCAAATCGCTTGGGAGTTCCTTTGTCTCAATAGCCTGCCTGCAGCAAGCAAGGTAGGCCCTTTGTTTACTAGCTACCCAGTCAGCACGAAGATCTGATATAGGCATCAGGAGAGCCATCACTGGGGAGTGCCATCACTGGGAAGGTACATCAGTGGGCAAAAAGACATGATCCTGTAAAAGAAGATCCATAGGGGAGCATTTGGAGGAAGAGATGGACAGGCATCAATGCAAGAATTCACCCAACAATCTGAAAAACAACATGAAATCACCAGAACCCAGCGACCTCACAACAGGAGGACATGAATACCTTAATCAAGAAGAAGTAGAAAAAATTGACTTTATGAAAGTGATAGACACCCTTAAATAGCATGTAAAAATTGCCCTTATAGAAATGGATGAGAAGTGTAACAGAAAGTTTGAAGAATTGAATAAATCAGTGAATGATACCCTAGGAAACCAAGGAAAAACAATCAAACAGATAATGGAAACAGTTCAAGACTTGAAAACTGAAATGGAGGCAAGGAAGAAAACACAAACAGAGGGTCGGCTAGACATGGAAAATCTAGGTAAGTGAATAGAGACTACAGAAACAAGCATAACCAACAGAATACAAGAGATAGAAGAAAGAATCTCAGATTCTGAAGATACCATAGAGAAAATAAACGCACTGATCAAAGAAAACAGCAAGTCCAACAAATTCTCATCACAAAACATTCAGGAAATCTGGGACACAGTAAAAAGACCAAACCTAAGAATAATAGGAGTAGAAGAAGGAGAAGTGCAGCTCAATGGTCCAGAAAATATATTTAATAAAATTATAGAAGAAAACTTTCACAACCTAAAGAAAGATACACCTATGAAGGTTCAAGAAGCATACAGAACACCAAATAGGCTGGATCAAAAAAAAAAATCCCCTCACCATATAATAATCAAAACACAAAGCATACAGAATAAAGAAAGAATATTAAGAGCTGCAAAGGAAAAAGGCCAAGTTACTTATAAAGGTTAACCTATCAGACTTACACCTGACTTCTCTATGGAAACCATGAAAGCCAGAAGGTCCTGGATAGAGGTACTGCAGAAACTAAGAGACCATAGATGCAAGCCCAGACTACTTTACCCGGCCAAGCTTTCGTTCACTATAAATGGAGAAAACAAAATTTTCCAGGATAAAAACAAATTTAAACAATACGTAGCCACAAATACAGCCTTACAGAAAGTAATAGAAGGAAAATCAGAAACCAAGGAATCCAACAACGACCACAATAACTCAGACATCTAGAGACCCTTCACCAGCGCAACTCAAAGAAGGAAAACACAAAATCTACTACTAAAAAAGTGACCGGAGTTAACAACCACTGGTCATTAATATCACTTAATGTCAATGGACTCAACTCACCTATAAAAAGGCACAGGCTAAGAGACTGGATACGAAAACAGGACCCAACATTCTGCTGTTTACAAGAAACACACCTCAACCACAAAGACAGGCACCTACTCAGAGTAAAGGGCTGGGAAAAGGCTTATCAAGCAAATGGACCTAAGAAACAAGCAGGTGTGGCCATACTAATTTCTAACAAAGTTGACTTCAAACTTAAATCAATCAGAAGAGAAGGAGAGGGACATTTTATACTCATAACAGGAACAATTCATCAGGATGAAGTCTCAATCCTGAATATCTATGCCCCTAATATAAAAGCACCCACGTACGTAAAAGAAACATTGCTAAAACTCAAGGCAGCCATCAAACCGCACACACTAATAGTAGGAGACTTCAACACTCCTCTCTCACCAATGGACAGGTCAATCATACAGAAACCTAATAGAGAAATAAGAGAATTAATGAAGGTAATGAATCAAATGGACTTAACAGACATCTGTAGAACATTCAACTCAAATAGGAAAGATTATACCTTTTTCTCTGCAGCTCATGGAACTTTCTTGAAAATTGACCACATACTCAGTAACAAAGCAAACTTCCACAGTTACAAAAAAATATTAGTAACCACCTGTGTCTTATCAGATCACCATGGATTAAAGTTAGAATTCAACAACAATGCTACCCCCAGAAAGTCTACAAACTCATGGAAACTGAACAGTCAACTACTGAACCACACCTGGGTCAAGGAAGAAATAAAGAAAGAAATTAAAGTCTTCCTTGAATTCAATGAAAATAAAGAAACAACATATTCAAACTTATGGGACACTATGAAAGCAGTCCTAAGAGGAAAGTTCATAGCACTAAGTGCCCACTTAAAGAAAACAGAGAAAGAGCACGTTGGAGACTTAACAGCCCACCTGAAAGCTCTAGAAAAAAAAAAAAAGAAGCAGACTGACCTAGGAGGAGTAGAAGACTGGAAATAATCAAACTGAGGACTGAAATCAACAAAATAGAAACACAGAAAACAATCCAAAGAATCAATGAAACAAAACTGGTTCCTGGAGAAAATCAACAAGATTGATAAACGCCCAGCCAAACTAATAAAACGGCAGAGAGAGAATATGCAAATTAATAAGATCAGAAATGAAAAGGGGGACATAACCACAGACACAGAGGAAATTCAGAGAATCATTAGATCTTACTACAAAGGCCTATATGCCACAAAACTGGAAAATGTAAAAGAAATGGACACTTTTTTAGATAAATACCATATACCAAAGTTAAACCAGGATGAGGTGAACAATCTAAATAGACCTGTTAGTCGCGAAGAATTAGAAGCTGTTATCAAAAACCTCCCTACCAAAAAAAGCCCAGGACCAGATGGTTTCACTGCGGAATTCTACCACAACTTCCAAGAAGACCTAATACCTATATTTCTTAATGTATTTCACAATATAGAAACAGAAGAGTCATTGCCTAATTCCTTCTATGAAGCTACAGTTACTCTGATGCCAAAACCACACAGAGACTCAACCAAGGAAGAGAATTACAGGTCAATCTCACTCATGAACATCGACGTAAAAATCCTCAATAAAATATTGGCAAACCGAATCCAAGAACACATTAGAAAAATTATCCATTATGATCAAGTAGGTTTCATCCCAGAGATGCAGGGCTGGTTCAACATACGCAAATCTATCAATGTAATCCATCATATAAATAAACTGAAAGAAAAAAAAACATATGATCGTTTCATTAGATGCTGAAAAAGCATTTGACAAAATTCAACATCCCTTTATGATAAAAGTCTTGGAGAGATTAGGGATACAAGGGTCATACCTAAATATAATAAAAGCTATTTACAGCAAGCAGACAGCTATCATCAAATTAAACGGAGAGAAACTCAAAGCCATCCCGCTAAAATCAGGAACATGACAAGGCTGTCCACTCTCGCCATACCTCTTCAATATAGTGCTTGAAATTTTAGCAATAGCAATAAGACAACATAAGGGGATCAAGGGGATTCGAATTGGAAAGGAAGAAGTTAAACTTTCGTTATTTGCAAAAGATATGATAGTGTACATAAGCGACCCCAAAAACTCCACCAAAGAACTCCTACAGCTGATAAACACCTTTAGTAATGTGGCAGGATACAAGATCAACTCCAAAAGATCAGTCACCCTCCTAAATACAAAGGATATGGAAGCAGAGAGGGAAATCAGAGAAGCATCACCTTTCAGGATAGCCACAAACAGCATATAATATCTTGGGGTAACTCTAACCAAGGAAGTGAAACATCTATTTGACAAGAACTTTAAGTCTTTGAAGAAAGAAATTGAAGAGGATACCAGAAAATGGAAGGATCTCCCTTGCTCTTGGATTGGGAGGATCAACATAGTAAAAACGGCAATTCTACCAAAGGCAATTTATAGGTTCAAGGCAATCCCCATCAAGGTCCCATCAAAATTCTTCACAGATCTTGAGAGGACAATAATCAGCTTTATATGGAAAATCAAAAAACCCAGGATAGCCAAAACAATCTTATACAATAAAGGAACTTCTGGAGGCATTACCATCGCTGGCACAAGTGAATGTCAACCTGTAGAAGAATGAAAATAGACCCATATCTATCACCATGCACAAAACTCAAGTCCAAATGGATTAAAGACCTCAATATCAATCTGAACACACTGAACCTGATAGAAGAAAAAGTGGGAAGTACCCTACAACATATGGGCACAAGAGATCGCTTCCTATGTATAACCCCAGCAGCACAGACATTTAGGGCAACATTGAATAAATGGGATCTACTGAAACTGAGAAGCTTCTGTAAAGCAAAGGACACTGTCACTAAGACAAAAAGGCAACCCACTGACTGGGAGAAGATCTTCACCAATCCCACAACAGACAAAGGTCTGATCTCCAAAATATATAAAGAACTCAAGAAACTAGACTTTAAAATGCTAATTAACCCAATTAAAAAAATGGGGCTCTGAACTGAACAGAGAATTCTCAACAGAAGAAGTTCAAATGGCCAAAAGACACTTAAGGTCATGCTCAACCTCCTTAGCGATCAGGGAAATGCAAATCAAAACAACTTTGAGATACCATCTTGCACCTGTCAAAATGGCTAAAATCAAAAACACCAATGATAGCCTTTGCTGGAGAGGTTGTGGAGGAAGTGGTACACTCATCCATTGCTGGTGGGAATGCAAACTTATGCAACCACTTTGGAACTCAGTGTGGCTGTTTCTCAGGAAATTCGGGATCAACCTACCCCAGGACCCAGCAATACCACTCTTGGGAATATACCCAAGAGATGCCCTATCATATTACAAAAGCATTTGTTCAACTATGTTCATAGCAGCATTATTTGCAATAGCCAGAACCTGGAAACAACTTAGATGTCCTTCAATGGAATAATGGATGAAGAAAGTGTGGAATATATACACTTTAGAGTACTACTCAGCAGTAAAAAACAACGACTTCTCGAATTTTGCATGCAAATGGATGGAAATAGAAAACACTATCCTGAGTGAGGTAACCCAGACCCAAAAAGATGAACATGGGATGTATTCACTCATAATTGGTTTCTAGCCATAAATAAAGGTCATTGAGTCTATAATTTGTGATCCTAAAGAAGCTAAATGAGAAGGTGAACCCAAAGAAAAGCATATAGTTATCCTCCTGGATATGGGAAGTAGACAAGATTGCCGGGCAAAAAATTGGGATCTTGGGGGTGGGTGGGATGGGGGTAAGGGGAGATGGGGAGAGAAAAGTGAGAAGGGGAGGATGGGGGATACTTGGGGAATTGGGATGGTTGGGATAAAGAAAGGATGGTTATGGGAGCAGGGAAGCATATATCTTAATTAAGGGAGCCATCTTAGGGTTGGCAAGAGACTGGAACCTAGAGGGGCTTCCAGGTGCCCAGGGAGATGTCCCCAGTTAGTTCCTTGGGCAGCTGAGGATAGGGAACCTGAAATGGCCCTATCTTATAGCCATACTGATGAATATCTTGCATATCACCATAGAATCTTCATCTGGCGATGGATGGAGATAAAGACAGAGTCTCACACTGGAGCACCCAAACGAGCTCCCAAGGTCCCAATGAGGACCAGAAGGAGGGAGAACATGAGCAAGGAAGTAAGGACCGTGAGGGACACACCCACCCATTGAGACAGTGGAGCTGATCTATTGGGAGCTCACCAAGACCAGCTGGATTGTGACTGAAAAAGAATGGGATAAAACTCTCTGAACATGGCGGACAATGAGGGCTGATGAGAAGCCAAGGACAATGGCACTGGGTTTTGATCCTACTTCATGTTCTGGCTTTGTGGGAGCATAGCCGGTTTGGATGCTCACCTTCCTAGACCTGGATGGAGGGGGGAGGACCTTGGACTTTCCACAGGGCAGGGAACCCTGACTGCTCTTTGGAATGGAAAGGGAGGGGGAGAGCAGTGGGGGAGGGATAGAGAAGGGAGAGGAGGGGGAGGGAAATGGGAGGTTGGGAGTAGGAACTAGTTAGAAATATATTTAAGCCATTGACCAAACAATATTGAAAGAAAAAAAGAAGAAGGTAGGGGAAGTTACTGAAGGAGCATGAATATGGCCAAGATTTATTGTATTAAGTTATAAATTCAAAGAATAAATTAAAACACTATTTTTAAATATCTGTATGTCGATCAAGTCAGATGCTGTTCATATTAAAGTTATCTAGAAATAGGTTTTCTTTTTTACAGGATAACTGTTTCACCTTTGTAAAATTAATATCTTTCATCAGCACTGTAAAATTTTGCTCTTTGAATAGATGGCATACATATCTACTTTGAACAAAACATTTCTAACATCATCAGTGAGGATTAAAACTAGATGACTTGTCTGATTTTGCAAATGAATAGACATTGTTCTTGCTGATATTTCTGTGTTGACTGTGTAATGAGATCCTGGGAGACTGTATGACTTCAAACACACTAACATTCGGGGGTTGCAGGGTTGATGGTGAAGAAAGTGAAAGATGGAGCTGGGAAACTGATCTGTTAAAGAATATCAAGGCAGGTGTTTAATTCATACCCCTCTAAACGACGTTATTTCAATTTAACTCATTTCTTGAATACTGGAAAAGCTGTATCTCTTCTATATTTTGTAATGCTTTTTATCTTTTTCTTTGATTTACATATTTATGCCTTATTTGTTGAAGGCTAACACTCATTACACAGAAAGAAATGTGTGGGGCCTGGTAAACACTCATCTCTTAATGTGGTATAGCCCATCGTCAGGGCTACTTGAGTCTCCTAAAGAGGTTTGTGATGGAAAAAGCAATTCTGCTAATGGATTAGACATTAGAAAACTCTGGATCAAAGGATTCTTTCATAATTAAAATGCCAGGGAATGAGAACTGTGGTTTCTTGTGGCAGGTGCCCAGGTTAATTTCTCAAGGATTTGCATTTTGGGAGAGATTGGCAAGTTAGCTTTTTGAAGCTGAATTTATCACTAAATCACTGAAAGAAAAGAACAAACACCTGGCTGGCAAAGCCAAGAGCTGGAAGTTGATGAATAGAGCTCGCTGGGATTTTATGCTCTTGGTTTTCTGCAACTCTGATCTAAGTCAATTCCCGTCTGATCACCAGCAATTAGTGGCAGGCAGTGGGCAGCATTGGGTACAGAGTGAGGACTTGTGGGTGCGCGCGCACACACACACACACACACCTACATCTGTGTTAAGTGCATAGTCTGAGGCCCGGTTTGTATACAGGCCTGTAGAAAACTGGTGGACCGTCTTCCATACTACACACTATAAATTCTTTGGGAGATGAGAATAAAATACCAATCTCTGTCTGGTGGACAACAAGCTTCAGGGAACATTTCAGAATTCTTAAATCTCTTCTCACATTTTTGAAATGAGAAAGGACTCAAAGTTTTACTTAGAGGACATCAAGTTAAGAGGCTGAGAAAGAGGCAGATGAACCTACTTGCATAATTACTGTCTCTGGCAGGAGGAATTGGAAGCGCCTCTCCCAACTGTATCCCAACTGGAAACCACTAATGGGAATAATTCCCTTGGAAGTAGCACTTCCCCCAGCAACAGGGAAATGAAGCTATTCATCCCCACAGCTGCCCATTTGTGATAATGGCAACCCAAGTAGAGTGGCCGGGTTTGGTAAACAAAAAGGCAGGACGCCCCAGGAAATTGGAATCTCAGATAAACATGAATAATTTTTAGTGATAAATATGTATGATCCATACAAATGCTGAGCTTATCCCCAATCATTTAAAGGACATGCTGCATGGAACGTGTTCGTTCTAAACTTTAACTGTTGTTTATCGTCTTCTGAAATTCTAATTTATTATGTGTCCTGTGTTTTTCTGGCAATCTTAAACCCGGTACTCCTTTTCCAGACTTCCCCTCAGAAAGAAAGGGGGGGGGGTGGAAGAAAGAAGGGAAGCTCTCTTCAACTAATAAGAACACACTACATGTGAAATCCAGATTTCTATAATAGAAGGTATTATTTTATCAATAAATATCAAATTGTTTACTCTGAAAAGATGATGTATGTGCTTAATGTTGTCATTGAAAGCTGTTTTTTTATTAATTAATTAATTTATTTATTAAATATTTCTGCTTCCTCCCCACCACTACCTCCCATTTCCCTCCCCCTCCCCCAATCAAGTCCCCCTCCCTCGTCAGCCCTAAGAGCAATCAGAGTTCCCTGCCCTGTGGGAAGTCCAAGCAAGGACCACCCACCTCCATCCACGTCTAGTAAGATGAGCATCCAAACTGCCTAGGCTCCCACAAAGCCAGTACGTGCAGTAGGATCAAAAACTCATTGCCATTGTTCTTGAGTTCTCAGTAGTCCTCATTGTCCGCTATGTTCAGTGAGTTGGGTTTTATCCCATGCTTTTTCAGACCCAGGCCAGCTGGCCTTGGTGAGTTCCCAGTAGAACATCCCCATTGTCTCAGTGTGTGGGTGCACCCCTCGAGGTCCTTAGTTCCTTGCTCGTGCTCTCTCTCCTTCTGCTCCTGATTTGGACCCTGAGATTTCAGTCTGGTGCTCCAATGTGGGTCTCTGTCTCTGTATCCTTTCATTGCCTGATGAAGGTTAATATTCAGGAGGATGCCTATATGTTTTTCTTTGGGTTCACCTTCTTATTTAGCTTCCCTAGGATCACGAATTATAGGCTCAATGTCCTTTATTTATGGCTAGAAACCAAATATAAGTGAGTACATCCCATGTTCCTCTTTTTGGGTCTGGCTTACCTCACTCAGGATAGTGTTTTCTATTTCCGTCTGTAGAAGAATGAAAATAGATCTATATCTATCACCATGCACAAAACTCAAGTCCAAATGGATTGAAGACCTCAATATCAGTCTGAACACACTGAACCTGATAGAAGAGAAAGTGGGAATGGGAAGTACTCTACAACACATGGGCACAGGAGACCACTTCCTACGTATAACCCCAGCAGCACAGACATTAAGGGCATTATTGAATAAATGGGACCTCCTGAGACTGAGAAGCTTCTGTAAAGCAAAGGACACTGTCACTAAGACAAAAAGGCAACCCACTGACTGGGAGAAGATCTTCACCAACCCCACAACTGACAAAGGTCTGATCTCCAAAATATAAAAAGATGTTTTAAAATAAACATGTGTCTTTTGACCCTCCAGGCTCTGTAGATACACACAGAGAAAACGGTAACCCCTCCTACTCATTGTGCCCCTCCCCTGTTGGCCTCAAAGTAACTAACATGTACAGTAGATGCAGGTGCACGTGTCTGTATGACGGTCACACATGTATGTAATTATTCACACTTCCTTTTTTTTTTTATTAAGTTGGTTCTTTGGCAGTTGAATCCATGTATATAAAACATTCTGGTTCTTCTCTCCCTGTATCCTCTCGCCTCACTTCCACTCCTGTTAACCCCCTGTTCTTCCCTACCTGTAGCTCTCCAAATGGAAGACTTAATATTTCTGAGTTTTGAAAATTTGTTGAGACAGGGTTTCACTGTTGCTTAGGCTGATATTGAATTCCTGAGTTCCAGTGTTTCCCCTGTCTCAGCCTCCCCAGGCGTCTTGGCTTCCTTTTGAAAGCCGCTGAGTGAGTTTTAACTTAATTCTCTGAACCTCATTCTACCCATATGAAAACTAAGGTAATTCATAATTCATGAAGTTCTGAGGATCAAAAGTTTAATCTTCATCTAGAATTTCAATACATTGCCCAGTATACACAAAATATGCAATACTATTTTGAAGTATCATCTTTGTCTCTATAAAAGACCATGAATATACCCCAATTTGCAAAAATGACAAAACTAAGCCTGTCAAACATGAAAATAGATAGATAGATGATAGATAGATAGATAGATGATAGATAGATAGATAGATAGATAGATAGATAGATAGATGATGGATAGATAGATAGATAGATAGATAGATAGATAAGCAAGCCTTTTTTAAATTAAAGAAAGCAGCCAGGAACTTTACTGTCCGTCTGTTTCAAAGAGAAAAGCCAAATGACAGGGAGGAGAAACTCAATTCCAGGGCAGGATGGCAGGCAACAGGTGGTCCCCATGGCTCCCCTTCATGTCAGAGCAGGGTTTTGGAGTCTGGAGATGGCCTGTTTATCCTGAATGAGGGCCAAAGACTGAGTGCCCTTGCGAGGAGTTCGTGTTGAGTTTTATGTTTATGCAGGGAGGGCCTGAAGGGCCCCACAGCCACAAGGACTGATGGACAGATAGATAGACTTGCCTAGATTTATGGTCCAGCAGCTGAGCAGCGCCAGCTCCTGGCGGGAGGATCGCCCTGGTTCCCGACTGTGCCAAGGTGCCTACGCTTTCAGAGGATGCGCTCTGATTTTGTTCCTACACACGAACCATAGCCAGTCTCTTGCGCGATCACCTCTGCCACCAAGATCAGCCTTGTCAGTCACATCTGCAAGCCAGGGACTGGTTTACAAGACAAAGAAAAAAGCGGAGGAAAACCAAAAGTGTTGAACTAGACTACTGGTAGACCCCAAGATCTGTACTTAGAGGTACTAACGGGAAACTTAAGATCAAAATCAGAGTCTTGGCTCCAGAATCGGGTGGAATCAGCCTTTGGTGCTGAATGTTTGTGTAAAGCAAGGCCTGCCCCTTTGCTGTTCCAGACCTTAGTTTCACTATCTGAGAAACCTTGTCGGAAGTCTGCCCTATGGGTGGTTGTGAGGCTGAAAGGGGACTGTGAATGTGGCCGACGCACCTGAATTCATTTTCCTGTTCTCTGCACGCAGAAGGTCGCTGCAGAAAAAGCCATCATTTGGGCACACGCAGTCACCCAGCCGGTGAAAATCGGCCCGCTTCTGCACCACTCCACACCCACCCGTGGTCCCCCGTCTTGGCTTTTCCCCAGAAGGCCTCAGGCTGCCAGGCTGGCTGCCAAGCCAGAAGGATGCTGCAGTTGGCTTTCAGGGCCTCCACCCCCACCACTCTCCTACTCCAGTGTGGCAACCTTGTTCCCTGCCCCACCCTAGAAGATACTGTCTGTGGTGGCCCCAGCCTGCTGTGCCAGCACTTGCAGTAGGATTGGTCCCAAACCACCATCAGCAATCTGTGTTTATTTGTGGCACACAGGGGAGCCAAGGGCTACTAGGTTCCAGAACTCTCCACGATCCCTTTCGGACTGTCAATCAAGACCTGTACCTGGAAGGAGACCTGAGTTCTCTCTTTCCAGTGCTTGCAAAGGGAACCACCCACAAGTTATAATGTGATCATTCAGTATAGTCTTGGACCTTACCAAAGATAAGATGTTTTTAAGGATAAAAAAAAAAATTGGAGATTTAGAATACCGAATCTTATGAATATTTTATTTTACAGTTTGATATTTGAAGTTTTATATACATATGCATAAAGGAGCAGAGAGGATAAGAAGGAATTGCCCTTGGCTGAGGTCTCTTGTTCTGCAGCATCTTGGGGCGCAAGAACTAAGATTCTTCTTCAGTGGCCCTTTCAGTGTGTTCATTACAACCGGAACAAGCTGGGGCCAGCTCACCACCTCCTCTTCCGGCTCCCCATTCAGCGACTTCCTGTTGCACTTGAAATGGGGGCTGTGGGACTTCTTTGACCACAGAACTCAGTGGTCAGCAGCTGGTGAGTAGAATAAGCAGCACTTTTTTTTTTTTAACCTTCTCTGGTGAGGAGATTTTTGAGCACCCACGATGCACTGCTGACAGACCTTATGCTTATGAGAAGGAGACTTAAGTACTTTTCTGACTAGCTCTGTTTAATCCAGCAAGAAAACTCCGTTTGCAAGCCTACAACTCGGTACTCTTTATTTTGGAAACCCTCACGTTTTTGACAACCGCCAGCACCCCCCCTCCACCAGATCTCCCCTCCCGTCTATGTTAGTGGGGTATTCTGCACATATCTTTAAGGTATTCTGCAAGAGGGACAAGCGTCCAGGTAGTTGCCTTGCAAACGCCAGCACTTCCTGGAAAGAAACCTGTATTCTAATCATGTGGACAGCGAGGCAGGCCTCCAACAGCTCCACTGACCCCCTTGGACTGTAGACATTTCCTGTCTGTCCCTGTCATCTCGCTTCCCCTAACCTGTGACTTTCTCCATGTATCATGTTTGCCCTTGGGACAGACAAAATACCCAGTTTTAAGGCAGCAAGGGCAAAGACCACAGCAAGAGCCCTTCTTTTCCTTGACAACAGTCTCTGCTCTCTTCCTCAGACACAGTGGGTCAAGTGACGCCCACCTCCCCTCTGACTCCGATAACTGGCTTTTTATTTTCCGTAAAAGACTCCTTTCTCTTGTCTAGCCATACAGCGGATACCATTTTCAGCTGAAGAAGAGGGGGAGGGGCCCAAACTAAGGAATCTTTCAAGAAAAAAACCCTCCACCTGACCCCTGTCTGAACAAATAATGAATCTTCAGAAAAAGCAGCTCGCTGATGGGTCCAGGCTGTGCCTGTGGATTTATGAGGTAACATCAGCCTGAAGAGGTGCAGGGCCCGAGCTGCGGGTGACACACTCCTGGATTGTTTTAACGGGCCAGCTCCTGAAGGACACCAAATCCCTCCCCCAGCTGAGTGTTATTAAAGTGGCAAAGATGGAGAGGAGAGCTTTCCCAGATAAATCAGTTTATTCGCTCTGGGCTCACTTCCCATTACCCCGCCTACTGGAAAGTCCTCCCTGGGGGACGGAAATGAAGGGCTGAGAAGTACTTGCAGGTACATGCTTAATGCCTTAAACTCTTGCTTTGTGTTAACAGCGATTCATGGGCTGGGCTTTAAAGAGATAGATGGGTTCCCAATCTGACCAATTTAAATAATCCCTGAGAGAGGGCTGAAGGGAGGATTTATGTCCTTAGTAACTAAAAGGCGCAGCAGAGCTTAGCCTGGAGGCTGGGTTTCTGCACTGCACATCACAGAGCAATTCCCAGAGAAGAGCCACTTAAGCCCTGGGGTAAAGACGGTCCTGGAAGAAGGAGGAAGAAGAGAGAAGTGGACAGGAGCAAGAGATGGTGGTGTCCTGGAGACAAGAGCAGATGGGAAACCAAGGCATGGAATAAGAGACTGTATTTCTACTTTGCACTTTAACATATCTGTAGGTCTGCATGCATACAGCCTACAAGGTGTGTGATGCATGTGTGCCTCTCTGATCGGCTGTGCGTATACTTGTGTTTCCTCCAGGATACACATATTTAGCACCACAAAAACATGTATGAATTAAGGAGAAAACAGGCCTTGGAGGCCAGATGTGGGACCAACATAACACACTGTGGTGAAGAGCATTTGAGAATGGTGCCAGCCTAGGAGTCCTTTCAGGGAAGGTGAGGGAATTTGGTTTTCTGAAGAGAACTTGTCTCCTGAGAAGGGAGAGAAATAAAGGGTTTATCAGGGAAGGCTGGATCATGTATATGTCTTCTGGGTAAGGCAGAGGCACCGTGAGTTGCGCAAAAAAAAACAGGGAAACATTCTGTCAGCCATGCTTGTGGCTCTCCTGTCTGTGTAATAACAAGTTACTCAAGTTCCCAGAGAGTGAGATGAGGTGTCCATGCATAGCATGAACAAAATGTATTGGGAGAGAGAATATACTAGAATCAGAACAATGCTTTGTCTGGTGAATTATAAATAGAAGTTATTCAGTCACTCATTCATTCATTCACTCACTCATTCATTCACTCATTCATTCATTCATGTATTTGAAGATGAAGACAATGATGCCAAATAATGACATCGTCAAAAACTTGAGGCTCTTGTATAGGGTTTAGTAATACCTGAGATCTAGCACAGTGGAATTCTTGAATGCGCTCTTCCTTTCCAAAAACAAGCCTTGTCTGCTTCCACCAGCATCTCCTCAACCCCAGAACCCCACCACACCTTCCAGTCCTGCTCCTGGTAACTCCCTTTGTACTCTGCTTCTATGAGTTCTTCCGAAAATCTCACATACAGATGAGGTCATGACGTGCTTGCTTCTTTGCTGAGCTTATTCACCCAGGAATCAGCACAATGTCAGGATTCCTTTTAGGGTGAAGGTGAAGGTGAGTACTTTTCCATGGAGTGTACGGAGCGTAGTGTGTCTTGATTCTTCCATCTGTTGACCAACACTTAACACTACCGACACTGTAGCTCAGACAAGGTGAATGATTCTGCAATAAGCATTGGGTGTGAGAGCGCAATTGTGTTTGTGTACACACTAGGCTTATTTCCCTTAGAAACGTACCTGTACATAGCATCACGGGCTCACGAGTTTTCAAGTTTTCCTGTACACTGCACATCGTCTTCTATGGTGCCTATACTAATGTACATTCCCACAAAAAATCCTTTCGAACAAGCCTTGCTCTGTGCTAAAGTGAATGAGGATTCACTTGGTGGTAGGACTGAGGGGAACATGAACCTGAAAATCAGGCCTACAGGGATACAGCGCCCCATCCAGTTCAAATGATAAACTTTTACCAGATCAAAACACTGAAGCAGGGCTTAGCTATCTAGAGCAGACATGACCCAGGAGAAATGGGGTTGCCCAGTGCGTAAAAATCACCTGGGGTTCCGAGTCATATACTCGGCTCTGCCTTTCCGTTTCGTTGAGTTTCGGTTGGACTTTCATGGTCACGTACCTGTAAGCACATGCTCCTGTGAGCCTAACAAAGGAAGCAAGGACACCGTAGATGTACCAGCAGACTGCCTAGGGTACAGAGCGTTAGCAAGTGAGGGCAGGATAAACAGAGGTGGCGGCTGTCTGCAAGCCCTGATAAAATTGCTTTCTGGTTGAAGGGTCTTACAAACCCTGCCTTGAGTCTAAGCAGAGCTATTTCATGCCTCCACCTCAAACATTTTCTCTCTGAAAAATCAGTGACCCAAAAAAGCATTTGGTGGTGGGAGAGGGCGGGGTCCCTGAGCTAATCTTGGAGATGGAGGCAGAAACACGGGTGGCTCTGCATCAGGCTGGGCTGCGGAGAGGAGGGGAGGCATGGCTGCTCTGTTTGGAGAGGCCTGTCATCAGTTGGCGCGGGCTGAGCACTCAAGTCTTCTGTCAATAAGCACTTTATGGGGGAGATAAATGGATTTGGAGTTGAGGGTGGGAGGAGGGTGTCTGGGAAAGAATACAGACATTATCTGAACCCTTCTCCCAAGCTGCTTCGCCAGAGCGCTCAAGGACACAGACCTCGCATTGAGGAGAGGCAAGATGGGAAGGAGGCTAAACTCTGCCCCT
Source organism: Chionomys nivalis (assembly GCF_950005125.1). Lineage (NCBI taxonomy): Eukaryota > Metazoa > Chordata > Mammalia > Rodentia > Cricetidae > Chionomys > Chionomys nivalis. The sequence goes on along the minus strand of NC_080087.1, from coordinate 122,986,927 downwards.
TTCAGAAAACAAGCCACGGCATTATGGTCTAACAGTAATAGGCAATCTTGGGGGGTCAGGTCCTGGAAAAGGTGGATGTAACATGTACAACTTAAAGTCTAAATCTAGTCCCTCATCTGGTTATAAACCTTTGAGGAGTTGGTACAGTGCCCAAAAGTTTTTAGGTTCAAATCCCAACTCTAACATTAGTCGCATATGAGATCACAGACAAATCAGTTTTCATTCCACCCACACGCTCCCACACCCTTCTCCTGCCTGGGTCTGGAAAAAATGGAGATTATTAATCAGGTAGTAAATGAGATAATATGCATTTAATCTGGTGCCTGAAACATTCAGGCATGTAGGAAATGTGGAGAATTGTGGCAGAGGCTCTTGGTAGCCCACCCACATCTCCATCTTCAAAGCTGCTTATGGAAAACACTTGTAACTCTGCATAGCCTCAAGAATATGCTAAGTTCTCATAGAGGCCAGAGCAGAAGCAGGGAGACTTAATCTTCCAGGAATCCATTCTCAGCCAGTGACGGATGGACAGCTAATGGACAAATGCCCCTTGTCTGTATTAACTCTGAAGCACGTTCCATACTACGGCCAGGGTACACTGTTGTCTCCTGGAGTTCTATAGCAACTCAACACCCGTTGCCCCAGTCATGGGCATGCTGAACCCCTTCATCGCTTGTCTGCCTTTGCTGGCTTAGTCTTACTCTCCTGAGTACATTTCCAGAGATGGCTCCCAAAGATGCTGCTTGTACTTGGCTTCTCATCTTGGAGACAAGATGACTCTAAACCCACAACATCTTAGCGATGGCTTCCTTTCCTGAGCGCCACCCCCTCACCCCCTGTTAGTCTTCTGATAGTCGGTGGGTGTTTACACCAATAATGCTTCGAAGTTCGTAGAAAACCTCAAACAAGAATCCAAATGCTAAGAGCGCCTGCACCGGACCCAGTGTGGAGAGGTTATTTAGTCTGCCCTGGGAAATGAAGGAAGAGTTTAAAGAGTCACGCAGTGAGTCTAAAAATAGAGCAAAGACTATTATTGATTGGTCACCAGACACACCCTTCCCCATGGGGACAGATCTACTTCTCACACCTGAAGCCACTCCAGATTCACTCCCCTTGACCTAAGGACTCCACACCCACCTCCAGCTGCCTCATCACCATCTTCTCCGGTCAATGCTCTTGGGTAACCTGATTCTGTTTTCCAAACATGGAAAATATTTTACAGAGATTATGTTTAGGGTGTGCCACTTCCTCAAGGCCTAGAAGTCTCACCTTAATCGTATTAGCGCATTCTTCAGATCACCCTGTGTGTGTGCAGTTGCAGGGCGCTGAGGACACACTGGATGCCTGATGCAGTCATAGGGTGTTGTTTCTCCTAACAGCCAGTCAGGGAAATCTTGCTCCCCACACTCCCGTTCTGCCCTTTTGCTGAACTCTCCCTCTGAGATCTTGAGGTCTGTCTTAAGAGGAAGATAAACGCTAGGGTCAGAGAACTATGAGCCAGTGTGCACTAGAGCCGTAGGGTTAGCAGCAGGGGATGGTGATACTGTGGGTAGCATTTGTGATCATCCACTTGGTAACAGATGGTGTCTTCAGTGTTCTGTGGCACTGTCTGCCTAGGCTATCCTTGCCCTTTCTTGGGAGAGTTTCTCAAAGTTTGACCCATGGACCTCCTATATTAAACTCTTTTCCCTCCCTCACTCCCTCCTCCCCTCTGAATATTCATGTGTGTACAGGTTGATGTGTCCCTGTGGAACCAGAAAACAATCTCAGGTATATTTCCTTAGGCTCTCTCTCCACTGTCTTTTCTTTTTTCCAGTCTTTTGCCAGCCTGGAACTTGCCGAGGGATCCTCTGATCTCTGCCTTCCCAGTGCTGAGATTGCAAGTATGTACCACAATGCCCAGCTTGCTTGCTTGTTTGCTTTATTTATTTAATTATCTATCTATTTATTTATTGTAGGATCTGAGGATTGAACTCTGGTCTTCGTGCTTCAAAAGTAGGCACCGTATCAACTAAGCCATCTTTGCCAGTCCCCGAAAGGACATCAGATACTATTTGAAATAGAGTCTTCTAGTCCAGCTCAGGCACATAATGACTTACTGTGGAGATATCTCAGTCTCTGCTTTAACAAGCTCTCTGGGTGACAAGGTGACAAACTGACCAAGTTATCACAATGGCAGCACCATGTGCAGGAAACCCGTGAGTCCTGGGACAGCTGATTCCCACGTGGCTGCACCTTATGCACAGGAAACTTCACAGCGTTTTCCTCAACAGTGTGACACCCTGACACAGACAACTTCTGCTCACAAATGTCTCTGAGCCCTTAAGGTAACTTGAAACCAGAGTGATACCGCCTGGGAAGTTTCTACAGACATGATCTTTGTGAGACTCCTGTGGGGCTTTCGTGTCAGGCGAAGCCACACTGTCTTGTTACTTTCTTTCTTTCTTCTGAAATTTCTGTGCAAGTTTAGCTTGATCCTGCCCTCATACTCCACAGTTTCATCTGCAAGGCCTTGTCTTGGATTTACATGGTAATTTGTCCTCAGTTCCTCCACATGCTGCTCCCAGAAGACAAACATTACAGGGTGATCATTATATACTCTCGAATTGATTTGTATCCTTGCGGAGTAAATAGCATGTTGCCCTGTGTGTTTTAATTTCAGCAAATTACATTTGTCTGTGGAGCTCATTCCACGCTTCCTCTGCTGTTGAGGATTGCATTTAATGCTGTGTGGTCCTTAATTGTGTTGTTGTTTGTGGTAGGCAGAACAAAGATGGCTCCCAGGGATGGCAGACCCTTCGTCTTAATGTCCCTGTGCCATCACTGGGTGCTGATCATGGACTAGACTTAGTGACTTGCTTCTGATGGAGGAAATGGCGCTGCTCCTGCTTTGTGATGAGGTATTGTTTTCGATTAGATCCTAAAACTGTGACTTTCTCTTTTGCTCTCTCATTTGCTGACTCTCAAGGAAGTCAGTTGAATATTGGCAAGTTGCCTTGAGGGAAAACCTAGTATCAAAAACCAGAGAAAGGCCTTTAGGCAAGGAACAGAGGCCTTATACCCTGTAGCAGAAAGGAACTGAATCATACCACAGTGTTGTGACTGATTTTGGAAACGAGATTTGAGATGAGCAGGGCTCTTGCCAAAACTTGATTACAGCATTAGAGAAGACCTCGAGCCAAGGAGCCACCTAAATCATTCTGATTGATAAATGTTTGTTGAATTGAGAGGTGAATTTGGCTTTTTTAATTGATTTTATTGAACTATACATTTTTCTCTGCTCTCCTTCCTGCCTCTCCTCTCCCTTTCAACCCTCTCCCAAGGTCCCCGTGCTCCCAATTTACTCTGGATATCTTTTCTTTTTCTGCTTCCCGTGTAGATCCATGCATGTATCTCTCTCTTAGTGTCCACATTGTTGTCTAAGTTCTCTGGGATTATGATTTGTAGGCTGGTTTTCTTTGCTTTATGTTTAAAAACCACTTATGAGTGAGTACATATGATAATTGTCTTTCTGGGTCTGGGTTACATCACTCAAAATGATGTTTCTAGCTCCAACCATTTGCCTGCAAATTTCAAGATGTTATTATTATTTTCTACTGTGTAGTACTATGGCTGAAAGACACTTAAAGAAATGCTCAACATCCTTAGCCATCAGAGAAATACAAATCAAAACAACTCTGAGATTCCATCTTATACCTGTAAGAATGGCCAAGACCAAAAACACTAATGACAACTTATGCTGGAGAGGTTGTGGGGTAAAAAGGAACACTCCTGCATTGCTGGTGGGAATACAAGCTGATACAGCCCCTTTGAATATCAGCGTGATGATTTCTCAGAAAATTAGGAAACAACCTTTCTCAAGACCCAGCAATACCACTTTTGGGTATATATCCAAAGGATGCTCAATCGTGCCACAAGGACATGTGCTCAACTATGTTCATAGCAGCATTGTTTGTTGTAACCAGAAACTGGAAACAACCTAAATGCCCCTAGATTGAAGAATGGATAAGGAAAATGTGGTACATTTACACAATGGAGAGGTTAATTTGATATACTTTTTTGCACAGCCCTAGATAACAAATACGCTTCTGGCCATTGCATCACCCCAGGGTGTGCCTTTGCCACATTCTCCTAGATTACTTCCCACTGAAGGGCAGCTAAACTTCTAACTCTGACTGCCACAAATGTTGCGAGCACCTTGAGGAAAACCGACTCTAGACCTGTGTAGACAGCTCCATGGTCTCTGCACAAGGAACGACTGGGAAAGCTGGAGAAGCATTCAACATCCAGGGACTGAACTTTAAAAGAAGGCGATTTCCCCAGAGACATTCTTCTTTAAAGATGGACGTCTTTGAGGGAAGCAAAAGCCATCTGATCAATGGATGTTTTCCATGGTAGTTAAGGAATACTAACGCTGACCTGTAGAATTATGTGAAGGTTTGGTGTCTTGTTTTATAAAAATACCCTAGTATTTCATTTTTCTTACCCAGGCTTCAGGCATGAGAAACTAGGAGGGAAGCCTTGTTAGAAGCCGAGTGAGCACATCCATAATGATTAAGATAATGTTTCTCTGTTTGGATATAGTGAATGGCCTCAAGTTCCTGGGAACGTGTGCAGAGACCCTGCATCCACGAGAAGACCTGTCATGTTATTTTTTACAGTAGGCTGAGATATATTTGGAAGTCACTGGACTGTGGCCGTCCTACATCAAAAGGCGTTTCATAACAGAACACCACCATGCCCCATTTACAGCAATAGCATACACAGTTCTGGCTGCTGAGGGCAAGTAAAATGTGTTCTTGTAACATAAACAGCCTTCCTGTCCCTCTGAGGACTGAAGGACCATGAAAGATTTATTTATGTGGGCTTTTGAGACATGAGGACACGTGCAAAAACATGTTAAACATACATTAAGCACACAGACAGTCGAAGAGACTGGTAAGTACAGAAGAGTGATTGTCCTAAATGAAATCTAAATTCTAGAATCTTTTGCTAAATAATATTGGAGAAGAGACTATCAGAGGCACAAAACACATCAGAAGTCTTCTGAGTTCAGGCGCCTCATTATTTTTTGCTTTCATCCCCCGTGATTTTTGGAAAGGTAAACTAAATGTAAAATTATAATTAAATTCTTCATCTTAAATGTTTTAACATATAGTTCCATGGCACTACATGTATTCGTAATTTTGTGTAACTATCATCACCATCCATCTCTATCATTGTCTTTTTGTAAAACTAAAAATCTATAGCAATTAAACAGTTAACCTCCCATTCCTTCTCAACCCCAGCCCCTGGCCACCAGGTAACTTTCTGTCTCTGTGACTGACTGTCTTAGGTGTAATGGCTCATCTTGGCTGCCAACTTGACATACCTGGGAAGAGAAAATGATTCAAGAATTGTCTCCATCAAATTAGCACCCATTGGCATGTCCATGGGAGCATGTTCTTGTTTGTTTATTGGCAAAGGAGGGAGGGCCCAGCCCATTGCGGGTGGAGCCAGGCAGATGAAGTTGGCTGTGTAAGATAGGCAGCTAAGGATGAGCTCAACACCTCCACGGCCTCCACTTCAAGTCCCTGCTTTGCTTCCCTTGACAATGAACTATAACCCGTATATAAGCCCTTTCCTCCTCAAGTTGCTTTTGGTCATGGTGTTTATTTTAACAGAAAGCAAGCAAAGATAATGTGTATATCAAGTACGTGGAGCCTTATGATGTTTGTCTTTCTGGCACTGGCTAGTTTCCTGCAACCCAATGCTCTCAGGTGACTGACATCAGAATCTCCTGTCTACGGCTGAATGAAACTCCAGTGTGTGCACATACCACATCATGTTTATCTGTCAATTGTGGAAGAATGCCTGCCTTGATCTTATGAACTATGCCGTGATGAACATAGAATACAAGTATGTCTTCAAAATTTGGTTGTTTTTGCCAATTAGACATGCAAGAGTTGCTAATTTTCTTTTTAATTTTTTGAGGAGCCACCATACGGTCTTCCACAGCGGTCAGACCGTTGTATAATCCCCATCCGCATTATACAAGGACTATAACTCATCTGTGTCCCAGAAACATTTATTACATTTTCTGTTATTTGTTTGTATTAGGGCCGTGCTGGCCAGGCTGAGGTGGTACGGAGTGGTAGTTTTGACTTCACTTCCTTCGTGTGCCATGATGCCAACCACCTCTCCCTGCATTTGCTGGCTATTTCTATGTCTTCTTAGGGGGAAATCTCTATTCAAGATTTTTGCCCATTTTTAAGCTGAGTTATTTTTTTTTCTGTTGAGTTGTAAGCCACCTCTGCATGTGCTGGATTTGGTACCTCATCAGATGGCTAATTTGCAAATATTTTCTTCCATTCTGTGGGCTGACACTTTACTTTGCTGACTTTTTTATTATGTAGTTTTTAATTTTTTCATTAAGTCCAACTTGTCCACGTTTTCTTTTCTTGCCAAGACGTTTTGTGCCATACACAAGTCTTTGCCAAATCCAACACTGTGAATCTTGTGGCCTAATTTCTTTCTTAAGACTTTTATACTTTTAGGTCACAGAAGTTTTTAAGGCATACTGAATTGATTTTTGCATAACAGAGTAGTTTAAGGTCTAAATTAAATTTTTTTTGCATGCAGATATTCAATTTCTCAGCATTATCTCTTTTAGGGGCAACCATTTTATTTCCTAAATGAAGGAGCTAAGGCAACTCAGAAGAAGAGACATAGACTCTGAACCTCTGACCCCTGGCCATTGCTGTCCTAAATACTTGCAATTAGCACAAATCTAAGTTGTGTAGAAAGCAAAAACAATGTATTTTTTATGACGTAATTGAAAACAAGTGTGTACCTCTGAGGCCAGCAGAGCACTTGATGGCTCTGCAGTATGTCCACAGCTCTCTGGAATCCTTCCCTGGAGGCTTAGAGCTTAATTCTTCTCCCATTAAATGTGAGCTAGATGCAGTAACTGGACACCTAAAGGCTGGAATGTGGCGTAAATGGCATTTTGCGGCTTCTGAGGCTAGGCAGGCCATAAAAGGCATTGTGGTTTCTAGCTTGGTGTCTTTTTTTTTTTAATGCGTGCATGCATGTGGGTGTGTGTTTGTGTATACGCACATTTGCGTACATGTGTATGAGCTTTTACGTGTATGCACAGGCAGGCCAGAAAACAACTTGGGATATTTCTCATTAGAAGCCTTCTTCCTTGTTTGTTTGTTTGTTTGTTTTGAAACAATCACTCCCTGAGACCTAGAATGTACTGATCAGGCTAGTCAGGCTGACCAGTTACCCCTAGAGACCTTCCAGTCTCTGCCTTTCCAGTGCTGAGACTCCGAGGACATGCCACCATGCCACGTTTCATTACACAGGTTCTGGAGATCAGACTTAGGTCTACATGCCTGTTGACAAGCACTTTACTTGCTGAGCTGTCTTCCCAGGCCCAGGGTGTCTTTCTTGATGACATGTTCTTAGGGTATCAGCTGCCAATATGTCATTTGGTTTCTTGAGTCGGCAGCTTCCTGCCCATGTCCACGTCAATGGAAGCATATCTCCCAGACATAGGCTCACCTTCCAGAAGGTGGCACAGCACCACCCAGCATCTTCACAACTGGATCATGAGACCCTGAGCAAGAATCACCCACCTGAGTTACTGTCCCATTTCTGTCCTGACCCACAGACACTGACATCAGAAGAGTGTATGGCATACGCTGTTAACTTCTGGAGTGTCTTCTAATCAACAGATGGTAAGCACAGGGAACTACGTGGCTTCCCTTAAATTGTTACCATTAGAGCAACTTCCTATTTTATGAACATGGGAACTTGTTATAGGACTTTTATATTGGAGGGGGCACTGTTCAAGACAGGGTTTCTCTGTTTAGCCTTGGCTGTCCTGGAACTCGATCTGTAAACCAGGCTGGCCTTCAGGCTGGCCTTGAGCTCACAGAGATCCACCAGCCTCTTCCTTCTGAGTGCTGGGATTAAAGGTGCACACCACCACTGCCCAGTCAAGACATTATTTTAACCAAAACCTCAGAATGAACATCTTAGTGCCTGAGTGTGGTCCGCAGCTCATGTTCTTAGGCTACTCCACCAGTCTACCCCGTGAGAATGAACTACAGGAAAATGTCTTTTCAAGGTCTGATATTGGAACCACGGGAGAACATTCCAGCTCAAGGCCACATTAAAGCAGGCACCAGACCTGGGTCCTAGCTCTGACTCTACCCAGGTTTGGACATGTCGTATTGGCCTCATCCATTTTCCTTTGAAGGTCCCTGTTCAATAAGTACTTTTAGCTGGGAGACTCGTCAGCAACAATAAAGAGGAAAGAGACACCAAGAAAGTATGGTGTAAGTAGAAGCCTGCCTGTAGAGCTATGAGAAGACACAGCTATCCAGAGGACTCCGACGTCGGTCAGATACCTGCAGATAGACTGTCTCAGCTTTGCCACTGACTGGCCCCATAATCTTGGATGAATTTCCTTATTCTTGTCAACTTCTGTCCCTGCTTCTTTAAGTAAAAGCAATTATAGCAGTTAACATTTATCTGTTGACTACATTTAAAACATTAGCGAAAGTTACATTGTCTTTAACACAGCTCTGGGATAGAGGGACTATATTGTTAACCATGTTTACCGGTGAAGGAGGCTGAGAGCTAGGGAGTGATGAATCCAGGATTCAAACCCAAGCAATTTATTCCTGCTGCCACAGTAATTCTGAGTCCGTTTCAGTTGGAATCGAAATTGTGGGCGCTAGGATTCAGATGATGTCCTGAGATGATTGTGTGGAATGTGGACTGTGTAGAGACTGAAGAGAGGCAAGTGTTTAATTAAGCAAAGAGCAATAGAAATTGTTCATAAAATTAGTGCTAGAGCACATATGTTTGCTTCTAGAATAGAGTGACCACTAATTCTAGAGAACAGGGAAGATTTGGCCTCTCTTTGATGGTGACCACTGTAAGGGGAGTTGGGACTGCAAGAGAGAAAGAAAGGCAAGAGTAAACGGGCTGAGATATTAGCATGCACTTTATCTGCAGAACTAGTGCCAGAATGTTCTGTAGTAATTGACAGGGATGTACCACCATGGACATCAGCAATGTTCTCTAGCGATTGACAAGGATGTACCACCATGGAGACAGGGATGTACTACCATGGACATAGCAATGTTCTGTTGTGATTGACAAAGATGTACCACCATGGACATCAGCAACTGTGGCACAGGACACCACACCAACAGAAACTGAATTCTTATACAGACATCAGTGACAGAGTTTCAACAGTGACTGAACTATTCATTATTTTTAATAAGTCAAGCAGGAACATGTAAAGATACCAGACATTACACGAGTCTGCAGAGCACATACATGTTAGTCAGATTTCCAGCATTGTGACAGGATGCTTAAGACACGCAGACTATAAGGAGGAGCGGTTTATTTTGGTTCATGGTTTCAAAGGCTTCCAGCTGTGGTCAGTTGGCATGGTAGGTGTGAGTCTGTGGCAAGGTGGAGTGGTTTACAAGCTAGGGCAGAGACTGTCACAAATGGAATGGGATAGAGGACAAGGACCCACTGTCCCCTTCTCAGTTGCTCTCCCAATCACCTATCTTCAATTCCACTAGGACTTACTTCCTAGTTGCCATTACTTCCTGATAGGAGCATGTTGGTCATTAGCGCATGTGCTCCAGGGAACATCTAAGACGCAAGTCTTGAAGGCTAACGATGAGACAGCAAGGGAGTTAGAGAACTGAACTGCTTGGAAAATAAGTGAGGGCAAGCTTGAGTTCCTACAGAATAGAAGTGTATTTTCCCATTTTTATCCTCAGACTTGGGGTTCTAGTGATGAAATGAAAGAGTCCTATTCCGTCATACTCTAGAGATCTTCGCTTTGTCTCATGATCCTCAGAATACAGAATATCAAAGTCAACTGACCAAAATACTCCAGTTGTCTGGGTGTGGGGGCCAGCGTATGTGTAGTCCCAGCTCTTGAGAGACAGAGGAGAAAGCACCAGGAGTTTAAGGTCGGACACCTGGGCTACCTGAAAAGCTGTCTAAGTGATGACAGCAAAATGTATCATGGGCTGGCAGAACAGGCTGTGTGTGTGTGTGTGTGTGCATGCGTATCTGTGCATGTATGTCTGTGTGTATCCCCGTGAGCATGCACACACATGTGCATACATAGGTGTGTGTGCATGTACACGTGTGTATGTTCATAAAAATTCACGAACCCCAATGTGTTGCCCCCAGGACTGATTTTTGTGGGGGGTTGGTATTTTGAGACAGGGTTTTTCTGTAACTTTGAAGCCTGTCCTGGTACTAGCTCTTGTAACCAGGGTGGCCTTGAACTCACAGAGATCCACCTGCCTCTGCCTCCAGAGTGCTCGGATTAAAGGCAGGTACCACCACTACTGGCTTTAAATATATATAATGCATACAGTATTCTGCCTGCAACTGTGCCAGCATGCCAGAAGAGGGCACCAGATCTCATTACAGATGGTTGTGAGACCCTTTGTGTGGGCTGAGAATTGAACTTAAGACCTCTGGAGGAACAGCCTGGGCTCTTAACCTCTGAATTATCTCTCCAGCCCCAGAACTGATACGAAACTATGGGACTCTGTGTTCCTTGGTCCCTGCACTACTTAGTGAGGAAAGTGCATGACCTTTCTAACTCACCTCGGGGATTTCCAGAGAAAGATGTCTGACCTGGACAGACTTATTGGCTAGTGTCTTCTGGGTAGCTAAGCTTCTTTTGGGAAGAGAGTTTCCAGCAGCTTTACTGAAGTGAGTGTGAGAGGGGACCCTGTGATGATCCTGTTCCCTTATGTGAAAGAAGGACCTGGGGTGAACCATCTAGCCCATCTGTTGCTTGGAAATGGAGTGCTTTCCTCCTTGGAGGAGGGAGAGAAGAAAAGGGATGCAAGGAAACCTTGTTCTGGGGGCCTTGGAAAGGAGCATAAGGTGAAGAAGGGTGGATGTGAGCAGTACAGGAGTTTCCAGGCAGCTAACCAGGCTGCGGACCTGACCTTATTACATCCCAAGACTGTAGTACCATGTTTCCCTTCTGCTGGTCTCATCTAGAGCCTTTGGTAGTTTCCTGCTCAAGGGAGCAGTCATAGCATCCCAAACTGGAGCACCAGAACTGTGGCTTTCTTCTGGAGGTCAGTGGATCACTGGCACAGCAGTCAGACCACCCACGAAGGCAGTACACAGATGTCATGAATCCTAGCTCTCAGGTATTCGATTAGTTTGCTTTTGCCTCAGGGGAGCCCACTCTGTGATCTCAACTCCACCAAGCTGCTGCCTCTCTTTTTCACCCAGCCTCCAGCCTCCTCTAAGACGCCTTCTTGATGTTCTCCATGGAAACTGAGCATTCCTTCTCCCTGCCTCAATAAAGGATGGACCTGCTGTGAGGATGCTGTTCATTCCTGCTGTAGGAATGGTCCCTGCCCTACTCCAGGCAGAGATAAAGACTGTGAGTTGTCAGTTGAGACGGGATTGTGGCTAATTTGCTGGAAATCAGTCTCTTAACTGGAGACCCCTGGGGTTCACAGGAGTCATGAGGCACCAAACTTGAGGCTCTCTGGAGATTACAACAGGCAGGATGGATTTGCTGCATTCCCCAAGATGTCATTGTCCAGGTGAGTTCCAGCCAGGATTTCCCTGGGTCTGGAAGGAAGAGGAGATAAAATTCATCGGATTTCTCAGTGACTGCCAGCAGTTTGGCAAGCTGAGGAGGAACTGCATATCACAATGGCTACAAAGGTTCCATTAGTATCTGTTCCCCAGTGTCCTCTCTCCTGGAAACAAGCGTGCCTCTCAGGGCTTCCAGCTTGTTTTAAGTTCCAGGTCTAAGAGAGTTCCTTGTCTCCAGGAGGACACATTCAGCCCCTTACTCCAAGTCATAGCTGTGAACAGCACCCACAGGAGTCTTCAAAGACACAAATCATTGCACCATCCCTGTCCTCCAGAAGCCAGTGGCTTCCAAGGCTTCACTCTAGCATGATGGCAACAATGTATTTCCTAGAAATGTTCATCCTTGGCTGTTTTTGGCATTGCAATAAGATTTTTTTCTTTTTTCTTTTCCTTTCTTTCTCTCTCTTTCTTCTTCTTCTTCTTCTTCTTTTTTTTTTTTTTTTTGAAACAGGGTCTTTTCGTAGCCCAGGCTAGTAGCCTCAAGCTCCCTATTTGACCAAAGTTGGTCTAACCTTTTTTCTGCCCCTCCCCCCAGTTCTGGGATTATTTGGGATATTGCAGGCCAATACTCTACCAACTGAGTTTTATCCCCAGCCCCTGTATAAGGTTTTAAAGATCACAGTCAATTTTTTATTTGATGTCAGAAGAAATGAAGGCTCAAAAAAGTTGCATGACAACGATCAAGGTCATGGATCCAGCGTGGACACTGAAGTTCAAGAAGCTCTAGCCTGTGTTGTTTCCACAATATGGAAGGTCAGAGTGAGAAACAAGAAACTCTAGATATGGGGCAGTGGGGGGTGGGGGAAGTAGGACATGACACACTGACCATAAATGTGTCATTTTTGAAATCATGCTTACAAGTTTTACTAAAGCTTCCCACTAGATATTTTTACTTTTAATTTATTTATTTTAATACTGCAAAAATTCACTAGAGATGACCTTTTCTCTTTTCTGTTTGCTTGTTGCCTAGCCTGGTGCCTTATGGCACATGATCTGTCTTGCCAGTGAGGCAGATCCCCCCACAATGATAAACGGGACGTATCTTAAGGGTAACCACATGCCAATGATATATTTAGACCCATGGCTCATCTGCAAAGACTCTGTTGGAGAAGAACTTCTGAGCGTATTTTGAAGGTTGAAAGTGAACAAAGGACCAGGGACCCTCAGCTGAATGAGGAGAAGACAGTATCCTGGTGACAGTACTCTTGTGCTGTGCCTGGTCTTCTGGGGGATTTGTGGAGGCTATTTGGTGCTTCACTCAATGGGTCACCAGTGCTACCAACCAAGAAGCTAACCAGGAGAGTGGATGAAGAAGCAGGCAGAGCAGGCTGGTACACAACAGGAACCAGGTTAATACCAGGTCCAGGGACTGGGTGGGAATCATATTTGAAGGTGGGAATCTTGGGTCCTTGAAGATTCAGAGATAATTGTTGGCATCTAAGGCTCTCCACGAACCGGAAAGTAGAAGATGGCAGGTCTAATGGAAGAGACACATACTGGGAAGCCCTAGCAGGCACAGGTTTGTAAAACTATCCCAGGCAAATAGCAAGTCATCTTTACTATAGTCCGTTGAGGTATCTCTCTGTCTATCTCCATTTCACAAGCTAAACTGGCTGTCCGTATGACCCATCTTAGTTAGGGTTTCTATTGCTGTGAAGTGTAACCTGCCTGGCGACTGTTATTCTAGGGTTGTAACCCGCCTGGCATGTCAGTTATTCCAGGGTCCTGAAGAGGCGCTATCTGAAAAAGACATGGGCGGGAAAGAGGAACGAGGCCAAGCAAGATCTGTTGTCAAGGTCTCCGTTTATTAGCATAATGGCAGCAGCTTATATAGCCCTTGGATGAGGAATTTGGCTTGGGATGGGGGCAGGGGCATGGCGAGGGCAGGAAGGGGTCTTGCAGCAATGGTCACAAGTCAACACTTGGTCACAAGTCGGTCACGAGTCGACACACCTAGTGTTCTCTGTGCAAGCAGAATCGTTCCTTTTGTGATTCCAACCATAAACAGTTCTCTAGATAGTTGGGATGTGGGGCAGATAACTCTCAAGATAGTTGGGTGTGGGGTGGGCTCTGCCAACAAACAGTTCTCAATACAGTTGGGGTGTGGGGCTCTCCACAAACATCCCCAGGACAATGGTCCCCGCCATCATCCCTGGAAAATGGCTCCTGACAGTGAAGAGACACCATGACAATGACAACTTTTATAAAGGAAAACATTTAACTAGGTGGCTTATAGTTTCAGAAGTTTAGTCCATTATCATCATGGTGGGGAAACATGGTAGCACATAGGCAGGCATGGTGCTGGAGAAGGAACTGAGAGTCCTACGTGTAGATCTTCAAGCAACAGGAAGAAGTGAACTGAACTAGGTGTACCTTGAGCATAGGAGACCTGAAAGCCTGTCCCCACAGTGATACTCTTCTTCTAACAAGGTTACACCTACTTCAACAAGGCCACACCTCCTAAAAGTGCCACTACCTGTGAGTTTATGGGGGACAATTGCATACAAACATTCCACTCCCTGGCCCCATAAGCTTATAACCATATCATAATGCAAATGTGTTTGGTTCAACTTTAAAAGTCCTCATAGTCTATATCAGTCTCAATATTGTTTTAAAGTCCAAAGTTCAGTCTCTTCTTAGATTCATGTCATCTCTTAAGTGTAATCATCTATTATTAGATCAAAATAAAAAATCATATCACATACTTCCAACAAATAATGGCATATGATACACATCACCATTCCAAGACATAGGGAAGGGAACATAGTGTGGAAATAATAGACTGAAGCAAGACTGAAAAGCAGCTGAGCAAACTCCAAACTCTGCTTCTCCATGACTGATGTCAAAGCGTTCTTCAGATCTCCAGCACCTTTCAGCTTTGTTGATTACAACACACTTCCTTCTCTCGGGCAAGTTTCACTCCCTCTTAGCTCTCCTTCGCAGGTATACCACAACTCTGGCATCTCTAACATCTTGGGGGATACAAAGAAATCTAGGTCTCAACTTCACAGCTTCTTACAATGGCCTCCCTGGGCCTCCATTCAGAGATACCCCTGACATGCCTGACTTCAGTGACCTTACCTTAGTTGGAGAGGATTATTCCATAATTCCTTTCTTTTGTCCTTGACTTTAAAGCCAGAACTGTCATGACCCCATGTTGAGGGGCATCTGTCAATTGGGGTCATGTCTCAATGAGGTTTGCATGTTCCAGGATTGGACTGTGCAGATTAGAAAACATCAAGCCACTATCTCCTGAGTTAAGCATTTTGTTGTTTTAGGCAGGAAATGCAGCAACTACACCTTAGATTAACTATCCTGTAGGCAGCCACTCCCTGGGTCAAACCTCCTGTTGTAGCCTTGAAGAGCAGGAATAGGCTTGAATTCTCTGACCTTTGGTCAAGGTAGAGTGAATCCACCTCTATGGGCCATTTTAACATCCAAAACACTTAAGTAACCACACCCTAGGTCAGGACATCTTGTTTGTAGCCACTCTTTAAGTCAGACCTCTTGTCTATAACTTTGAAAGAGCAAGAGTAGGCTTAAACTCTCTGACCTCCTGTCAAGGTGGAGTGAACCCGTTCTGTGGGCCCCCATACAGAACCGCATGGCCAAAGCTGCCAAGTTCTGCCGCTTGCTGAGGCTGGAGCATGATATCCCTTGTTCAATTACATCTTCAACCACTTTCTGGTATTGATAGTTTCCTTCACTGCCTAAGCTCAACTGTCCTGAAACTGGATCTGTAGATCAGGCTGGCTTTTAACTCAGAGATCTTTCAATTATATCTTTACCAGTTTTCTGTTTTGGGTGATTTCCTTCACTGCCTAAACTTGACCTGGAACTTGCTCTGTAGATCAGGATGGCCTTAAACTCAGAAATCCACCAGATTCTGCCTTCGGTGTTGAGATTAAAGGTGTGTACTGTAATGGTAGAAATAAAATGGCACCATTCCCCAAGAGGTGGCAGCTGACCACGAGAGGCAGCAGGTCCCAAACTGGGAGCCATACAGTGGGTGAGAGACCTCGGTGGGTCAGCTGGTCCCACAAGGAGCTGTGGCAGGTGAGAGAAGAGACGAATAGACATGCCATGCAGAAAAAGTGGGTATTTATTTAGTGGGTTATGGAGGGGAAGGGAGAATTGGGAGAAGGGGGAAGAACAGAGAGAGGCAGAGAGAGAGAAACAGAAAGAGAAAGGAGAGGAGAAGATACTTCTTTGGGAGAGAGACAGAAAAGAGAGAGAGCTCAGGCTGGAAGGGGAAGGGAGATCAGCTTGCCTCAATGGATGGGGAAGGAGTGGGCAGGGCTTTACTCTTAAAGGGACAAGACAGACCATTACATGCACCACCACACCAGGCTTTAAGGTGGTTCCTTAGTTCTTTTTCACAAGTTGGAAACTTAACTGGGTGGGATTTTGCCCTGAGGTTACCACTTCCTTTATTATATTTCTTAATTTGTTTATCTCCTTGAACACAGGACTTAGTTCCATTCCACTTTCTGGTGCTCTTTTTCTCCTCAAATTGTATATTTTTTATTTTTCCTTACTCAGCCTACTCCCTTTTAGTATAAATCTTTATAAGCATGAACACTAGTAACCACGCAACAGAGTCTTTATTAAACTATTTGGAGATTTCCTTTGCCAATAAAATTAATCCAAATCTCTTAATTTTAACTCTAGGCAGACTCTTCAGACAAGGGCAAAAAGCAGCCTTATTCTTACCAAAATATCACAAGAACAATCTAAACATCATATATTAATATTCTTCTCTTCTGAAACCTCTTGAGCCAGGCTCCCATAGTTCACCAAATCACACTCAGCACCACTGTCTTCCATGGTCTTAAAAGGATGGCCCATTAAGCAGCACTTAAAGCATTCAACTGCTTTTCTAAACCATAGTCCAGAGGTCCATATTCCTCCAAACTAAAGCGTGGTCAGGCCTATCACAGCAATACCCCAGTCCCTGGTATCAACTTCTGTCTTCCTTAGGGTTTCTATTGCTGTGAAGAGACACCATGACCACCAACAACTCTTAAAAAGGAAAATTTTAATTGAATGGCTTACAGTTCCAGAGATTTTGTCCATTATCATAATGATGGGACATACACAGGCAGGCATGAGAGTCCTATATCTTGATCTTCAGGCAACAGGAAATAAACTGAACTAAGTGTAGCTTGAGCATAAGAGACTTGCTCAAGCCCTCCCCCACAGTGACACTCCGACAAGGCCACACCACTTTGACAAGGCCACATCTCCTAATAGTGTCATTCCCTATGCGGGCCAATGACATACAAACTACTACAAGCCCTGTATACTAACCCTTTTACAAAAGGCAGCTATAGCTTGACTTAAAGAGTTAAGAAAAAAAAATGGACAGACAGCGTAAACAAGAACTCAAAGACTAACCAGATCATTCAGAATCCCAGGTTATTTCTCATTTTTCCTGTTGAAAACCAGCTGTGAAAATATAAAATTCCTTTAGTATTCTCAATTTTGGGGGGGCAGTTTTCTGGCTTAAAACTTTTAAGGAGAAGAAATTCAAAGCAATAGCCCTAGTCTTTTTGAAAGCTAGACTCATGGTCAGGTCTGAGTAGGGCACACTGTTCTGCTGCCTGCCCTTGGCACTAGTGGCCAAGAACGTTTAAGTTCATTTCCACTCTATAAAACCCAGAGGTATATTCTGGTATGGAGCCAATTGGTACATTTCTAGTTTGACAATAAAATGATGTGAGGCAGAAGAAATAAAAATTCCTCCTGATTAGAAAAAATAAGCAATGTGTGTGTGTGTGTGTGTGTGTGATCAATACTAATAATATGGATTTCATGTTGCAACCCTGAAAAATCAATGTCTGAATACTGATGCAGAACAATGCCATTAGTGGGACACTGAGGGTGAGAGATCACACACACACACACACACACACACACACACACTGTTTTAAAAGGGTGGAAAGGGGGTTAGAAGGAAGAAGGGAAGAGGATCCCACTTTCACTTTTCTTCCTTCCAAACAAAACAAAGCGCTGTTAACAACCCCTTGGGTGAGTGAAAAATCAAGTCTAACTCCGCATGCGCATGCATTAAGTAACCTGCGCATCGCATCCAGGAATCTCTACATGGGGCCTGGTGCTTCTCATGCCCACCAAGACCTTCAGCGAACTGACCCCTCCCAATCCAAAGATGAGCCCCTGCCCTGACTTGCTTTCTCTACACACAGAACTAGGGTGGAGAGGACCTGTGTGACTTTACCTCTCCATAACCCCTAATCCCACAGCGCTCCAGAGCCACATCTGGGATGCAGCTGAGCTCATGATTGGAAGGGTTTGTCACACCCTTCCTCTGGGGATTGCAGGAAGGGAAGGAAAGAAATCACTAAAGCGGCAACCCCCTCTTATGACTTGAAGAGCAAGTAGAGAGTAGCAGAATCCCTGAGGCGGCAAACTTTAGGATGGAGGGACCCATTTTAACACTTCTATGGAGTAGTCCTGCTAGGAGGTGGGCCTGCTGAGAGCAGGGTCTTTCCTATGGTTCAAAGCTGCCTAGCACAATGCCTGGCAGAAGTGGAGATTTAAAGCTCTTGCATGGATGAGTGAGCAGAGACTTGACAGTATTCCACATGTGGCAGACACCTCGCTTTCTTTCACCTCTGCTCCCTTTTCTTAGTCAAGGCCTCCTGCTTATGACCCAGTCTCTGTTTCCTAACCCTGGGAAGATGGAGACCCTGAAAAGTTCTCTGTGCTCGCAGGTCTGTTCAGGCTGCACTTTCTCCAAGGAGTCTTCATCTCCTCGGGCCGTTAACAACAAAACTTGTTTATTTGCCATGTTAGAATACAGAAGCCCATGAATAAGGTGCTTACAAAATTGGGTCCTGGCAAAACCACCCTCCTTACCCCACAGACTGGAGGATGTCTTGGCACTAGGCTGTGTGCGTCACTCACTAGGCAAAGGGGGAGCTTGTCTCTGATGTTCTCCATCTCTAGGGACACCAGCCTCTCACATTATGACTGCATTTAACTTCAGTTACCTGATCAAGGCCCTGCATCCAAATACAGTCACCTTGGGGGTGACAAGTTCACCCCATAAAGCTAGAGAATGAGTTCAGCCTAGAATACGAGCAAGAGAAGCTGTCCCTGAGTCCCTTCATGGATGTCCTCCTATTGTCCGCCTCTCTAGAGCAGGAGAATCTGAAAATCATAGGCATGCTTGTCCACAGCTGGGGGTCCACCTGCCATGCCATATTTCACCAAATGGCTACCTGCAGCCCCAGAATTCTAGCGGATATGGCATCTCTTCCTCAGAGAGTGGTCAAGAGATCAAGAGATAACTGTTTCTTTCTTTTCTTTCTGTTTTTTTTGTTGTTGTTGTTGTTCGTTTGTTTATTTTTGTTTTTGTTTTCGAGACAGGATTTCTCGGTATAGCTTCGGAGCCTGTTCAGAAACTTGCTCGGTAGACCAGGCTGGCCTTGAACTCACATAGTTCACCTACCTCTGCCTCCCAAGTACTGGGATCAAAGGCGTGTGCCACTACCACCCAGCCTTGAAGATAGCCGTTTCTGAGGACCACGGGACTCAAAATACCAGCTGGTTCATGTGCACGTGTATCCTGCAAGGCCCCTTGTGGTGTGAGAAGGCACCCACGTGGGGAAAAATAAAAGCAGTTCATTATCCAGTAATTCAGAGCAAGAATGGAGTCAGCTGTCTATATAAGTGTCATGAATGTGCTACATACTTACTACATACGTGTAGCTTTTAGACCTACAGGCATGTTATGTGCATCTTGTGTTCTCATCTCCTGGGCAGGCCATAGATGGAGGGACCTTACACTCCCGTTTCTTCCAGGCATTTCTTATTTACGCCAGCCAGCCCAGTGTATTATTTATTATTTCATCATGTTTTCAATGTGTCCTGATGTGAAACAAAGTCTATACTTCCCTTGGCTGTGAAATGCAAAGACTCACCCACAAGTTGTGGGGCTAGACCATCGGCGTGAGTCTGCCACAGCGGGGCCGTTGTTCATCTGTCCCTCAACAGGCTGCAGCAGGAGTAAGGTGCTTAGGAACACTTCCTCCCCGAGAAGCTTGCTGATTATGTATAGGGCACAAGAGGCATGCTCTCTGGTCTCTGGAGAAGAATACAGGAAGGTGCACAGATGTAGCAGAGTCTTTAATTAATCAAGGCCAAGGGCACGGTAGGGGTGCAGGAAGAAATATGACTCTGTTCGCAGAACTCTCCAGTCTGTAGTCTCTTGGCTGGAGCATAGGAAATGCTGACAAACCAGCTCAGCAAAATAAAATGAAAATTCTCGCAAATGTCTCTACAAAACAATAAACAAAAAGAGCCCATGAAACTCCTCTAGTGCTTCCCAAGGCCACAGGTTAAAGACTGAGAAACGGCTTGATGTATTTTCTGAATTCCAAGTCCTGTTTCCATGTAACACTCTTGTCCCTTTGCTTCCGGGGACAGAGACCATCTGGACTAGCTGCTCTGACCTTTGACTGCTTGGGTCAGCTCTCACCTTGCACTTTTCCTCTTGGTTCCTCAACTCCCTTCTCCATACGCTGAGACCTGTGTATCCTGACCTCACGAAGTCTCCGAAGCTCTGTCACCATTCTTGGTAGCCTCTCGCTCCGTGTTGATCTCTGCTTGCAGGAAACAACCACTGTCAAATTGCAGAGGATGGCTCAGAACTCTGAGTCTTTAGAGAGGCCCAGAATCATTCCCCTATTCTTGTAATGTCATTGAGTTGGTCTTATTGTAATCTTAATATTGCTAGTATTTAATTCTTGAAAGCAAACAATATATTCATGCAGAACAGCACTTAGAATGTACTCAGTTCCTTCACAACTCTCCGAGATGTTTGGTCCTCCCCTTGATGGTTTCCCTTTAAAAATCACAAAATGGGATATAAAAAAAATATTGCCAGGCGCTGAAAAAAACTTTAGTGTTGTTGAGAACTTCATCCATGAACACTGCATCTATATCAGTCCTGTCATTCCGTCTCCTGAAACGCGTATGAATTCCACCCTTCCCCTCCCAAATTCATCATCTCTCCTTATTGTTACATGTATTAATATATATATATACATACACACACACATGTACATACGTTTAGCACTGCTCATGTGTACAGGGCTGACCATTTGAGATTAGACAAGAAAGAGCCCTGTTCCTGGAGAAAACCTCTTCTGTCTCTCTTCTTCTTCTTCTTCTTCTTCTTCTTCTTCTTCTTCTTCTTCTTCTTCTTCTTCTTCTTATTCTTATTCTTATTCTTATTCTTATTCTTATTCTTATTCTTATTCTCTCTCTCTCTCTCTCTCTCTCTCTCATACGTTTAGCACTGCTCATGTGTACAGGGCTGACCATTTGAGATTAGACAAGAAAGAGCCCTGTTCCTGGAGAAAACCTCTTCTGTCTCTCTTCTTCTTCTTCTTCTTCTTCTTCTTCTTCTTCTTCTTCTTCTTCTTCTTCTTCTTCTTCTTCTTCTTCTTCTCTCTCTCTCTCTCTCTCTCTCTCTCTCTCTCTCTCTCTCTCTCTCTCTCTCTCTCTCTCTTGTCTCTCTCTCAGCACCCATACCTCTTAATCTAGGAGTGGAACCATGTGGCATTTTACCTGTCCTCAGTGGTATATCGACCGATTTTGTCATTATGTTGGTCTTGTTTAGGCACCATACTGTTGAGATTTCATGGGTACATTTTCCCTGCTAATAAAGAGTATTGTCTAAACAGCAAGTAAATGTATTAAAATGTATTTTATATTATATATTCATATTTTTATTTTATGTCTTTTACATAAATGTATGTCTGTGCACCACACTCATGCATGGTGCCTGAGAGCTAGAACAAGCCATAGGGTCTCCCGGAACTGAAGTTACAGAGGGTTGTAAGCCACCCTAAGCGTGCTAGGAACCAAACCCCGGTTCTCTGCAAGAGCAATCTCTACAGCCTAAGGCACTTTAAAAGAAATAAACTTCTCTTTAGGATTATTTCAGACTGGTAGAAAAGTTGCAATCATAGCATAAAGAGTTCCCATGCTCTCCTTCCCTCGGCCTCCTTTACTAACATATTACTAAGGTGTGTTTGTAACAATTAATGAAACAATATTGATACATTATTGTGAATGAAACTCATTCAGAATTGCTTAAATTTCTTTTCTGCTGTAGAATACTATCTAGACTAACATGTTGAATTTCACCATTGTGTCCTCTAATGTTTCCGTTGGCTAGAATTTCTCACCTTCCAGTATTTCTTGATGCTCTTGACAGCTTGAAGAGGCTTGATCAGGTGTGAAATTACTCTCATCTTTTAAAAGTGATTTCTCAGATGATTTTCCTCACAGTTCAGATTAAAGTTCAAGGTTTTCTAGCCAAAGTGATGAAAGACCCGTACCATGAAAAATTTTAAGACAATGAAGAAAAAAACTAAGAAACAATCTGGAGATATAAAGAACATCCATGCTCAGAGGTTGGCAGAATGAAACCATGAAAATAAGCAAAAGCACTCTAAAATTCAAAACAATCCCAGTCAAAATCTAATGATATTCTTTACATAACTAGAAAAAAAACCCTAAAATTCATTGAAAAACACAAAAGACTTGAATACCCAAAGAAATTCTAGGAAAAACTAGTTAATAGTAGAGGCCTCACAATATTGGAACTCAAACTATACAACAGCACCATAGTGGGAAAACAGATATGCAGACCAAATTAAGGATAATGGAGAAGTTCTAGGTATAAACCCACTCAGCTACGGCTGCCTAATTTTTGTCAAAAATATACATTGGAGGAAAGATAGCCCCTTTAATCCCTGGTGCGTAGAAAAGATATCCACATATTAAATGATGAAATTAATATCAATATCTCACATCTTGACCACAATAAAAGCAACTCAAAATTGGTCAAATACTTTAATACAGGATCTGAAATACTGACAATACAGGGGAAATACTTAAGATACTGGTATAGGTAAGAACTTTCTGAAATGAACTTCAACAACAGGAAATAACCCCAAGAATTAGCAAATGAGATTCTGTGAAGTTCAAAGGCTTCTTCTCAGCCAAGGAAACAACCATCAGAGCAAAGAGGCAACCCACAGCATGGGAGAAAACCTTTGTTAACTGTGCTTCAGACAGAGCCTGGCATCAAGAATATACAGAGAACTTCAACAATTAAATTTAAAAAAAATAAAACAAATATTCTAATCAGCAGATGTGCTAATGAACTAAATAGATAGTTCCCGAAAAAGAAAGACAAATGGCCAAGAACTAATTTTTTTTTAATGTTCAATGTCCTTAGTCACTAAAAAAAATGAAAACTGAAACTTCTTTGAGAGCCCATCTCATCTCAGTCAGAATGACTGCCGTTGGGGAAGAAAGGGCAACAAATGCTGAGGAAAAGATGGGGAAAGTGACCTCTATTCACGGGCAGCCCCCAGAGGACTCTGTACCATGCCACAGAGATGCTTGCATGTCTATGTTAATTGCTGCTCCAATCACGATACCAAGGAGGTTGAATCAGTCTAGATGTTCATCAGCAGGTGGCTGGTTAATAAAAATATGGTACACATGCACAATGGGATGTCATTGCACTGGGGGGAAAAAAGGATTATTCAAAAGAAAATGGATGAATCTGAAAATCATATTAAGCAAGATAGTCCAGACTCAGAAAGACAAGTGCTGCATATTTTCTGTCGTATGTGGACCCTAGCTTTTAATGTTTCATGTGTGTACACATATTTTCAAATGTGTGTATGTACTTGCAATTTTTTGCATGTTTGTATATCTAGGAGGTGTTCATGGGTGTGCATGCATTTATGTGTATACGTATGCGTGTTTGCACAGATCATAAATTTTAAAAGGGAATACATGGGAAAGAGAAAGGGGGTTTAATTGGGAAGAGACAAGAGAGGGATTAGCTGTGATAGGAAGGCAAAAACAGGGCTATTGGGAAAGGGAGGGCACCAGAAGGAGAGGGCAGGGGATGGGAGAGGATCTGCAAGAAAATGTGTATGAAAATGTCATAATGAAATCTACTTTTTATGCTGGCTTTTTAAACTAGCTTTAAAAATAGGAGGAAAAAGACTGTTTCTTGGTTTAGCACGTACTACCAGAGATAAGATGCCGTTTTTCACAACTGTAAAAATGGCTGACAGACTCTAGATAAGCTTTTGCCTATCTGTGAATTTACTCCTTATTTCTCTCTGCATATGGAACCCTTTGAAAGTCACCAGGTACAGTCATACACCGCATTATTAAGTGGTTTGGTTTTATGTAGTCGTTAAAGTTGGGAAATTGAAATTATCTAATGTTTGGAAGGTCCCAGAGGTGTTAAGAGACATCTCCCCTCCCCGCCAACTGTCACTCTCTCTGACTGGCAGGGAAGGACACTGCTCTGCATTCTGGAGGGGGTTACAGGACCTCTCCACCCACAGCCTTCCTGTGGCTCTATTCAGTGAGCTCACTTTCCTTCAGTGGCTGCCCAGGTCAGGTCCCATCCCTCCATCCTAACGGTAGGATGTTGGGACTGTACAGCACTATAGATGTCATTTGCTGCAAAGTTCTCACTTGAAGTGGGAGGTGTGAGACATCCAAGGTCACACAGCTGGTGAGGGCCAATACCTGTGTCAAAGTCCATGTCGTTTTTCAGTCTGGGCACTCACACTCACCTGCCTTCAGTGAAAACCTCTAAATTTCACTGAAACAGAGCTTGAGCTAATCTCAAAGAGTGAGTCTAACTGGGGTCAAGTTTTCCTACCTTGAAAGAGGACATTAACCCAACAGGAGAGATCTCTGCTCTGTAACTGGGAACCATCGCGGGAGCTGCTGTCCTGTTAATAAATATCAGAGTTGTATCAGCCTGCCATGCACAGTAAGGCAGCCTAGCAACATTAATTACTTAAAGAACACCTGAACATTTTACTAATTGCAAAAGCAACAGCAGCGTCTGCTCTTGGGAGCTTTCATGCAGCAGACAGGGCGGCTCTCTGAGAGACTTGAATCTTACCTTCGGCTCCTGGGTGACCACAGACCACATGCAGCTCCTCTCATCATGTTTAGTCACACTTGTCTTCCCCTTTTCTACTTTCTCCTTCCTGCCTCTTTCTCCAGCAGCTTTTGTGGGATCCAAACAAAATCCCCGCCCTCCCCAAGCCTCTGTGCCACCTTTATTTGTAGACTGAAGTGGCCATACCAAAAAAGCACACCAGAAAATCACGAGCTCCTCTTTCAGTCTAGAGAGTCTTTGTTATTTCTCTGGTATCAAGCCAACTCTGGTCGGAGTGGGCTGAGAGCCTGATAACCTTTTGCTGGAAGATAGATTTAAGTTTGTGCGCTTTTTGACAAAAATGTAGTAGGTTCCGGCACCAGCTTGTTTCTCATCAATGTGGTACAAACTGGAGTCATCTGAATCTTAACCGAGAAGAAGCCTCCATCAGATTGGGCTGTAGGCCAGACTGTGGGACATTTTCTTGACTACTGATTGATGTGAGAGGGCCCAGCCCATCTGGACTGGTGGTCCTAGAATTTATAAGAAAGGTAGCTGAATGTGAGTCTTTGGAGCAGGCCAGTGAGTAGCATCCACACATGGACTCTATTTCAATTCCTGCCTCCAGATTCCTGCCTTGAGTTACTGTCCTCATTTCCCTTCCCAATGGACTGTCAGCTATAAAATGAAATAAACCTTTTCCTCCCTAAGTTACTTTTGGTCATGGTATTTCATCACAGCAATAGAAAGCAACGTAGGACAGTTCCCTAGCTGGTTTAGTTCAGGCTGCTGCTAAATCCTTAGAAGGGTCCAACTTCTCAAACGAAGACCAACATTTTCTGTAAGAGTAATGTAAAAGGGTGAAGCAGTCAGGGGCCTCAGATCACAGCACAGCCACACCACACCAGCTATTTAAGTGCAGGTAAATTTGTTGTCAAAACGCTAAGGTCTATTTTTCATTGCAGTGTAGTCGCTGTCCCAAGGATTCTGTGACAGCCTATTAGGAACTTTTCTTATTCACCTCATTTGTGAGAGAGAGAAAGAGAGAGAGAGAGAGAGAGAGAGAGAGAGAGAGAATCTCTTTGCTTCTTTATTCAAAACTTAGCTCACCCAGTGGAAGCTCGAAAGCAAGGGAATGAGCTAATATGTCACACCAAGATGTGAC
Source organism: Chionomys nivalis (assembly GCF_950005125.1). Lineage (NCBI taxonomy): Eukaryota > Metazoa > Chordata > Mammalia > Rodentia > Cricetidae > Chionomys > Chionomys nivalis. Next base: position 122,961,134 of record NC_080087.1, on the reverse strand, counting down.
TTTTACACTTCCCATTTGCAGAGAGGTGTGTGTTTTAAGAATATTCTCAGCTTTTGTTTGAAGGAAAGGGCTGGCATAGTGTCATCCACAGGCCAAACTCACCATCCCTCTGCTTATTCTCAGCTCCAAGCAAAGGATGGTGTTTAAGTCTTTGAATGCTGAAAGATCGCATGCAACATGTATGGGATGGACACTATATATAAAGACTAAATTATCTCTCATACAGCCTTTTATTGAAGAAGTTTTATGGACCCTAACTTGAAGTTAAGATGGTAAAACGTCAGAGCATTGCCAATAGGTTAAGGATACTAATTATGGAATAAGTGCTCTCAGTTGGCTAAGGAAGAAATACTAAGTCAGAAGGAAGAATATATTAAACCCAGTGTAACAGCTAACTTTGTCAACTTGGTGCACCCAGGGAAAGAATTTTAATGAATTTTGAATTGTCAATGTTGAGTTGGCCTGTGGGCATGCCTGTGAGAAATTATCTTCAGTTAATTAATGGAGGAAGAGTCAGCCCACTGCAGGTGGCATCATTCCCTAGGCAGGATTCCTGAATAGGAAAATTGAACTTACCACAAGCAAGCAAGCAAGAGTGTGTGGGTATTATTCATTTCTCTCTGCTCCCAATTGTAGCTATGACATGACTTGCTATTTCACATTCCTTGCCATCTTGTCTTCTCTGTTATGAGATTGCAAATGTTAACTGAACTAAAATAAACCCTTTCTCCTCTAAGTTGTCTTTTCTTAGGATATTTTATCACAGCAGCAGAAATGAAACTGGGAGAGCTAGGGTAGAATGTTGAAACCACTAAAACAAAGAGAGTAGTTGGTGGCCAGCGACCCGAATTCAAAGCTGAAGAAACATAAGGAGTCAATAGTTGGTTAGGGCAGGAGAGTTGACGACCCTGGAAGAGCTGTCAAATGGCCCTCTGGGGGTGTCATTTTCTTCAGAAGCCCATGAGAAACAAAAGCAGATGCAGAGCTCCCCAAGGATGTAACTTGGACTGCTTTGACTCTCACGTGCTTGTGGAAAAAAGACTGGAAAGTCTGGCTGACATCTTCAAATCAAAAGATCATTTTCATTGGATATTAAATACCAGGAAAATGGGAAAGAAATCTGGCATGGAACTGAGATAAAGAACATAGGTTACAGTAACATTAGGAGCAAGAAGGTTGAATGGTAGAGGTGAGTTGCTAGGAGGCTGCAGTTTCCCTAGAACCACCCACAGGAAAGTGTTATACCCGCAGCAGGATCTTTTTGGCATCTGGGGCTCCATCATGGCCCTTTTCCCTCATGGAACCCTGAGACAGAGTGCTGGGAGACCAGCTCCTGCCAAGTGTCATTGCCTAGCATTTCCACTACGTGCTCACACACATCTTTGTTTCGGAGGAAGGACAGGAGGGTGGGGTGTTCTAGTCTGGGGCACAGTGGGTGGTAAGAGTTTCCAAGAAGGCAGAGACAGGCTGATTGGCTCAGTCACTTAGAGCATGCTATTAACAAGGCCAGGTCACAGCCAGTTCCCTACCACACCCAACCAACAGTCTCCTTTCTGGGGTCATGAGTTGCAGTACTCATAAGAAAATGGGGGTTAGAGGTCTCTTGACATTATACTGTACATCATTGTTTACTTATTTTGGGTACGAACACATAGAGATTCTGCATCCATTAGTTTGGGCTTATAACAAACCACTTCAAAAACTGGGGGCATAAATATCAACCATTCATTTAACTCTTGACTGAGAAGTTCTGATGTTGGCCCATGTCTACAGATAGCTCAGCTCATCTTTACCGACTTACCATAAGCAACTTTATTTGGCTGGTGGGTCAGTAGATGGTTAGAGGATCTAAGATAGTCCCACTTCACTGTCTGTTTATCACTGAGCTGGCAGTCAAGGCACTGGGGAACACAGGATGAGTTCTAGATTGGCCCCTAGATTGACCTCTTAATGTTGTCAGAATAAAGCTGAGGAAAAGGCCCAACTACTAAAGTGATTGGCACACAAGCATGAAGACCAATGTTGAAATACCCAGCAAGTATTTAAAAAGTAAATGAAGTGGCACATGCTTGTAGTCCTAGCACTGGGGAGCAGACAGAAGTGATCTGTCAGGGAGCTGCATGTTTAGTGAGAGACCTTGCTTCAAACAACGTGGTGAAAAGCAAATGCATCTAACAATGACCTCTGTGTGTGCTTGGGACACACACACACACACACCCCTTTAAAAAGCTATCAAAATTCTGGGTTTGATTTATTCCAGAAGCAAAAGGACTGAGACAACATCATGCATTTTAAATGAATGGTCGATATTTTAATATAAAAACAATACTGGGTGTTTGGATGCTATTATTTCATTTTGTCCTATCGGGTAGTCAAGAGGACTGTGCTTCAGAAGCAGAGCCAATACTCAGATTCCGTATTTAAATCACATCACACATAATCATGACTCACACTCACAAGCTTTGAGGGTTTCATGCTTTTATATATATATATATGAGAGTGAGAGAGAGAGAGGGAGAGACGGAGTAGGCAGAGTCAAAGAGACGCCATGTAGCTGCCGAAGGAGACAGATGCCAGAACCTTACTTACCCTGTAGGCCACAGCCTCATGGCGATACACAGAATAATAGAAATAGGTTAAATTTAAGATATAAGATATAAGTATCCTGAGCTAATAGACCAAGCAGTGTTGTAATTAATATAGGTTCTGTGTGATTATTTGGGTCTGGGCAGTCAGGAACGAACAAGCAGTCTCCGTTTACAGGATTTAGACTTTCAGTACCTGTACATGGTGTCCTTCCTCCATAGTCTTCCTGAAGATCAGCCACACCTCCTTCCTTCCGTTTCCACTTTCCTCTATGGGTAAGGGGCTTGCATTTCATGTTTCCTAAGACCCTTCCTGTCCTAGAAATGTATGATGCCTCACCCTACTGTTCCTGAGAAGAGATCATTTTAGTTAAAACCAATGTCAATCCCTCATTCTCAAAACAAAGCCCTCCCTTTGCCACTACCTCCTACTCCGTGAGAGGACTGTGAGATGCTACTCAGCTGTAGACTGGAAGTGGAGGATCTAGGGAAACAAAAAGCATTCTATTCAGGACCGGAACGCAGACTCAAATCCTGCGAGTCTGGCTCTCAACCCTCCATGCTCTATAAATTTCATCATTTACGCATTGACTTTCCCCAGCAGGAAAGGGACCAGCTAAAGTAGCATGTAATATCCTTCCTATTCCCATGCAGCTGTCTGAGGCTTCTCTTTCCTCTGGTCAAATTTGATTTGTATTTCTTCCCGGTTAATACCCCCAGAGTGCTCCAGCTTTCTTTCTGCCTGACTGTAACATAAATAAGAGTGTGTGACCTTGCAAGAGTAAGCAGACTCTCAGAGTCAGCAGGGACTCAATGCTCAGACAGGACAAGGCCTTTTGTCCCCCCACTTCCTAACCTTATTCTTGCCATCTCACAAATCCTTATGAAGGTCTCCAGGGCGGGGGGCAGAAGAGGGCAATCTCCTTCACACCCAATCCTGATGGCTCCAGATGCCCAGCCTTTCACAAAAGGGCTCTGCAGCTGTTTCTAGTTAGGTGTCTGTTTATGTTGTTGGCTGACCTGCTTATGTACTGTGCGTGTGCTTTGTCCCCTCATTTCTCCAGCTGCCCTGGGCCCCATCAAACACAACTCGAGTCATTCAGAACCCCAAGCATAGATATCACAAAGGAGCACAATGTTCAAATCCAGTAAGCATTTACCAGGGATTTGTTTCATCGAGCGTGCTCTCCGTTGTTCATAGAAAGGAGAGGAGACAGACTTCGACAGAGCTGAATTATCTTATGAATGTCTCCAGATTATGAGTCAATCCCCTCTTTTTGTCATGCAGTGAAAATAGACTGTAACATAGAAACAGGTATTTTTCCTGTCCTCTTGAGGACTAATTTAAGATTTATCTTTGACTACTACTTTATTCTCTCTCTCTCTCGCTCTCTCTCTCTCTCTCTCTCTGTGTGTGTGTGTGTGTGTGTGTGTGTGTGCAGAAGTGTGTGCAAAGATGAGTGCACACTGTGCATGTTCATGTGGAAACCAGAGGACAACCTCAGGTATTGGTCTTGTTTCTTGAGACTGGATCTTTCCCTGGGACCTGGATCCCATTGATTTGGCAAGGTTGGCTGAGCAGGGGCCCCATGGATCTATGCACCTCTGCCTCCCCAGCACTGGAGTTACAAGGGTATGCTACTACTATAGCCAGTTTTGATGTGGGTTCTGGGGGACTGAACTCAAGATTGTGCACTTGCACAATAGGTGTGTTATTGACTGAGCCATCTCCCCAACTACTTCATGTATTTTGTTTCCCCTTCTTTCTATAAATAGGACACAGCTCAAAAGTCCACAGGTGAGACAGAATGTGTCCACTCCCTCTGAACACGCCAGTGTCTCTCCCAGCCAAAGACTAAGTTCTAAAGGGGCTCTTTAACTTGCCTTCGATGTCAAAGGTCAGCATGAACGTGGGGTGAAATCACCAGTGTTCATGGCAGGGGAGGGACCCTACACCCACACCCAATGCATCATCATAAATGGTAGGCTTTGACACAGCCCCATTAGTGAGACGTGTCACTGCCTAGATTTATAATTAGCGCTGCAAAAATTCAAATGTTTCGCTTCTCAAAGGTCAGTCAGCAGCTTCACTGGCATCTATAAACCAGTTTGAAAAACCTCACTGTCTAGACACACGCTCTCCATTCTGCCAAATGGCAACTTTCTAATTTTATCATCCCTTCTTCGCTTATTAGTTGACTTTTGAACATAAAGATGGGCTTTTCCTCATCCCCATTTAGTTGTCAGTGGGCTCAGCTTTCAGTCAATAGGCTACAATATTTAAAAATAATTTATTCTCTTAGCCGGTCATCTCAGAGCTGACCAAGGGAAGCTTCCACAGAGCTGAAACCCATGTTCCTTTCCCCATCTTTCTTTGGGTATCTTGTTACTTTCTAAAATGAAAAAACACTCCAAGTTTGACTTTTACTTCTTCTCTTCTGGCCTTGGGATATGCCATTTCTTTAAATAATTTAAATCTGTCTTGATAGAAAATGTGTTTCAGAGCCAAGACTGGATCCTTGATGCATTCATCGCTGCAATGATTCATTAGAGGTAGGCCTAGTAAAAATGACAGAGCTAGATATAAACGCACACATACACACCTGGACGTGGGCATATGACTCTATATTTGTAACCAGGCACATCAGCTCAAGTCTTTCCGGAGGTCTGTGTTCACAGTACCATGAGCTCAGTCTGAGAACCCCAGTGCTAACTTGATACCTTTGGATTTCTTGTGTCCTTTGTCTTTACCAAGTGTACAATGACCTTTAAAAATGAAAACATCATCTTTAGCATAGGTACTGGCTTTCGCTCCATGGTAAAATTCACAGAGAGTAGTCTCATCCCATCCACACCTCCATGGAAAGCAAGTCTCATTCTAAGAGCTCGCTAAATGGTTAAGAGTTTCAGTTATTGGCTGAAGACCACATAGTCAACAAACACTGAGTTAGAGCTTCCTGTGGCATCAGGCTTGAGCACAAGCTTTGCTTCCCTCTTGGATCGCTTTGAGGCATTTCCCTGAAACCTTGTCTAAGTCATCTGCAGGCTCATTCCTGGGGATTTGGTACTGACACAGGAGACAGAGTCCACCTCTAATGACATTCCAAGTAAACACTCAGGGAACCTTTCCTCATTTCCCTGAAGTTAATCCAAGAAACCAACCATATAAATATCTCCATTCCCATAAACACAATTACCTGCTTATTGTAAGAGTGTTATCTGCCAGGGCTCTCCACGTTCCTATGGCTTCTCTACCCCCATGTTTAGGCACTAATATCGTTCTTCTCTTCTAGTAAACCCTCATCCATCTTCCTTACAAGGGCTCTCCAATAACTGTTTCTCAACATGCAGAGCCTGAAAAAGTGCCATGGCCACAGAAGTTTATTTCAGATCTATCAACTTCTCACATTCTCCATCCTCCATATTTAAAAATATTTATCTAATTAAATTTATAAGTGAGAAATTGAGCAATGTAACAGAATTAAGGAAAGGAATGAAGAGGAAAAATGGGCCATTCATTCAACTTTTCTCAGCTGCTTCTCCCGATCTGGGAGACTTGACTGAGCTCTGATGGAATGCCATGCAATAAAACTTCCATAGGATGCCAAATTTAGGTCCAGTATGAAAAGAAAACAAAGTCCCTCCTACAAGACAAACTATTCAGTTTGGAAACGGGAGGGACTTTTATTTTTTTCTTAAAGCCCTGCATTAACCCTTGCCAATGAGAATTTCCACATGACAAGAATCAGCCCACCTCTAGGAAAGCTGCTTAATGGGCAGAGCAGAAAAGTTTCAGAGGCCTTCATTTCCCTGAATAGGGACCTGTTTTCTCCTGGAGCCTCTGCTCTCTCCTTTTGGACAGAATCCACATCACCATATCCTGTCTACGCGTCTATATGAAGTGGAGCAAGGAGTTCAAGGCCAGGTGCTAGAGATCTTACATAACAAGCCCTATTCTTTGCTCTTTAAAATCCATCCTTCTCAAAGTTGGCTCACAAAAATGTCCAACTCGTTGCACTGGGTTAGCCCAATGGACTAACCTACCTAGGAATCTGGGTAGATGCTTTCTCAATGCGTGGAAGTTGTAAGCCGTAATGAGTGGAAGAGTGCGATCAGCCTTCCCAGATTGAATTGAGTGCTGTGTTGCTCAGATCTGGTCCAGTTGATTTTGATCACTGTGTCACTATGACACGATGATAACCTTTTAGAAGGCATGATAGGCATGGTGATGGAAGCAGCTCATTCAGCAGCGCTGGGAGCTCACAGCATGGCTTGTTCACATCTTATAGAACCAGGAACCAGAGTGCTTAGCTGGAACCTTCCAGGCACACCCCCAGCAATCTAGTCCTGCTAGCAAGGAAGGCCACAGTACTAAAAGTTCCCCAACCTCCCTCAATAACTGGTCCCCAAACTGGGAATGAGAAGTTCAGTATATGAGCCTCATTTTACATTGAAATAACAATAGCAATAGCCTGTGTCTATGATTTTGTTCTAGTCTCAATATAAAGATGATAATCATGGGTCCCAGGAAAGTAGGACAGACCTGGGCACCTTGGGGAACTGGTCACACTGTGTTGCTAACCAGGTAGGTACAGGTATCTGTGCCCTGAGCTGCTGTTCTGGCTGCAATTCCAGCCCTTTGCCCTGCTTCTTCACATCACTATCCCAGAGATGCTGCTAGGCCTATGAACAAATCCTGTTCAATCTCCTCTAAGCACAGAAGGAGCCCAGATGCTCCATTCAAAACAAAGACAACCCAGGGGTTTGGTGCCAGGCGCTCAGGTGACCCTCCAAGCGTTCAAGCAATCTACAAAGTGATGGTGACCTTGAGATGACAAAAACATGGGTCCGTCTCCCATCCCTATGCACTGAACAACAGCAACAAAATACCTTCTGTGCTTCAGGTCACTGCTCAAATGCCAATGTGTGACCCTATTTACGTCAAAATAACTGCATCGTTTTGTTCACAGGACACACCTGCTTATTTGGGTCTGGGCAAGTTCCAGCTTGAGCAGCACCATGGTCTTTGTTTCCAGTACTCCTTCCTCATGATTTAACTGAGGGGGTGAGTTTGTGAGTCCCTGTGGCCCCTTCCTTCGAATGAGCTCCTTCTCAGCAGCCTCATTCTTCTGCCCTGTGGTTTGGGAGCAGTCTAGACCCTGGGCATAGGCTGGTGCAAGGCTAATGCCTTTATTCCTTCCCACATCCATGGCTACATGGATTGAAGGAAAGGCAGACCAACCAAAGCCACTCGCCTAGAACTCCTACACTCAGAAGCAATCTGTGTATCTCAGAGCATGAATGATGGATTGGTGAGAAGCCCTCCGTTGTAGAATCAGTACTGAAAACACTTCAACCAGTCAAAACATCTTGATGGATAGGACAGTGTATAGAACATAATGATCACTGTAGTCGGCGTGGCCTACTATAGCCACAGAGTGGGTGACTTCAACACTAATATTAATTTCTCACAGTTCTGGAGGACAGAAATAAAAAAAAAATCAAGTTGTCAGTAGATAATGTTTGGGAACAATTCACTTCTTGTTTCTCAAGTGTCTTTGTTAGGTCATTTTGTGTGGCAAATGTCTTCAAATGATGTTTCCTTCTTTTAAGAGAGTGAATCCTACCATCAGAACCATGTCTTCATGACATAAGGCCCCAAGTACCAAGGCAGGAAGGATGAGCTCAGTGTATGAATTGGGAGAACAATGTAACAAACATTCATTCCATTCGGGTTCTGGGACCATGTGGGAGAGTGAGCCTTTATTCGACTGCAAGATAATTTATAAAGCATCTCTTCTGCGATGTCTGTCAGGTTCTGTCTTCTGATTCATCTTTTGCCTACCCAATCAGTATAAACTGAACTGGCTGAAACACTTTGTGATAGGAGAATGCCTGGGATCACTAACAATTGTCACGTGCTTCCTCAGGAATCCCCTAAATGATGCCAGCTTGACCACTGCCAATCTCATGATGACCAATACTAGCTAGAATCACTAAGAAGAGATAACACCTGACATTATCAATACTCCACAGTATTCCCGAAGCAATGAGTAATTAACTGAATTGCATTTGGAAGCTTGGGATACTAACACACTTATAGAGGAGAGCATGTCACCTCAAGTGTCCCGTGCCTTGTTTCAGGCCACAAACCAAGGGAACCATGAGGGATTTTATTCAGAAAGTAAAAAATGCTCTGCCCAAAAGATCTCTCCATGTTAGGAGCAAGGTTTCCAGGTTGAAAAGACACTGGAGATGGAATTGAACACAGAGGCCCTTGACGGCATATTGCTTTGGTGTGTTCCTATAAATGAACACCTTCTAACTCACTGGAATGTGCACGGAGAACAAACAATGGAAGCGAGTGGGCCTTGGTGGATGCTCTCTGGGCTCTGCCTTTCACTTTGCAAAATAATTTCCTCTCTTAGGAAAATGGATTACATTGTCAACAGGCTCAACCTCCCCGGAAAGGAGTTCTAAGACCCATCACTGTTCCAGCAGACCCCCGAGGGTCTCAGTTGTCTGGCTGCACCTGCGCTCCTCCCGCAGTGGGCCTGTCCTCAAAACCCTGACAGCTCCGTGGGTGCCATTGCTGGGAAATCCAATTTCATCCATCCTGCTGCATTTCCAGGTATATGACAGCATCTTGTATAGTTTAGCTTCTTCATCTGTCTCCACATTTCCGTGAAGACATTGAATTGTATTTAAAGTAAAAATAGAAGGGACAGGAGGGAAGAGCAGAAATTCTCTAAGCAATCTCTTTGGTTCCCCCTGCCTCTGGGCCCTGCTGCCACAGCTCAGTCCTCTCTCCTCCTCCCAGGCAAGCTTATCTACTGCACTCTGAACTCAATCAATCTTCCTACCAGGCTAATGCTCTTAGGACAGTGTTAGCACTTAACTCTCCTGGAGAGAAAACAGATTCGGTATGGTTCAGAGACAGGCCTCTGGGGCCCCACACTGGCAATCACACAGTCCCTAGTAAGATGGGTTCCAGGTGGAGAGAGTGGTCAGGGGGGAGTGGGCTCTGTGAACTCAAGACTAGTGTCAGAGAAAGGCAAAACAAATGAAATCAAAAGCAAAAATACTTACATACAGAAAACAAATCTAACCCAAGTGACCACCAGATAAATACCTGAGCCCCTCTGAGACAGCCAGGTTTACATTCGGGGATCCAGCCAACTGCACAGATCCTAACTGCTCATCCTTTCAGTTCTTCTCATTGAGAAGCGATGAGTTCTCAGTACCTTGTACATGCTGGGCGAGCACTTTACCAAGGTGTGGACAGAGGTTTCTGTCCCGTCTGGTCCCGCAGCTATTCAGTCCCAAAGAAACACACAGAGGCTTATATTAATTACAAACTGCTTGACCTATTAGCTCAAGCTTATTATTATCTAGCTCTTAAAGCTTAAATTAACCCATAATTTTTATCTATGTTTAGCCACATGGCTTGCTACCTTACTGGTGAGGCAGTCTCATCTTGCTTCCTCTGCATCTGGCTGGTGATTGCAGACTGAGACTTTCCTCTTTCCAGAATTCTCCTAGTCTGGTTGCCCTACCTACACTTCCTGCCCCGCTTATACTGGCCAATCAGCATTTTTATTAAGCCAATACAAGTGACAAATCTTTACAGGGTTACAAGAGCATTCTCCCACACCAAGGAGCTACATTCTTAGTCTCGTTCTTTTGAGTAAATATTTGGCATTGTCTGACAGGTCTACACAGTACTGGTAAGTGATTTTAGAGGGGTGAATATTGTAGAATATATGCTTTATTATTAAGGTACCTAAGGCATTTCACTTCAGTTGCTGTTGCATTCTCTGCCATCCGTCAGAGCTGCTCTCACACAGACAACAGGATGGCCAAAGGGGCCTTACTGAGATCTTACCTCCGGACCTTTTCTGACTTCCTGTTGTCTCTAGATAAAGGAATTGCTCTGAACAGGACGTGGAATTGATGTCTGCTTTCTCTGATAATCTTGCTGCTTGCCCTTCATATTATCCCTGACCCCTACTGTGTTCCTTTGTTCTCACGTGGAGACTGAGTGATGGTTAACATTGACTGTGAACTTGACAAGCCTCCAGCCACACCTGCAAGAAGTGATCTTGATGAGATTAGTGGAAGTGGGACGAACCACCCTTAAAGTGGGTGGGACCATACCTTGGACTGGGATCCTGGGCTGCATAAAAAGGTGAAATCAAGATGCCAACATTCACCCGTGTCTTCTTCCCAACTGTGAACACAATGGGACCAACCACCTCATAGTTTCTCTGCTAAGGGGAATTGACTGTACACTGAAACTGTGTGCCACAACAATCCTTTGTATCCTTGAACTACTTTTGTCTGGGTATTCTGTTCCAGCAAGGAAACAAGTAACTAAGGCAAGTAACTAACTGGATAACTCTGCGTATCGTTTGTAGATTGCCATCCCTGCTTGTTTCTACCTACTAGTAACCCTAAGAGACAGGGTGATTTGAACTGCTTCTAGGGCAGATATTCGCATTGTCATCTAGGTTTCTTCTGGACCCTCAGCATCACAGTGCCAGTTTATTGAACCAGCTGCAGCTTGCAAACTTCTTGGTAGAGCTTTGTGACGAGGGCTCTAATGATGGTGAAAAATCAAGTCTCTGACAAAGACTGGGCCAGTTTTCTCAAAGCCTCCCACATCTCACATCTTTCTCACAGATGTTCACACGCCTTTCACCACATCTATACTTCCCTCTGCACCTGCTCTGTTATCTGAGGTTCCTTGACTTCACCCCCACTCATACACTGGCCACAGCAGGCTTTTCTCCCCCAACAATCCCATGAGGTGACCTTGAAGAGTCACGTCCCCTGAGACAGATACATTGACAACTCAGAGACTTCTATCCCCATGGCTGACTCAGAACTGGAAAATGTCACACCTAAAAAAGAGAAATAGCATTCAGGTACAACTTCAACCACCATGACCACTTGTACAGATTTCAGAAAACTGTTCAGAGTTTGGTCAATCATGCCCTAGTGATTTTGTAAATGAGTTCTAACTATGATTCCACAGACGTACTTCTCAAAAATTTGCATCAAAAGCTTGCCTTTGTCTGTATACAGTCTCCATGTTGCCCTGTCTCACTAGACAGCATCCAGCCTTCTCATACGTAGAGGAAGGCTTCTCTGAGAAAGGAATGCTTGTTGACTCTCAAACCTTCTTCTCTTTTCTGTCCCTTCCGTGTGTGTGTGTGTGTGTGTATGTGTGTTTGTGTGTGTGTGAGAGAGAGAAAGAGAGAGAGATGGGGGGAGGAAGTGACTTCTTAAATAATTGATAAGAACTTGGTTACCATTGGACATCACTACCCATGTTTCTAAAGTAATTTTACTTCAACAGTAAGACACTGTCTTGTGTTTTCATGGCTGCTCATCAATGTTTTTTTTTCCCCAGAAATATTTGAATGTGAAAGATAATGAAGGAAATCTTTGCTCTGCTTTTCCTTGCTTTTCTACCAATGCCTCGAGTAGGAAATCAAGATGGGAGGAATTTCATACTGGGAGCCAATCAACAGAAAGGATGGGTAGTCCTGGAATCCCTGGGCTGTCCTTCCACTCAATCCCCAACAGTTTGTTATCCAAAGAGCAATGCTGATGCTTAAATATGATTATTTCTTAGTGCTGTGTTTTTATTTGGTTGGAAGGAAGGCAGATGTTAGGTTCCTTCATAAACACCTGGCAACAAAAGAAACATTACATTGATTTCACATCTGCTGTTGCTGCTGCACCAATGCTCCCTCCAAGCCTGTCTGAAGGAATTTTCCATAAGGATCATTTGGGTCTCACTTGTGCTCATAAAAAAAAAATGGCTTCTTGGTGCATTTATTGGTTCTCTTCCTCATGCTCAGAAGCAAGTCCTTTTCTGCTCCTGGCTTTCATGGCAAAGTCATGCCCACCAGTCCCTCAAGGGAAGCACTTTCATTAAAGATGCTCCCTAATGAAGATGCTAAAACCTCAGCCACTGTGGTCCTCTCTCCTTCACGCTGCTGGAGGGGTTATGTTGAAATGGAAAGTTGGTCCTTGTGTTGGGCTGAATTTTCAGAATCATTTTTTTATGAGCAAGATTTCATAAAGGAAGATACTCCAATTCAAACAACATATCTCATTTGTTGACACCTCCTTCTTCCTGCATCTGGACAGGCTCCATTGTATAGGTTCTCCAAGACTTAGACTCTGAGTTTTACTAAAAAGGAATTTTTTTTTCTTTCTCCAACCATTAAAAAAGGCACTCAGACAACCTATGAAGTGTTATTGTCCCCAAATGTCTTCTTGGGTTTATTTAACCTATTTTGCCTACATATTTGATTTCTGCTAAACAGTGGGTTTGGAAATGCATTGACACCTTGATGTCAGCTGCTGTGGTAATGTTATTAAGAGTCGATGAGCTCATGAGGCCACAAATTTTATCCCTCTGCTCAGAGCTGGACAGGAGGTTAGGAAGTATGGGGCCTCCTTGAAGGAAATATGTGAGTAGAGATCATTTCTGAAAGGTATCTCTTTTCCAGAACCTTCCCTCCCTGAACCCTTTGGATCCCTTTCCCTATTTTGTTCACCATCTGCAATCTACCACGTGTTCTGCCATACCACAGCTTAGAAATGAAGGAGTTGAGTAGCCAGTGACTAAAATTTCTGAGACTGTGACATTAGAAAATTCTTTCCTTCTTCAAACTGTTTCTTTCTGGTATTCTGTTACAGCAATGGCAACACTACCTAGTGACTATATTAGAGTGTGCACTCATTTCATTTCTCATTGCTGTGACCAAACATTCGATGAAGGGGTACTTAAGGAAGGATGAGTTTATTGTAGCTCACAGTTTGATGACCAGTCCAACATGGCCCAGACAGAAAGGTTGCAGGAGCTTGAGGCAGCTGAGCAGACTGTGCCAGCTGATAAAAAACAGGAAGCAATAAATGCCAGTGTTCACCTTACTTTCTCTTTATTTGGTTCTGGACTCCAACTTGTAAAACGGTGCTGCCTACCTTTAGAATGGATTTTCCCACCTCAATGAACACTGTCTCCCCCATAGAGATCTGTCTCTAAGTGATTCTAGTTTAGTCAAGTTGTCAATCAATATTAACCATTACAGCTAGGATTAGGCTTTTATCAAACTCAAAATCATAGCACCCATAAAAGCGAATTTTATCAGCAAAGGAGAAAAGATTTGAAAGAGCTAGAAACCAAAAAAATTTGAATGTCATATTGATCATTCAGAAAGTGAACTTTTAAATGGCTTACTGAGATGTAGACAAATTGAAACAGATTCAATTTTGACGAACAGATTTACACTTAGTTTATTTACATATTATATGTTACCTCATACTCAATAAGATTTTAGGAAACCTACAACATAAATTTAAGGAATAGAATAAGGGTCAAATAAAGACAAAGGCAAATAGAGTAAGAAGCAAAAAGAAAAAAATATCTAGACTATGATAAGGGAAAAATCTGAGCTACATAATTGTAAATAACAATATGAATTTAGCAAATTATTTCAAAATTGTTTCAGAAATGTTTGTACAAATGAAGAAAAATGGCATAATTCTAAACAAACAACAACAAAAAAGGTGAGAATATCTATTGCTTCAGATACACACATTTGTACCAAACCCAGCTTTTGAACTGAGCTTTTGTCAAATGTTGACAGTACACAGTTCAAGGTCACATTCCTGGATGAATCCCTAATAGCTGGTGCTAGTAGTTTTTCAGAGCAAAGAAGTAAGCTTCAAATTTCCATAGAAAAATTGTCTAGATCCTCCCAGGATTTTGCCTGAAACCTGCAAGCCAGAGGTCTCTACAGTAGCTATTTTGGAGCAGATTTCAGCACACAAAGGGGCTCAATTAATTTCTCAAAATGTTTTATTATGAAGGTTTGTGCAAATATTATGAGCATTGAAAAATATTTCAACTCCAGCCTTTAGGTGGGTGGAGTAAACAGAACAGAATGCTGGGCAGAAGAGGAAGTGAGCTCAGATGCCATGCCGCTGCTCTCCAGGGCAGACGCGATGAAGCAAGCCACCAGGTCAGACATGCTGAATCTTTCCTGGTAAGACTGGTGCTACACAGATTATTAGAGATGGGTTGATCGGGATATGAGAATTAGCCATTAAGGGCTAGAGCTAATGGGGCCAAGCAGTGTTTAAAAGAATACAGCTTGTGTGTTGTTATTTGGGGGCATAAGCTAGCCAGGTGGCCAGGAGCTGGGTGGCAGGAACGCAGAGATCCACCTGCCTCTGCCTCCCGAGTGCTGGGATTAAAGGCGTGTGCCACCACCGCTCGGCTTAGAATTAATTATTTTTTGTAAGCTGATAGAAACCAAAGTCATGGGAAAGTCAGACACTCACAAACATTTCCATTTTGAACTTGTCTTTTTGTATTAATTGGGATTTATATCTGCTTTAGAGTCATCTCTAGATGGTGAAAGTGGAATAATATTACCAGAGCATATTAGAAAATCCAAGATATTTTTTATTCTTTGTTGTGTCTGTATGCACATCTTATTTATTTCAAGATGATATTCTTGATAAAATTGCAAACTAAAGATCAGAACCCTAAAAATAATCTAGGTTAAAACCTTCAAAACTATTGTACATGTCAGATGGTTCAATAGTGATTTTTGCAATAGGATAACGATGCAAGGATGAAGATTCAAAATGAAAAGCACCATATGAGGGTTTGTATTGCATAATTCAATTTATATATTTTATCTATTGCAGGTCAACCGCAGATTAAAATTTCCTGAAGAGCTGTAAATAGTCAAATTTTTCTGGGTAAATGTTCCTGCAGAATATTATAAGTTCAATAATGAGTTGTGATATATTAAAAACTAAAGCTTAAATTTGATTTATAGTTTATGTTAGCTCTTGAGTAGAAGCTCTCTCTTAGAGAAAAAGTGACTAAATATTGACTGTCTATAAATGGAGACTATATACATATGCTTATATATAATTTTAATAAAAGAGGTTGGTGAAATAATGGGCAGGTTCAATTTTAAGGGTTTTTTTATGCATTTTTGTAGTCTTGTTCAATTATTTTAATGAAGGTAGACAATGACTAGAATTGATCAACCACTACATGCTTCAGAATCTCGTTTACCTTTTGGGATGGGATAAAATATACTCATTAGGTCACTGTTCCCTTTGCCTAAACAACATCATAAAACAAATAAACATAAACAAATCACCATAAAAGTCATGATTTTAAATGAATAGAGACCTGTGCAGCAATGAGGACTGTGACAACTTCAAAGACAGAAGCATCTTTCAGGTCAATCTGCTAGATCCCATCATGTCTTTCCACTGGGACCATTTAGCAAATCTTTTTGAGATGTGGGTTGCAAATCTCCGTGAGATGCGAGTTGTTCCATCTAGGAACAGAGCCTCTGCAGAAGGAAAAAGAAGCAGACACTATGGAGGTCACCTGGGCTTGAAGTTACTCTTGAAAAGTTAGAAATTTAAAAGACACGAGTTTATTTGTGGAATATTTACTGAGTTCTGCACCTATTAGAAAAATCTAGGGAATTAAGCACAAAGTTAGAAAAAGAGTGAGTGCCAAGGAAAAAGAGACTCATGAATATCACAAAGCCCATCTTAAGACATTCACCAAATTTTGAAGGTTTGATGGAAACAAGGTTATGTGAAAAATCTGAAGGTCATAACTGAATATCTCACCAGTTTCAAGGTTAAGGTTCATAATTAGAGGCCAAAGAGACACAGCAGCTCAAAGAAATTCAAAGTTAATGGGGCCTCAACCCAGGAAAAGCTCAATTACTGATTGTCCTGAGATGATCAAGTACTTACCTGCTCTACCAAATACAGGAAAGAAAACCCTTCTTGATAGATGTGACTCTCAAGTGGAGAATCTGTGGGTCTTCATGCACAAATTATTCTCTATAACAACAGCAAAAGCACAAATAATTCAAATATCAAAGAAATTAAGCACTTCAAAATAATTGTAATTGACATTTTCAAAAAAAAAACGGAAAAGATAACAGAGAATAAAACATAAAACACATTTGAAAGGTAAAATGAAGTATATCTATTTTTAAAGCATCTCATAAGTGTTTTAGAAATTAAAATAGTAGAAAAATTGTGAGAGGTGTTTTGATTCTATGAAAAGTTCAAATAAAAGTACAAATGGAATTTCAGAAGAAATAATAGAGACAATGACAGAGAAGCCATATTGGGACAAGTAATGGCTAAAAATATTCAAAACCTGACAAAGCTCACATGGGTTTTAAAACCCCATGTATTTAAAGAAAGACAAATACAAACTGCATTCATGTATAGTATGTGTAAATTGAGATTCAAAAAAACAGAGAAAAACTCAATGACATAGGGGCATAGGGAAGGGTTGTGTGCCTTTCAAAGAAAGCTGTAGGAATGACAACTGACTTTTTAATAGAAATGATGGAAGTCCAGAGAGAATGGAATGAGGAGACAGACTACATGGAACACCAAAGGAATGTAATATCATAATTCTGTACTCAGGGAAAAGATACTTAAAAACAAAAAATCAGAAATAAAACAAGTCTGGCTATTCTAGGAATGCATTATAGGAAATAATATAATAACAAATTGTATTCCTTATACAAATAAAAATCATCTCTGATGATAACATGGAAATTAAGGAAAGGATAAAGAACAATGGACAAAACAAATATGTGGGCAAATTTTTGTTTTTAAAGACAATATTGTAACAATTTGTGCAGTCTAAAAATATGTAAAATTAAAATTAATTATAAAACTAATTTCACAAAGGGGAGATAAATACATTTAAGATAGTCTAGCTACATCTGAGGAATGGTAAAACAATGGATTTTTTTTTATTGCCTGTGCCTGTAGATCAAACCCAGCCAAGCCTAGAGATAAAGAGTTTTATTTTTTTTACTTTTTTTTATAGTACTGGACACAGAACCCAGGACCTCTCCTACTTGATAGACAGATGATCTCCCAATGATATATAGCTCTAAATATTTTATATAAAATAAAGAACATGTTTATTAGTCTATTATTTATTTGCTTATTTAGAAGCACAGGTTGGCCTTAAACTGACTTGTAGCCAAAGATGAGCTTGAACTTCTGATTCTCCTGTGCTATGGTCTCAGTGCTAAGGTTACAGGTGTACACCATCATGCCTGGTATATATGTTATGGTCTCAGTGCCAGGATTTTCAGGTAAATGCCACCATGTCCAGTATATGCCGTGCTGAGGATCAAACCCAGAGCTTTGTGCATGCTAAAATGTACTCTGCCAACTGAGCATATCCATAGGAAAAAAACATAATGCAATAAAAGCATAGAGAAAGAGAAAAGAGGCCAGTAAAGGGGAGTTATACAAAAGCAGATACAAACTCAATTGCATGCAGCCTTGGCTGGATTCTCCTGGTATTGTCAAACTAGATGAGACGATATGAATTTATAAGCTCTTTATTTATGTTTGACTATGAGAATAGGTGTGCTTGGCTCCAAACATTATAAAGCCCAGGCTCTATCTTAGCTGATGTCATGATCCAGAATTACAGCTCAAGTCTGCGGAAATGCTCATGATCTGAAGCAGGCTCAGTCAATGCTTGGAGCACTATGAGATGCCAAGTACACCTGTTTGTGTCTCTTTAAGAAATAGTCTAGGCCAGGCAGGTGGTGCACACCTTTAATCCCAGCACTTGAAAGGCAGAGGCAGGTGGATCTCAGTGAGTTTGAGGCCAGCCTGATCTACCAAGCGAGTTCCAGGACAGTCAGGGCTATTACACAGAGAAACTCTGTCTTGAAAAACAAACAAACAAATAAACAAGCAAACAAACAAGAAGTAGTCTAATGTGGAAATACAGTGTTTGGTAAGTAGAAGAATCAATCATAAATTCAAAGATTTCAGGGTAACCGAGTGATGTTTCTGGGAAATTAGATTTACACATCTGCTCATTAAAGCAAAGTATGTTGACCACAACCTGAAAAAAATATAGAAAAATTACACTGAAAATAAATTTCTGTTTCTCTCTATATCTGTGAGGATCTCCGAACTTCTTAAAGGTAGGATTTCTCCTAGCCTTTGCAAAGATTCCTCTGTCACTCTGAATTTTTTTAAATTAAAACTATTTTGTTTTGTTGTTTTTCTGTTGTGCTAGGGACTGAACCTGAAGCCTTGGGCATGATAGGCAAATGTTCTACCACAGAGCAATACCTAAAGTACCACCCCTTTTTTTCTGATCAGACTTACTTCTGTCAAGGGATACAAATGGCATGCCTCCCAGTGGACAGGCATGGAGAAGGGGTAAGAGGGATGCCAAGAAAATGGAGAAGAGTGGAACCTTCTTGCTAATTAAGAATATACAGACTCTTTTTTTAGGGATGAGCTGCCCTTACTATGTAGCAGTCGCTTAGTTTCTTCCAGTCAGTTTGGTACCTACCCAGCTCACAGCCTTGTCTCACACGGGAGCCATGTTGCACGCGAGGAAGGATGAAGTGAAGCCAAGATGTGCCTTGCTGGCTGGCTGATCAAAATCTGTTCCATCAGGACAAAAACCCTCTCAAGACAGTCTTCTGATTATGGCCTTAAACATGGCACCGGAGTACTTACGCCGGGAGAGGAGCTCAAAGACAAACCCAGGTGGTATTTTGGGAGAAATTGAACTCGTTTACGTCTGATTAAACTGTCTCTAGAGAGCATGATGTCTGGGGTAGAGAGTGGCGGGAAGAAGCCGACCCCTTCTGAAAATGCTCAGTATCTTGATGAACATGAGGCCAAGGAATTAAAAAGGCACTGAAAAGGGCATTCACTTCCTTTCCCCTGGCAGCTCCCTGCTGTTGAAGCTCCAGGAAAATTCACAAAGGGTCTGTTTTTCTGAGCTTGGCAGGTGTGTCTTCTTGCGTGGAAATGATTGTGTCAGTTAAGACTGGATTATTCTGGCTAATTGACTGCATTTGTTATCTGAGATCTGAATGTTGCCTCACACGTAAATTATTTTATTGTATGCTAATATCCCCAAAACCAGTAATCCCTGTAACACAAAAAAACATATGGCCTCATCTTTATTTGGTTATGCAGGAAACATAACAAACTCTTGCAATCCTTCACAGATGCCACCCTTGAACAGCAGTTTTCAACACGGAAGCTCCTAGTCCGACAACTCGGGCTGACTGTGTGTTAGTTATGGTTTAATCAAGTTACCTAGTATCTGTATGTGCCAGATACGTCTTCCTGCATCGTTGCTTTTGAATGGTACTACTTTTGAGATTGCTTTTACTATTCCAGATTTACTGAGAGGGTAACTGGAAGCCTGTCTATTTGATGCCATGCTGGTGGTTCTCCCCACTATTCTTTTTTTTGTCTGCAGTCTTTGCATTTGTCATTAGTGACGACTACAAATACCAACAACACCCCTGAGAGTAGCCCTTCTACACATCCTTATGTTCTGTGCCAGGTGACTTCATTCCATTAGGATAGAGTAGTTACCTTGTTGTTTTTGTCGTTGTGATAAAACCAAGGATCGAAAGTGATTTGTAGACTAAAGAGGTTGTCTAAGCTTACAGCTCCAGAGTCCACAATGTTTGGGAAGGCATGGTAGCCAGCAACTGAAACGGAAAGTTGTCTGATCGCATTTTACCCACGCACAGGAAGCAGATGGAGCAGGAAGTGGAACTCTGACATAAGTTCTCAAAGATGGGCCCCTGTGACATTCATTCTCCAGCAAGGCTCTGCCTCCTAAAGGTTCCGTAACTTCCCCAAATAGCACTGCCAACTGGAGACCAGATGTTCAAGTACATAAGCCTGTGGGGTATGTTTCTCACTCAAACTACCACAAACTGGATTCCTTTGAAAACAAAATCTTGCTGGGTGGTGGTGGCGCACACCTTTAACCCCAGCACTCAGGAGGCAGAGGCAGGTGGATCTCTGTGAGTTCAAGGCCAGCCTGGTGTACAGAGTGAATTCCAGGACAACCAGAACTGTTGCACAGAGAAACCCTGTCTTGAAAAACCAAAAAAAAAAAAAAAGGAAGGAAAGAGAAAATGAAAATTTCAGTACCACATTAAGTTTATCTTTGATACAATGAGTTTATTCCACAAAAAAATTAAATATAATAGCAAAATAGGACAAAGATGGGCCTTGAAGTTAAGCAAGTATACTGTAAGGAGTTCTATTTTGAAATCTTCTTAATTCTTTGAAAAATTCAAATACTAGAAATTTATTTGGGGGAAAGGACAGAAAGGACACAAACATGTTTCGGCCTATGGGAGGGTGGGTGCTGTGATCATGTGGTCTCACATGTTTATATCCATGAGTATGCATCTTTGGACATTTAATGAGACCGCTGCTTTATACCCCAGTGCCCAAGGGCAGATGGTTCTGTGGGTAAGGCTGAAAGGCAACTGGAAAAACAAACTGGAACTACTAAAGGAAAGATGGCCCAAGGCTCAGCTTTTCCTGTGGAGTGGCAAGTCAGTTCGCCATTTGTGAAACTTTCCAGAGCTGGTTGGACTCCAGAGGGCCCCCAGGTGGCTCGTCTCCTCGGCCACCTCTGCCACCTCTGCTCTCTGCCCAGAGCATGAATTGCCCTCTGACTCTGGTCTGGCCACATTGCCACCCCGTGGAGAGTCCCATGTCCTTGTCCTCGTCTGCTCTGCTCAGAAGTGTCTGTTCTGCACCGCTCCTAAGGGCATCGGCCAGTGCTCTGCCAGGAAACGTAGGCACCAGGCAACACAGTTCAAAGAGACAGAGGACAGCAGATGCCTGGGGGGGGAAAAAGCCCATGCCCTTAAGGGTGGAGCACAAGAGAAGCATGGGGGCAGGAAAGAGACTAGCGGGCCCTTCAGAAAGGTCATGTCCTTCTTCCTGCCTCCAAAGTTACCACCTGCACTCAACCAGCGACCAGCCTTTCAGGTGTTCCCGCAACTGTGCCTAGTCGCACAGCCTGAAGGTCCGCAGAGATCCTTTCATTCAGCCTCGTCTTTCCTAAGGACAAAGCAGATTCAGGAGAAGTAGGATTCCCATGGGCACATTGAATTAGCCAGAGCCTGGAAACCATGCTGGAGGGGGTCTAGTTCTTCCACCCAGCAATACCTTTGTTGTGCTACTGGGACTAGCTGGAGCTAACTTGCTATGAACGGTCCAGTTCCCGCCTAGACTCCCTGTCAACGCCCTTTCTACTAGTTCTTAGCTTGCTTCGAGTGTTCACCTAGACTCGTTCATTTTACTCCTCCATTCAAGAAGCCCTGTTACCGTGTACTTCTGTGAAAACGCAGGCTATAGTCAGGGTCTTCCTTCCAAGGGAGACTCTAGTGGTGGGATTTACACCCTCACAACAGCCAGTGTGGCTGAGGGGTTCTTCACCACCTCCCAATGAACACTACACATTTGCTTTATGGATGTTTTATGACAGCCACCTGGTTCTCATTTTCTTTTTATTATTATTATTTTTTTTTTTGGTTTTTCGAGACAGGGTTTCTCTGTAGCTTTGGTGCCTCTCCCGGAACTAGCTCTTGTAGACCAGGCTGGCCTCGAACTCCCAGAGATCCGCCTGCCTCTGCCTCCCGAGTGCTGGGATTAAAGGTGTGCGCCACCACCGCCTGGCTCTTTTTATTATTATTATTATTATTATTATTATTATTATTATTATTATTATTATTTTAATCTGTACACTTTCATTTCCTTTCCCTCTCACTCAAATCTCTCAACACTAAGTGATGTAAGTATGATCTGAAAGAGTCGTTCTGTTCTTGCTCACAAAGACTCAGAGTACTTTGGTGGCTACCCTGCCATGATCCCACGGTTCCCAAGCAGATCTGAGGAAAAGGAGATTGGTGACTCTTTGCATTTCTTTTTTTTTTTTTTTTTTTTTGGATTTTTCGAGACAGGGTTTCTCTGTAGCTTTTTGGTTCCTGTCCTGGAACTACTGGAACTAGCTCTTGTAGACCAGGCTGGCCTCCAACTCACAGAGATCCACCTGCCTCTGCCTCCCGAGTGCTGGGATTAAAGGCGTGTGCCACCTCCGCCCGGCTTCTCTTTGCATTTCTTTAAGCCAAACCAAGCCAGGGAATACATGTTGAATTCACTGTCTGAGAACCAAACGTGACTGAACACTTCAAAAGTGCCAACCAAGACAGAAAATGGGGGAACGTTCAACTGAGTGACCAGAGAAGAGTTGGAAGGGTATTCCTAGCACAGACATGCAGAAATCAGGCGCTGTTTCCAGTTTTGATGGATCAAACTACCAGGACCTAACTTCACAAGCCAGGAGCCTGAACAGGGCCTCATTCTGGTAACTCAAAAGCAGTGAGGCCCCAGCTTTCTCTTCCAGGGTCTTGGGCAGCACTACCTTGCTATTCCTTCCTGTTTTAATGTAAGTTTGTTGGAATCTCCTCTTGTTCCTCCTTCTTCACTCCCCTCTCCCACTTAGAATTATTTTTCATCTTAGAAAACCAAATGAGAGCTAGGTGGTGGTGGTGGTGCACGCCTTTAATCCCAGCACTCGGGAGGCAGAGGCAGGCGGATCCCTGTGAGTTCGAGGCCAGCCTGGTCTACAAGAACTAGTTCCAGGACAGGTTCCAAAGCTACAGAGAAACCCTGTCTCGAAAATCCAAAAAAAAAAACGAAACAAACAAACAAAAAGCAAATGAATCTACCACACAGTACATCTAGGTTACAAGAGGCAAGTGTAGAATCCATGATTGAAATGTAAACAAGACTCAATATTGTCTGGGTCAGTTTCATTAGGAGCTAAGAGCTTGGTTTGGGAAGGATCATATAGGCTCGAGTGGAAAATCCTTTCACCTAATCCAGTGATTCTGAATATAATTCTGAATGCCTTTGATCTTCTGCTTTGGCTCTTCATCTATAAACAAGTGTGACCAGTGTCTTAAACATTTGCTACTTTACTCATCTAGTGTGTTCATTGCTGGGTGGTCAAGAGAGCAGCCACGGGACATAGGGAGGGATCTACAGAATTTAGCCAGCATTAGAACTTTCTCTAATACAGGGACAGATGCATAAAGGGGTCCAGAGCATTGGCCAGTTGGTCACCTAGCTGCTTGCCCAAATCAGAGACAAGGCTGGACCTGTCTGAGCTGTAAGAGAACCTGGGACTCAGGACACATGAGGGCAGAACTGGGGCCTCCTAAGAGTAGCCGGAGCGGTACTCAGGAAGCTGGTTTGCTGAGGGATCTTCAGCTCAGTGCTGGCTGGTGGCTGAGCTAGTAGTGGAGAAGACAATCCGGACAAAGGTGAAAAAGCCAGCTGTCTGTCCATGTGACCTCTTGAGAGATGTGACTTCTACTGACTCTCATCTCTCAAACTTCCTACCAGGATCATTTTGAGCTGATTTTGAACCACACAGGGAACAGATTCTTAGAAGCTTCTTCTCCAGTCTCATAATAATTGAATAATACTTTGAGAACTAAGGGGACCCAGGATAAACTGAGCCCAGGAAAGGAGAGTAAGATCAGGTCTAATGACATCATAGCAACCACACGCTCCTGGAAATAAGTTACCATGTGGTTCAGATCCAGAAAGATGCTTATGCTAACTGAAGGTCCTATCCCCTGCATTTGAAAGAGGCCTAGACTGACATAATAAGGTTATTGGGTCAAAGAAGCAAGAGTTCGCCACACAGTGTTCGTTCTCATTTGCTTTCTGTTGCTGTGACAAAACACTTTAAGGAAAATCTACTTAGGGGAAGGAAAGGTTTGTTTCAACTCACGTATCCAGGTTTACAGTCCATCACTGGGGGAAGTCGAGGAAGAGATCCGGAGCAAGAACCCTGAGGAAGGCTGCTTACCGGCTTGCTCTCCCTGGCTCCAGGCCAGCCAGCTTTCTGATACGTTCTAGGTCCACATGCCTAGGGATGTGCTACGCACAGTGGGCTAGGCCTCCTCACACCAAACCATCAGTCCGGACAGTTTCCCACAGACATGCCCACAAGTCAGAGTGAGGGAAGAGATTCTTCAGTTGAGCTTCTCTCTTCCCAGGTGAGTCTAGGCTGTGTGCAGATGAAAATAAAAACTAAACGGGACAGGGTTCAGTAAACACTGTCATTGGCATCATTATTGTTGTATTGATTTGCTTTTCCGGTTTTCCACTTCTACCCAACTTCTGTATTTTGGGGGAGATAAAGCCTATGGGGCAAGTTCTTTGTGGAGACTTTGAGCCCTGTAAAATGACCTTGGGAGGCTCCTTTCTGTCTTCCAGTGTCTGCAAGGTCAATCAACAGACAAAGTGGCTGAGCAGAGCCAGTGTTTTGACAACGAACAGAAAAAGAGCTTTCCTGAGAATCCCATCTCATCTCATCCTCCACGGGATGCTGTTCTGCAGTCTGTCACCTTCCTATGTCACCTTCTTCCTGACCCCAAGGATGCCTTGTCCTGGCTGCCTGCCTTTGTCTCTGCCTTTCTCACTGACAGTCTCCAAAGGGCTTGAGGTTCTTTGGAAAGTGGCAGAACTTAAGCCTCAGCGCTCTTTAGACACTCCAAGCAAGGGAGTAAAGAGACCCAGAGGAGAAGCACTTCCTTCCATTTTTCTATGAAGACAGGAATTAGCTACACTTGGGAAGAAATGACTTAGTGCCAACGGATCCCAGGATTTCCAAGTATGAGAAATGGAGATTCGGGGAATAGAAATCACGCAGTTAATCAGCCGGCGGGGGGGGGGGGGGGGGGATATGTGTCAGGTCTACAAGGTGCACAGCACACAGCAGCTGCTCTCGCTCTCACTCTCTCCACTGGGATTTGACCGGGAAGCGTGGTGAGGATTTGAGAGTAACCACTAGTTCCTGAGTGCAGCTTTATAGTATCCAATAAATCACAAAATTCATTGGAATACCTTCTCTGGATAATGTTAGAAATCCAAGTGCAGTGTCTTAGAGTTGTAGACAGCAGGGGGATGCCTTTCAGATCTAAACCAGGACAAGAACATCATTTCCCACCCTACACCCATGGAAATCACTCTACGTACAGAGTATCTCGACACAGCTGTAGGTACTGAGACAAAGGAGCTTCCTTCTTCTCTTTCTCACCGAGCTTTAATGCTCTCCCCAGCTGTTTTTTCCCTTTTTCTCCTCTTTAACTGTTGTCACAGGTCATGAAATTAGGTTCTCAGTGGTGACCAACTCTCCCTCCTACCAGTTCCCTTCCTGGTTCACATGACTGCACCCTAGAATCCCATTCTTGAATAACCCCCACTCATGCCCACCTTGGCTCAGACTCGACTTGTGAAGCAATCAGAATAAGGAGTTATCATTTTGAAGTTCTCTTCCTCGGCCTTCTTGGAAACTGGGCATGGAAGGCATTTGTGCGACTCAAAAAGGCGTTGTTGCTGCTGCTTCTGTTGCTGTTTTTGTTTTTGGAAATTCGAACACAATTTTATCAAAGCTTAAAAGGAGAACGTCTCGGGGCAGGCCAGCTGTGGCTCTCCTCCTTCCACAGTCCTGGGATAGATAGAGCTAAGACAGATAGAAAACTGTTATTGAATTGTTTATTTTTTCCCTAGTACCAGACACCGAACCCAGGTACGCATGCATGGAGGCAAGCATGCTGCCTCTTAGCTGCAGTCCCCGGACCTGTCTGTTGTGCTTTAAATGATTGATAAACTTTAAATACCAATTAGACACCAGGAGAATCCACTCAGGAGCAAAAAGTAAATAAAAATTCATTAAATATGTGCCTTGAAATGTTTCCTAAGGGAGAATATATAAGAAAAAGAAAAAAAGGGAAAAGTAAAAAAAAAAAAAGTAGTCCTACTCTTCACACTTATACTTGGGACTCTGTTTGCATAGAGAGTCAGAAGACATGACAATGGGCCTTTTCCCTTTCTTTCTTTCTTTCTTTCTTTCTTTCTTTCTTTCTTTCTTTCTTTCATGTAAGGGAAAGTGGTATTTAGAACTCACGAATCTATCTTTCCAACCTGGCACTTCCTCTTTGAGAAGATCCAAAAGGCTGAAGGGCGCAGAAGGAGGTTGCTATAAGTAAGACAGAAAAGGGGGAAAAAGGGGGGATATTGATCCATTTTCTTGCATAACATTGGAGTCGGAAACCTAACCTAGTAAAGCGTCTATCTGTCAGGCATGGCTCCCTAACTAGATAGTATGCACAATTCTCTAAGCAAATCCAGTGAATTGAGGAACTAAGGAACGACACTCACTGCAGCAGGAACAGGTTCCCGAAACCAGAGCACACATGCATCTTGGCACACAGACTGCAGCCTCCCACTTACTCCGGTACATTCTAGTCTGTGGTCATCTAGTCTGTGTCATCTGAGACACACCTGGCACATCATGCCCCCCCTGCTTCACTACCTGGCTTCCTTTGCTGGGCCCAGGACATCTGAGGGTCGCTATCCCAGTAACAGGTACCACACAGGTTGATGCAATCTCACCCTGTCCTGCCCTACGGGACCAGAGAGGGGACTCCTTCCAAGTACAACACCTTCAGCTGGTTTCAGAGCATCTTCTCCCATCTTACTGGTGAAGAGACACTTTTTGCCTCAAAAGAAGCTACATCCTCCACTGCAATAGAAATCTCTAGTGAGAAATAATTTCTTTCATTTCGGAAGATTTTGCTTATACTGAGGCTTTGCTCCTACCTCCTGATTCAACCTTAGAAATAAGTGTCACCTGCTCCAAGCTCTTCCAAGAGTCGGTGTTCCCCATTCTCGGTGAGCAATTCTAGGTACACACCTA
The DNA here is from genome assembly GCF_950005125.1 of Chionomys nivalis. NCBI lineage: Eukaryota > Metazoa > Chordata > Mammalia > Rodentia > Cricetidae > Chionomys > Chionomys nivalis. The sequence goes on along the minus strand of NC_080087.1, from coordinate 122,933,867 downwards.
TCCCCTACTTTTCCAGTCTAATAGCACGTCCCTGGTCCTTTAAGCTTTCTTGCAGTGATGAAGGCTCTAAATGGATATATGGTCCACCCATTTTTCTTCCTACAGATGAATCTACTCAGTTCAACCACTATGGGATTTTCCTATGAAATGACATCCCGTTTGTGGGCCATGAGGTCTCTATCCTATGACCCAAACCCAAATTAAATCTCCTTCCATAAATCATAAGGTGACGAGCAAATAAATATTCATATGAATAAAAATAGAGGACCTACCCTTTGGGAGGAGTGGGTGGGGATAGGCAGAGGAGAGCCGAGGGGGGCAGGAGGAGGGGTGAGAGGGAGAACTGTGGATGGAATGTAAAATGAATAAATAAATAAACAAAACAATAAATATTGCAGTGTGCTTAATGTTTCAGCCTAGTCCACTCAAGGCTGTGCACATCACAAAAGAGATTTGTGTGACCAAATTATATCAAAATGGCATATTTCATAAGCACCTACAGCTTAATTCCTAGTCCCTTTCATCACAAAGGAACTTAGGCCTACATAGCTTAAGAAAATCATAATTCTAGCCATAAAACAGTGTCTAGCAAGAGTACATATTGAGATCATTCCCCACTTATTCAGAGTTTCACAGAGAAGCTGCAGATGACTCCTTCAAAGTGGATCTCTATGAGAAAAAAAATAAGAAAGTTGTGATCTATTCAGAGAGAATTAGGTTTTAATAAAAAGAATGACAGTTTCTTTGCAAAATGCCATTGATCCCCTTTGGTTATTGTTTTTGAACAGAAGTGGGGTAATGCTTAATGGAATATTCTGTAACGGAGTCAAGAGAGACTCTTCTGGGAACAATGTACCACACTCACTTCTGAGAACTGTCCTTTCTAAGAAGATTGTGAATCTCAACTGTGGAGTTGCATTATGGAACATCTGCCGAGGAGAGTCACAGAATGAGGCAGGAGGTCAACAGCAAAGGCTTCTGTGCTTAATTTCCAGAAATGGGCTTCATATGAGAAGGAGCAGATGTGAATGGCAAAAGGTGCTTCCGTGCCCTAGGCTGCTCATGAAATCCTAAGAGGTCATGACAGAGAGAGAACATGCTATACAATGCAAGGTCAATTGTAGTTGTTTGGGTCTTTTGGTGTTTCTGTTTTGTTTTACTTTGTTTATTTACTCTTTGTGGGCCCACCACCTAGCTCACAAACAAATACATGGAGAATTATTCTTAATTATAGATGTCCAGCTTTAGCTTGGTTTATTTCCAGCCAGCTTTTCTAACTTAAATTATCCTGTTTCTCTTCAACTATCTCTTGAACAAACTTTCTTTATTCTATGTATTTTTCTTTCCTTCTTACGCCATGACTGACTGTGTGGCTATGTGACTGGCCTGTGGCATTCTCCTCTTTTGTTTTCTCACTACTAGCTCTTCTCCCTAGATTTCTCCTCCTATTTATTCTCTCTAACCTCCAGCCCCACCAATTTCTCTCTTCTGCCTAGGTATTGGCCTTTCAGATCTTTATTAGACCAATCAGATGTTTTAGGTAGGCAAAGTAACACAGCTTCACAGAGTTAAACAAATGCAACATAAAAGAATGCAACCCATCTTTGCATCATTAAACAAGTATTCCACAGCATAAGCAAATACAACATATCTCAAACTACTGTTGCACAACAATCAATGTTGGAAAAGAAGGGACAAAGACCACATGGGAAAGATGACAATGTCTAATGGGGTTCTAAATGGCTGGTGGTTGTAAATAGGGAGAATTGTTAGGGAACAAAGCAGTTCGACATCCTTCACTTGCCTCATCGCCAAGACATAGATGAACAATGGAGTAGATCCAAGTCCCACATTCCTGCCTGCCTAGTTTCTGATCCAAAGCCCATATCTCCCAAGATATACACACTTTACTCAAAGGTTTGAACTATGGATTAGTATAAGATCCAGAAAAATAAAGAATTTGGGTGAGGGACTGAAGAACAAATGGGCACACAGGTGGGAGAAGGGGGTAGACAAAGCCAGTCTCACCTGGGAAGATGGCAATGACCCCCATTCATCATCTATCCCCTGTCTTGCCATCACAGAAAGACAAAGACAGTTGTACTCTTCCCTAGCCCAGTTCAGATGGTCCCAACAATGCTTTGGTGACATGTAGGTATGCAACTGTGTACATGCATGAAAATGACATGCAGCGGAACATCTGCCCTCATTTGAAAGGGGAAAGGGGGACTATGTTTCAAATATTATACAGTGATGATGAAGAAGAAATGATAATCAGGGTTCTGTCTGATGACCTCATAGATTAAGGCTGAGGCAGCATTCTCAGTAAAGAGTTCAGTGAGAGCATTGTGTTAGAAGTGTATGGCAGACACCTGGAAAATACAGTGTTAGCTTGCCTTGGCTTAGACCATGGCATGGTCCTTAAGTAACAACTTAAGGTGCAGTCCTTAAAGCGTAAATAGTGTCATTAAAATGGAAATTAATCTTACTTATGGTCACATAAAGAATTCTCTGAGTGGCTTAGAGAGAATATATAGCGTAAGTTAAGCATGATGTGTGTTGTCACTAAATGAATGCCAGAGAGAAACCCCCAAAATAGCCTGGCAACTGAGACCATAGGAGTAGGCAGAGGAAAAGTGGGCAGATTTAGGGTCCTGATCATAATAGATCTCTTTTACAGTCTCAAGAACATTAAAAATTTTCAAGATTTTCACTGAGTCTCAGACTTTTTGAAAGAAAAAATAACAAAATAGGTTGGCATCAACCTTTCTAGATGCTGAAGCCTTATAATGTCACCGGAAGGACAGTGAGAGCCAGCACAGGCCTCTGCTCTTACACTACCGTGCATTTTAATTATGCATTTAATATGCATTTAATATGCCGTGACTAGCTTAGATTCCAGGGGTGAAAACACAAGAATTGGGTACAAACTCCCCAGTGAGGAGAAGGGTGGTCATTCTCGCAGATGGTAAATCGACTCCCTATCATGAGTTTCATTCTGATATTTCCAAATTGCCATGCAGGCACCTGGCCATCCTGGTATTTGGAGCTCAAATGGGAGATATCTCCTACGTGTGCAAAGCCTGGAAGCTCTACTGAGGGCCCTCTTCCTACATACATTCTTTCAGACTTTGGTCAAAACTCCCTTTCAAACTGTAAGTGAGCCAAGGCAGTAGAAGGGCCAGTGAAGATAGTAAGGACACACGGTGTCTTTATCGGTAACACGGTGATTCATAGTCACCACAGCAGCTCAAAACTGTTTCTAAAGAGAGGAGCCTTTTCTCTGTAGGAAAAGCCATTGTCCAGCTCCAGGAGCACTGTGTGCATAACTGATCAATGTGAGCTGCAAAAAATGCCACCTGCCAGCCTAAAATACAAGTTCCCCTCCTTTGAACTCATTAAACAAAGTCAATCTGATTGATTTCCCAACCAGAGGGCCTCAAAAGTACCACAGAAAGAAAGAGAGAGAGACTCCACAGACATCCAAAAGATTTATTACTTATGGTATTCCTATCTATCCACACATAATGTTGATATTTAAAACCCTTACATTGAACAGACTGTATATGGTTGATTGTTTTTTTTTTTTTTTCTGTTTTTCAAAAAAGCAGAAGAGAGATGTGAGCAGGCCCTGCTAGTTCACAGATGGTTCTGCAAAAGAGGGCAATCCTAGGAATTCAAATGAACTGCTGGTGGGTGCATAGAAAAGACCACAAAAAGCTGCATCCCCATGGCCTGCCAGCAGCTGGCTGGTCTGGACCAAGAGGCAAGTGTGTGTGCCTTCCAACAGAAAGCTCTGTGCCAGTCCAGGCCAGAGGCAATGAGTGACAGAGACTGGCAAGAGGAACAGAACTACAAAGACTGTGACAGGCAAAAGCAACTTGGGTCTAGGAGCAGCCCTCATCCATCTCGGGATGAACGGCGCCTGGGTGGCACCTGGCACAGAGACTCCGTGTGAGCCTTTCAGCGGCAGTTGGCTCTAGAGGCTTTGGGGGGGGGGGAATGCAAATGTGAAAAAAAAAAAAAAAAAAAACATGTTCCGCCTCTTTGTAGTCAGGAGACTATGTTTTCTTGACTAGGTTGCATCTGATAGTGAAGAACAATAGAAAGTGAAAATTACTCCCTTGAGATTTTCTGTACAGAAGGGGAAGGCTTGTCAATTAGTACGGTCAATACAGGTATGTTAAGTGAATGAAAGGGTGAATGAATAAGCCAAAAACAACAACAACAACAAAACCCCATCATTTACTCAATGAATCTTATCTTTTTCTAGATAGTCTTATATCTAATGGAGTGGAAACTGGACCTGGATTCAGAGGTAGGCTTTCTGTTAATTTATCCTCCTGCAAGTGTGTGCTTAATGCTTGCACCATATGCTAGACTGTGTGCTTTAAAGCAATGCTGGTGCTTTGGTGAGTACGGGAACACACTCCTTTTGTGGATAACAAGGGACATATGACGAAATAAAAAGGCCCCGGGTAGAGGTTCTTTTGTGGAGAAAGGTCAGGGGAGGACTCCCTGAATGTGAGACATTTTTACAGAAATCTACAGAGTAAAGATCTGGGGTGAGCGTGAAATCGGAGGAAAACTACCAAAAGCAAAGAAGATCCTGAGACAAGAATGAGCAGAAGTTGTTAAATTCAAAAAACAGGAATTGCCACTGTGGATGGGCCAGGCAAATGAGGAGAGGTTAGGACAGAAGGTCAAAGCCGGAAGTAAGGAGTCTTCCTTTAGTCAAATTATCACTGTGAGGAAAAAGGTAAGAGTTCACTTACCCCCTGTGGTTAGCTTATAGTGTACCAAGCCCTCCGAAACATCTTAGGATTACAGGAAGGCATGATCATACCTGTCAAAGGAAAATACACTTTTAAAAGTAATTTTATGTAAAACAAACAAAAGCATTTATTTAAAAATGTGTGAGGACCAAAGAGAACACATCTGTGGGTCAGTTTCAGCACACTTCTGGCCTCAACCAGTTGCAGTTATCCATAATTATTTAGTCTTGCAAAAGTGAGTGTGTGTGTGTGTGTGTGTGTGTGTGTGTGTCAGTTAGTGCATATTGTATACATGTCCCCACATATGTGCTCACACATAGACATTAGAAAGAAGACTGATTTTGAATGTGTTTTCAGAAGTGCGTCAGCTCACCACTCTTGCCTATTCCTCTTCTCCCTTGCTCTGCGATTTTCCCCTCCAGTTAGACCAGCCTCATTCCCCACCCCCCACCCCCACACTGCCTTGGCTTTAGCAAGATGAAGTCCAGCTGTTCTGCTCCACACAGAGAAAAGTTTCTGCTTTAAGTTCTGATTCCTTCATGCCACTTAAATCCCCAAGAAGGAGGCACCCACGCATGCTACTCCTTCAGCTTTTAGAGACAGGCAGGCTGAGAGAGACATGTCGGCCCATGTTTATGATGTGTCCGCGGAGTTATTTATGGTTTGTTTATCTACTTAGTGTGGAACAGTTGTGGCCTATGGCCTTCAGTTCCAGCACACACTAACAGATTTAGGGAGAAATTGTCAGTGTATGACTCTGGAGTTGCATTGAGGTTTTACAGCCTCACCCTTCAAAGTACGGTAACAATTTCAGACACTTGATTGGGCACAGTGGCGTTTATGTGAAGACACCTGTAAACTCATTGGCCTAGAGGTTGAAAAAAATGCATTCAACTGGGAGAATATGAAAAAACTAGAATAACCTTCTCCGGGCCCAGGCTCAGAAGATGAGCACAAGAGTGGCAGACATGACCTCACAGAGGTGGAACACGAGGCTCTGTGCTTTCTGATACAGCAAAGCAGGGCAGATGAGGTATGCAGGGCTCGTCAAAGACCTACAGCATCCATAGAGTATGCAGGAGCGTTAGTTCTGCCCCAAGGAAGCACATTCTGTAATGACACCATAGAGTCATTTGAGAACTCTTAAACTCTACCAGTAATGGAACTGGTGGGAAAATTGGATAGGACAGTCCTCCCCAAACCTACCCAAGCTTTAAAGCATGCATGAAAATAATGGGAACTGAGCGAGCTGACTGCTAAACTTGTGCAATTGTAATCTGAGGGTTACATCGGAGTTCTTTATTTAAAGTGGGTGCTGGGCAGTAGCAATGACAGTGGAGCCCTAAGCTATTGGAGTAACCATGACAACAGTTCTCAGATGAACCCTTTTGGGGAGGAATCTCTCAGTTCAGTGAAAGTGTTTCATTTTCTTAACATATAGCTGAGAAGACCCCTGTGGACACAGCAGCCACACTGACAGGGCTTTCTTTCTTCACGCCATTCTCCCATACTGAGATCATGCTCCACAGCTCAGTGAATTTTCACTACGGAAATGGAAGTAGTACCAGAAGCATCCCTGTGAGGGAAGTGTGGCCTGAGATCCCAAGACCTAAGGTACAAGTGTCAGCCCTGAAGGTTTCTATAAAGATGGAGCTTGGATTTGGTAAAAGTTAAGCTGGAACGACTATGTAGAATGAGTGAATGAATGAGTGATGAGTGAGTGAATGAATGACGAATGAGTGAATAAACAAATGAATGAATGAAATCTTTAGACTTGAGCCGTTTTTCTGTGACACCACAATAACTTAGCAATTCAGTTTAAGCAACAACTTAATCCCTCTGTTTGCAGCTACCCTACTAGATGTCTCTCTGAAGGTCCAAAGAAAAAACCCTAGGCTCCCCCATCTTCTGTAATTTGCCAAAGGGTGATGGACTTGTTGTGTGAGAGGTCCTTCTGTATATGTGCTGCTTTTATTGGTTAATGAATAAAGAAACTGCCTTGGGCCTGCACATGGCAGAGTAGAGCTAGAAGGGAAAACTAAACTGAATGCTGGGAGAAGGGAGGTAGAGTCAGAGAGAAGCCCTGCCAGAGACAGATACCTGAACTTTACCCAGCAAGTCTCAGCCTCATGGCGATACAGAGATTAATGGAGATGGGTTAGTTTATATGAGTTAGCCAGAAATACACTTAAGCTACTGGCCAAGTAGTATTGGAAATGATATGGTTTTTGTGTGATTATTTCAGGGCTGAGCAGCCAGGAACAAACAAGCGGCCTCTTACTACAGACTTGGGTACTGAGTAACCTCTAGTCTATGAAGTCTTAAAGGAATATCTGCAAAATAACAACTGCAGAATTGCAATGTCCTCCTCTAAGCTCTGGAAGCAGGTATGAGTGAGAGACTCTGACGACTAAGTTCACCTGCTTTGTGGTGAATCTGCTCTTGCTGTTCAGAAGGTTTGTCCAGGTCTAAGCAGCACATTTATGCAGCACTCTCTGCGCTGAGCATGTGTGTGACCTAGAAATACAAACGCATGGATGTTTCTGCGCATTCATTTTCTATTTCTGTATAATAGATTACTCTAAACTACAGTCTTAACACTGTACCCATTTACCACTGCGGAACTTCCAAGGGTCAGTAGTCCCAATAACTTACTGGTCTCCTCTGTTCAGGCTCCCAGTAGGCTACACACAATGTACTGGCCAGGTTGTGTTCTCTTTTCTAATTGTTTCTGTGCTGTGAGGTAACTGGCAGGAATTTCATGGAGTCTGAATAAGTGATGCCCTGATCCTCATGGGCTTTTTGTCCTTAGCTTGTTGAGGCTGGCACAGTTCCCCCTGCAGACAGTTGACAACATTCTTCAAGGCCAAGAAAATGTTTCCAGTTTGCTAAAACAATCTAAGGCAATGAAAAATGGCAGTGACATTCAAGTACCTTTACGGTGTAATATGCCCAAATCCAGCCCATATCATTCTAACCTAGACTATATATTACGTTGGTTCAAAGCAACTAACAGACCCTGTCAATCATATTTCAGAGATTTTATGAGATGCATCTTATTAAAGGTCACAATTTTGTCCTCCACTTTGAAATTTTATGGGTTCTCATTTTAATTTTTTTCAGATTATTGGAGCTCGATTTCATTCTAAGTATTTAAAAATTGTTCTGCTTATATTATATTAAAATCTGATCTGTTTAATGTATTTCCTAAGAGGTAGTGTGTGGGATTGCTATCAATTTTAGCTCATTTCTTTATGAATATATTTGCATAAGTTTGATGCATTTCAAAGAAAGCTTGTGCCTGGCATGGCTCAGTTGTAAAGAGAGCTTCATGTTGCAATTTAAGACCTTCACTGTCTCTCTCTGTGATTCTTCCTACCCATGTTCTGTCTTCCAGAGGCTACTTTTCATGTGCTATATATTTTTTTTTTTTTGCCATTTGCAGTTACTTTAACACAACCAAAAAAAAAAGTTGTATGCTTTTGCTAACTTCGGAACTATATATATTTTTAAATGGCTTTTTCTGATAACTTTATCACAACCCCAAAAAGATATGACTTTGCTAACTTCTGAACTGCATAAAAATGGCATAACCCATCACAATGCTTTTGCAATTGCCTTTTTCCACACAGCATTGTGTTTAGAAATTGAGTTTTGCTGCTTTTTCTAACCTCAGATCAATCATTTCCACTCAGTCTGTTCCACCGAGCAAAGACGGAACAAATGGATATGTATTTCCATCAAGGTACACTTAAGCTCTTTCCGTTCCTTGCTTCTGTTAGCAATGCTGCTGTGAACATTGTTAAATGCCTCCTAGCACATTTAAACAGGATTTATTTGAAATATACACGTACAAGTAAAATCGCTGGGTGTCTTTAGGCATGCAAATGTTCACATTTAGAAGGCATGGCTGATCCTTTTCAAGCATAGCTGTACTGACTTCGACTCTCATCAGCACTTTGTGAATTCCATTTGGCTTCCTTGCAAGCTGGAATAATTTTTCACAGCACTGGGCCCTGAACCCAGGGTCTCACATATACAAGGCAGGTATTGAACCATATCCTGGGCCCTCTTTTTTACTTTTGAAAGGTTGAGTCAGGGTCTTACTAAATTGGCCCAGCTGGCTTTGACTCACTCTGAGGCTGAGGCAGGCTTTGGTTTTGGGATTCTATGGCTTCAGCATTCTGAATAGGTCAGATTATGGATCTGCCTCATCGGCAAGGTCTGACCCAAGCAGACTTCTTGATATTGCTTAGAGCTATTTAAGGGCGAAGACCATGGGATCTATAATCTTAGCTACTATGGAAGACAAGCCACCAGGACCATAAGATCAAGGCTTACTCCTCTTGGCCACAGACTGAGTTCAAAGACAACCAGGACAACTTAGTTAAACAGTTAAGTAGTAGAGCCACGTTCTTGGCTAGCATGGGCAAGACCTAGGCTTTCTCCCAGTACCTCCTACACTACAGCCCTTATAAAAGAGCATTAAATCTTGATCTTAGTTGGTAGTTTCTGAGTATCAGTGAGAATAATCATATAATATACATATTAATGTATATGTATGTTTCCCTTTCTGTGAAATGTCGGTTCAAACTGTTTATCTGTTTTTCTATTGTTTTTCTTCATATATTTGCAGAAGTTATTTACATATCTAGAAAATTAACTGTTGTTAATTCTTTTCTATTTTACTGTGTGTATATGTGTAGTATGTATTTGTGAGCCTATAAAAATACAATGTGTTTTTTGTTTATTTGTTTTACAAATTTGACAGGTTTATGCCAAAAGTTGTATGGGATAGCAGAGGACTGTGCAGTAAAAAGATTCTTAATAAAAAGCATAAAGCAATTGAAGCCTTCCTAACAAATATCTATATGTATACTTAGATACTGATATACATCATGACATAAGTATATATGAATGTATTAATATACAATTTTATATAATTCTCTATATTTATGTAGGTACATATTATAAATAAAATGATGTGTGTAAATATTTATATGCATTTATATGTAATTTATATCTAATTGGATAGTATTTAAGAATATATTATATATAAAAGCATATATATTAAATTTTGTAAGTATGATTATATATAAATATATATTATATACATATATATTATATACATATTAAATATATATATAGTGTGTGTGTGTGTGAAAGACCTGTATGACAAGAACATTAAGTCTCCAAAGCAAGAAATTGAAGAAGACATCAGAGAGTGGAAAGATCTCCCATACTCCTGGTTAGGTAGGATCAACATAATACAGATAACAAGCTTACCAAAAGCAACCTACAGATTCCATGCACTGTCAACTTAACAAAAATTCCTCTGGGAAGAAGAACCTAAGTTGAAAACAAACAGAGTGTCCTGTAGGCAAGACTGTGGGATATTCTTTTGCTTACGGATTGATTGTGGAAGGGCCCAGTTCTGGGGAGGTCTGACCTGGACTGCATGGGAAAGCAAGTGGAGCAAGCCACTAAGCAGCATCCTCCATGCTCTGTTTCATCCTGGCTCTAGGTTCCTGCCTCAAGTTCTGGCCCTGACTTCCCTCAGTGATGAATTCTGTTCAGGATGTGTAAGTCAAATAAACTCTTTCCTCTGCCTGCCCCCCAAAAGATATGTGTATGTATAAATATATAAAATATAGAAATATAAAAATATAATATATATATAAACATCCTAGAAATATGTTTTAGATATTTACCTAGATGGTCAGTTTTCCCTATGTTTAGTTCATAGAATTTCTAAAATCCTACTTCAAAACTATGGTGGTTCTCTGGAATGAATTTATTGGGTGTATCATAGAATATAAAAGTTCAGCATTTGCTTCACTAGACTCAATCTTTGTTTAATCAAATTTGTGTCTGTGTTTGAGAGTGGGATTGGCCTGTAATTTCCCTTTCCTTTTCTGTTCTAGTCTGTTGTTGAAACCCAAATTATGTGTTCTTATTGACTGAATTAAGATTTTTCTATTTGCAGTCAGACAGTGGTGGCACACACCTTTAATTCCAACATCTGAGAGTCAGAGGCAGGCAGAGTTTGAGCCCAGGCTAGTCTACAGAGTAAGTTCCAGGACAGCCAGCGCTACAAAGAAACCCTATCTTGGAAAGCAAAAAAAAAAAAACAAAAAAAAAAGGATATTTTTTTAGAATATAGGAGTTTCCAGGTTATTGGAATGATTGTTTCCATGAGAGTTTTGAAATATGAGAACTACTATTCAGTTAGCAGACACCAGCATGCCTGAGACTACTATTTACCATTGGTGATCATTTGCATGTTTAGTATAAGTATGCTCATTGTTAACTATTGTAAATCATGAATTATTTTATTTGGGGCTGGTCTTGACATGAGCGATTTTCTTATCATTTTGAAGGACAGTTTAGCTGGATATAAAACACACTTGTAGCTGGTGCTATGAAGTTATAAATTCATATATAAAATCATAAAATAGGAGCTTTCACTTCCTTCTTGAGATGATTACTGACTATAAATTGGATTTTAAAAATTCTTGTGGAAATTTTCAGAAATTCTATTTCTCTGTAAGTCAATTTTAGCAAGTTAGGCCCTTGAGGGTTGTATCAGCTAATTTTTCAATTTTATCGCTACATGCTTTTTCATACTATTCTTATATTTATTATACCTTTGTTTTTAATCTGTATTTGTGTTCCTTTATTATTTCTAATATTTTTATTCTTACCACTTATTCACAATAAATCTTTTAATATATATATGTCTACAGTTGAATAACTTCTTTTTTATTTTTAATTTTAGACGTACTTATGTGATTATATATTATATATGTATGTATTATGTGTGTATATGTGTATATTTTGCCTGTGTAAATGCGTGTGCACCACATGTATGCTTGGTGTCTGAAGAGGAATTGGCGTTACTGATGGTTGTGAGCTCAGAACTGGGTGCTCTTAAAAAACAACAAATGATCTTAACTGTTAAGCCATCTCTCCAGCCTTCCTATAGCATCTTGGTGAATTGTTCTCTATTGTTTTATATTGGGCTTCTTTAGCCTTCCTGATTAATTTTGCTTGAAATCTACTTTATTGACTATAAGAATAACTGTGCTAACCTGTTTTTAACTTCCATTAATTGAATCGATTGCTTTTTATTCTTTGACTCTTAGTTCATGAGTGTCTTTACAAGTAAGGTGTGTTTCTTAGAGACAATAGATTGGATCTAAATTTTTAATCCAGTCAGCCAGATGGTGTCACTTTATCAGTGAGTTGAAACCATTTATGTTTCACGTTAGTGCTGAGAGCTGTTTACTGATTCCTGTAATTTTGTTGGTTGTTTTTGTGGTTGTTTGTATGATTAGTTGCTTCTTTATCTTCTTTACCTATTAGTATTAGAAGTTTGCTGACTTACTATGTGGAATGTGATTAATTTTCTCTTAGCTCTCTTTTGTCGGTCAATTTTGTCATGAAACTTATCTTTCCTCTACTCTTGCAGTTGAGACTATCACTTTCTGCTCCATGTATGATATTCTCTTACATATCTGTTGTAATGTTAGACTGGTGCTCATAAATTATTTACTCTGGACTTGTCTTGAGATGCTAATATTTACCCACTATTTTATAAAGACACTTTAGCTGGATATAATACTCTCTCGTGGCTGTTGTTATAAAGTAAAGATTTATTTAATTACAGAAATAATAATTAATGAGATGGGAAAGAGAAACAAGGCTAGATAAAACAGAAGAATGGAGTGGAGAAAAATGTTGTGGAAGTGAAGATAAGCAAACAAAAGAGTAGAGAAAAACTTAATAATAAAAATTAGATAAATGTAGGATAATAAAAAAATAAAAACACGAATATTCTTTAAAACCAAGAAGGTAAAGTCTAAATGGTACTAAATGTAGAAGGGTGATACAGACACAATGAAGAAAACAGGATTAAGAAAAAGAAAAAATATTGTACTGAAATAGAAAAAATGCACTAATAAAAGTAGATGAACATAGGAAGCATGAATAAAAAGGATAAAAACATTAAAATTTTTAATAAAATATAGTAAAGAGTTCTGATACAAAGAAATTGCTTGGAGGAGAAAACCGTAAACAGAAATTAAAGTAGGTGCCGGAGCTTCTTTCTGGGCCATCAAGAATTGCAGACAGCTGGTCATGTGCGTGGGTGGGGGTGAAGGAGTGGAGAGGGTGGGAATAGGGTGTATAAAGTCACTGGATGTGGAAGGTCTCTCTGCTTTATGCTCTTGCTGAGTCTGCACAGGTCACATGTCTGCTGCTGTCCAGAACTGTCTTCCCAGCAGCCCCTTTCCCTTTGTGCAGAGCAGGAGCATCTCATGGCCACACTTAGCTTTGCATCACATTGACTAGACAGATTCGCCTTCCAGATCAGTTTCTAGGATGGCTGGTGCTTACCTCCTGAGGCTCCTCCCCTCGCCAGGAAGCCTGGCTAGACCCATGCATTGCCCCTCTGTTTCTCTGTACTATTCAGACATCCCACCTCTTCCTTTGTGATTTGGATGCTATTCCTATCTTTCTTAAGAACAGTCCTCTCTTGGCTACCCTGACCCCTACTCACTGCAACATACAAAGGAAGCTTCTAATCGTCTTCAGCACATGAACCTTGCAATATCTTGGTTCAGTATCTTGGCTCATTAATTTTCAGTTACTAAAATTTATAGAATATGATTTTGCTTCATTAGCCTAAAATATTGATTATTCATACTTTAAATCTCATAAACAGCTCCAGGGTCTCTGAACATTTTAGCTTCAATACCTTCTCTTCTGATTTGATGTTTGCTATTTTATGTGGTCTTTTTCTAAACCCCATAATTATCACCAGTTTAATATATATAATTTATACATTATATGCAATTTAGTTCAGTGTTTATCCATATGGATGGTTTTCAATTTAGATGGACATTGACTTATCTGGGAAATGTTTTTAACAATATTGATAGCTGAGACTCATCTAAAACATTTAAATCAAACTTCTATACGTGATTCTAATGTTCAGAGATGGCTGTTGACCAACTGTTCATAAACTCCTCTACATATCTGCCAATATTTTTGCTCACTTTCTTTCCTGTTTGTCAGAAATTCCTTCTGGGAAATATTTTGTCTTTCTAGAACATATCCTTTATAAATATCTTAGAGGTGGTATTTTGTGGCAAATTTTGCCTTTATTTGTATCATAACGCCTTTGGGCGTTCTGGTTCTAGACAGTCAGTTTTGCTAAGGGTACTGACTTTAGCTGATGCTTTTTCTCTTCCTTAGCTATCCGGGGGTGTTAATGGTGGTTCACACTGTGGTAACTGTGACAAGCCTCTGGCACTCTCATTTCCCAATATTGTCAATGCTTCTTTCTGGATGACATTTTCCCCTTGGGGGTTAACACTGCTATTGTACCACTGACCTTAGGCTTGGCAATGGCATTCTGCAGTTAGTTCTTCAAACAATGGGTTCAGCTTCTAACCAGAGAAATCAGTCTTCCTATTCTCCCCAATGTGTATCCACACACACCCGTGTGTGTGTGTGTGTGTGTGTGTGCATGTGTGTGTGATAATTTATGGGTTTTGGTGCGCAATGTATTTCAATGTTATTCACTTCGGAAAAATTACTAGTTATTATCTCTTCAGAGATTGGCTTTTCTCTTTCTTGGAATTGTATTGGATGTTAGAGTCTCAATATGTCCTCCTATTTCTTAACATACTTTCTTGCTTTCCCATCCCTTTGTGTCACACTGTGAATGAGTCCTTACAACATCTTCTTCTTCAATAATAAGTTCATTTGCGTCGAAAGTACACGGAACATTTAATTTTGACAATTAGTTCATTTGTGTCTAAAATACATGGAACATTTAATTTCATCTTTAGTTTTTCTGTTCTGGTTGGTTCTGTTCTAGTTTCCTGGTTATTTTGTGGTCTGTGTTTGATTACTGTTTCTTCTAAGAGATCCAAATAAATTTCACTGGGATTTTGCAAGTGATGTAGATGAGGTACGTCGGCTCTGCACTGATGCTGATTCTTAGCCTCCCTCTTCCTTACAAGTATGTTAGATGCTGGTTGATTAATTGTCACCATCCGTGCTTTTTATATCTCCCAATATAAAGTAAGGCATGTCTCTTTGTGAATTATGAGAGTCCCTAATAATAATCCCTTATAAAAATAAAATTCCACAGCTCCTTTCATCCATCTTCTGCCTTGGTACAGAATACATCTTTCCAGTCAGTGGTTACCAGGCAAATGGCATGCACTCCTGATCTCATTCATCTACAAAATTATCCCTTAATTTGCCTATAATTGCCCTGGGGTAAGTCTAAACCCAAGGACAGATTGATTGCCCACTGCTCTTCACCCCAACCAATTAGACATGCTTCACATGACTGCCTAGCACTGCAGCACAGAGCTTGCTCAGAAACCCCAGGGAAATGTTACTCAGCCTGGTTCATCAGCAAACATACAGCTCCAGAGGACCAACAGAGGAGAGATTATTGCTAAGTGCAGAAGGATTTTGTTTATTTGTTTTGTTTTGTTTTGTTTTTGTCCCCTTCAAACATCTCTGTGTTGGTAGCATTACTAAGCAAATCTCCTGCTATGGCTTTTCAGAGTGCCATTGGAGAGATCGTGGGTATGCTGCTAGAGACAGGAACAGAAGAAGGAATTACTGCCTTCATAGGATAAGTTTCCCTTGGCTCTTTAAAGCAGTGTCATATAAAAGTTGCTCTCACCTGGCTCTGTCCTCCTGTTCTTCAAAAGACTTCCTCTCTCAATGGAACCCAGAAGGAAGAGTGGCAAGTCCAGACATTGACATCTGTAGATAACCCCTGAGCCCTGATCAACAAGCACAACAGGCAGGCCTCTTTAGGGAGCAGAACCAATAGGATATGTATAGACATGGGAGGGGTCTTTTGTCACATGATCAGGGAGCTGCACAATCCATGCAGGCAGATGTAAGCTGAAGAGTCTGGAAGGCCAGGCAGAGGCTCAGCAGGCCTCAGAACTAGGGATATACACAGTGTATTGCCCAGTTTGAAACTGGAAGTGGGCAAAGTTACTGAAGTAGGCCCTTCAACCCAAAGGCCAGAGCCTGGCTTGTGATATCCAAGGTGGGAGATGAGAGCATGCCATATAAGTACCCTTCCGCTCTGGCCAGTAGGCATGCATCCACCAAAGACAGGTCTTTCACCTGAGTCCACTCGGTCTCTCAGACCTACTTCTACGGAAACTCCCTCACAGACATGCCCAAAACAATTCACTTTCATGTTTCTGGGTCTTCCTTGATGCAGCCAGGCTAACAGCAAATGTTCACTATTGTTTTAGCCTTCTCTTTTGACCAGTGAAGAATCATTATTGCTTTTCTTCCTAAACCATGCCTCTTCCCCCCACCCAAAAATACCACAAAAAACAAGTTGTTAAAAGAATAAAGACTAGTTAGTTTCCTGAGTGTTCCATAGGTACCAAAATCACTTTTATTTGTGTTATCTCATATAACCGTGTTGTGAAATCAGTACTAACATTTCTGTCTCATGGATGTAGACTTGAAGGTTAAATGTCTTTTAAAAATTACTTATCATGATCATGTAAGTAGAACATTTCAGAGGCAGGTTCAAGCCAGTTTTTTCCTCATTTTATATCAGTCACTCATTTTCATTCACTCATTTCTTCATTCCCTCTTTTATATGTAAACATCTGGCTGCACTGACCAGGCTGGCCTGGAACTCCCCTTGCCCCAGAGTCACATGTTCTGAAAGTAATGTTAGACTTGCTGTACCACACTTGGCTGTATTGCTTGTTTTGCAGCTCTGTGAGAATGCTATCACCATTCCTTCGTCTCACACAGATAAAGAAAGAACAGCATCAGGACAGAAAGACCCCTTTAGCTATAAGCTGTGTTGCTCTCTGTTTGCACACACTACTAAACTGATATGTGTGTGTTGCTGTGCCTCATCTCCCTCTTTTGACTAATAGAGCCATTTAATACCTATAATTTTTTACCACTCCATAACCTCTCATATGAAACCTGCATTAATATCAATTTATACTTTGAGATGATAGTGTTAGTGTAGAACAATTATATACTGGCCTAGTCTGTAAACTAAGCGAAGGAGTAAATAGAGAATCTGACTAATGTTTTGTCTTCTTTATGTGCTGAAGACACATAAAGTCAGGACCCCCAAAGACCACCAAGAGACCAGATTGTAAAAAGAAACTACTTGTTGGTTTCCCAGCCTCCAAGACCCGAATAATCACACAGAAACTATATTAATTACAACAATGTTTGACTAATGACTCAGGAGTATTTCTAGCTAACTCTTACATCTTAAATTAACCCATTTCTGTTAATCTATGTATTGCCATGAGGCTGTGGCTACCAGTAAGGTTCCAGGAATCTTTCTCCTTCAGTAGCTACATGGTGTTTCTCTGACTCTGCCTTCTTTCTCCCAGCACTCAGTTTAGCTTTTTTGCCCAGCTCTATTCTACCATGCCATAGGCTAAAGAAGCTTCTTTATTAACCAGTGGTAATAAATCATAGTCACAGCATCCAGAGGGGAAATCCCACATCACCAGATCCCATGCAAAAACAAAGAGTCTTACTTTATTATTATTCCAGCATGCTGGGGCTGACCATCTTACACAAAGTAAAGATGGTCACAACCCCAAGAGGGAGATAAGAGCTTCTTTTAAGCCTTACTGAATAAAGTGTCTAAAGAAGTTAGGTCATTTTAGATATGAGTGGCTGAACCAATAATGAAATCTTATTAGTACATTTTAATTGGTTAGGGCTAGTGAGGGGTAAGTCAGGGCTACAACTTTCCATTTTGGGGCAGGCCAGGAACCCTAGACCCTGTCCTTGAGCTGCCGTGGAGGCTGGCTCAGGCTTGGTCTGGCCTAGCACTTCATGTTCCAGGTCTCCCCCTAGCTGTTGTGGTTTCTCCTCAGAAACTGCCATTCAGTCTCAGGAAACTGAATTTGAAGCCTGATCTCAAGGAGAAGACTGAGCAGTCTGCTATGACCTTTGCTGTCTCCTTTCACACATTTTTGTTGTCCTGGGACATCCTGTACATTGTAGGACATTAGGAAACTTCTCTGCCCTCTCCACAACACATACTTAGTGTTTTATCCATTCTGGTTATTTCATTGTTGTGTAAGGATTTCCTCATATTGAAACCTTTCTTTCTGACAGAAGGAAGGAGACTCCTTAAGTTTCAGGAAATAAATAAAATTTGTTCAGGAAGAAAAAAAAACTCAGAAGTCTCAGGAAACTCTTGAAACTTACAAGATCCACAAGCTCCCACAACATCCCCCAACCCTGACTACTGTGGGAAATGCTCTTGAAAGATTTGTCACTCATATTGGTTTAATAAAACACTGATTGGCCAGTAGCCAGATAGGAAGTATAGGCAGGGCAACCAGACTAAAAGAATTCTGGGAAGAGGAAAGGCAGAGTTAGTCACCAGCCAGAAGTAGAGAAAGCAAGATGAAATCCCTCACTGATAAAAGGTACCAAGCTATGTGGTTAAACATTGACAAGAATTATGGGTTAATTTAAGTTGTAAGAGATGGTTAATAATAAACCAGAGCTAATAGGCCAAATCTTTTATAACTAATATAATCCTCTGTGTTCTTCTTTGGGACTGAATGGCTGTGGGACTGGGCAGAATAGAAACTCCATCAATACCTGACCCCTGCTGCTATAAGCAGTAACAATTGATGGAGAGAGGAGACTTCCTGACTGGCTAAGTTACCGGCAAGTTGGACAGCCAGTTCCAGGGATGCAGCTTTTGCAACTTGTGACACATGCAAGAATGGGCTTTTTGGTAATGTAGCCCCCTCTGAGTCCCCATGATCCTCTAATAAATTCATCACTGGGGCTTTGTAATCAAATACAATGAGCTCAGTGTTCCCAAGGTAGACTTGATAAGAATCATTACTTTGGTAATCATTACTTTGGTACATTTTTGAAGGGAACAGAAGTTGTTCACACCTCCCTGTGAAGAGTACACAACACATATAGAAAATACCCTCAGACACAGCCAAATGTCTCCTAAGAGAAGAGATCACTTTGGTTGCAAGTAACTAACCTGATGGAAGGGGAGGGGGGCTCTGTCAGAAAAAAAAAAAAAGTTGTTGTTCTGGTTCTAAAATTAGATTCTTCCTGCCTGAAGGCAAACCTCCTTGTAGCATCTGGGGTCGCATTGGGAGAGGATCCTGATCCCAAGCGGTTTCAGGGTCCAACATGTTTTACTCAGCAAGGAAAAGAAGACAAAGGACCTAAGGCCACAGCCAGAGACCACTGGCTCATTCTTTTTTTATTATTTTTTTATTTTTGAGACAGGGTTTCTCCGTAGCTTTTGGTTCCTGTCCTGGAACTAGCTCTTGTAGACCAGACTGGCCTCGAACTCACAGAGATCCGCCTGCCTCTGCTTCCCGAGTGCTGGGATTAAAGGCGTGTGCCACCACCGCCCGGCCACTGCCTCATTCTTAAGCTCAACTTTAGAAATACAACAGGGCAAATAGTTAAATGATGCCAAACAAAGTGATCCTTATCATTTACTGGGGACTCACAACCTACACCTGTGATCCTTACCACAACTCAGTAAAGTGGGTATAACACATTGTTTCTATTTTACAGTTTAGAAAAGAAATGCCGGAGAGCTATGGAGGACCTGTCGATGGTCAGAAATCCGGGAAACTAAAGCCAGGGCAGAGCTGTTGGACTCAGGTCTCTGTGCTCTACAGTCACCCTGGAAGGCAAGGGCAACTGAGATGAGATGGAGCCATCAATTAGACCATCCTACCATTGGCTCACTCATTGGGCTAAATCTATGCATGCCTGTTCTTTACAGATACTATATTACAATATAGTTCACCAAGGATGCAAATGTAAGTATAATCTAATTTCAGCCTGAAAGTGCTCAAATTGGTGGGAGGATAAAATGATAGAGATAAAACAATTTATAAAAGA